>NC_091283.1:129607271-130230128 GCF_032444005.1 Ranitomeya imitator
GCGCGGGGTTAAAATTTCACCTCACAACGAAGCCTATGACGCTCTCAGGGTCCAGACGTGTGACTGTGCAAAATTTTGTTTCTGTTGCTGCGACGCCTCCAACACTTTTCCTTTCACTTTTTTCCCCATTATGTAGATAGGGGCAAAATTGTTTGGTGAATTGGAAAGCGCGGGTTTAATATTTCACCTCACAACATAGCCTATGACGCTCTCGGGGTCCAGACGTGTGACTGTGCAAAATTTTGTTGCTGTAGCTGCGACGCCTCCAACACTTTTCCTTTCACTTTTTTCCCCATTATGTAGATAGGGGCAAAATTGTTTGGTGAATTGGAAAGCGCGGGGTTAAAATTTCACCTCACAACGTAGCCTATGACGCTCTCAGGGTCCAGACGTGTGACTGTGCAAAATTTTGTTGCTGTAGCTGCGACGCTTCCAACACTTTTCCTTTCACTTTTTTCCCCATTATGTAGATAGGGGCAAAATTGTTTGGTGAATTGAAAAGCGCGGGGTTAAAATTTTGCCTCACAACATAGCCTATGACGCTCTCGGGGTCCAGACGTGTGACTGTGCAAAATTTTGTGGCTGTAGCTGCGACGGTGCAGATGCCAATCCCGGACATACACACACACACACACACACATTCAGCTTTATATAGTAGATTATGTGATCCTTCTACAAAGCTGAAGTCTAATGCTTCAAAGACCCTCACATCACGAACAATAGAAGGAGTAATAAATCAATGTAGCATACCTGTCCATAACAAAGTATACCACTATTGTAGAAGAATAGGTTGGAGCAAAACAGGATCAAACTGGATGTATTCGCATTGTCATGTGAAAAATCGCTATGAACCTGGAGATGTTGGGTTAATCTGTAGGTTAATAGCATTCTAAAGTCGTGCGGTCATCACGCTGAAAGCCCGACTACCGGGGGAAAATGAACTCCAGCTTTCAGTTATGGAGGAACAGCCACTGCGGCTTCATTCACTGTTCAGTGTAACCATGTCCCGCCACTGACTGACAGCCAGCTCAGCAATGCATTAGTACAGAGCCAGATGTCAGTCAATGCCGATGCGTGGTTACAGCCGCCGCTCAATAAGTACTAACTGACTAAAACCACGCCTCTATGACTGAAAGCCCAAAGCTGCCAGGAGGAATAAGCCAAGCACCCATGACAAATTCATTGTCACTGGCTGGAGTACATTTCTGGCGGTGGCACGTGAAAGCGTACAACACACACCGGTAGAAAACACCAATCTTGATGCATGGGGATCTGTATGCGTTCTCCACTTGGGTACAGTTTTACATAGAATAAGAAGAAACCGTATAAATAGAATTTCTTTTATATGCCATTACTAATGGAATCTGGGACGATCCAAAAATAATGCAGTGCATCTAGGGGAATTCATATTCCTCAAGGCATCCATGGTACGGTATCAGCAGACGACAGTTTTATGTCTGTGTCCTATTTGCAGATTAAGGAACGCAGTAAATGATATTCTATGGTTAAACGGAAAATGAGTAAATATGGGAACCCCAAAAATCCACCGGCTGCACAGTTTTTAGATTATGCCTGAATATATATTCCAGGGAATATAATGTCCTCTTTAAAAGTTTCCAGTTTTCACTTATTTACTGCTCCCAGGACGTGAAGCTTTACGATAACTACATCCCCTAATATAAATCAAAGTGCACTCAGCGAAGAAAAAGCCCTTTAAATTGAAGTCCATTAATTGAAAAAAAACGAAGAAGTCAGCTCCCTGTTTATTCTCCATGTGAGTGGCAAGTGACAGTGTTACAAGAGTAGAGCTTGACAACACTGCAAAGAGGGAATGGAGACACCACTGCATATAAAGTAGCAGGCAATTATTAGGCACACTGAGTGACTGTCGGAGCTGCAGCATCTGTCAGCTCACACAGAACCCATTTTAGAATTTGCAATTTTCAATCTCCCAAGAATGATCCCAAGTATCTTTATTTATCCATGGACACACAATGTGCACAAAATGAATACAATTCAATAAACATCTCCACTGTCACTCTCATAAAGATAACAAGGTGTTTCTCAGGTCATGGGAACACATCTGCTCTTATTTCCCAATCCTGTGCCTCACGGAATATCAGAGGTCAGGTGGGTATTAGCTTGAAGACCCCCGATGTCTAGGGTGAAACTGACTGACACTGGACGTCAGAGCATGGGAGGTACTGGTGAGCATCAAACTTACCGTACTCAATGTAAACCAGGATGGTGTGCAGATCTTGTAGACCATGGCTGCGGCGAGGTTGGGGATACCTAGTGACATTTACAGAATCTGCCCATAGAAAATTATATATCTCCGACATGAGCCTTCCCATCTCTATTCTAATTTACTGTTCTCGTATAGGGTAGCATAGGAGACCTGACTCATATCTTTAAAATCTTAAATATTGTATATGGATGTACACATCACATGTATATAATGCACAAGAAGGACATCAGATACCGGGAGGCAAGAGGTGGTTCTCAGGACTCCAGTATAGCGGATTGACTTGGTCCCTAGACTGGGTCATGTGAATCAATTCACACCAACTCTAGGCAGCATTTCAAAATATAATACAATGGCAACCACTAAAGAGAATACATACAGTACATTGAAAGGGGAGTAATGGCAAAAATAGTGCCACCCAATGCCTGTAAATCCTCATGAAAGAAGCAGGGCTGTGGAGCCGGAGCCCATTTTCGTGGACTCTGAGTTGGTGTCATGGAAATTGAGGAGTCGGAGATTTGGCTAAAGGTACCGTCACACTAAGCGACGCTGCAGCGATACCGACAACGATGTCGATCGCTGCAGCGTCGCTGTTTGGTCGCTGGAGAGCTGTCACACAGACAGCTCTCCAGCGACCAACGATCCTGAGGTCCCCGGGTAACCAGGGTAAACATCGGGTTGCTAAGCGCAGCGCCGCGCTTAGTAACCCAATGTTTACCCTGGTTACCGTTGTAAATGTAAAAAAACAAACACTACATACTTACATTCCCGGTGTCTGGTCAGGTCCCTCGCCTTCAGCTTCCCGCACTGACTGGTGAGCGCCGGCCGTAAACCAAAGCACAGCGGTGACGTCACCGCTGTACTTTACGGCCGGCGCTCAGTCAGTGCTGGAAGCCGAAGGCGAGGGACATGACCAGACATTTACCCTGGTTACCAGTGTGTGACGCCGATTCAGCGATGTCAGCGGGAGATCCAGCGACAAAATAAAGTGCTGGACTTTACCCAGCGACCAACGATCTCCCAGCAAGGGCCTGATCGTTGGTCGCTGTCACACAGAACGATTTATTTAACGATATCGTTGCTACGTCACAAAAAACAACGATATCGTTAACGATATCGTTCAGTGTGATGGTACCTTTACTGACTCCACAGCCCTGGCAGGGCTGTGGGGTTGGGAGTCGTGTGGTCGGAGTCATGCAAATTGAGGAGTCGGAGTCGGAGGTTTGGCTTACCGACTCCACAGCCCTGGAAAGAAGGGTGCAACATTTTTTGCAACTTTCTTGCTAACCATGAGATATCTAAACTTAGGTTTGGTAGCTTCAGTTATTCCTAGAAGTTATCATAAAATGACCTATTGTTTAAATCAGATTTTTTTTTTTTTTGTTACATGTATTTTTAGAACATTTTTGCAATTTTTTTTCTATAATACGATATTTATAAACAAAACAAATAAATAGTGATCTTGCAATCTTCACAGTAGCCCCTGGGGCTTTATAAGAATCAAAGCTACCGTCCTTTCAGAAGGTTTTTTTCTGGCGATGACCCTCTGCTCATCTCGCTTCACAATGACATTTGAATAGGATCATTAAGTGCTTCAATACAAAAAAATAGGGCTGGGGGTCTGACCTTAGCGGCTATGTACATATATAATTTCCTGAAACAAAAAGAAGTTAAGAGCCTAAAGAAAAAAAACAGAGGCCGGTGTGAAAATTCCAAGATTTCTATTATTATTTTAATAAAGAATTTGATATGGAATAAAGGGGAAAAAAAACATTAAAAAAACCAAAAACCTTAATTAAAAATAGATTTCCATCTAAGTGCCCTCTTATTGTTAATATGAACATCTGACGTAGGGGGAAGGGCTACAATAAAAAAAAGCACCATTGTGTCATTCATACAAAGGCGAGAAGCCCTACCGAGCTCTTACACAGGGTCGCTATACCCATCACTGTGAGACGGCTCGCACTCCAGAGCAGGACATCTGTTCTATCTGTCCATGATAAATGTTGCAAATGACACAAATCTGGGTACCAAAGGCGAAGGTAGGAGACCTGACAGGTATTCAATACTAGGGACAGAGAAGCCTGGTGAGGGGACAACATTTTACTGCCGCAAATATTGGAGCTGCATTTTCTCGCGCCGCGGGAGGCAGTTCATTCCAGAAGGTGTAACCTTATACATTTCCGGGTACTCTTCCTACAGTGCGCACAGAGTGCGGCCGGATTCTTTGCTTTGTATATTACGCAGTCACAACAGATTTCACATATTCCGTTACTTTATTCTGTTAGGAAGCAATGGTCAATTTATTTAACATAAAAATAGCCAGTCCCACAATTGTGCATCTCCCAGTATCCATTGTTTGTAGAGATCATAAATTGCTCCCCCTTAGGGATGTGAACAACAATTAGCAGAATGGTGTAATTGCTCAACATTTTAGGATTATATTTGTGCATAAAATATTATTAATAAGTGGATATAATCGTCAACGTGAATCTCCTAATCACTATCCTGCTGACAGTCAAAATATGTCAGCGCCCCCCAAAGTGTCTCCTGATGATGAAAAATCTATTGAAGGGTGTTTTTAGGCCATTGTGGAAGGATTGGAAAATAGGGACTGGGATAACGGCTTTATCTTTGGCTGCCATAGCTCAGGTTTGCATTTTCTGAAACCTATTGCTCTTCCATGGTTACCCCTGTCCCCTTCAATAAAACGCTCTAGGTATGGAACACCTATCTACTGCATTCTGCGCCAATGACTCAATTCAACGCTTCCATATTCACACGTTCAGTATTTGGTCAGTATTTTACACCAGTGTTTATAAACCAGAATCAGGAGTGGAACAATCAGAGGAAAAGTATAATAGAAACATATGCACCACTTCTGGATTTATCACCCACTTTGGCTTACAAATACTGATGTTAATACTGACCAAATACCGAACGTGTGAACGTGGCCATGTAAACTTTTATAATATGGAGATTAGCTGCTCTAATATATTACATCCAATAAAACATCCATAACTATTTGCTATTTTAGTAATTTTAATGTCTATAACCATAAAAAAAAAGAATTACGGTATTTAATGTTGCACCTCCTTCCATTTTATCTGTCGTTCTTCTCCTTTAAGGCCATGTTCACACTTTGCATTTTTGCTGCCTTTTTTATGCAAATTTTAAGCTGCTCTTAATAGTATCAGCAAAGTCTATGAAATTTCAGAAATCTCATGCACACAGCTTGGTGTTGTTTTTTGGGGCTGATTTTGAAAACTGCAGCATGTCACTTCTTTCAGAGTATTTTCAGCATATTTGCAGCATTTTTTCACCCATAGGAAACAATGGGTAAGTGCAAAAACGCAGCAAAAAACGCAGGTATCAAAGTTTTGCACCAAAAACACAACAAAAACTAAGGAAGTTAAATCAAGCTTTTTCTTGGGCCACTAAACTTTATCAACATGCACAAAAGACAAGACAAACATAGCAATAAAAACGCAGCGAAAACTCAGCAAAACCTGCTTTTCGTAAGTACGGTAGCTTCTTTACTGCCTAGACAGCAGGTTTTGCCTGCGGGAAAAAAATGCAGCAAAAATGCAGCAAAAATGCAACGTGTGAACATAGCCTTATTGTTAGAGATTAATTGATTAATTGAGTACCTAGGGATTAATATGTCTTCAGACCCTAACGAATATTATAATCAAAACTTTCTCCTTCTGCTTAGAGGTAGAAAAAAAATGTACAATCCTGGAAGGAAAGGATAGTCTGTATCGCATTAGCAAAACTGAGCTAGAAAAACAAAATAATCTGCATGTTAGAATGTTAATGAGAGAACATTCCCGATGACGGGAACTTATAAGAACTAATAAGTAGGCAATCACAGCTGCTTTGTGCTGATGTGGAGATGATTATCATTACACACTGCACCAAATTTATCCCAAGGCAGAGTCCATTTTACTATCCAACCTGCAATGCCGCGCTGAACACTCTGCAGTGACTGAGCAGATGAGACGCACATGACAAACAGAGGCAGAAACGGCACATAACAGATGTGTCCTCTCTTCTAGCATCTCCCCAATGTTATTTAAAATAGATTACAACTGCAAACACCTCCGTCTACTGTTCCTCTCAATTTACAGCTATAAGGCTCAATTATCCATGAATGTTACCATGTACGCAGGCAGCACAAAGCACCACAAAAATAAGCGGATGCAGAAAACCATTAACCCATGCCGCAGCCTGTATTGTGAGCACTACCTTCACCTGCCAGGATATCCAGAATAGGTTTTCTTACATCCTACATATATATATATTCCCTTCTCTCATGTGTTATCAGACCATACTGCACACACATACGGTATGTAACAGACCTCAATTGTATCATGTATACTAAAGGCAAAACTACCAGTGTGATGGAAAAAGCAGCCGCTAAGGGGGCCCTATAATAATGGGGGATCACTATGTGGTGACATCAATCTGTATTATCTCTATGTGGTGACATCACTCTGTATTATCTCTATGTGGTGACATCACTCTGTATTATCTCTATGTGGTGACATCACTCTGTATTATCTCTATGTGGTGACATCACTCTGTATTAGGCCTCTTTCACACGTCAGTGTCTCCGATACGTGTACTGACAGTTTTCTCACGTACCGGAGACACTGACACACGTAGACCCATTCAAATGAATGGGTCTATGCACGTCTCCGTGTTTTCACGGACCGTGTGGCCGTGTGCAAAACACAGAGACATGTCCGCTTTTCTCCGGCAGCACGGTCGGCAAAGCGTCCCGCACACGTGCACACGGAGAACAGTGTGCACTCAGTGCGCATATTCATCACTGTAATGAGCGGTACCACGTGACCAATCACACAGGACCTGCTGCCAGCGCTGAGAGGAGACATCGCCGAAGCTGGGTGAGTATTTCTCTGCAAGCGGGCGGGCGCACAGGGGATGGGAGGCGGGAGGTGACCCCCAAACTTTATTTTTAACACAAAGAAAAAAAACTTGATTTTTCATCTCTTCTCTACTGCAGGGGACAAGGGATGAATGTCGGCTTCAGCACCGCACGCAGTGGGGACAGCGCTTACTGTAGAGCTGTCTCTCCTGCGGGTGGTACGTGCACACGGAGGAGAGTGCACACTGTTCTCCGTGTGCACGTGTGCGGTGCACACGGACACAGATAACTCTGGTACTGTTTTCTCCGGTACCGGAATTATCTGGACGTGTGAAACCGGCCTTATCACTATGTGGTGACATCACTCTGTATTATCACTATGTGGTGACATCACTCTGTATTATCACTATGTGGTGACATCACTCTGTATTATCACTATGTGGTGACATCACTCTGTATTATCACTATGTGGTGACATCACTCTGTATTATCACTATGTGGTGACATCACTCTGTATTATCACTATGTGGTGACATCACTCTGTATTATCACTATGTGGTGACATCACTCTGTATTAACTCTATGTGGTGACATCACTCTGTATCACTATGTGGTGACATCACTCTGTATTATCACTATGTGGTGACATCGCTCTGTATTATCACTATATGGTGTCATCACTCTATATTATCACTATGTGGTGACATCACTCTATTATCACTATGTGGTGACATCACTCTGTATTATCTCTATGTGATGACATCACTCTGTATTATCACTATGTAGTGTCATCACTCTGTATTATCACTATGTGGTGACATCACTCTGTATTATCACTATGTGGCGTCATCACTCTATATTATCACTATGTGGTGACATCACTCTATTATCACTATGTGGTGACATCACTCTGTATTATCTCTATGTGGTGACATCACTCTGTATTATCACTATGTGGTGACATTGCTCTGTATTATCACTATGTGGTGTCATCACTCTATATTATCACTATGTGGTGACATCACTCTGTATTATCACTATGTAGTGTCATCACTCTGTATTATCACTATGTAGTGTCATCACTCTGTATTATCACCATGTGGTGACATCACTCTGTATTATCACTATGTGGTGACATCGTTCTGTATTATCACTATGTGGTGACATCGCTCTGTATTATCACTATGTGGTGTCATCACTCTATATTATCACTATGTGGTGACATCACTCTATTATCACTATGTGGTGACATCACTCTGTATTATCTCTATGTGGTGACATCACTCTGTATTATCTCTATGTGGTGACATCACTCTGTATTATCACTATGTGGTGACATCACTCTGTATTATCTCTGTGTGGTGACATCACTGTATTATTACTATGTGGTGACATCACTCTGTATTATCACTATGTGGTGACATCACTCTGTATTATCACTATGTGGTGACATCACTCTGTATTATCACTATGTGGTGACATCACTCTGTACTATCAATATGTAGTGCCATCACTGTATTATCACTATGTGGTGTCATCACTCTGTACTATCAATATGTAGTGCCATCACTGTATTATCACTATGTGGTGACATCACTCTGTATTATCTCTATGTGGTGACATCACTCTGTATTAGGCTACGTTCACATTGGCGTTCCGCCAATGTGCGTCGCTGTTGCGCCGGCGACGCAGCGGCGACGCAGCGGCGACGCGCCCCTATGTTTAACATAGGGGACGCGTGCGTCGTCTTGGTGGCGTTTTTCGCCACGTGCGTCGTTTCCGACGCTAGCGTCGGACGCAAGAAAACGCTACATGTAGCATTTTCTGTGCGTCCGATTTTCGTCGGAAAACGACGCACGCGTCGCAAAACGCGCGCGTTTTTGCGCGCGTTTGCGCGCGTTTTAGCGTGCGTCGCGCGTTGCGTCGCCGACGCACGGCGGCGCAACGCTAATGTGAACGTAGCCTTATCTCTATGTGGTGACATCACATTGTATTATCTCTATGTGGTGACATCACTGTATTATCACTATGTGGTGACATCACTCTGTATTATCTCTATGTAGGGTCATCACTCTGTATTATTACTATGCCGTGTCATCACTCTGTATTTTCACTATGTAGTGACAACACTGTATTATCTCTATGTGATGACATCAAAACTGTAGTCCTGCACCAGGCTGGGAAGACTGATTCTGCAATAGGCAAGCAGCTTGTGTGATGAAATGAACTGTGGGAGCAATAATAAGAAAATGGCAGACATACAAGACCACTGATAATCTCCCTCGATCTGGGGCTCCACGCAAGATCTCACCCCGTGGGGTCAAAATGATCACAAAAACAGTGAGCAAAAATCCCAGAACCACACGGAGGGTCTTAGTGAATGACCTACATAGAGCTGGGACCACCGCAACAAAAGCTACCATTAGTAACACACTATTCCGCCAGGGACTCAGATCCTGCCAGACATGTCCCCCTGCTTAAGCCAGTACATGTCCGGGCCCGTCTGAAGTTTCTAGAGAGCATTTGGATTATCCAGAATAGTATTGGGAGAATGTCATATGGTCTGATGAAACCAAAGTAGAACTGTTTGGTAGAAACAAAACTCGTCGTGCTTAAAGGAGACATAATGCTGAGTTGCATCCAAAGAACACCATACCTACTGTGAAACATGGGGGTGGCAACATCATGCTTTGGGGCTGTTTCTCTGCAAAGGGACCAGGACGACTGATCTGTGTACGTGAAAGAATGAATGGGTCCATGTGTCATTCGATTTGGAGTGTTAATCTCCTTCCATCAGCAAGGGCATTGAAGATGAAAGGTGGATGGGGCTTTCAGCATGATAATGATCCCAAGCACAACATCAGGGTAACGACGGAGTGGCTTTGTAAGAAGCATATGAAGGTCCTGGTGTGGCCTAGCCAGTCTCCAGATCTCAACCCCATAGAAAACCTTTGGAGGGAGTTGAAAGTCCTTGTTGCCCAGCGACAGGCCCAAAACATCACTGCTCTAGAGGAGATCTACATGGAGGAATGGGCCAACATACCACCAACAGTGTGTGCCAACCTTGTGAAGACTGTTTGACCACTGTCATTGCCAACAAAGGATATATAACAAAATATTGAGAAGGAACTTTTGTTAATGACCAAATACTTATTTTCCACCATAATTTGCAAAATAAATCTCGCCAAATCAGACAAGGTGATTGTCTGGATTTGTTTTCTCATTTTGACTCTCATAGTTGAGGTCTACCTATGATGTCAATTGCAGACCTCTCTCATCTCTTTAAGTGGGTGAACTCGCACAATTGGTGGCTGACGAAATACTTTTTTCCCCATTGTATCACAAACTGAAAACTAAAACCCACTAGCTTTTAATATTCTAGACTTCCTGCTGTAATAGGTCACTGTGGAGTGGAACCTTGACGATTTATTATGGGGTCCACGTTACAGCCCTTTTTTGTTTATTCTATTTGATAATGTTGTAGATGTTCTGTCATTTTGGTGTAAAACCACAGATAATGCATTACATATATTTCCAGAACAGTTTCTTTGTGATCTTGTTCCATTTTTCCTATTGTTATTCAGGATTGTATAAGACTCAGTAATGTGAAGCAGCGTACACATATGGCTCTTAGTGATGATTCATTTGATCATTAAAACATTTCCTTTACTATGACTCACATATTGATCTTCATCGAGCTATCATATATCAAGATGCCTTCCTTAAACGGACGCTAACCCTACAGTCTTATCTACATTTGTCATAGTTGAGTGCAATCTATTGTCCTATGTAAGCAGCCACTTCATTCTGGAGTTCTGTAATGCTGCCCGGAAAGGAGGTAAAGAAAAATTACTGCCACTCTAATCGCTAAATTATCTACTATGTCTCCAGTGCTGAGAACCTTTAGAAATGTACATGCAAATGTGTGAATTATGTTAGCAGTCATTTTATAAGCTGTTCTTTCACAGGATCCATACTTCAGCCTTAATGAGCCTTTAGAGAGGACCCGTCACCTCTCTTGACATGTCTGTATTAGTAAATATTTATGTTCCCCATAATATAATAATTCCAGGAATTCTTTCCATAGAACTCTGTGTTCCAATGGGTGCTGCTAGTTGGTTGGGGTGGGGGGGGGGGGGTGTCCCTGCACTGTGATATTGTCCAATCAGTTATGACAATTTCAAACTGTTTGACACACCCTTTTAACAAAGGAAATGGCAACGCCCAGTTGTCCAATTTATTCATAAATTTCCAGGTGAAATTACAGAGGAACTGGTCACATGATGTCTAACTCCGCATGACCGCTAAGCATAGTGACCGGCTGCAGCTGACCATACCGTGACATCATTGCTCGCGCCACGTCAACAAAGACCTGCTTTCCAATATATGAAGAATATCATTTGTTTTAAAGGGGTTGTCTGGTCTTAAGCTACAAGTCTGCAGTCACTCTATGTAACTAACCGCAAACCTGTGCATCTTCATATCGCTCACACTGCAGTGGCTGTGTGACCGCGAGTATGTGATTCACCTACATGGATTAACGTGCCAACCTAAAATGCGACCGGAAGTATGTAAATTGCATACTTGCGGTCACATTGCTGCCCATTTCCAGCGATGAAGAATCCTCCCAGTGCACGATGTGACAATTCTCAAGTTTGCAGTCACATAGAGACTTGTCATTTAAGACTGGACAACCCCTTTAATTGTAATACCCTTTTAATTCCGACCTCTATCTTTACAGCGCAATAGCATTTTTACAATACCACAAACTTGAATCCGGATAAATAAACAAAATAATTTGCAGGACGTTACACACACAGTCATGTAATTATCACCAAGTCATGCAATATTGCTTATAAAATGAATAGCACATAAAATACAGCAAAGTCAGACACACCTGTGAACATTTCTCAGCTATGTCCCTGCCGATTACAGCCCTGTGACGGCTCTGCCAATATCTGCACTTAGTAAAAAAGTGAGCAGTAAATCTGCGCTGAAAGCATGCTTTATAGCCCACTATACAGATAAATTGTTTAAAAATCCGGCATGGTTTTCACCCTATTGATCTCCTAATTTTTCACCGGTTTATACCAGGTGAAAGGAAAGAGGCTCTCTGCTGCTGCAGTGAAAAATGACAGAGGCAGGAAGCTGGCCATTCATCTGATTTGTGTTTGTTTCTGCTGGAGTTATAAATGTAATGTTAGCTTCCCAGCTGGGACAGATACATTGCTACTGGCAAAGTGAGTGCTTTATTATCAGCCTGCTAACAGCAAGGCAAGAAAAGAATACACAATGGCTCTAATATAAGGCTACCCAAGCAACAACTGGCAAACCCCATACTATACCGATAGCCACAGATTCTACAGGAAGAAGGCATCTAACATTGTGACAAACTTTTTTGTAAATGCACACATCTCTCCAATGTTGGATCAGTACCCACAGCATCTATTGTCAGTAAAGGTCAGGGGTGCACAACCTTTGTTGGTCCAAGGGCCACATTGCCATCCGGGGCAGCACTAAAAATAAAAGGGGTATTACCTTCTGTGACATTTGGGGCATATCGAAAGTATGTACCAAGGGGTATTACCTCCTGTGACATTTGGGGCATATCGAAAGTATGTACCAAGGGGTATTACCTCCTGTGACATTTGGGGCATATCGAAAGTATGTACCATAATGTCAGGTAGGTACAAATTCTACTTACAGGACTCAATCAGACTAATTGTCACTGCCCGTCTCTGCCTACATGTACACGTACAAACCGTGCACGTTTCCAGCAGCACGGAACACGTACTGAGATTATGCCCAGTGCGCAGGGATGTCTTCTCTTTACGACTGTGATGCTGCAATGTAGAAAGTATTACATTGCATTGATAAAGCCTGGAGCGTTCTATCCATGCACCAAGCTCTGATTAATATCCCCTGATGTGTCCTTGTGAGCATCAGCCCCGGGGTCCACAAAGAGAAAGAGAGAGGGCAATCGAATTAGAAAGGGGTGAGCGGAAGGACAATTCCACTTCAGGAATACAGAACAAGACAAGGCCAAGAAAAGCTCCTCTGGTGTGCTGGATCCCGGGTAAACTCGACACCCTTCACACGTGTGGAGAGAAGCACGGGAGTACGGAAGAACCGAGAATGAAGATGTAACAGGGAATGAGGCCGCCTCAAATATTAACAGAAGACAGACAGCATCTTTAGCATCACTTCACAGTTTACAGGAGGTGACGAACCAGGTACGGATCTGGATGCTTGTAAATTAGGAATCTGGGCACAAAGCAGCGGGTTTTCCTATCAATGTAAAAATACACATTGAAGGGAATTTACATGATTCATTATTATTAGACATGTGTAAATAAGATTAATGAAACCCATAAATAGGCTCCTAAAATTCTACCAAAATTTGGTGCTTTGACCTCACCGCCGTCTATGTGAAAACCCACCCCCCACTATCACTAACACTACAAGACTGCACATTCCCCAGGGACATCACATGGCTTCTCCATATACAGTAGGTCGCCAAGGGTTTGTGTCCTGAAAAACCCTATGGAAGTAAACGCATCCCTACATGCTCTCTCCAGTGCAATAACCCGGACTGATTTCTATCCACTACAGTACTGACCACTTCTTCACTTTCTTTTCACTTTTCCACGGTCGCGTTACAGGAGCAATACATTTTTTTAATTTTTTTTGTCCACATAGTCAAAATCAGGGTTTTTTTTTCCCAGGATGAGCTGCATTTCTCAGTGGCATCATTTTGGGGTTCATAACATTTATTAACAAACTTTTATTTACTCTTCATAGGAAGAAATATAAACTAAACTTTATTCTGTGGGTTAGGGCAAATATGACGATACCAAAATGATATGGTTTTATATATTTATTGCTTTTGTGCAATCAATACACTTTTAGAAAAAAAATCATTTGTTATGGGGTCATCATGCTCTGAGAGCCATGAGTTTCACAAGATTTTCTTAACGGAGCTGAATGAGGGCTTATTTTTCTGTAATTTTCATTGGTGACATTTTCATGTACCGTATATGCGACTTTTTGATCACTTTTTTATTACTTTTTGGGAGGCAAAATTATTAAAAAAAAAAACAAAAACAGCAATTGTATTTTTTCTATTTTTAAAAAAAATATCAAAGATCATTCGGAATAATTGACATGTTATCTTTATTCGGGAGTTCAACACGATAATGGCAATACTAAATCACTTTAGGCTGGGTTTTCTTTTTATGGTCACCATATTTTGACACACCTAACCTTTTTATTTTTCTGTAGAAAGAACTGTATGAGTCTTGTTTTTACTTGTGCCCCTTTTTGCTACATACAATACTACTTTCTGATCTCTATTTATGTTCTTGTACTAGGCATAAACTAAAAACTTTAAATATGGAATTCACTGGATCACTGGACCTCAATGATCCGGATAAGGGAGGATTCCCAGGGATGGAATTTGCTCCTACCCATCTGTTACAGTGTGTTATATCTTGTTGATTTGCCATAAATGCTTTATCAGCTTTTTTATGATACAAAGAATAATGATAATGCGACAAACATGAAGTTCTGGGCTGCTGCTATTTTTTTTTACATTATCTCTGCATTCATTTCTTGTCAAAAATAATATTTAATATAGTTGCTTTACATTTTCATTTAATTTCCAAAATAAACTTCCAATACATTTGTTAAAGTTCAACAAGAACATGACACATTACATTACTTTCTTATAAAATTCGCACTAACACCCTAACGCTGCAGGAGCACACTGCCAAAAAAAATCAGCCCAGAAAAGTCATTTAGCTTTCTGTACAACCACAGAAGCAATCAGCAGAAATCTTGGCAAATCCAGTGACACACAGGATCTCAGTGCACGGGCCAAATTTTATGCAAAAGGCAGAAAAGGCTTTGGCGCCACTATTATCACAACTACAAGGAACAACGGTTTAAGAAAAAGCAATGTTTAATTATGGTACTGCCAAAGCGTAGAAGATTTACTCATAAAAGCAGTTTTAGTTGACGAGGAAGAATAAAAAGCTTCTACAATTAGAATTTCCTTCCATTTGCCCAAAATCAGCTTGCATTGCTTACACTCACTGTCAATGGGACTGTGGGAGACAGTCAAGTACAGCACTCCATTTCACAGGGTCATTTACACTCATTGTCTATGGAACTGTGGGAGACAGTCAAGTACAGCGCTCCATTTCACAGGGTCATTTATACTCATTGTCTATGGAACTGTGGGAGACAGTCAAGTACAGCGCTCCATTTTACGGGGTCATTTATACTCATTGTCTATGGAACTGTGGGAGACAGTCAAGTACAGCGCTCCATTTCAAAGGGTCATTTTAGAATCCTGTTCTCAAGCTGGGATAACACTTTTAAAGGGAACCTGTATGTGAATAAATCGGATTTGCCCAGATAGAAGAAAACTTGTGCAAACACAATCATACTAGGTGAAATGTATCCATATACCTGGGGTGGCCAAAGCGAGGATATACCAGCATGGTAGTACTACACTAAGTAACTTCTCAGATCCGGTAATAATAATAATAAAAATAATAATAATAATAATGTGTTAACATTTTTATGGCAACCTAAGGCTACTTTCACACATCAGTTTTTTTTGCATTAGCCACAATCCGGCGAATGGTGGAAAAACCGGATTCGGCGCAGATTGTGAAAAACTGATGCGACGGATCCGTTTTTTTCAATGGATCTGGCTAGCATATCTAGATTATTGGATAAAAAAATCTGGAGCATGCTCAGTTTAAAAAAACGGAATCCGGCGCCAGAATCTGTCATTTTCCGGATCCTGCACCTTCCGGCTCCCATAGGCTTCCATTCTAGCAAACAGCCGGAAGCTCCAGATTCAGCGCTTCCGGCTTTTTAGGCGGACAAAAAACGTTGCTATAAACGTTTTTTTCCACAAACCGGAAACGGCAGATTTGCCGGATCCGGCGAAAACAGGACGAAACGCAATGTCATCCGGCGCAATGCGGCACTAATGCAAGTCTATGGGATAAAAACTGGATCCAGCGGATCCATTTTTTTTAAAATTTAGCCGGCTTTTGCCTGACAGCGAAAACCTGATGTGTGAAAGTAGCCTAAAACACAAGGCTAAGGACATATTCATACTGAACCTAAATAAGAAACTCCTTCAAAAGAACAGGAAGCATGAGACTAGTATTAAATGTAGTGTCCAGTGTAAGGCCGGCTTCACACTCAGCGTATGAAAATACGGTCCGTATATTACGGCCGTAATACGCTGAAATGTCCCGAAAATAGTGGTCCGTAGCTCCTCCGTAGGCAGGGTGTGTCAGCGTTTTTTGCGCATGGCATCCTCCGTATGTAATCCGTATGGCATCCGTACTGCGTGGTTTTCTCGCAGGCTTGCAAAACCAACATACCGCTATAGAAATGATCCATGTGTCCCAAAAAGAAAAAAATATATATATATATACACTGTATATATATATATATATATATATATATATATATATATATATATATATATGTCAGTAGACACATATATGTATATATATTACTATTTTTTCCAGCGCTATACAGCTTGAAAGCCGGTAATTCAATTACCGGCTTTTTCTTTCTCCTTCCTAAAACCCGACATGATTTGAGACATGGTTTACATACAGTAAACCATGTCTTCTCTCCATTTTTTTTGCAGATTCCACACTACTAATGTCAGTAGAGTGTATCTGCAAAATTTGGCCGTTCTAGCTCTTAAAATAAAGGGTTAAATGGCGGAAAAAATTGGCGTGGGCTCCCGCGCAATTTTCTCCGCCAGAGTAGTAAAGCCAGTGACTGAGGGCAGATATTAATAGCCTGGAGAGGGTCCATGGTTATTGGCCCCCCCCTGGCTAAAAATATCTGCCCCCAGCCACCCCAGAAAAGGCACATCTGGAAGATGCGCCTATTCTGGCACTTGGCCACTCTCTTCCCATTCCCGTGTAGCGGTGGGATATGGGGTAATGAAGGGTTAATGCCACCTTGCTATTGTAAGGTGACATTAAGCCTAATTAATAATGGAGAGGCGTCAATTATGACACCTATCCATTATTAATCCAATTGTAGTAAAGGGTTAAATAAAACAAACACATTATTTAAAATTATTTTAATGAAATAAAAACAATGGTTGTTGGAGTATTTTATTCTACGCCCAATCCAGTCACTGAAGACCCTCGTTCTGTTACAAAAAAACATAATAAACCAACAATATACTTACCCTCCACAGATCTGTAACGTCCAACGATGTAAATCCTTCTGAAGGGGTTAAAACATTTTGCAGCAAGGAGCTTTGCTAATGCAATGCTACTCCTCGCTGCAAAACCCCGGGGAATGAGTCTAAATATAGATCAATGAGCTATATTTAGCTTCATTTGCGGTGAGGCGCCCTCTGCTGGATGTTCATAGATCGTGGGAACTTTCCTAGAAAGCCTGGGAGCTTTCTAGGAAAGTTCCCACGATCTAGGAACAGCCAGCAGAGGGCGCCTCACCGCAAATGAAGCTAAATATAGCTCATTGATCTATATTTAGACTCATTCCCCGGGGTTTTGCAGCGAGGAGTAGCATTGCATTAGCAAAGCTCCTTGCTGCAAAATGTTTTAACCCCTTCAGAAGGATTTACATCGTTGGACGTTACAGATCTGCGGAGGGTAAGTATATTGTTGGTTTATTATGTTTTTTCTTTCACAGAACGAGGGTCTTCAGTGACTGGATTGGGCGTAGAATAAAATACTCCAACAACCATTGTTTTTATTTCATTAAAATAATTTTAAATAATGTGTTTGTGTTTTATTTAACCCTTTACTACAATTGGATTAATAATGGATAGGTGTCATAATTGACGCCTCTCCATTATTAATTAGGCTTAATGTCACCTTACAATAGCAAGGTGGCATTAACCCTTCATTACCCCATATCCCACCGCTACACGGGAATGGGAAGAGAGTGGCCAAGTGCCAGAATAGGCGCATCTTCCAGATGTGCCTTTTCTGGGGTGGCTGGGGCAGATATTTTTAGCCAGGGGGGGGGCAATAACCATGGACCCTCTCCAGGCTATTAATATCTGCCCTCAGTCACTGGCTTTACTACTCTGGCGGAGAAAATTGCGCGGGAGCCCACGGCAATTTTTTCCGCCATTTAACCCTTTATTTTAAGAGCTAGAACGGCCAAATTTTGCAGATACACACTACTGACATTAGTAGTGTGGAATCTACAAAAAAAATGGAGAGAAGACATGGTTTACTGTATGTAAACCATGTCTCAAATCATGTCGGGTTTTAGGAAGGAGAAAGAAAAAGCCGGTAATTGAATTACCGGCTTTCAAGCTGTATAGCGCTGGAATAAATATCTAATATATAATTGCCTAGAATACTACTTCCTGCAATTTGTGCCAACTTCCTGTCCGGAGCTAATGTCCGGAGCTAATGTCCGGAGCTAATGTCCGGAGATAAGTGACGTCAACAGTGTCCAGTGTCTGATTGGTTGCCGCCTGCTGCGAGCGACCAATCAGAAACGTGCCGTACTGTGACACACTCCGCCCGCCATTTTGGTGTGATTTTTGAATTTTTACCTCACAGCAAGTTTCTACTGCGTGGAGGTGGGCCCAGTGACGTTGCTCTTCAAGCTCCTGCCGAATTTCGTCAAAAAAATGATAATACCATTTACCAAAACTATATATATTTAGTTGTGAAGTGGTTCAGTGACATTTTCACACCAATTTTGAACTTTTGTTTGGTGTTTTCTCCATATACTGCCTATTATTTTTGTTCTTTCTTACTATTATTTATTAATTGTATTATTCTTACATTTGAATAAATAAAGTATATATGGATTCTAGACTCCCGATTCTTTAGAATCGGGCTGCCATCTAGTTAATATATATACATATATGTGTCTCACTGACATATATATATATATATATATACCTATTCTATGTGTACACATTTATTCTACCTATTCTATTCTGTCAGTGTGATTTTACTGTACACCGCACTGAATTACCGGCTTTTCTCTCTAACAGCGCTGCGTATTTCTCGCAAGTCACACTGCTTGTCCGTGTGTAATCCGTATTTTTCACGCTTCCATAGACTTTCATTGGCGTATTTCTTTTGCGCAGTACGGTGACAAACGCAGCATGCTGCGATTTTGTACGGCCGTAGAAAGCCGTATAATACTGATCAGTAAAATACGGCAGATAGGAGCAGAGGCATAGAGAATAATTGTGCCGTATTTTTTGCGAGTTTTACGGACGTAGTTTCTGCGCTCTTACGTCCGTAAAACTCGCAAGTGTGAAGCCGGCCTAAGGATTGCAAGATTTAACACAGTGTGGAAACTGAAAAAACATCAACTTTTAACAAAAAAATACAATGAACATAAAAACTTGATTTAAATATTCTGATTATACAGTTCCTTAAGCATCAGTTGAATAAAGTTTTATATAAAGATAAAAAAAGAATTTAAAAAGGTGACAAAACTTTTTTTCCCCCATAAAATGTTTGTTTTTTTGTGGCCCAAAAAAAATGGAAAAAAAAAAAGTACATACCCAGTAATTAACAACACTACAACTGCTTTGTACAATAGGAATAAACAAAGTATTTAACCCCTTTCATAACCATGTTAGGGCTTTTTTTTTCATGGGACAATTTGTACTTTTGAATGGCACCATCCATTTTATCATGCAAGTTAATGGAAACCGGGAAAAAATTGCAAAGTGCGGCAAAATATTGAAATAAAAGGGCAATTCTGCAATTTTTTTTATTTATTTTTATGTACAACATTAAAGTTAAAAAAATGAAGTGGCAATATGATTCTCCAGGTCTGTATGATTGTGGCCATACCAAACATGTGAAGGTTTTTTCATTGAGGTGGTGGAAAAAAAAAATCTGAAATTTGTAAAAAAAAAAATTTGCTTGTGGCTTCATTTTCCGAGATCCAAAGCGTTTTAAATTTTTGATGGACAGAGCTATGAAACGGCTTGTTTTTTTTTGTCCTGTAGGCCAACACTTTTATGGATATCATCTTGCTGTACATACAATGTTCTGATAAACTCTTATTGCATTTCTCTTGCACTGTTGCAGCCAGGGATGTGGAGTTGGAAACCAAGCCACCGACTCCGACTCCTCAACTTCCCTGACTTCTGACTCCGTCTCCAAAGCACTGATCACTATTGAGCATGTACAGATTCATCTCATCTACGACTCCACAGCACTGGTCACTACTGAGCATGTACATAAAGTGCAGCACAGATTCATCTCATCTACAACACCACATCACTGATCACTACTGAGCATGAACATAAAGTGCAGCACAGACT
The DNA here is from genome assembly GCF_032444005.1 of Ranitomeya imitator. NCBI lineage: Eukaryota > Metazoa > Chordata > Amphibia > Anura > Dendrobatidae > Ranitomeya > Ranitomeya imitator. The sequence goes on from NC_091283.1 coordinate 129,627,741, forward strand.
CGTCTCAACTAAAAGCCCAGATCCTTAGATCAGGAACAGAACAGACCTTAAAGGGACACTGTCACCTGAATTTGGAGGGAACAATCTTCAGCCATGGAGGCGGGGTTTTTGGGTGTTTGATTCACCCTTTCCTTACCCGCTGGCTGCATGCTGACTGCAATATTGGATTGAAGTTCATTCTCTGTCCTCCATAGTACACGCCTGCGCAAGGCAAGATTGCCTTGTGCAGGCATGTACTACGGAGGACAGAGAATGAACTTCAATCCAATATTGCAGCCAGCATGCAGCCAGCGAGTAAGGAAAGGGTGAATCAAACACCCAAAAACCCCGCCTCCATGGCTGAAGATTGTTCCCTCCAAATTCAGGTGACAGTGTCCCTTTAATAGAACATTTAATAAATTCCCCATATTATTATGAAAACTACTGTACCCAGTCTATTTTATACCAACTCCACCAAAATGGACACCGACTGACTCTGACTCCACAGCCCTAGTTGCAGCAGTCAAAAAAAACACAATTCAGACGTTTTGATCTTTCTTTCTCGTTATACTGTTTATCAATCAGATTAATTCATTTTGTATTTTGATGGATTGGATTGATCTTGGTTTTTAATGCAGGTGATAATTCCCACTTACATTTTTTTTAATATTTTAAAAAATTTATTTTTACTCTTAAAGGGAACCTGTCACCAGGTTTGGCCGATAAGAGATACGGCCATCACCTTTCAGTCACGAATTGTGACTGATGGCAAAAAACTGATGTGTAAAAGAGGCCTAAAGGCAGAGAATGGTTGAATAACACAGCCATCATCTGCCAGCAAAGATACGGACTCCTATGTTAGTAAGGGGTTAATGGAAACAATCACAATTGTAAAAGAAAAACTAATTAACCATAGCGATGTCAAAAAATTGCTTTTGTTCATACTCCCTCCCAAAAAGAATAAAAGCTAATCAACAATTGTCATTTGTCCCAAATTGCCAAATTGTCATTTGTACCCCAAAAAGGTGCTAAAGAAGAGTTCAACATGTCCCATAAAAAATAAGTCCTCTAGCAATGGCTCTTGAAATATGGCTACATGAAAAACAAGGGGTTTATTTAAAAAAAAATTATAAACGTAGCAGGGCTGTGGAGTCGGAGCCCATTTTGGTGGAGTCGGAGCCCATTTTGGTGGAGTCGGTGTCATGGAAATTGAAGAGCCGGAGTCGGAGTTTTGGCTTACCGACTCCGGGGCCCTAAAATATAGTATCACAATAATCCTAACAACCCACAATCCTATCCACCCATCCTTCCAAAACTGTTTTAATTAGAGAAAACATAGATGGATCCCTGCCATCCCCAGTTTATTTGAGATTGAGGCACAAAGGGAGGTGAGTCTTTATTATAGAGGTTACCTTGTCGTTGACAGATGGGCTCAGATACTTTGATCAAAATCTGGGCTAAGAATCTCTCGTCTTTACGAGTGCAGTAATATAATGTTTACACAGCGCTGTTACATTTGTTTGCATATATACCACAGAATAAATCTAAATGTCATTTATACTGCACAGAGAATGCCCTTAAAACAGAACCCAAAAAAACTGTCATTGTATTCATGTTTTTTTCCATTTCCTCTAAAAACCAAATGAATAAAAAATATCTGTTCCCTAAATTAATGTAATTAAAAATACAACTCAACCCACAAAAAAACAAAAAACAGCAAGCCGTTATACGACTACATCGATGTACAAATAGAAAAGTTATGAGATAAAAGCAAAAGTCTATAGAAATAGCAAACAATGTTAGGGATCACTGATGACACAATGAACATACAGGGGATGCTCCGTCATACAGGAAACAGCTTGTCTAAAAGCAAGATAAATATTTTTATTGATACTGTTGTATCTCTCTGCAGTTATGATAAAACATGCAAGCACAAGAATGGCAATAAGAAATACAAAACTACGCCATCTGGGACAAGCAGTCCATAATTTCATAGACGTAGCGCCTTGACCAGTTCCCGCAGGCATTTAATACGTGCTAAAATTTACATCTAGTATAAAAGGATAAAACAAGGTAATAGCAGAAGCTTGGGCCAAAACATAGAACATAAAAATAACTCGCTTTTTATTTCAACATTTAACGAAACAAATGTCCTCCTACTACATGCCAAGAAACCTTTATATTTATTCCAGGCCATCAAAGTTCCTTGTGAAGGCTGGAAATCCAGAGAATGAAGGTCAGATAGCGGGTTATAGCAAAATAAAAGAAAACTAATGGTTCTAGCTGACCTCAACACTAACTCGCCAACTCGGGCAGAGCCGTTCGGTACACTAAGTATTTTAAAAAAAATCTAGAAGACACAAAGAAAATGATAACCTTTTCATACTGTCAGTCCCAGTAAGATGCCTTAAAAAAATAGGCAAGGTAATCAATCTCAGAAATGGTGGGGACACCAGTAAACATGACAGCCAGTTCTTGTAAGATGCCATACAATGCCATCGTCAACCTCAAAAATGGGGAAAACCAGAAAATATGACTGTAAAAAAAACAAACCACAAGATCAGTAAACCCTACAAGTCATGTAAAACCCTTCAAGACCAGTAAAACCCTACAAATCATGTATCATCAACCACAGAAATGGGGAACACAAGCAATCAAGAGAGACAGTGAAATACAATACAATGCCAGACAACATCATAATCATTCTCAGAAATGGGGAAAACCAGAAAACACGACTGTAAAAAAAAAACACACCAAGGCCAGTAAACCCTACAAGTCATGTAAAACCCTTCAAATCATGCATCAACAACCCCAGAAATGGGGGACACTGGTAGTCAGGAGAGATAAACATCAGGCAACACCATCAATCTCAAAAATGAAGAAAACAAAAAACATAACTCTAAGAAATCCTACAAGACCAGGCAAGATCATAAACCTCAGAAATGGGGACTCTGGTTAACAAGACAGACAGTGAGATGACATAGAAGACCAAGAAGAATCACCCCACGTACAAACGGGAAGACACTAGCATTCAAGAGTATGTAAGATGCCATAACAGATAAAACTTCCGAGGTAATAACTGTATCATTGGGCAAATCTAATTATTATATTGGAATTATATGTTACCAGATCTGATTATTAAATGAAATCAGTAGAAAATAGATTAATTTATATCTGTCAACTAACATTTTCTGAAATTCCACATTTTTTGTCCCTTTTACTACATGTCATCTCCTTGCTTTACTGGTAATTAAATATCTGATTCACTGTTTATAAAATTTCAGACTATCAACTGTTTTTTTAGACTTTTCTGCACAAGTTGAAAATGCCCCAAAGTAACCAAGGATCCTTTGGTAACCTTGACGCAATAATAGGTATACTTCTCACAAAATTAGAAGATCATCAAAAAGTTAATTTATTTCAGTTCTTCAATACAAAAAGTGTTTATTTCAAGTGTTTATTTCTGTTAACGTCGATGATTATGGCTTAGAGTCAATGAAACCCCAAAAGTCATTATCTCAGTGAATTAGAATACTTTATACCAGCAGCTTGAAAAATGATTTTAAAATCAGATAAGTTGGCCTACTGAAATGTATGTTCAGTAAATGCACTCAATACTTGGTCGGACTCCTTTTGTATCAATTACTGCATAAATGTGGTGTGGCATGGAGGCGATCAGCCTGTGGCACTGCTGAGGTATTATGGAAGCCCAGGTTGCTCTCATAGCAGCCTTAGTAACATATTAACATAGTAACATAGTTAGTAAGGCCGAAAAAAGACATTTGTCCATCCAGTTCAGCCTATATTCCATCATAATAAATCCCCAGATCTACGTCCTTCTACAGAACCTAATAATTGTATGATACAATATTGTTCTGCTCCAGGAAGACATCCAGGCCTCTCTTGAACCCCTCGACTGAGTTCGCCATCACCACCTCCTCAGGCAAGCAATTCCAGATTCTCACTGCCCTAACAGTAAAGAATCCTCTTCTATGTTGGTGGAAAAACCTTCTCTCCTCCAGACGCAAAGAATGCCCCCTTGTGCCCGTCACCTTCCTTGGTATAAACAGATCCTCAGCGAGATATTTGTATTGTCCCCTTATATACTTATACATGGTTATTAGATCGCCCCTCAGTCGTCTTTTTTCTAGACTAAATAATCCTAATTTCGCTAATCTATCTGGGTATTGTAGTTCTCCCATCCCCATTATTAATTTTGTTGCCCTCCTTTGTACTCTCTCTAGTTCCATTATATCCTTCCTGAGCACCGGTGCCCAAAACTGGACACAGTACTCCATGTGCGGTCTAACTAGGGATTTGTACAGAGGCAGTATAATGCTCTCATCATGTGTATCCAGACCTCTTTTAATGCACCCCATGATCCTGTTTGCCTTGGCAGCTGCTGCCTGGCACTGGCTGCTCCAGGTAAGTTTATCATTAACGAGGATCCCCAAGTCCTTCTCCCTGTCAGATTTACCCAGTGGTTTCCCGTTCAGTGTGTAATGGTGATATTGATTCCTTCTTCCCATGTGTATAACCTTACATTTATCATTGTTAAAGCCTTCAGCTCATCTGCATTGTTGGGTCCGGTGTCTCTCATCTTCCTCTTGAAAATACCCCATAGATTCTCTATGGAGTTAAGGTCAGGCGAGTTTGCTGGCCAATCAAGCACAGTGATACTGTTGTTTGTAAACCAGGTATTGGTACTTTTGGCAGTGTGGACAGGTGCTAAGTCCTGCTGGAGAATGAAATTTCCATCTCCATAAAGCTTGTCAGCAGAAAGAAGCATGAAGTGCTCTAAAATTTCCTGGTAGACAGCTGCGCTGACTTTGGTCATAATAAAACACAGTGGACCTACATCAGCAGATGACATGGCTCCCTAAACCATCAGTGATTGTGGAAACTTCACACTAGACCTCAAGCAGCTTGGATTGTGGCCTTTCCACTCTTTTTCCAGACTCTGGCACTTTGATTTCCAAATGAAATGCAAAATTTACTTTAATCTGAAAACAACACCTTGAACCACTGAGCAACAGTCCAGTTCTTTTTCTCCTTGGCCCAGGTAAGACACTTCTGGCGTTGTCTATTGGTCATGAGTGGCATGACACAAGGAATGGGACACTTGTAGCCCATGTCCTGGATACGTCTGTGTGTGGTGGCTCTTGAAGCAATGACTCCAGCAGCAGCTCACTCCTTGTGAATCTCCACCAAAAAAATGTAATGGCCTTTTCTTAACAATCATTTTAAGGCTAGGGTTATCCCTGCTGCTGTGCACCTTTTTCTACCACACTTTTTCCTTTCACTCAACTTTTATTATTATTATTATTATTATACATTTTTATAGCGCCATTTATTTAATGGCGCTTTACATGTGAAAAGGTGGCAAATATAGACAAATATATTAAACATGAGCAAAAACCAAGGCACACAGGTACATAAGGAGGGAGGACCCTGCCCGCGCGGGCTCACCGTCTGCAGGGGATGGGTGAGGATACTCACTTTTTGATGACATTCTAATTTTGTGAGAAGCACCTGTAGCACTAGACAGCAGATCTGGAGTTCGTTACATGCTAACAGAGAGGGTTTTTTCCCCAAATAACATTTTTGAGTATGCATATATCTAGGTGTCCTGCATAGATTGGCAATAGGGCCTCAGAGATGCTTCCTCTGGTGTTCTGGCCCATAGCACATAAGTCCAATACTCGTTCTCCGGCACAAACAAATTCTGATACTTGACTTGGCTTTCCCTAACACCACCAGCCAGGTCATCCACAGAAACACGTCATATAAGCCTTCACCCAACTAGTACGTATTTCCAGTTCCAGGATTTTTCCACCATAAAATCAGTATAAATTCCTGGACTGAGCAGAATTACAATTTCAGCAGTGACCTACAGTGTAGGGCAAGAGGTGTGTTATTCTGTATATCCAGACAGGGTTTGTCTCAGAACTATAACACAAGCCCAGACCTTTTTTTATTGATCCTAAAGGGAAATCTTAGGTATAAACAAAGAGAGAAACCACACAGCTGCCGTTCTCAATCTAAACCCCACAGTGTTATTTTGCTATTGTTGCAAGGACATAGACTACAGTTAACTGAAACAGGACTCCGGGGACTACTTAGCAGCCAAACTCCATTAGCAATGTCAAACTGTACTTTGGAGGTTGTAATACCTTTTAATGGGTTGAACATATAAGTAAAGCAAGATAATCTGCAGTAAAAGATTCCAGATCTTACTGAATATTAACCCCATTTAATTTAAATGTCTTTTATGCCCATGATAATTCGGGAAGACCACAGACTTGTGATAATTATATAGACATACTTTATATCAGGGAAGGACAAAATACTGTACACTCTAGGACCCAACTAGACCATTAAAATAGCCAAATGGGCTTTCACATGACCTTATAAAAATAATTATTATTTAAAGAAAACTAAAAATAGGTCTCCATGATTTACACTAATAAAATGTGTACACTTACAAAATGAATCTATGCAATACAGATATTTCCCGGTAAAATTAAAAAGACGGTAAATATAACAACCATCGTCAGATACATCTTGCATAGTATGGGACAAACGAAAGGGAAAGGCCAGTAACGCAAAGAACATTCTGGTGGGATTAGCCTACTGGTCCTGTATTCTATACCTGCAAATGTAGAGAAGGTCAAAGCAAAGGGGCAGGAAGAGTTCAACTAGAAGAAGCTTCCATGATTAAGGGATTGTGCCTGATCCAGTTATTGATCTTCCTAACGCTTCACTTTCCATGGAATCAGTTCAGTGATGTTCACAATTAAAATGAACAAGTATATAATTAAAATAATTTTAAAAAAAGTTTTATCTTCAGAAGTGCGCCATTCCTCTATCTCAGCTTCCTGCTTGCTTGGCGGCTCTTGGAGATGGACAGTTCAGATCAGCGGCATGTTTGCACTGCTAGTCCGAACTGAGCACTCACCGATGCTGCAGGAGGATAGGACGAGTGGAGGAACACTAAATCTGGCCAGAATATATGCTCCAACCAGCTTTAAATCAATGCTTACAAGCTCCATTAAAAAGCGCTTGTAAGCACTGCCTCTGTTCTGCCATGCATCTACACAGCGGTGGTGGTTGGTAACCTAGACAATGAGAATTAAACAAAGTTAAAAATCCCTCCCAATCTTGTGAATGGAGAGGATTTTTCATAAGATTACAACTGAAAAGTTGCTTGTTTTTGCAAGCAATTTGCAATTTTAACCACTGATGTTGAGAAAGCCCATTTAAACAAAGAGAAATAATGGGTTGACGATATATTACACCATCACAATATCTATGATCTTGACCTGAGTCATGGATCAAAATCACCCATATAAATCTATGAGCTCATGAAAATCACCGATTACACACTTTATTACCTGTGTGCAGTTGGTGTGTTACCCATGACGAACACTGTAATAGATTAAAGTTTTGAAGTTTATTTACTTTTTTCATACAAGAAAATCACTGATGGTGAAAATCTTACACTAATAAAATTCTGATCCAAAACACCAACCAAACACCAAACGCCAAGACCACAAAAATCACTGACATCTGAATGAAGCCTTAGGGTATTTGACATTTTTTTTCAAATATCAACAATCCCTTTAAGGTTGGTCTTCCATTACTGGGGTACATTTTTTCCAAACTGGGGAAAGACATTTTACTACTTATTTATTCAACCCATTTCATCATGTGTTCAAGGGGGTGGCCCGGGCTGAAACTAACAATTATTTTAATCCTAAATATCTGACTATTTAATGTAATAATCTAATATCTTTACTAATATACTTTAATAAAAAATTCCCTATGGTTGCCTCACTACTCTGTTATATTTATTTTTTACCTACTTCCTGTTTGATGACGATTGATTTGAGAACCTCCAGTGCATGCTGGGACACGCAAACAAGATGTCACAAGGGGGCAGAGACCGCAATCTTTGCCATCATCTTGAAACAAAGCGTCACCAGAGTTAAAGCTGATCTCTGCTCGTTGGGATTTCTCCTTACAATGCACGCTGACAGTGCGCTCTCTTGCTGGCTCATTACTTCTCATCAGAGTTGGCAAGGGAGTGCACTGTCACTGTGCATTAAAAAGAATATTGCACAGTGGTAAGGTCCTTCTAAGCATACTTTGGAATTGACAAGCAACACATGCTCAGTAGAGCAGGGACAAGCCCCTGAGATGTGCATCATCGATGACGCTTCAGGCTGCAGCCTTTTTCCCCTGATGACGTATCATTTTGAGAATCCCAGCATGCATCGGTGGTTCTTAATGAAACGTCTTCAAACAATAAGTAGGTTAAATAAAAAATAGAGTAGTGAGGGAATGATAGGTAGTTTTTAGTATATTAGAAAAGAGATGATATTATTACAATAAACAGACATTTAGGATTTAAATGCTAGTTTCGGACCACCCGTAAAACCAATTCATGGGTTCACAATGGTAAATGAGACAATGGTTTACAAGACATTTGATGGTTTCAGGGCTAGACACATGCTCACATGGTACATCCATGAGACTATGCATGCAGTGTGTAATACGTACAATACATTATATGAATGTAGTCTTGCACTGATTATCTGACCCAGATCTGGATTTTCAGGATGACGCTCCTGTATAACGGTGTAAAGCAGCACAGAGCCGCACACGCTTTCAACGGAATGTGTTAAGTACATTATCAGCAGGAGAAACGTCCTGAGAACACAATTACTAGACACCTGGCAAGATGCTTGTACCCCTCAGAATAATGCCCCCAGAGCCCTCACATGGCCCGACATTTAGTATTCAGTGTATCAAGTAAGGATGTCTATGAATTGTTACTAATCTGATAGTTATCATACTTGTAAACCAAATGGGAGGTTTCATCCAACAGGACACACGGAATGAGATCCTAAAGTGGAAGCGGAACAGACTTGTGCTGAAAGTGGTCAATAAATGCCTGTCCAGAAAACTCTGAAATCCTAGGGTGGAGAATTTCTCACTGGGTATTACTTAGTAAATAACAATAATAAGAGAGCTGCATAACAATACTGACATTTCCTCAACATTTTGTATTTCATATGCAAAAACATTGTCTATGGAACATCATCCAGCTGCTGGCAAGAAAGATGACACATAATGCTTGCAGAATATTCGGCAGCAGCCCCTATGGGTTTGCCATCTACCGTACATTTAAAGCTCCACATATTTCTGTCTCTAATCAATCTACTCATTTTATTGATGGTTTGGATCCTCCTGAAAATAAAATCACTATATTGTACAGATCTTCTGGCATGTTGGGGAGGTATTCTGGAAGACCATCCACGTGGACTCCGACCAAATGCTGGAATGAATGTGCCACAGCTCCCCACTGACATCAGCGTTAGGAGCTTCATGGTCCAAATGATTTCAACGAAAGTGCTATGAGGATACATCTATCCTGACTTATCCAGGCTTAGTTGAAGAAACATGGTACTCAGATACCGTTGTCTTAAAGAGGTTTCAAGGATATGTTTTTTTCTAAGGGTGTAAAACAGGCAGGTAATTGCTAAGTCCTACCTGCCTGTTTAACCTGGCGCCTGATCAGAGCGGTCACTGACCGTTCATGCTAGCGATACAGCTGCCCAACGTCATGGCTTTTGTTCTTCTGGGCTTTTCTCTCGATGGGGCGTGACTGACGATGTCATGCTGGTTGATAGACGTCTCTCCTTAGTTAAGCAGCCAGATGTCAATCAGCATGACGACAGTCACGCCATGTCAACAGAGCAGAGCGGATGAGACGCTGCTGCCCTGTCCAGATGACGTCAGCGGACGAGATGCTGCTGCCCTGTCCAGATGACGTCAGCGGATGAGACTCTGCTGCCCTGTCCAGATGACGTCAGCGGATGAAATGCTGCTGCCCTGTCCAGATTACGTCAGCGGATGAGATGCTGCTGCCCTGTCCAGATTACGTCAGCGGATGAGATGCTGCTGCCCTGTCCAGATGACGTCAGTGGATGAGATGCTGCTGCCCTGTCCAGATGACATCAGCGGATGAGATGCTGCTGCCCTGTCCAGATTACGTCAGCGGATGAGATGCTGCTGCCCTGTCCAGATGACGTCAGTGGATGAGATGCTGCTGCCCTGTCCAGATGACGTCAGTGGAAGCCTCTGAATTGTGCTTGAAATGCCGTTTTTGCGCAACTGAAAGCTGCACAAAAATATGCAACTAATGTCATTTTTACACCAATCCTGGACAACAACGCCAACTTCTTGAAAAGCGAGCAAAACTGTGGAAGAATGAGGCATGGCCTAGCAAACCAGGTAAATTCATCATAATTCATGCCACAAAAGTGTTGTAAATTATGACTAAGTGTTCGCTAACCCCAGACTTTACATTATTGAAAGATGTACCAAATTTATTAAAGAGGCATATGCTTAATATTGACTTTGGCGCATCCAACTTCAGCGCTCACTTCATTAAGAGGAGCTGCTGTGAAATAACTGTCATATAGGAGCTGTTGTGGAATAACCCCCATCCGACACAACACATGTATGGCGCTATGCAGTGCAGCTCTATTCAATATGTTTACATCCAGCCACAACTGGACCTTATAACATCTGATCGATGGAGGTGCAAGTCTCTGACCCTCACCTATCAGATACTGATGACCTATTCTACGGACCCCATTCAACTGCACTTCTAGAATGCAAAGTTCTTTGCTGCCTTATATACTGGAAGGCGTAGGGTACGTTCATACATCCTGCATGTATATTACAAAAGGATCAATGGTAAAAATCTGGGGTGTACGACGCTCTTGCAATCAAACAGTAGATGGTACAAATACAAATCACCAATATTAGTTCTGAAAAGATAGTAACCCACTAAGGCATAATGAAATGTGTCTTCTCTCAGGAGTCTGCAGAATGGTAAATTCAGCTCTGGGCTACACTACGTGATGATATCTACATATACTCTAAAGTAGTGTTCAAAAAATGGACATATCCTTTAGTGATGAGAAATAAGAACCTGATACTGTGCCAATATTGTGCATCCCATAGATTTCATGTCACCTCCAAGATCTGCCTGGCATTAGCCGTCTAGGACATTGCCAGTGCAATCAATATAATGATCATCATTCATCTGAGGACTAATCCTGCTGCATTCACCTTGGTAGTGGATTGGTGGTGAAATTATGATCTACCTTAAATATAAATGCAAGAGAAGGTCCAGGAAGCCAATGCGTCCGCACAGAATAATAGGTCATGTTTTTAGCGTTGGGGTGGAGTATCACAGTTCTTGTTCACAATGCGACATGATTGGACTCCTGAAAGGCATCCGACGTGGTTGCTCCCTTCAATCACCTGAACCATCATATATTTCATTGATGCTTATTGTAATATTAAAAGGCATTGCTTCCTGTGTGACCATTGTATGATTGATGTTATGTATGTTCAAGTATTGTAAATTACAGCAATTAATACAGAAAAACTACTATGAACACAAAACAGAATATTACAAAAAAAATGAAAAACATACTGTAATACTAATACAATATTATGGGAAATAAAAGCTGGGGTGAAGTCAGATGACAATTCATTACAATACACATAATTACTGTATATAGTGGGGTAATCACTCGGCCTCCTTTAATGTAGCCATTGTGTATACCACTTGTCCATGGATCGACCACAGTAAACAAATCACAACTGGGTTTTGGAGTGTAAGCATCTAGAAACCGATTTACACAAGGACTTTGCTCATTTCATACAAGCACATGGAACAGTCAGAATTGTGTACATCTGGTTTACAGCTGAAGAGGGCCAATGACCACGGCAAACAATCTGCCACATGCCCACTGGATACATAGAGAACAAGAAAATGCAGAGAATTCAGGAAACCTTAGTAGGTTTATCCCATTGATACCGTATGTCCTTTATCATCAACACAACCGTCTCACCTTTAGAAAAAGCAGATGAATAAAGAGCTTATTCCAAAATCTACCTTTTGGACGGTGCAATATTTCTGAGATTAGAGGTGTTCCCTAAACCTGCAGTCCTATATAAAACCAGAAGGAAAGATTACAATCAACTCATCCCTGCTATACCTGACACACCTGGCACTGCTACATAGCCAAAGGGCAGGTAAAACCCTATAGTAATTGCCCGCTATGATTCCATAGCGTAGGTTCAATGCTTATCACAGATAATATTTTATGATTTTCCAGGTAAAGCCCCCACACCATGTAAACGGGTTAAGCTCGAAATCCACAGACGCAAGGAATCTGATGCTGTAACTGAATGTTCCCGGTGGAGATTTCCATTACTCTTGACACAGATGGTTAATTGTATTAGCAACCAATTTTTTTTTTTCTGGTATTCTTTCCAAGCAGTCGTTCACATATGCGATTATTTGCCAGCTACCTCGTTAATATGTAAATGATAGCTACCCCATGTTTCTATTTTGGCATTATTTGTACTTGTGAAATATCATTTTTGCCCAGTAAATCGCTGCATGGTTGTAGCCGCTCCAGAGAAATTCATTACGACAAATTGTAGGCAGAGCATATAAGGAAGGGAGACATCAGAACGTGGAAGGAAGGAGAGGGAACAGCAATGGCCTTTGGCAAAGACAAAATCCACTTGTATCACACATTACCGCTCGGATATCACAAGCGCTAAGAGCAACACATTATGCACAAAATGAGAGTTGTAAGATGGGTGTTGCGTGGTGCTGTTTAGCAAACCTCTGCGCTCAATCACTCTCTGCTTGACGTACACATCAGTCCTCTAGTAAACATGACCATGTTCTGCAGGAAATCTGCTGAGCATGACTGCATGCCTCCCATGCCACTCAATCTACCAAGAGGACGCTGTGATGAGCTGCTTACATAGTGGCCCAGGGGTCCGATGTGGCCCCAAAATCTACACACCGCATCATTGTACCAGCAGAAATGACTGCATGTGAGCCAATAGCAAACAATAAACATTAAATACATAATATTGACAGAAAACGCAAACACAACTTCAATAAAACAAAAAATATATGTTGCAAAGGTGATAAAGGGTTTAAAGAGCAAGTACTGTATATAGACAGATCTCCGGAGAGCAGGAGCCATTGTGCCTGGGAATTTGCTGCCGGTCTCTAACTTTCTACCGATGTGTCTATGAAACTTCCACTAATGAATTCTTATTGCCCCCGACGTCTACATCTGTAATGCCCCCCGGGGTGTACTATATTATTAGATATCTTTCTACCCATAATTTATCATTGACAATGTATAGCAAAGTATTGGTAATTATTGCATCTAGGCCTTCTACGATCCACAGTCATTGGTGACTGTGTAGAAAATGATGTTATTAATTCTATACCCAAGCACCGGATGCCAGGGTACCAGGCGCTTCCTGCAGAACAGGCCACACAACAGGGACTTTACAGCAGATAAACTTTGCAAGAAATACATTGAAGTGGGCACCTTTCCATCACCCCAATAAATGACAGGGATGCCAGGCCAAGTACGTAGGTCAATAGGAGCCCTGAATAATGGACATTACTACGGCCACGGGCTGTAATTACTGAGTGAAGTGGCGGCGTCCTCTCATTATCTCTGGGTCGGTTATTCCGTAGAGATGATCCGCTGATGGTGAATTATGCATGCTCATAGCAACGATTACAGTGGCTGCCCACCCTCCGCAAATAAGCCTGGATGTTCCCTAGGAAAGTCACCGGCAGCGGGAGAATGTCAGGCAGATAAAGTAAATGTCAGGCTGAGCACATGAGCAGGGGGTGCTGCACTCTGGAGCAGGGGGTGCTGAGCACAGGAGCAGGGGGTGCTGAGCACAGGAGCAGGGGGTGCTGAGCACAGGAGCAGGGGGTGCTGCACTCTGGAGCAGGGGGTGCTGAGCACAGGAGCAGGGGGTGCTGAGCACATGAGCAGGGGGTGCTGCACTCTGGAGCAGGGGGTGCTGAGCACAGGAGCAGGGGGTGCTGAGCACAGGAGCAGGGGGTGCTGCACTCTGGAGCAGGGGGTGCTGAGCACAGGAGCAGGGGGTGCTGAGCACAGGAGCAGGGGGTGCTGAGCACAGGAGCAGGGGGTGCTGCACTCTGGAGCAGGGGGTGCTGAGCACAGGAGCAGGGGGTGCTGAGCACAGGAGCAGGGGGTGCTGAGCACAGGAGCAGGGGGTGCTGCACTCTGGAGCAGGGGGTGCTGAGCACAGGAGCAGGGGGTGCTGAGCACATGAGCAGGGGGTGCGGAGCACATGAGCAGGGGGTGCTGAGCACATGAGCAGGGGGTGCTGAGCACATGAGCAGGGGGTGCTGGGCACATGAGCAGGGGGTGCTGAGCACATGAGCAGGGGGTGCTAGGCACATGAGCAGGGGGTGCTGGGCACATGAGCAGGGGGTGCTGAGCACATGAGCAGGGGGTGCTGAGCACAGGAGCAGGGGGTGCTGAGCACATGAGCAGGGGGTGCAGAGCACATGAGCAGGGGGTGCTGAGCACATGAGCAGGGGGTGCTGAGCACAGGAGCAGGGGGTGCTGAGCACATGAGCAGGGGGTGCGGAGCACATGAGCAGGGGGTGCTGAGCACATGAGCAGGGGGTGCTGTCCTCTGGAGCAGGGGGTGCTGAGCACATGAGCAGGGGGTGCGGAGCACATGAGCAGGGGGTGCTGAGCACATGAGCAGGGGGTGCTGAGCACAGGAGCAGGGGGTGCTGCACTCTGGAGCAGGGGGTGCTGAGCACATGAGCAGGGGGTGCGGAGCACATGAGCAGGGGGTGCTGAGCACATGAGCAGGGGGTGCTGTCCTCTGGAGCAGGGGGTGCTGCCCAGGGGGTGCTGAGCACATGAGCAGGGGGTGCTGTCCTCTGGAGCAGCGGGTGCTGCCCTCTGTAGAAAGGGCTTTTTAGGAAATTGCGAGCGTGGCCCTTGCCATTGGTTGGCTCCATAGGAGGCGCATGGCAGCCCTGACGCTGGCATACTGTGCCCTGGATTCAGAAACAACTGCACCAAATGGGCTCTAAGTTACAGTACATCCCATAATAGAGAGGCGGGCAGGCTGGTGGCCATGTAATGGGGCTGCTCCTTGGCTGTACCCATGGATCATCACACAATGCTAGATACATGGGGCCTGCCCACCTCCTCTGGTCCCACAGGCCTCGCACACAGCTGGCACTCACCTACAAGCTGGCAGCTGCACATGCCTGGCACCGGGCGGTGTGCCCTCTCTCCTCTGGCCGGGTCCCCTCCGGAGCTGGTACATGCAGGATGGCTGCCGGTCCTGGAGCAGCGCGTTCCTCCCCAGCGATGCCCCCGTCACCTGTGAGTGCCCCCCGGCGGGCTCAGTGCGCGCCCCCCAGCCCTCTGCAGCAGTCAGTGTGGCACACAGGCTGGCAGCCCCGGTTGCAGCAGGTGGATGCTCCTCCCTGTCTCTGCTCCTCCTGCAGGATGCTGCATCCTCCCCAGCGCGTACAGCCTTTGTGCATCACCCTGGAGGAGGAGGGCTGACGGGCCGGAGACCCCGGGCGCTCACGAGTCCTGACGAGCCGGAGCGGGCATCCAGGAGGGCAGCACCTTCCTCTCACTCTCGTCATGCGGTGCCCGGCGCTGCCATTGTTTCCTCCAGGACGGGCGAGAGCGCGCGGCGACCTGTCATAAAGGGCGCGCACCCGGCTGGCGGGGACGTGCAGAAAGAGGGGGCTCCGACACGTGGCCGCGCAGCGGAGGGGATGCTGGGGGGCGGGGAGGGAGCGAGCTGCACATGGTTAACCCTTGTGATGGCAGAAGATGCCAGTGCTGGTGTATGCCCGGTGTCAATACATTACCAGAGGACCATGTCTGCTGTGATATCAGTCGGGGGCACCCCATATTATCAGGGGGTCTGCTATATACGCCCACCAAGACACCCAGAGGAACAGGGTGGCACAAGGCAGTATTACCTGTAGTATATGGCCAGTTGGAGGCGCTACAGGTGGCACTGCCCGCCTGACCATGGTGACAAGTGCGGCCTTCATTGAAGCTTATGCAAAAGCTCCAACTGGGCCCCAATTATTACAAGCCTTGGGCTATTCATACAGGCCAAAAGGACTTTATGGGCCCCCTAGGCTCCAGGGCCCGAGTGCGATTTCAACCTCTGCACCTATTGTAGTTACGCCCCTGACTGCCAGTGATCCAATGTGCATGAGAAGGAAGGACGGGCACGTTGGGCGCCGTAATGGCCAATATGAGGGGCGGCCGGCATATGGTAGCGTTTACATAGGCGCCCCACAGGCTGCTGTTTGCCACCATATTCTCAGCTCGCTGCGATGCTTCTAGTCCAGAGCTCGGCTGCCCATCCTCTCCACAATGGCTTCCACCAACTTCCTTATGGCTCCATGTCAGATG
This sequence comes from Ranitomeya imitator, assembly GCF_032444005.1. NCBI lineage: Eukaryota > Metazoa > Chordata > Amphibia > Anura > Dendrobatidae > Ranitomeya > Ranitomeya imitator. Next base: position 129,644,078 of record NC_091283.1, read on the forward strand.
GGGAGCGGATACTCACACGTAGGCTGTGGGCACCATATTACAGATCCAGACGCTTCTGTTATGTGCCCAAATAGTTGACACCACTAACTACAAGGCATGAGAGGAGTTTGTACCCCATTACAGCCACTGCAGGCACTATCACCTTATCATTTCTATAATCAACTGAGCCAATAATATGCATAGGGACGACCATTTATGTTTCACTTAAAGGGGTTGCTTTAGCATCATTTTTCAGGAGAGCACTGTGCCCCTGACTCTGTTTCCTGCTTACTGATTGATTGATGGTTCTGACAAGTACCGTGTTTCCCCGAAAGTAAGACCCTGTCTTACATTAATTTTAACCCAAAAAGTCCCACCCTGTCTTACTTTCGGGGGAGGTCTTACATTAGCTGAAAAAAAAAATGACAATTTCTTTTTAACCAATAAATTAACATTTATTAACATACCATACCATAACAGTGCCGTATCCCACTGCACACAGCCCCATACCCCATAACAGTGCCGTATCCCACTGCACACAGCCCCATACCCGATAACAGTGCCGTATCCCACTGCACACAGCCCCATACCCCATAACAGTGCCGTATCCCACTGCACACAGCCCCATACCCGATAACAGTGCCGTATCCCACTGCACACAGCCCCATACCCCATAACAGTGCCGTATCCCACTGCACACAGCCCCATACCCGATAACAGTGCCGTATCCCACTGCACACAGCCCCATACCCCATAACAGTGCCGTATCCCACTGCACACAGCCCCATACCCTATACAGTACATGTTTCCCTACTTGGTTTTTAAATGCTGGACGTTTTCCTCTGCGGTGCGGCTGTGGGTGCGGAAGGCCTGTGCTGCAGGGAACGCTGTGCCAATCAGCAGGGAAACAGCGGTGACGTGGAGCTGGGGCGGCCAATTACAACCCGAGCTGCTGGGCCAATCAGCACTCGAGCTGATTGGCCAATCAGCGCTCGAGCCGGGGGCCGGCGGTGACGTGGGGAGCGGGGGCGGCCAATGAGCTGTTGAGCTGGGCGGATTGCGGGGTTAACACGGCGAGTTAACCCCATGAGCGCTGGACCCGCCCAGCTGCACCTGAGGACACCTCTGGAGCCTGGGGACCCAATGGGGGACAGCGGCGGCCCAAAGGTAAGGGCCTTACATTTCACAGCGGCCCCCCCAACCCTGCCTTACATTCGGGGGAGGCCTTACATTGGAGGACCCCCCCGAAACCCCCACCCTGTCTTTCGGGGGGGTCCTACTTTCAGGGAAACACGGTAATATGGCCGCGCCACTGGTCTGAACTGCGCACTTTCATAATGATGCAAGCAGGGGCAGCTCTGACTCTGCATCATTGGAAGAGCACAGGCCAGATCCAGCTAGAGCAGCGCTTACAAGCTCTATAGCCAAAAGCTTGTAAGCACTGCTAGAATAAGTCCTCATTGATAAGCTGCAGATGTTACCTAAGCATCACAAAACCATAACATTGAAAACTCCTCCTTTCTGAAGAATGGAGAGATTCTTAAAAACAAATTGCAACGTTACTTGTCTTTACAATTTTACTCAATTATGATGTTGAGAAAACGCCTTTAAACAATAATGTAAATGTATTTTCCCCATGATGTTCATTTGTAGCAATGAAATATCAGTTTTCACCAGCAATTATTGATCGTTTAGTACATTCCCATTCAGTAAGCATTGTCACATTTGCTACTAATGAACTATAACAATAATTATTGATGTAAAATGACCTTCAAAGGGTTTTCCCGAATTGTAAAGGGCATCTATTAGTAGGATCAACCCTCCTAAAGGCCCCTTCACATTAAGGGACGCTGCAGCGATACCGACAACGATCCGGATCGCTGCAGCGTCGCTGTTTGGTCGCTGGAGAGCTGTCACACAGACCGCTCTCCAGCGACCAACGATGCCGGTAACCAGGGTAAACATCGGGTAACTAAGCGCAGGGCCGCGCTTAGTAACCCGATGTTTACCCTGGTTACCATGCTAAAAGTAAAAAAAAAACAAACAGTACATACTTACCTACAGCCGTCTGTCCTCCAGCGCTGCGCTCTGCTTCTCTGCTCTCCTCCTGTACTGTCTGGGAGCCGGAAAGCAGAGCGGTGACGTCACCGCTCTGCTTTCCGGCTCACAGCCAGTACAGGAGGAGTGCAGAGCGCAGCGCTGGAGCACAGACAGCGGTAGGTAAGTATGTACTGTTTGTTTTTTTTTACTTTTAGCATGGTAACCAGGGTAAACATCGGGTTACTAAGCGCGGCCCTGCGCTTAGTTACCCGATGTTTACCCTGGTTACCAGTGAAGACATCGCTGGATCGGTGTCACACACGCCGATCCAGCGATGTCCACGGGAGATCCAGCGACGAAATAAAGTTCTGGACTTTATTCAGCGACCAACGATCTCCCAGCAGGGGCCTGATCGTTGGTCGCTGTCACACATAACGATTTCATTAACGATATCGTTGCTACGTCACAAATAGCAACGATATCGTTAACGATATCGTTATGTGTGAAGGTACCTTTAAGCCATCTATATGGGCATGTAGGTCAAAGGAAGCTGAATAATATGATACTTTGACATCTGAGATCCGATGTTTTATTGCCAAGAAATACACGTTTTTCTCTATACGTATAGGACTTTTTAAGATCTATGGGCTGAACATAGATCTCCCTGAGAATCTGCCTGAATTAGAAGCTGCTGTCCAAACTACGAGCTTGAAATGGATCTCTTTCTAGATTTCTCAATACATAGTGCCTATATCTATAAATTAGATCTATTGTTAGTAACGAGACTGGTGTACTTACATTGAAAATCTATGTAACGATAGCAGTATAATCATTTTGGAAAGTTTTTCTGACCAATATTAAAATAAACGTTCTGCTCTTGCTGGTAAAAATTGTTTAGCAATATAAACTGTGCCATACACCTGAATGGTGTTTCCGCATTGTATGGATGGCGTATTCATTTCTGCACATCCGCAGGATAGCCGCAGCTCTGACTATACCTTTACCAATTCTGAAACGCTTGTGACTGAAGCAGTACTAAGTCCTATAACTCAATACATAAAATAGTACTTGGAAAGCAGGTATAACTTTTTGTACGTTGTGTAGGGATTTTCAGATTTTATAGAGTGGCTTGCAAAAGAATTCACCCCCTTTGGCTTTTTTTTAAATTTATTTTGTTACATTGCAACCTGAGTTCAAATATTTTTGTAATCCGATTTGTGTGTGATGCATCAGCACTAAATAGTGTAAGTTGGTGAAGTGAAGTGAGAAAAATGTAGGCATAAATGAAATTTATGGGATCAAATAACGAAAAATTGCCATGTGCCTATGTATTCACCCCTTTTGCTACCATGCCTCAACAAATTTCACCCCCATGAGTCTATGATTTCTGGTGGAAGCAATTCCCTTCATAAGTCATATGCTTAGGCTAGTTTCACAGGTTGCGTTCGACGCAGGTCGGCGCAGCGACAAAACGACGGGCATCCACATACAGTGGGGCTAAAAAGTATTTAGTCAGTCAGCAATAGTGCAAGTTCCACCTCTTAAAAATATGAGAGGCGTCTGTAATTTACATCATAGGTAGACCTCAACTATGGGAGACAAACTGAGAAAAAAAAATCCAGAAAATCACATTGTCTGTTTTTTAACATTTTATTTGCATATTATGGTGGAAAATAAGTATTTGGTCAGAAACAAACAATCAAGATTTCTGGCTCTCACAGACCTGTAACTTCTTCTTTAAGAGTCTCCTCTTTCCTCCACTCATTACCTGTAGTAATGGCACCTGTTTAAACTTGTTATCAGTATAAAAAGACACCTGTGCACACCCTCAAACAGTCTGACTCCAAACTCCACTATGGTGAAGACCAAAGAGCTGTCAAAGGACACCAGAAACAAAATTGTAGCCCTGCACCAGGCTGGGAAGACTGAATCTGCAATAGCCAACCAGCTTGGAGTGAAGAAATCAACAGTGGGAGCAATAATTAGAAAATGGAAGACATACAAGACCACTGATAATCTCCCTCGATCTGGGGCTCCACGCAAAATCCCACCCCGTGGGGTCAGAATGATCACAAGAACGATGAGCAAAAATCCCAGAACCATGCGGGGGGACCTAGTGAATGAACTGCAGAGAGCTGGGACCAATGTAACAAGACCTACCATAAGTAACACACTACGCCACCATGGACTCAGATCCTGCAGTGCCAGACGTGTCCCACTGCTTAAGCCAGTACATGTCTGGGCCCGTCTGAAGTTTGCTAGAGAGCATTTGGATGATCCAGAGGAGTTTTGGGAGAATGTCCTATGGTCTGATGAAACCAAACTGGAACTGTTTGGTAGAAACACAACTTGTCGTGTTTGGAGGAAAAAGAATACTGAGTTGCATCCATCAAACACCATACCTACTGTAAAGCATGGTGGTGGAAACATCATGCTTTGGGGCTGTTTCTCTGCAAGGGGCCAGGACGACTGATCCGGGTACATGAAAGAATGAATGGGGCCATGTATCGTGAGATTTTGAGTGCAAACCTCCTTCCATCAGCAAGGGCATTGAAGATGAAACGTGGCTGGGTCTTTCAACATGACAATGATCCAAAGCACACCGCCAGGGCAACGAAGGAGTGGCTTCGTAAGGAGCATTTCAAGGTCCTGGAGTGGCCTAGCCAGTCTCCAGATCTCAACCCTATAGAAAACCTTTGGAGGGAGTTGAAAGTCCGTGTTGCCAAGCGAAAAGCCAAAAACATCACTGCTCTAGAGGAGATCTGCATGGAGGAATGGGCCAACATACCAAGAACAGTGTGTGGCAACCTTGTGAAGACTTACAGAAAACGTTTGACCTCTGTCATTGCCAACAAAGGATATATTACAAAGTATTGAGATGAAAATTTGTTTCTGACCAAATACTTATTTTCCACCATAATATGCAAATAAAATGTTAAAAAAACAGACAATGTGATTTTCTGGATTTTTTTTTCTCAGTTTGTCTCCCATAGTTGAGGTCTACCTATGATGTAAATTACAGACGCCTCTCATCTTTTTAAGTGGTGGAACTTGCACTATTGCTGACTGACTAAATACTTTTTTGCCCCACTGTACATCCGCATGGCCCGCATACCCAATGTTAAAGATAGGGTACGCAGGATGCATGCCGACGTAGGCGGAGCTGAAGGAAGAGGTGCGGCAGTGAGCGAGGCTAAACGAATAAACTACGCAGCCCTCGGCAAAGCCCTCGTCATGTTCATCTGTTTGCAATCTAAGTGTCCCATGTCTGTCAGTATAACCAAGAACCAAACACCATGAAGACCAAGGAGATCTCCAAACAAGTCAGGGACAAAGTTATTGAGAAGAACAAGCTAGGATTGGATAATAACAAATATCCCAGTCTCTGATGATCCCCAGAGAACCATCAAATCCATTATGAAATGGAAAGAACATGGTACCACGACAAACCTACCAAGAGAGGGCCGCCCACCAAAACGCTCAGCCCGGGCAAGGAGGGCATTAATCAGAGACGCAGCACAGAGACCAAAGGTCACTCTGAAGGAGCTACAGAGTTCCCAAGCAGAAACTTAAGTATCTGTCCATACGACCACAATAAGCCATACACTCCATAGAGGTGGCCTTTATGGAACAGAGGGCAGAAAAAAACCTTTACTTACACACAAATTGTAAGGCCAACAAGGCAAAAGCTATGTCTGGTCCCAAATTAATAACACTCTTCACTCAAACAACACCATCCCCACAGTGAAATGTGGTGGCAGCATCATGTTGTGGGGATGTTTTTCGGCAGTAGGGATGGAAAAAAGTGTCTGAGTCTAGGGGAAGATGGATGGTGTGAAATAAAGGGATATTCTTGAGCAAAACCAGTTTCAGTCAATGATTTGAGAGTGGGACGGAGGTTCACCTTCCATTAAGACAATGACCCAAAGCATACTGCTAAAGCAACACTCGAGTGGTTTAAGGGGAAATGTGTAAATGTTTTGGAGTGACCTAGTTAAAGCCCAGACCTTAATCCAAATGAGAATCTGTGGTCAGACTTGAAGATTGTTGCTCACCAGAGGAAACCAACTTAGTTGAAGGAACTAGAGCAGTTTTGCCTCGAGGAATGGGCAAAAATCCCAGTGGTAAGATGTAGGAAGCTCATAGAAACTTGTCCAAAATGAACTGCAGCTGTAATTGCTGCAAGAGGAGGCTCTACAAAGTACTGACTTTAGAGGGGTGTGAAGTTATGTACAATGAAGTATTCTGTTAGTTTGTCCTATTTGCCGTTTGCTTCCCAATAAAAGAAAACCAAATCTTCACAGCCGCAGGCATGTTCTTTACCTGAACTGATGCAAACCTCTAAAAAAAGGCAACGAAAAAAACCCACAGTGAATTTCAAGGTTCTTAGGTAGCAGTCACAGAAAATCCCGGGTGGGGGGATACTTTTGCAAGTCACTGTATAAATATTATAATGAATTTATCAGTTCTCTAATCTTCATATTTTAATTTCTCAAAATGAAAGCAACACTATCACCAGTTTTTACCACCTCATCTGAGAGCAGCATAATGTACAGACAGAGGCTTTCATGGCAGTGATGTGTCACTTGGCTGCTTGCTGTAGGTTTGATAAAATCACTGATTTATCAGTGAGAGATTATCACTAGAGGACTAGTAAATCTTCTGCCAGGTAGTCCTCCATATTCATGAGCTGTGTATAACTTCACCCCACCATTCACTAGAAGCTTTCTGCCTGTGCGCAGTGTACACAGAAAACTGCCAATCAGTGGTGTATGCGGGGTTATACAGGGCTCCGCATTCAGAGAACTGCTAGATCTACAGCAGATAAAGTGATTTTATCAAAACTGCAGCAAGCAATCCAATAAATGATACACTGCTGGAATTTGGGTCTCCACCCCTACAGTATGTGTCATGCTTCTGGATTTGAGCCCTTGATTCTGTGGTCGGTGTCTCCGCTAAGCCACAACAGATACACTTTTTGGGGGGTTGTTTTAGTGCTGTTATCTTTGCTTTTGGTGGCTTTGGGAAACAGGTGTTTTTCATTTACTCTGTTTGTCCTATCACCTTTCGGGTGCAGCTTTAACCCCTTCACCCCAAAGCCTGTTTTCAACTTCCTGACCAGGCCATTATTTTCAATTCTGATAACTGTCACTTTATGAGGTTATAACTCTGAAATGCTTCAACGTATCCTGGTGATTCTGAAATTGTTTTCTCGTGACATATTGTACTTTATGATAGTGGTAAAATTTCTTCGTTTTGACTTGCGTTTATTTGTGAAAACAATGGAAATTTGGCGAAAATTTAGAAAATTTAGCAATTTTTAAACTTTTAGTTTTTATGCCCTTAAATTAGAGAGTCATATCATACAAAATAGTTAATAAATAACATTTCCCACATGTCTGCTTTACATTAGCATTAGGAAGTTATAAGGCTTAAAAATTGACCAGCGATTTCTCATTTTTACAACAAAATTTGCAAAACCATTTTTTTTAGGGACCACCTCACAATTGAAGTGACTTTGAGGGGTCTATATGACAGAAAATGCCCAAGAGTGACACCATTCTAAAAACTGCACCCCTCAAGGTACTCAAAACCACATTCAAAAAGTTTATTAACCCTTCAGGTGCTTCACAGGAATTTGTGGAATGTTTAAAAAAAATTGTTTAGAATTGAGTCCTTAGTGGTTGATACCTTTTAATGGCTAACTGAAAAGATGGTAACAAATTGCAAGCTTTCGAGACTACATACGTCTCTTCATCAGGCAAAGAGACGTATGTAGTCTCGAAAGCTTGCAATTTGTTACCATCTTTTCAGTTAGCCATTAAAAGGTATCAACCACTAAGGACTCAATTCTAAATATTTTTCTATCTACTGACTAACACGGTACCAAGATATATTTCTTGTGTAAAAAAAATTGAACATTTAACTTTTTTCACAATATTTTTAATTCAGATCCAATTTGTTTAATTTTACCAAGGGTAACAGGAGAAATTGGACAACAAAAGTCATTGTACAATTTGTCCTGAGTAAGCCGATACCCCATATGTGGGGGTAAACCACTGTTTGGGCGCATAGCAGAGCTCGGAAGGGAAGGAGCACCATTTGACTTTTCAATGTAAAATTTGCGGGAATTGAGATCGGACACCATGTCGCGTTTGGAGAGCCTCTGATGTGCCTAAACAGTGGAAACCCCCCACAAGTGACACCATTTTGGAAAGTAGACCCCCTAAGGAACTAATCTAGATGTGTGGTGAGCACTTTGAACCTCCAAGTGCTTCACAGAAGTTTATAATGTAGAGCCGTAAAAAAAAATATTTTTTTCACAAAAAAATTATCTATTCACCCCAATTTTTTTTTCTCAAGGGTAACCGGACAAATTGGACAGCAAAAGTTGTTGTGCAATTTGTCCTGAGTATGCTGATACCCCATATATGTGGATAAATCACTGTTTGAGTGCATGGCAGAGCTCAGACGGGAAGGAGCGCCGTTTGACTTTCCAATGCAAAATTGGCTGGAATTGAGATCAGGACCCATGTCGCGTTTGGAGAGCCCCTGATGTGCCTAAACAGTGGAAACCCCCCAGAAGTGACCCGATTTTGGAAAGAAGACCCCCTAAGGAACTTATCTAGATGTGTGGTGAGCACTTTTAAGCCCCAATTGTTTCACTGAAGTTTAGAATGTAGAGCCATGAAAATTAAAAAAATAATTTTTTCTTTCCACAAAATGATCTTTTAGCCCGCAATTTTTTTTCCCAAGGGCAACAGGAGAAATTGGACCCCAAAAGTTGTTGTCCAAATTTGTCCTGAGTGCGCTGATATCCCATATGTGGGGGGGACCACTGTTTGGGCGCACGGCAGAGCTCGGAAGGGAAGGAGCACCGTTTGGAATGCAGACTTAGATGGATTGGTCTGCAGGCGTCACGTTGCATTTGCAAAGCCCCTGATGTAACTAAACAGTAGAAACCCCCCACAAGTAACCCCATATTGCAAACTAGACCACCCAAGGAACTTATCTAGATGTGTTGTGAGAACTTTGAACGCCCAAGTGTTTCACTACAGTTTATAACGCAGAGCCGTGAAAATAAAAAATCCTTTTTTTTTCCACAAAAATTATACTTTAGCCCCTGGTTTTGTATTTTCCCAAGGGTAACAGGAGAAATTGGACCCCAAAATTTGTTGTCCAATTTGTCCTGAGTACGCTGATACTCCATATGTTGGGGTAAATCCCTTTTTTGGCGCACGGGAGAGCTCGGAAGGGAAGGAGCACTGTTTTAGTTTTTCAACGCAGAATTGGCTGGAATTGAGATTGGACGCCATGTCACGTTTGGAGAGCCCCTGATGTGCCTAAACAGTGGAAACCCCCCAATTCTAACTGAAACCCTAACCCAAACACACCCCTAATCCAAACCATAACCCTAACCACACCCCTAATCCCAACCGTAAATGTAATCCAAACCCTAACTTTAGCCCCAACCCTAACTTTAGCCCTAACCCCAACCCTAACCCTAACTTTAACCCCAACCCTAAGCCTAACCCCAACTTTAGCCCCAACCCTAACCCTAACAGGAAAATGGAAATTAATACATACAAAAATTTATTATTTTTCCCTAACTAAGGGGGTGATGAAGGGGGGTTTCATTTACTTTTATAGCATTTTTTGGGGCGGATTTTAAGATTGGCAGCCGTCACACACTAAAAGATGCTTTTTATTGCAAAAATTAGTTTTTGCATTGTCTTGTTTTTTGCGGGACGAGTCGCCGTTTTTATTGGTGCAATTTTCGGGCACATGACATTTTTGATCGCTTTTTATTCCGATTTTTGGGAGGCAGAATGAACAAAAACCAGCAATTCCTGAATTTCTTTTAGGGGGGGCGTTTATACCATTCCACATGTGGTAAAATTGATAAAGCAGTTTTATTCTTCAGGTCAGTACGATTACAGCGACACCTCATTTATATCATTTTTTTATGTTTTGGCGCTTTTACACAATAAAAACTATTTTATATAAAAAAATAATTGTTTTTGCATCGCTTTATTCTGAGAGCTATAACTTTTTTATTTTTCTGCTGATGGTGGCATTTTTTTTTCGTGACAAGATGACGTTTTCAGCGGTACCATGTGTTAGGAGTCGAGTTTCCTCTGCTGCACAGGGGGAATCTCGATCCGTGTCTGCTGCGGTCTCCCATTCTGCTTCAGCCGCAGTGGGCTCTGCTCAGCGGAGGCATCGCTCCCAGCGTCTCGCTGTGACTGATTCTGTGCAAAGGGTTACTGCTGCCTTTTCCGGCTCTCCTGTTGTACCCTGCACTGATCTGCGGCGAGCGGGTTTCCCTGGGACTAAGTCCTTATTTGCACACACTGAGCATGCCCAGGACAGGATCTCCCGTTGGAGATCGAGGGTCACATGCTCAGGTGTTGCAGCACATCCTATTGGTCCTCTTGGCAGGTCCTGAAAGGGCAAAACTTCTGTAGCAGCTTCCTGTGCTGCAACTATATAAACTGCGCATGACCGCATGGCCATGCGCTAGTATTGTCTTGATAATATGTGTGTGTGTTGTGAGTGAAAGTCGCTCTTTAAAATACCCTCCCTATTGGATGACTGTTCGCGGAAGGTGTATGTTTGCTATCTAGCGCCCGACTTATCCAACAGCACGTTACACACATAACAGCGTCTAGTTGCTGTGACCGCCTGTACGGCGCCGTGCGCTTCCTCTGCGCTTTCCTTACCCAAGCCTGGGTGGTTAGTGGCATCCGTCAGTGCGGCACTGCATGCACTCTCGTGCCTTTATATACTATTTTAATAGTTTCCTTACACACCCAGTTGCGGTGTTGTGCCAGCAAGTGGTCTAATCGGACTTCAATACTGTGTTGGGGTTGTGTTCGCTGACTTCTTGCTCGTGCTCTATGTGCGGTACCGCGGTCCTGTGATTCAACAGGATCACTTCCTTCACGCAGGGTGAAGTTAACCCGTGCGTGTATACTTATAGTACCGTCATATAGTCCGTCTTACTAGCAGCAGGGTTTTTACCAGCACGGTGGACCTCGGACTGCGAACGCACCTAGTTTCATATCTTCTATACTTGGTGCGTTCCGCCAGTCCTTAACTCCATGTTTATATCCGTCTTTTTGATCACGTGTTATTCCACTTTTTGTTCGCTGGTATAATAATAATAAAGCGTTGGTTTTTTGCCTCGTTTTTTATTTATTTTTTTGCGGTGTTCACTGAAGGGGTTAACTAGTGGGATAGTTTTATAGATTATGGATGCAGCGATACCAAATATGTGTACTTTTACTGCTTTTTTAATTTACATAACTAAATGGATTTATTGGGAAATATATATATTTTTTTATACATTTTATTTTATTTTTTTACTTCCTAAAATTGTCCCAGGGTGGGACATCACTATATTAGATCAGATCGCTGATCTGACACTTTGCATAGCACTGTGTCAGATCAGCGATCTGACAGGCAGTGCAGGAGGCTTTCCGGCGCCTGCTCTGAGCAGGCGTCGGCTAGCCACCTCACTTCAGGACCCAGAAGGAGCCCCGCGGCCATTTTGGATCCGGGGACTCCTTCCAGGACACCGAACAACGCGATCGCTTCTCGTTCTAGTGGAAGAGTGCAGGGAGCCCCCTTCCCTGCGCGATGCCCGTCTATTTCGCTGTCACTACTGACAGCGGCATCAGAGGGGTTAAATGCCCACGATCGGCGCTAGCGCCGATCGTGGGCATTGCTGCGGGGTGTCAGCTGTCATATACAGCTGACACCCGCACGCGATCACCGCGGCGGTCAGCGTGAGGCCAGACAATTGTGCCGCCGTACTAGTACTGCGGTTTGCGGGAACTCAGTTCCCGCAGAGCAGTACTAGTACGGCGCATTTCAGGAAGGGGTTAAATACCTTCCCCTGCTGGTGTTTCCTGCTGGTGATAGACTTTGTTGGATTCATTCACCGTGCTGTAGTTAGTGTTGGTTGCAGTTGTTTTGTGTGTGACTCCTTTATTCCTTAGAGAACTGCTAGTGTAGTGATCTTAGGAGCTACTAAGGACATTCACGGTAAGTGAGTGGGGGCGCCATTATGTTACTTTAGGGTGCCACCTTCCCCGGTCAGGCAGGGTGAGAGAAGGGCTTTTCCTAGTATGACCTGTTGTCAGGTTCAGGTATTTGTCTTCCTGGGTTGTACATTTCCCATGTGATTGCCAAGCTCTCTGTTTGCAAAAATTTGCACAAAATTTGACAAAATAAAGTTATTGTTTTTTAGAACCTCTCCTGTTCTTTCTACATTTGTCAGCATGCGAGGCAATAAGAATGGACAGCGTAGGTGTAGGCAGCTTGCACATATTTTCTTGTAAGTGGATAATGATTGGAGCAATATGTAAGCGGCATCATGTGATATATATATATCATTATGTATTGAGTTACATAATCACAATGATATTACCATACTGATTTATACCTGTGAGTGTCAAAAGGAGCAAGAGAAGTGAAATCTGCATGTACCGGAAAAGAAAAGGTATGTAAAAGGTCTGAGTAAATGGTGCATAGCAATAAACAGCTTTGCAGCATAGAAAATCAATTTCTGAATTAAGGAAACAACAAACATTTCTAAATTGCAAACATTGTTCTGGAGAAAGAATTGACCTTCATTTATCATGTACGCCAACTAGGCAAGTGATTAGAGAAATACTCTTAAAGGAGAAGATGGGAAATTGTTGTCACTGTTATTGTTATAATCGCTGTGAATAAGTCACTTTCTTCACTCAAAAATATTCAACCCTTTTTCATTTAAATACATGCATTTTTGGGAAGCATCTTCTTAACAGCTCATTTACATATCAGTAAACATGGATTTTTCTGGAATAAGACATCAGATTGCAGATATAAAGTATAATTTTATTCATTTTCCTATTACCTATATGCCCATACAGACAGCTTAGGAGGGGTGATCCTTCTGACGGATTCCCTTTAAACTTCTGCATCTTCTATGCATCATAGCATACTGTAAAAAGCATAATAAGATGACAGTGACTTTGTCAGAGATGATGTTATGTTAGGAGGGTCTGTAACTCCTTTGTCTTTTCTGCACAATTTTAGAAAGCTGATATATGATCAAATCAAACTTCAACTTTCATATGGTCGTACACCACCGAGGAATAGAGGAAAAGACTTGCCCAGCCTGCCTTTAGAATAACTTCACTGACACATGTGGCTGTTAATTCATTCTGCAGTCTGCTATGTATTGGCATACATAGAGGCTGTAGAAACCAAATAATTTAAAACCTTTAACCCCTTTCTGACATCGGACGTACTATCCCGTCCATGTGGGGTGGGCCCCTATGACCATGGACGGGATAGTACGTCCAGCGCGATCGGCGGCGCTCACGGGGGGAGCGCCGCCAATCGCGGCCGGGTGTCAGCTGTTTATCGCAGCTGACATCCGGCACTATGTGCCAGGAGCGGTCACGGACCGCCCCCGGCACATTAACCCCTGGCACACCGCGATCAAAGATCGCGATGTGCCGGCGGTATAGGGAAGCTTCCCGCAGGGAGGGGGCTCCCTGTGGGCTTCCCTGAGCCCCCCGCAGCAACGCGATGTGATCGCGTTGCTGCGAGGGTCTCACCTCCCTCCCTGCTCCCTCCAGCCCCGGATCCAAGATGGCCGCGGATCCGGGTCCTGCAGGGAGGGAGGTGGCTTCACAGAGCCTGCTCAGAGCAGGCACTGTGAAGCAGCCTGCACTGCTATCAGATCGGTGATCTGACAGAGTGCTGTGCAAACTGTCAGATCACTGATCTGTGATGTCCCCCCCTGGGACAATGTAAAAAAGTAAAAAAAAAAATTTCAAATGTGTAAAAAAAAAATAAAAAAAAATATTCCAAAATAATGAAAAAAAAAATATATATATTATTCCCATAAATACATTTCTTTATCTAAATAAAAAAAAAAAAACAATAAAAGTGCACATATTTAGTATCGCCGCGTCCGTAACGGCCTGACCTATAAAACAGGCCCACTAGTTAACCCCTTCAGTAAACACCGTAAGAAAAAAAAAAAAAAACGAAGCAAAAAACAACGCTTTATTATCATACCGCCGAACAAAAAGTGGAATAACACGCGATCAAAAAGACAGATATAAATAACCATGGTACCGCTGAAAAAGTCATCTTGTCCCGCAAAAAACGAGCCACCATACAGCATCATCAGCAAAAAAATAAAAAAGTTATAGTCCTGAGAATAAAGCGATGCCAAAATAATTATTTTTTCTATAAAATAGTTTTTATCGTATAAAAGCGCCAAAACATAAAAAAATGATATAAATGAGGTGTCGCTGTAATCGTACTGACCCGAAGAATAAAACTGCTTTATCAATTTTACCAAACGCGGAACGGTATAAACGCCTCCCCCAAAAGAAATTCATGAATAGCTGGTTTTTGGTCATTCTGCCTCACAAAAATCGGAATAAAAAGCGATCAAAAAATGTCACGTGCCCGAAAATGTTACCAATAAAAACGTCAACTCGTCCCGCAAAAAACAAGACCTCACATGACTCTGTGGACCAAAATATAGAAAAATTATAGCTCTCAAAATGTGGTAACGCAAAAAATATTTTTTGCAATAAAAAGCGTCTTTCAGTGTGTGAAGGCTGCCAATCATAAAAATCCGCTAAAAAACCCGCTATAAAAGTAAATCAAATCCCCCTTCATCACCCCCTTAGTTAGGGAAAAATTAAAAAAATGTATTTATTTCCATTTTCCCATTAGGGCTAGGGTTAGAGTTAGGGCTAGGGTTAGGGCTAGGGTTAGGGCTAGGGCTAGGGTTAGGGCTAGGGTTAGGGCTAGGGTTAGGGTTAGGGTTAGGGCTAGGGTTAGGGCTAGGGTTAGGGCTAGGGTTAGGGCTAGGGTTAGAGCTAGGGTTAGGTTTAGGGTTAGGATTAGGGTTAGGGCTAGGTTTACAGTTTGGGTTGGGGCTAAAGTTACAGTTAGGGTTTAGATTACATTTACGGTTGGGAATAGGGTTGGGATTAGGGTTAGGGGTGTGTCAGGGTTAGAGGTGTGGTTAGGGTTACTGTTGGGATTAAGGTTAGGGGTGTGTTTGGATTAGGGTTTCAGTTATAATTGTGGGGTTTCCACTGTTTAGGCACATCAGGGGCTCTCCAAACGCGACATGGCGTCCGATCTCAATTCCAGCCAATTCTGCGTTGAAAAAGTAAAACAGTGCTTCTTCCCTTCCGAGCTCTCCCGTGTGCCCAAACAGGGGTTTACCCCAACATATGGGGTATCAGCGTACTCAGGACAAATAGGACAACAACTTTTGGGGTCCAATTTCTCCTGTTACCCTTGGGAAAATACAAAACTCGGGGCTAAAACATATTTTTTGTGGGAAAAAAAAAGATTTTTTATTTTCACGGCTCTGCGTTATAAACTGTAGTGAAACACTAGGGGGCTCAAAGTTCTCACAACACATCTAGATTAGTTCCCTGGGGGTCTAGATTCCAATATGGGGTCACTTGTGGGGGGTTTCTACTGTTTAGGTACATTAGGGGTTCTGCAAACGCAATGTGACGTCTGCAGACCATTCCATCTAAGTCTGCATTCCAAATGGCGCTCCTTCCCTTCCGAGCTCTGCCATGCGCTCAAACGGTGGTTTCCCCCAACATACGGGGTATCAGCGTACTCAGGACAAATTGGACAACAACTTTTGGGGTCGAATTTCTCCTCTTACCCTCGGGAAAATACAAAACTGGGGGCTAAAAAATAATTTTGGGGGGAAAGATTTTTTTTTTTAATTTTCACGGCTCTGCGTTACAAACTGTAGTGAAACACTTGGGGGTTCAAAGCTATCACAACACATCTAGATGAGTTCCTTAGGGGGTCTAGTTTCCAAAATGGTGTCACTTGTGGGAGGTTTCTACTGTTTAGGTACATTAGGGGCTCTGCAAATGCAATGTGACACCTGCAGACCATTCCATCTAAGTCCTCATTCCAAATGGAGCTCCTTCCCTTCCGAGCCCTCCCATGCGCCCAAACAGTGGTTCCCCCCCACATATGGGGTATCAGCGCACTCAGGACAAATTGGACAACAAATTGTGGGGTCGAATTTCTCCTGTTACCCTCGGGAAAATACAAAACTGGGGGCTAAAAAATAATTTTTGTGGGAAAAAATTTTTGTTTTATTTTTACGGCTCTCCATTATAAACTTCTGTGAAGCCCTTGGTGGGTCAAAGCACTCAGCACACATCTAGATAAGTTCCTAAGGGGGTCTACTTTCCAAAATGGTGTCACTTGTGGGGGGTTTCTACTGTTTAGGTACATTAGGGGCTCTGCAAACGCAATGTGACACCTGCAGACCATTCCATCTAAGTCTGCATTCAAATGGCACTCCTTCCCTTCTGAGCCCTCCCATGTGCCCAAACAGTGGTTCCCCCCACATATGGTGTATCATCGCACTCAGGACAAATTGGGCAACAAATTTTGGGGTCCAATTTCTCCTGTTACCCTCAGCAAAATACAAAACTGGGGGCTAAAAAAATAATTTTTGTGGGAAAAAAATTTTGTTTTATTTTTACGGCTCTGCATTATAAACTTCTGCGAAGCACTTGGTGGGTCAAAGTGCTCACCACACCTCTAGATAAGTTCCTTAGGGGGTCTACTTTCCAAAATGGTGTCATTTGTGGGGGGTTTCAATGTTTAGGCACATCAGTGGCTCTTCAAACGCAACATGGCGTCCCATCTCAATTCCTGTCAATTTTGCTTTGAAAAGTCAAATGGCACTCCTTCCCTTCCGAGCTCTCCCATCCGCCCAAACAGTGGTTTACCCCCACATATGGGGTATCAGCGTACTCAGGACAAATTGTACAACAACTTTTGGGGTCCAATTTCTTCTCTTACCCTTGGGAAAATAAAAAATTGGGGGCAAAAAGATAATTTTTGTGAAAAAATATGATTTTTTATTTTTACGGTTCTACATTATAAACTTCTGTGAAGCACTTGGTGGGTCAAAGTGCTCACCACACCTCTAGATAAGTTCCTTAGGGGGTCTACTTTCCAAAATGGTGTCACTTGTGGGGGGTTTCAATGTTTAGCCACATCAGGGGCTCTCCAAACGAAACATGGCGTCCCATCTAAATTCCAGTCAATTTTGCATTGAAAAGTCAAATGGCGCTCCTTCGCTTCCGAGCTCTGCCATGCGCCCAAACAGTGGTTTACCCCCACATGTGGGGTATTGGCATACTCAGGACAAATTGTACAACAATGTTTGGGGTCCATTTTCTCCTGTTACCCTTGGTAAAATAAAACAAATTGGAGCTGAATTAAATTTTTTGTGAAAAAAAGTTAAATGTTCATTTTTATTTAAACATTCAAAAAATTCCTGTGAAGCACCAGAAGGGTTAATAAACTTCTTGAATATGGTTTTGAGCACCTTGAGGGGTGTAGTTTTTAGAATGGTGTCACACTTGGGTATTTTCTATCATATAGACCCCTCAAAATGACTTCAAATGAGATGTGGTCCCTAAAATAAAATGGTGTTGTAGAAATGAGAAATTGCTGGTCAACTTTTAACCCTTATAACTCCCTAACAAAAAAAAATTTTGGTTCCAAAATTGTGCTGATGTAAAGTAGACATGTGGGAAATGTTACTTATTAAGTATTTTGTGTGACATATCTCTGTGATTTAATTGCATAAAAATTCAAAGTTGGAAAATTGCGAAATTTTCATAATTTTCGCCAAATTTCCGTTTTTTTCACAAATAAACGCAGGTACTATCAAAGAATTTTTACCATTGTCATGAAGTACAATATGTCACGAGAAAACAATGTCAGAATCACCAGGATCCATTGAAGCGTTCCAGAGTTATAACCTCATAAAGGGACAGTGGTCAGAATTGTAAAAATTGGCCCGGTCATTAACGTGCAAACCACCCTTGGGGGTAAAGGGGTTAAAGGGTTTTACTAATGATGACTGTTCTGTAACCCGCCGCGGAATATGTTAGCGTCATATAAAAATAAAGATTTAAAGATTATTCAGAAGCACACTGCTCCCCAGCCTCTCAGCTTCCTGCTTGCCTGGGGTGGTGTGTTATTAAATAGTTGGCAATTTGGATCAGTGGTATTGTAACATCACTGACTTGTGGGGTCTCCAATGCTGCTAGCACAGTCAGATTTGCGTTTACAGTATTCGAAGATCACAGGGACACTGACATTTTCCAGAATCAGCAATCCAGCCAGTTTCAGAGCAGCACATGCAAGCTCCATGGAAATGTGCTATATACTGTGCCTTGAAAAAGTATTCATACCCCGAGAACTTTTTCACAGTACACCGACAAATTTAAATAAATTTTATTGGAATTTATGTAATATACTAAAACAAAGTGGCAGGTATTTGTCAAGTGTAAATGGAATGATGCATGTTTTTATAATATTTGAATAATATAAATCTAAAAATTGTGACGTTCATTTGTATTCAGCCCCTCTGTACTTTGATACCCCTAAATAAAATCCTGAGTGCAGTGGTGTAACTAGAAAGCTATGGGCCCTGATGCGAACCTTCAAATGGGGCCCCCCCAACCATGCAAAAATATTTTCCACCCAAATTCAGATTTTCTCTATTCATTTCACACACTAGAAACACATGGGCTACTTGCACATTGAATAAGTCTGTAGGAACCTGTTCACACACCACCAAGAAACTTGAATACACAAAAGAGCACAGTGAGGTCAAAAATACACTGTTGTAAAAAAAAATCACATTAATAAGCAAGTGCTAGTCAAAAGATGGAAAAAAACAGGGTATTTAGTTGATACTTTTTTTGCATAAAAAATGTATACTAAGCTGCTCCACCAATCGTCAAGATATACCCATATAGAGCAGTCCTAACTAATGTATATAATCCCTATCTGATGTATTTAAAACCCTGATCATCTGTATAGTACCTGTATAAGCAGGGTTCAGAGATATCCATGTGGACATGCAGGATGGAACAGCTTTTATGCAAATGACCCATAAGGAGTGGTGGACTCCCTAGTCTTGTAGAAACAAGAGAACAATTATAGAACCAGAAACACATGGGCTACTTGCACATTGAACAAGTCTGTAGGAACCTGTCCACACACCACCAAGAAACTTGAAGACACAAAAGAGCACAGTGAGGTCAAAAATACTCTGTTGTAAAAAAAATCACAGTAATAAGCAAGTGCTAGTCAAAAGATGGAAAAAAAGGGTATTTAGTTGATACCTTTTTTTGCAAAAAAAATGTATACTAAGCTGCTCCACCAATTGTCAAGGTATACCCACCCCTGGATCCTCCACATGGCTGAGCGGCTGCGGCATGCCCCTCCTAGGCAGATCGGTCCACGTGCCCCCCCCGCCAGATCTGGAGCCGAATGTTCCTCAGACCCAGCAGCCACCACAGGCTCTGCCAATATGGTTGCCGCCATCACCTGTGCAGATGCTGCACTGCCTGGGTCCTGCAGACAGCGGGTGCGTGATGAAGTGATGTCATCACACACCCGCAGTGTCAGAGACAGAGGGGAATGATGGGAGAGGGAGCGTCAGCTGACGCTCTCTTCTCCATCATTGCTTTGAACTGTACCGGCATCATAGACGCCAGTATAGTTCAATGCGGCGGTGGGGGGAGTCGGGTGCCTTTGACCTACCGGGTGTTATGATCTGGTGGCCTTGGAGCAGCATGAAACGTACTCTGGAGAAGGTGGAACCTGTACTGACCGCAAACCCTGAACTTAACAGCGCAACTAGAAGTAGCCGTGGGGGGTACCTAACACTCCCTAGACCCCTCGACACAGCCTAAGAAGTAACTACCCCTAAAGACAGAAACAGGAAACCTATCTTGCCTCAGAGAAAATCCCCAAAGGAAAGACAGCCCCCCACAAATATTGACTGAGAGGAGAGGGAAATAACACGCAGAAATGAAATCAGGATTTAGCATAGCAGGCCATACTAGCTAAAAAGAAAGAATAGAACAGAGTACTATGCGGTCAGTATTAAAACACTAGAAAATATCCACCACAGAAAATACAAAACACCACATCTGACTAAAGACATGGAGGGTATATCTGCATCTCCAGAGAAATAGCTAGGCTGCAAAAAATCCTTCACAGACTAAGCTGGACAAGATACAAACATGAAAATGCACAGAACTATAAGGTCCACAGCAGGTGGACAGCAAAAACAAAGCCAGGACTTATCTTTGAAGAAAAGCACAGCAAACAGGAGAGACCAGAAGAGATGTGAATCCTCCAAAAACAATGGACAACTGGCACTGACTAAAGGATCAAGCAAGGCTATATAGTCCAGCCCAAATTGCAAAAAATAGATACACCTGATAAATGCTGCGATCCAACTACCGCAGCACTACCACTCATAGCCACCGGAGGGAGCCCAAGAGCAGAATTCACAACAGTACCCCCCCCCCTTGAGGAGGGGTCACCGAACCCTCACCAGAGCCCCCAGGCCGATCAGGACGAGCCAAATGAAAGGCACAAACCAAATCGTCAGCATGAACATCGGAGGCAACAACCCAAGAATTATCCTCCTGGCCATAACCCTTCCATTTGACCAGATACTGAAGCCGCCGCCTCGAAAAGCGAGAATCCAAAATCTTCTCAACCACATACTCCAACTCCCCATCAATCAACACCGGGGCCGGAGGATCAACAGAGAGAACAACGGGCACTACATACTTCCGCAACAAAGATCTATGGAACACATTATGGATGGAAAAAGAGGCTGGAAGGGCCAAACGAAAAGACACTGGATTGATAATCTCAGAAATCCTATAAGGACCAATAAACCGAGGCTTGAACTTAGGGGAACAAACCTTCATAGGAACATGACGGGAAGACAACCAGACCAAATCCCCAACCCGAAGCCGGGAACCAACACACCGACGACAGTAAGCAAAACGTTGAGCCTCCTCCTGAGACAACACCAAATTGTCCACCACATGAGCCCAAATCTGTTGCAGCCTGTCAACCACAGAATCCACACCAGGACAATCAGAAGGCTCAACCTGCCCTGAAGAAAAACGAGGATGAAAACCAAAATTACAAAAAAAAAGGCGAAACCAAGGTAGCAGAACTAGCCCGATTATTAAGGGCAAACTCGGCCAGTGGCAAGAAAGCCATCCAATCATCCTGATCAGCAGACACAAAGCATATCAAATAAGTTTCCAAAGTCTGATTAGTTCGCTCGGTCTGGCCATTTGTCTGAGGATGAAATGCGGAAGAAAAAGACAAATCAATGCCCAGCCTAGCACAAAAGGCCCGCCAAAACCTAGAAACAAACTGGGAACCTCTATCGGACACAATATTCTCCGGAATGCCATGCAAACGAACCACATGCTGAAGAAACAACGGAACCAAATCAGAAGAGGAAGGCAATTTAGGCAAAGGTACCAAATGAACCTTCTTAGAAAACCGGTCACAAACCACCCAGATAACCGACATCCTCTGGGAAACCGGAAGATCTGAAATAAAATCCATAGAAATATGCGTCCAAGGTCTCTCAGGGACCGGCAAAGGCAAAAGCAACCCACTAGCGCGGGAACAGCAAGGCTTAGCCCGCGCACAAATCCCACAGGAGTGCACAAAAGAACGCACATCACGTGACAAAGAAGGCCACCAAAAGGACCTACCAACCAAATCTCTGGTACCAAAAATCCCAGGATGGCCAGCCAACACAGAACAATGAACCTCAGAAATCTCTTTACTAGTCCATCTATCAGGAACAAACAGTTTCCCCACTGGACAGCGGTCAGGTTAATCAGCCTGAAACTCCTGAAGAACCCGTCGTAAATCAGGGGAGATGGCAGAAAGAATCACCCCTTCCTTCAGAATGCCGACCGGCTCAAGAACCCCAGGGGAATCAGGAAAAAAAACTCCTAGAGAGGGCATCCGCCTTAACATTCTTAGTACCAGGAATGTACGAGACCACAAAATCAAAACGGGAGAAAAACAGGGACCATCGAGCCTGTCTAGGATTCAGCCGTTTGGCAGACTCGAGGTAAATCAGATTCTTATGATCGGTCAGGACCACAATACGGTGCATGGCCCTCTCAAGCCAATGTCGCCACTCCTCAAATGCCCACTTCATAGCCAACAACTCCCGATTGCCGACATCATAATTGCGTTCCGCAGGCGAAATCTTCCGAGAAAAAAAGGCACACGGTTTCATCAAAGAACCATCAGAATTCCTCTGAGACAAAACGGCCCCTGCCCCAATCTCAGACGTGTCAACCTCAACCTGAAATGGAAGAGAAACATCCGGCTGACGCAACACAGCGGCAGAAGTAAATCGGCGTTTAAGCTCCTGAAAGGCAGAAACAGCCGCAGAGGACCAATTCGTCACATCAGCGCCTTTCTTCGTCAAATCGGTCAGAGGTTTAACCACACTGGAGAAGTTGGCAATGAAACGACGATAAAAATTAGCAAAGCCCAAGAATTTCTGAACGCTCTTCACAGATGTGGGCTGAATCCAATCATGAATGGCCTGAACCTTAACCGGATCCATTTCTATAGATGCAGGAGAAAATATGAAGCCCAAAAAAGAAACCTTCAGCACTCCAAAGAGTTCACAAATAAAGCATTATTACGGAGGATCTGAAATACCATCCTGACCTGTTTCACATGAGACTCCCAATCATCGGAAAAAATCAAAATATCATCCAAATATACAACCATGAATTTATCAAGATAACTCCGAAAGATATCATGCATGAAGGATTGGAACACAGATGGAGCATTAGATAGTCCGAATGGCATCACAAGGTATTCAAAATGGCCTTCGGGCGTATTAAATGCAGTTTTCCATTCGTCACCCTGCTTAATACGAATAAGATTATATGCCCCTCGAAGGTCAATCTTAGTAAGCCAGCTAGCCCCCTTAATCCTAGCAAACAAATCACTAAGCAAAGGCAACGGGTATTGAAATTTGACCGTGATCTTATTTAAGAGGTGATAATACAGGGTCTCAAGGAGCCATCCTTCTTGGCAACAAAAAAAAAACCTGCTCCCAAAGGTAAAGAAGATGGCCGAATATGCCCCTTCTCTAAAGACTCCTTAATATAGCTCCGCATGGCAGCATGTTCTGGCACAGACAGGTTGAAAAGTCGGCCCTTAGGGAACTTACAACCTGGAATCAAGTCAATAGCACAATCACAGTCCCTATGTGGTGGAAGGGAACTGGATTTGGGCTCATCAAATACATCCTGGAAATCTGACAAAAACTCAGGAATTTCAGAAGAGGGGGAAGAGGAAATTGACATCAAAGGAACGTGACCATGAACCCCCTGACAACCCCAACTAGTCACAGACATAGATTTCCAATCTAACACCGGATTATATAGCTGTAACCATGGAAAACCCAGCACAATATCATCATGCAAATTATGCAACACCAGAAAACGAGAATCTTCCTGATGGGCTGGCGCCAAGCGCATGGTTAGCTGTGTCCAAAACTGAGGTTTATTTTTAGGCAACGGTGTAGCATCAATGCCCCTTAAGTTCAGAGCGGCGCCTGAATCCACAAATGCCATAACAGAAAATGATGATAATGAGCAGATCAAGGTCACAGATAACAGAAATTTAGGTTGCACGGTACTGATGGTAACAGAACTAGCGATTCTCTTTGTACGCTTAGGGCAATCAGAAATAATATGAGCAGAATCGCCGCAGTAAAAACACAACCTATTCTGACGCCTGAATCTTTGACGTTCAGCTTTAGACAAAATCCTATCACACTGCATAGGCTCAGGGCTCCGCTCGGAGGACAACCCCACAGTGTGCACAACTCTGCGCTCGCGCAAGCGCCGATCAATCTGAATGGCCAGAGACATAGAATCACTCAGACCAGCAGGCGTGGGGAACCCCACCATAACATCTTTAACGGATTCAGAAAGACCCTTTCTGAAAATTGCCGCCAAGGCATCCTCATTCCATTTAGTCAGTACAGACCATTTTCTAAATTTCTGGCAATATGATTCTGCCGCTTCTTGACCTTGACACAGGTCCAGCAAGATTTTCTCAGCTTGATCCACAGAATTAGGCTCATCATACAATAACCCCAATGCTTGAAAGAAAGAATCAACATTAAGCAAATCAGGATTGCCAGTTTCCAGGGAAAATGCCCAATCCTGTGGGTCACCACGCAGCAGGGATATGATGATTTTAACCTGCTGAATGGGATCACCAGAAGACCGGGGTCTCAATGCAAAAAACAGTTTACAGTTATTTTTGAAACTCAAAAATTTGGATTTGTCACCAAAGAATAAATCAGGAGTGGGAATCCTAGGTTCTAAGGCAGGAGTCTGAACAATATAATCTGAAATACCCTGTACCCTAGCAGCAAGCTGATCCACACGAGAAACTAACTCCTGAACACTCATGTTATTACTAGGTTCCGCAGCCACCCAGAGATTAAGAGGGAGGAACAGACCAAACAGGCTAAGGAAACAAAAATGGCTCAAAATCTTTCCTCCCTTCTTCTGAGATGCAATTAACTCATTGTTGGCCAGTTGTACTGTTATGATCTGGTGGCCTTGGAGCAGCATGAGACGTACTCTGGAGAAGGTGGAACCTGTACTGGCCGCAAACCCTGAACTTAACAGCGCAACTAGAAGTAGCCGTGGGGGGTACCTAACACTCCCTAGACCCCTCGACACAGCCTAAGAAGTAACTACCCCTAAAGACAGAAACAGGAAACCTATCTTGCCTCAGAGAAAATCCCCAAAGGAAAGACAGCCCCCCACAAATATTGACTGTGAGAGGAGAGGGAAATAACATATGCAGAAATGAAATCAGGATTTAGCATAGGAGGCCATACTAGCTAAAAAGAAAGAATAGAACAGAGTACTATGCGGTTAGTATTAAAACACTAGAAAATATCCACCACAGAAAATACAAAACACCACATCTGACTAAAGACATGGAGGGTATATCTGCATCTCCAGAGAAATAGCTAGGCTGCAAAAAATCCTTCACAGACTAAGCTGGACAAGATAAAAACATGAAAATGCACAGAACTATAAGGTTCACAGCAGGTGGACAGCAAAAACAAAGCCAGGACTTATCTTTGAAGAAAAGCACAGCAAACAGGAGAGACCAGAAGAGATGTGAATCCTCCAAAAACAATGGACAACTGGCACTGACTAAAGGATCAAGCAAGGCTATATAGCCCAGCCCAAATTGCAAAAAATAGATACACCTGATAAATGCTGCGATCCAACTACCGCAGCACTACCACTCATAACCACCGGAGGGAGCCCAAGTGCAGAATTCACAACACGGGGCCCCTGACCTGCCAGGCCCAGTCGCAGTGGTGACCACTGCGACAGTAATAGTTACGCCCCTGCCTCACACACACACACACACATACTACAGATCACACAAACACGCACACACTACAGATCACACACACACTACAGATCACACACACACACTACAGATCACACACACACGATACCAGCTCATACACACATCTCACACTCTCCTCTCGGGTACAGGGGAGGCTGATATAAACGTGCAGCTCCTCAGCTTCTCCTGACTACAGCAGCTCTGTCCTGTTCTGCACCTCCCCCTGCTCTTGCCTTCTGTCCCAGGGCTGCAGAGCAGGAGATGTCTCACCATGCTGACTGGAGCTGCTTCTTATCTCTCACATGCCCTGGCTTCCCCCTCCCCCTAGATACACCTGTGACTGTTGCCGTAAGGGAGAAATCTCCTGCACTGCAACTTGGTGTCGGGTGCCTCGGACCTTCCGGGCCCCTGACCCGCCGGGCCCGGTCGCAGCGGCGACCGCTGCGACCATGGTAATTACACCCCTGGTCACCGCCCAAACTCCGCTCACACACTTCCCTCCTCCCGGGCTACAGCGATTCTCGCACCCACAACCGCAGCAAAACTGCAGATCTTCTTTACATCTGTGGTTTTGCTGCGGATTGGCCTGACACAATGGAAGTCAATAGGTGCAGAAATGCTGCAGTTCCGCACAAAGAATTGACATGCTGCGGAAAAATAAAGCTACAATCCTCACATTTTTTTCTCCAGCATTTGCACAGCGTTTTTTGTTTTCCATAGGTTTACATGGTACGGTACACCGCATGGAAAACTGCTGCGGATCCGCAGCCAAATTCGCAATAGGTGCACATACCCTAAGAGGTTTATAACAAACTGAGCTGGTACTTACCTTTCCCTGCTCCACTGTCGACACTCTACTACTGCTCTCATGTTTCCAGGCTGCATCGGTGATATAACAACTACAGCATACATCATGCCTGCTACCAATGACCGGGCTCAGCGGTTCTGTAGTAGACTTGAGCCACTGAACTCGGTGATTGGCTGCAGTGGTGATGTGTTCAAAAGGCAAAATTAAGAAGAAAAAAAAAACCTCTTTTTTTAAGTGTGTGGCACAGCCCAAAATCTGATCCAGTGCAATTCACTATTGAATATGCTGAACCATTAGGTTTCAACATCACATGACTATATCCAATAAGAAAAGGGTCAACCAATATAGAACTAATTTGTGCTGAAAGGTGATTTGACAGATGCATATCATAAGGGCAGCAGAGCAGGGAATGACTAAAAGCGATGCGGAAGCTCCCGCCACTACTCACATACAATGTGTGCGCACCTCCGGACGGCTGCAAATAACAGGAGGACAAATAAAGATCGGCTTGAGGGACCCTTCGGCAGCAGCTTGCAGCTTTTTAGGTTTAAAAAGTGCAAGCTGCGGCACTCGGCCACTCACTCAAGCAGTGCCATCTGCCTTAGACCAGTCCTTTCCTTTGGTGCGACTGAAGGACCTGTGGACACGCTTCTCCAGGTCACAAGGTTGGATCACGTGACTGAATTGAATCCATCTTCCCCCATGTCACTGGGGGACCTGCGGTGATGGCTCCCTGCTGCTGGTCACTCACAAATGGTTGGGTCATGGGTCATTCATTCTCCTTCACTAAGCAGTCCGGGCCCCGTCGCAGCTGCGACCGCTGCGACCGCTATAGTTGCGCCCCTGCCTGAGTGACCAATTGCCTCAAGAAGATACATAATTAGTAAACTGAGTCCACCTGCGTGTCATTTTTTCTCAACTACAGCTATTCTGTGAAGGCCTCAGAAGTTTGACTGAGAACATCAGGAATCAAACTGCATCATGAAAACCAAGGAACACACCAGAAAGGTCAGGGATAAAGTTGAGTAAAGCAGAGTCAGGTTATAAAAAGAAATAGCCCAAGCTCTGAACATATTATGGGCCCCACAGTGGTTGCATAGTCTGTCGCTATGGACTGTACTCCTTGGATGGATCAATATAAGTTTAGAGAACCTACAATGTTTAAGCTAAGATTTATTTTATTTGAAGAAAAAAATACAGGATGCTCATGCTCAACATTATTATTTAATTCTAGATATCAAATGAAAGCGAGCAGCAGGAGTGACTTTATCTTTTAGAAAAGGACTTGATATAAAGAAATATTATATATAACAATAGTGGCAAGCAAGAGTTGCAACAAATGACAATGTCTTCTTTCAGAAGCAGAAGTTGAGTACATGGCTCATCAGATATGTACATTTTAACCAGTTTCCTTGGAAGGCATAAGATGCCAATGTTCAGGTAAGCGATACAACCTGAATCTATTTTTGTGCATACAGGATCCCTCCCCAGAGGATTATTGAGTTGACACCAAGGCCTGTGTGCTGTCAACAGACTTGAAGTGACCTTTCACTTGTTGCAGTAGACAGATATGTTCAGCCTTCAGGTTATGAAAAGCACATTGTGTTTTTAAAGTCCTGACCTTTATAGCTCTTTTTTTCTTTTTATTCTAAAACTGTTCCACTGGGTTAAGAACTTTGTGCAAATTCTCATGGATCCCGAAATGAACTACAAAATATCATAATTTCTGGGAACCCTGCTTAACTGATTCAAGGCAACAATGTGTCACTACTCACTGCCAAAAGACGTAATAAAGCCATTTAGATGTGTAATGAACATAGTAATCCCAAAAGTTATATGCTTGGACAATCCAAAGCTACACTTGAAGCTTTATCAAATCCTTTCATCCTCTAGAATAAATCACCTTGGCTATATAAAAGTGTTGTTTCGGGCAGGAGTCCTTCCTTTTTACACTCATTAATTATTGGATTTGCAAGGGAAAGTAAACTTCTATAAGTAAAGTGAATTGTTACGGTTGATCCAGACAACTACTATTGTCCCTACCATTAATTTGTCTACCAGGGTAAAATGAATATTTTCTAGGCAAACACACTAAATTGGCCATTACATATCTAACACATCCTCGGTATCCTAAGAGATCTGTCTAACATGTATCTAAAGGCTCTTATATAGATTAAAAGTCTATCAAAGCCACCCTTTGTTCTCTTGTGGGGGGCATTCATGTATGTAAAGGTGTTGGATGGGATTACTGCCAGCTGAATATGTGTTACTGTTCAACTGACATCAATCTAAGGCATGTAATCAACTTTGGTCTGTCCTATATCCAAACAGAATATGTTTGGGGGGCATCCTGTAAAGCAGGGGTGGGGAACGTCCAGCCCGTGGGCCATATATGGCCCACGATATCTGCTGTGGCCCGCAGCCACTTTGCCTGTTATTGGCCGCGGGCCCTTTAATTCTGCAGAGGTGCGTGTGGACGACCACTATGTTGCCCAGCACCACCCCCATCGCTCATTCAACTTATCGGCATCATAGACGCCAATAAAGTTGAAAGCAGTGATGGAGGAGAGAGTGTCAGATGCTCTCTCTCCCATCACTCCCCCTCTGCTTGTGACTCAGCAGGCGCGCGATGACGTCAATTCATTCTGCGCCACGCTGTACCAGCAGAGGAGCCGATGAGACCGGAGAAGCCGAGTCTGGAGCAGCGCAGGGAACAAGGAGGAGGGGTGAGTATTGTGTGAGTGTGTGCATGCATTATTGTGTGTGAGTGCAGGGGCTTCACTATACTGTGTGTGTGTCTGTACTATACTGTGTATTGAGGGAGCTGCACCTACACTATACTGTGTGTTGGTGGGGAGCTGCCCTGTACTTTGTGTTGGGGGGAGCTTGTTGTGAATTCTGTTCTTGGGCTCCCTCTTGTGGTTTCAAGTGGTATGGCTGCTCCTTGGATTTAGCTGTCTTCAGCTGCTTCCACTGATTGTCTTTTCTGTTCGGCTATTTATGCCTGGCCTTTTTTTAAGCAAGTGCCACTTGTAAATGGTTCCTGGTTGGATTCACATCTCTTTGGATTTCCCTGTTATCCTGACCAGTTCAGCAAAGCTAAGTCCTTGCTTGCTCTTTTCTGTCCACAGGTTGTGGACTTATCCGTTCTGTGCTTGCTATGATTGTCCAGCTTGTCAGTATGATTTAATTCTGTTGCTGGAAGCTCTGGGAAGCAGATTTACCCTCCACACCTTTAGTCAGGTGTGGAGATTTTTGTAATCTCTGCATGGATTTTTGTAGTGTTTTATACTGACCGCACAGTATTCCATCCTGTCCTCTCTATCTAGCTAGACTGGCCTCCTGTGCTCATCCTGGTTTCATTCTGTGTATGTCTTTTTCCCTCTCCTCTCACAGTCATTATTTGTGGGGGACTAATCTATCCTTTGGGGATTTTCTCTGAGGCAAGATAGCTTTCCTGTTTCTATCTTTAGGGGTAGTTAGCTCTTAGGCTGTGACGAGGTGCCTAGGGAGAGTTAGGAGCATCCCACGGCTACTTCTAGTGTTGTGTTGAGCTTAGGGACTGCGGTCAGTACAGATACCACTTCCTTTAGAGCTCGTTCCATGTTGCTCCTAAACCACCAGATCAAAACAGTACAAGTGGCCAAAAATGAATTAAATGCATCTCAAAAGAAGGAAAAAATTCTGAGCCATTTTTTTTTCTGTGCACTCTCTTGTCTTTTTTTTCCTCTTGACATTTGGGTGGTGCAGGATTTGTGCTCTGGCATGGATGTTCAGGGTTTGTTTTCTCGTGTGGATCAACTTGCTGCAAGAGTACAGAGTATCCAAGATTATGTTGTCCAGACTCCAGCTTTGGAGCCTAAAATTCCTACTCCTGATTTGTTTTTTGGACACAGATCCAAGTTTTTGAACTTTAAAAATAACTGCAAATTGTTTTTTGCTTTTTTCAAGCGCTCGGATTATTGTATGATGAACCTAACTCTGTGGATCATGCAGAAAAAACCCTGTTGGCCTTGTGTCAGGGTCAGGAAGCGGCAGAATTATACTGCCAGAAATTTAGGAAATGGTCTGTGCTCACTAAATGGAATAAGGATGCTCTGGCTGCTATTTTCAGAAAGGGTCTTTCTGAAGCCCTTAAAGATGTTATGGTGGGCTTCCCTACGCCTACTGGTTTGAGCGAATCTATGTCTCTAGCCTTTCAGATTGATCGGCGTTTGCGCGAGCGCAAAGCTGTGCACCATATGGCAGTGTCCTCTGAGCAGAGTCCTGAACCTATGCAATGTGATAGGATTTTGACTAAAACAGGATGGCAAGAATTCAGACGTCAGAATGGGCTGTATTTTTACTGTGGTGATTCTGCTTATGTTATTTCTGATTGCCCTAAACGTACTAGGAGGGTCGCTAGGTCTGTTACCATTAGTACTGTACAGCCTAAATTTCTTTTATCTGTGACCCTGATTTGCTCATTGTCATCCTTTTCTGTCATGGCATTTGTGGATTCAGGCGCTGCCCTGAACCTAATGGA
This sequence comes from Ranitomeya imitator, assembly GCF_032444005.1. Taxonomy (NCBI): domain Eukaryota; kingdom Metazoa; phylum Chordata; class Amphibia; order Anura; family Dendrobatidae; genus Ranitomeya; species Ranitomeya imitator. The sequence goes on from NC_091283.1 coordinate 129,674,788, forward strand.
CTTAGAATTCGCCAGGCGCTGTGGTTTTTCCTTGCAGCCTTTACAGAGCCCTATTCCTTTGAGGGGCATTGATGCTACTCCATTGGCCAAGGATAAACCTCAGTACTGGACGCAGATGACCATGTACATGGCTCCTGCACATCAGGAAAATTGCCGTTTTCTGGTGTTGCATAACCTGCATGATGTTGTACTGGGTTTTCCATGGTTACAGGAACATAATCCGGTGCTGGATTGGAAAACTATGTCTGTGACTAGTTGGGGTTGTCAAGGGGTACATAGTGACGTTCCTTTGATGTCAATTTCCTCTTCCCCCTCTTCTGAGGTCCCTGAGTTTTTGTCGGATTTCCAGGATGTATTTGATGAGCCCAAGTCCAGTTCCCTTCCTCCACATAGGGACTGTGATTGTGCTATTAACTTGATTCCAGGTTGTAAGTTCCCTAAGGGCCGACTTTTCAATCTGTCTGTGCCAGAGCATGCCGCCATGCGGAGCTATGTTAAGGAATCTTAGGAGAAAGGGCATATTCGACCGTCTTCGTCACCATTGGGAGCGGGTTTCTTTTTTGTTGCTAAGAAGGATGGCTCCTTGAGACCCTGTATAGATTATCGTCTTCTTAATAAGATCACGGTCAAATTCCAATACCCCTTGCCTTTGCTTTCTGATTTGTTTGCTCAGATTAAGGGGGCTAGTTGGTTTACTAAGATTGACCTCCGAGGGGCATATAATCTTGTTCGTATTAAACAGGGTGACGAATGGAAAACTGCATTTAATACGCCCGAAGGCCATTTTGAATACCTTGTGATGCCATTCGGACTCTCTAATGCTCCATCTGTGTTCCAATCCTTCATGCATGATATTTTCCGCAATTATCTTGATAAATTCATGGTTGTATATTTGGATGGTATTTTGATTTTTTCCAATGATTGGGAGTCTCAGGTGAGGCAGGTCAGGATGGTGTTCCAGATCCTTCGTGATAATGCTTTGTTTGTGAAGGGGTCTAAGTGCCTATTCGGAGTTAAGAAGGTCTCTTTTTTGGGTTTTATTGTTTCTCCCTCGTCTATGGAAATGGATCCTGTTAAGGTCCAAGCTATTCATGATTGGATTCAACTCACATCTGTGAAGGGCCTTCAAAAATTTTTGGGCTGTGCTAATTTCGTTTCATTGCCAACTTTTCCAGTGTGGTTAAGCCCCTTACTGATTTGACGAAGAAAGGCGCTGATGTGACGAATTGGTCCTCTGCGGCTGTTGAGGCCTTTCAGGAGCTTAAACGCCGATTTACTTCTGCCCCTGTGTTGCGTCAACCGGATGTTTCTCTTCCTTTTCAGGTTGAGGTCGACGCTTCTGAGATTGGGGCAGGGGCCGTTTTGTCTCAGAGGGAATCTGATGGTTCTTTGATGAAACCGTGCGCTTTTTTTCCCGAAAGTTTTCGCCTGCGGAACGCAATTATGATGTCGGCAATCGGGAGTTGTTGGCTATGAAGTGGGCGTTTGAGGAGTGGCGACATTGGCTTGAGGGAGCTAAGCACCGCGTTGTGGTCCTGACTGATCATAAGAATCTGATTTACCACGAGTTGGCCAAGCGGCTGAATCCTAGACAGGCTCGATGGTCCCTGTTTTTCTCCCGTTTTGATTTTGTGGTCTCGTATCTTCCGGGATCTAAGAATGTTAAGGCTGATGCCCTCTCTAGGAGTTTTTCGCCTGATTCTCCTGGAGTCCTTGAGCCGGCTGGCATTCTTAAGGAAGGGGTGATTCTTTCTGCCATCTCCCCTGATTTGCGACGGGTACTTCAGGAATTTCAGGCTGATAGGCCTGACCTCTGTCCTGTGGGGAAGCTGTTTGTTCCTGATGGATGGACAAGTAAGGTGATTTCTGAGGTTCATTGTTCAGTGTTGGCTGGTCATCCTGGGATTTTTGGTACCAGAGATTTGGTTGCTAGGTCCTTTTGGTGGCCTTCCTTGTCGCGCAATGTCCGTGCTTTTGTGCAGTCCTGTGGGACTTGCGCCCGAGCCAAGCCTTGCTGTTCCCACGCCAGTGGGTTGCTTTTGCCTTTGCCGGTCCCTGATAGGCCCTGGACGCATATTTCCATGGATTTTATTTCGGATCTTCCTGTTTCCCAGAAGATGTCTGGTATCTGGGTTGTTTGTGACCGGTTGTTTGGTACCTTTGCCTAAGTTGCCTTCCTCCTCAGATCTGGTTCCGTTGTTTTTTCAGCATGTGGTTCATTTGCATGGCATTCCGGAGAATATTGTGTCTGACAGAAGATCTCAGTTTGTCTCTAGGTTTTGGCGGGCCTTTTGTGCTAGGATGGGCATTAATTTGTCTTTTTCTTCGGCGTTTCATCCTCAGACTAATGGCCAAACTGAGCGTACTAATCAGACCTTGGAGACCTATTTGAGATGCTTTGTGTCTGCTGATCAGGATGATTGGGTGTCTTTCTTGCCATTGGCCGAGTTTGCCCTTAATAATCGGGCTAGTTCGGCTACTTTGGTTTCACCTTTCTTTTGTAATTTTGGTTCTCATCCTCGTTTTTCTTCTGGGCAGGTTGAGCCTTCTGATTGTCCTGGTGTTGATTCTGTGGTGGACAGGTTGCAGCAGATTTGGACTCATGTGGTGGACAATTTGACGTCTCAGGAAAGGGCTCAACATTTTGCTAACCGCCGTCGGTGTGTTGGTCCCCGGCTTCGTGTGGGGGATTTGGTTTGGTTGTCTTCTCGTCATGTTCCTATGAAGGTTTCTTCCCCTAAGTTTAAGCCTCGGTTTATTGGTCCTTATAAAATTTCTGAAATTATTAATCCGGTGTCTTTTCGCTTGCCTCTTCCAGCCTCTTTTGCCATTCATAATGTTTTCCATAAATCTTTGTTGCGGAGGTGCCCGCCGTTCCCTCGGTTGACCCTCCTGCCCCGGTGTTGGTTGAGGGAGAGTTGGAATATGAGGTTGAGAAGATTTTGGATTCTCGTTTTTCGAGGCGGAGGCTTCAGTATCTTGTCAAGTGGAAGGGTTATGGCCAGGAGGATAATTCTTAGGTTGTTGCCTCCGATGTTCATGCCGCCGATTTGGTTCGTGCTTTTCATTTGGCTCATCCTGATCGGCCTGGGGGCTCTGGTGAGGGTTCGGTGACCCCTCCTCAAGGGGGGGGGTGTTGTTAATTCCGCTCTTGCGCTCCCTCCGGTGGTTGTAAGTAGCATTTTTGTGAGTTCTGCTCTTTGGCTCCCTCCTGTGGTTTTGAGTGGTATGGCTGCTTCTTGGATTTAGCTTCTGCAGCTGTTTTCACTGATCGTCTTTCTGGCTCGGCTATATTAGTCTGGCCTTATCCCTCTTTCAATGCCAGTTGTCAATTGTTCCTGCCTGGAGTCATTGCTCTTAGGACTTTCCTGACACTCTGACCAGTTCATCAAAGCTAAGTCCTTGCTTGTCCTTTTGTGGTTCTCTTGTTGTGGACTTTGTTGTTCAGCACTTTCTTTGTTTTTGTTCATTTGTCCAGCTGTTCAGTATGGATCTATTCAGTTAAGCTGGAAGCTCTGGGCAGCGGAGTTTGCCATCCACACCTTTAGTCAGGTGTGGAGATTTTTGCATTTCTCTGCGGTGGACTTTTTCTAGTTTTTTTTTACTGACCGCACAGCGTTCTGTTCTGTACTATTTCTGTTTAGCTAGAAGTGGCCTCCTGTGCTAAATGTTGTTTCATACTACGTATGTCATTTCCTTCTCTTCTCACAGTCATTATTTGTGGGGGGCTAATCTATCCTTTGGGGATTTTCTCTGAGGCAAGATAGTTTTCATGCTTCTATCTTTAGGGGTAGTTAGCTCTTAGGCTGTGACGAGATGCCTAGGCCGAGTTAGGAGCATTCCACGGCTACTTCTAGTGTTGTATTGAGCTTAGGGACTGCGGTCAGTATAGTTGCCACCTGCTCAGAGCTAGACGCATGTCGCTCCCTAATCACCAGATCATAACAGGGGGGGTACTGTTGTGAATTCTGTTCTTGGGCTCCCTCTTGTGGTTTCAAGTGGTATGGCTGCTCCTTGGATTTAGCTGTCTTCAACTGCTTCCACTGATTGTCTTTTCTGCTCGGCTATTTATGCCTGGCTCTTTCTTCAGCCAGTGCCACTTGTAAATGGTTCCTGGTTGGATTCACATCTCTTTGGATTTCCCTGTTATCCTGACCAGTTCAGCAAAGCTAAGTCCTTGCTTGCTCTTTTCTGTCCACAGGTTGTGGACTTATCCGTTCTGTGCTTGCTATGTTTGTCCAGCTTGTCAGTATGATTTAATTCTGTTGCTGGAAGCTCTGGGAAGCAGATTTACCTTCCACACCTTTAGTCAGGTGTGGAGATTTTTGTAATCTCTGCGTGGATTTTTGTAGTGTTTTATACTGACCGCACAGTATTCCATCCTGTCCTCTCTATCTAGCTAGACTGGCCTCCTGTGCTCATCTTGGTTTCATTCTGTGTATGTCTTTTTCCCTCTCCTCTAACAGTTATTATTTGTGGGGGGCTAATCTATCCTTTGGGGATTTTCTCTGAGGCAAGATAGCTTTCCTGTTTCTATCTTTAGGGGTAGTTAGCTCTTAGGCTGTGACGAGGTGCCTAGGGAGAGTTAGGAGCATCCCACGGCTACTTCTAGTGTTGTGTTGAGCTTAGGGACTGCGGTCAGTACAGATACCACTTCCTTTAGAGCTCATTCCATGTTGCTCCTAAACCACCAGATCAAAACAGGAGCTGCACTATACTGTGTTTTGGGGGAGCTGCATTATACTGTGTGTTGGGGGGCTGCACTATACTGTGTGTTGGAGGAGCTGCACGATACTGTGTGTGGGGGGATCTGCACTATACTGTGTATTGGGGAGCTGTGTCTGCACTATACTGTGTGTTGGGGAGCTGCACTGTACTGTGTGGGGGGAACTGCACTATACTGTGTGTGTGGGGGGAACCAGCACTATACTGTGTGTTGGGGGAGCTGCATTATACTGTGCGTTGGGGGAGCTGCAGTATACTGTGTGTTGGGGGAGCTGCACTATACTGTGTGTGGGGGAACTACACTATACTGTGTGTGGGGGGAGCTACACTGTACTGTGTATTGGAGGAGCTGTGTCTGTACTGTGTGTGGGGGAACTGCACTACACTGTGTGGGGGGAACCAGCACTATACTGTGTGTTGGGGAGAGCTGCAGTATATTGTGTGTTGGGGGAGCTGCACTATACTGTGTGTTGGGGGAGCTGCACTATACTGTGTGTGAGGGAACTGCACTATACTGTGTGTGTGTGAGAAACTGCACTATACAGTGTGTTGAGAGGAGTGGCACTGTACTGTGTGTGGGGGAACTGCACTATACTGTGTGTATGGGGGGGAACCAGCACTATAGCGTGTGTTGGGGGAGCTGAACAATACTGTGTGTTGGCGAGCTGCACTATACTGTGTGTTGGGGAAGCTGCACTATACTGTGTGTTGGCGAGCTACACTATACTGTGTATTGAGGAGCTGCACCTGCACTATACTGTGTTGGGGAGCTGCAATTTATTTAAATCAATATAGTTTGCTAATTTTTAAGTTAAGAATTTTATATGTCCTCGAACGCTGTTATAAAATTCCAAATGGCCCTTGGTAGAAAAAGGTTCCACACCCCTGCCGTAAAGGGTGTGAATGGGTGGCGTGGTATGCTCCTTTAAAAGTACAGATACACTGTCCCTTTGTCAGAGTCGTTTCCCAACTCAGATATTGCAAAAAGAATGCAGGCAGACAAACAATAGTGCAAGAAGGTTTTACCAAATGGGAGGCAACAAGCTTGATGGTTCCAGAGTCTCTTTATGATGCAACAGGTTTCAACAGATGTAGTTACTCAGGAGCTTAAACGCCGATTTACTTCTGCCCCTGTGTTGCGTCAACCGGATGTTTCTCTTCCTTTTCAGGTTGAGGTCGACGCTTCTGAGATTGGGGCAGGGGCCGTTTTGTCTCAGAGGGAATCTGATGGTTCTTTGATGAAACCGTGCGCTTTTTTTTCCCGAAAGTTTTCGCCTGCGGAACGCAATTATGATGTCGGCAATCGGGAGTTGTTGGCTATGAAGTGGGCGTTTGAGGAGTGGCGACATTGGCTTGAGGGAGCTAAGCACCGCGTTGTGGTCCTGACTGATCATAAGAATCTGATTTACCACGAGTTGGCCAAGCGGCTGAATCCTAGACAGGCTCGATGGTCCCTGTTTTTCTCCCGTTTTGATTTTGTGGTCTCGTATCTTCCGGGATCTAAGAATGTTAAGGCTGATGCCCTCTCTAGGAGTTTTTCGCCTGATTCTCCTGGAGTCCTTGAGCCGGCTGGCATTCTTAAGGAAGGGGTGATTCTTTCTGCCATCTCCCCTGATTTGCGACGGGTACTTCAGGAATTTCAGGCTGATAGGCCTGACCTCTGTCCTGTGGGGAAGCTGTTTGTTCCTGATGGATGGACAAGTAAGGTGATTTCTGAGGTTCATTGTTCAGTGTTGGCTGGTCATCCTGGGATTTTTGGTACCAGAGATTTGGTTGCTAGGTCCTTTTGGTGGCCTTCCTTGTCGCGCAATGTCCGTGCTTTTGTGCAGTCCTGTGGGACTTGCGCCCGAGCCAAGCCTTGCTGTTCCCACGCCAGTGGGTTGCTTTTGCCTTTGCCGGTCCCTGATAGGCCCTGGACGCATATTTCCATGGATTTTATTTCGGATCTTCCTGTTTCCCAGAAGATGTCTGGTATCTGGGTTGTTTGTGACCGGTTGTTTGGTACCTTTGCCTAAGTTGCCTTCCTCCTCAGATCTGGTTCCGTTGTTTTTTCAGCATGTGGTTCATTTGCATGGCATTCCGGAGAATATTGTGTCTGACAGAGGTTCTCAGTTTGTCTCTAGGTTTTGGCGGGCCTTTTGTGCTAGGATGGGCATTAATTTGTCTTTTTCTTCGGCGTTTCATCCTCAGACTAATGGCCAAACTGAGCGTACTAATCAGACCTTGGAGACCTATTTGAGATGCTTTGTGTCTGCTGATCAGGATGATTGGGTGTCTTTCTTGCCATTGGCCGAGTTTGCCCTTAATAATCGGGCTAGTTCAGCTACTTTGGTTTCACCTTTCTTTTGTAATTTTGGTTCTCATCCTCGTTTTTCTTCTGGGCAGGTTGAGCCTTCTGATTGTCCTGGTGTTGATTCTGTGGTGGACAGGTTGCAGCAGATTTGGACTCATGTGGTGGACAATTTGACGTCTCAGGAAAGGGCTCAACATTTTGCTAACCGCCGTCGGTGTGTTGGTCCCCGGCTTCGTGTGGGGGATTTGGTTTGGTTGTCTTCTCGTCATGTTCCTATGAAGGTTTCTTCCCCTAAGTTTAAGCCTCGGTTTATTGGTCCTTATAAAATTTCTGAAATTATTAATCCGGTGTCTTTTCGCTTGCCTCTTCCAGCCTCTTTTGCCATTCATAATGTTTTCCATAAATCTTTGTTGCGGAGGTGCCCGCCGTTCCCTCGGTTGACCCTCCTGCCCCGGTGTTGGTTGAGGGAGAGTTGGAATATGAGGTTGAGAAGATTTTGGATTCTCGTTTTTCGAGGCGGAGGCTTCAGTATCTTGTCAAGTGGAAGGGTTATGGCCAGGAGGATAATTCTTAGGTTGTTGCCTCCGATGTTCATGCCGCCGATTTGGTTCGTGCTTTTCATTTGGCTCATCCTGATCGGCCTGGGGGCTCTGGTGAGGGTTCGGTGACCCCTCCTCAAGGGGGGGGGGTGTTGTTAATTCCGCTCTTGCGCTCCCTCCGGTGGTTGTAAGTAGCATTTTTGTGAGTTCTGCTCTTTGGCTCCCTCCTGTGGTTTTGAGTGGTATGGCTGCTTCTTGGATTTAGCTTCTGCAGCTGTTTTCACTGATCGTCTTTCTGGCTCGGCTATATTAGTCTGGCCTTATCCCTCTTTCAATGCCAGTTGTCAATTGTTCCTGCCTGGAGTCATTGCTCTTAGGACTTTCCTGACACTCTGACCAGTTCATCAAAGCTAAGTCCTTGCTTGTCCTTTTGTGGTTCTCTTGTTGTGGACTTTGTTGTTCAGCACTTTCTTTGTTTTTGTTCATTTGTCCAGCTGTTCAGTATGGATCTATTCAGTTAAGCTGGAAGCTCTGGGCAGCGGAGTTTGCCATCCACACCTTTAGTCAGGTGTGGAGATTTTTGCATTTCTCTGCGGTGGACTTTTTCTAGTTTTTTTTTACTGACCGCACAGCGTTCTGTTCTGTACTATTTCTGTTTAGCTAGAAGTGGCCTCCTGTGCTAAATGTTGTTTCATACTACGTATGTCATTTCCTTCTCCTCTCACAGTCATTATTTGTGGGGGGCTAATCTATCCTTTGGGGATTTTCTCTGAGGCAAGATAGTTTTCATGCTTCTATCTTTAGGGGTAGTTAGCTCTTAGGCTGTGACGAGATGCCTAGGCCGAGTTAGGAGCATTCCACGGCTACTTCTAGTGTTGTATTGAGCTTAGGGACTGCGGTCAGTATAGTTGCCACCTGCTCAGAGCTAGACGCATGTCGCTCCCTAATCACCAGATCATAACAGGGGGGGTACTGTTGTGAATTCTGTTCTTGGGCTCCCTCTTGTGGTTTCAAGTGGTATGGCTGCTCCTTGGATTTAGCTGTCTTCAACTGCTTCCACTGATTGTCTTTTCTGCTCGGCTATTTATGCCTGGCTCTTTCTTCAGCCAGTGCCACTTGTAAATGGTTCCTGGTTGGATTCACATCTCTTTGGATTTCCCTGTTATCCTGACCAGTTCAGCAAAGCTAAGTCCTTGCTTGCTCTTTTCTGTCCACAGGTTGTGGACTTATCCGTTCTGTGCTTGCTATGTTTGTCCAGCTTGTCAGTATGATTTAATTCTGTTGCTGGAAGCTCTGGGAAGCAGATTTACCTTCCACACCTTTAGTCAGGTGTGGAGATTTTTGTAATCTCTGCGTGGATTTTTGTAGTGTACTGACCGCACAGTATTCCATCCTGTCCTCTCTATCTAGCTAGACTGGCCTCCTGTGCTCATCCTGGTTTCATTCTGTGTATGTCTTTTTCCCTCTCCTCTCACAGTCATTATTTGTGGGGGGCTAATCTATCCTTTGGGGATTTTCTCTGAGGCAAGATAGCTTTCCTGTTTCTATCTTTAGGGGTAGTTAGCTCTTAGGCTGTGACGAGGTGCCTAGGGAGAGTTAGGAGCATCCCACGGCTACTTCTAGTGTTGTGTTGAGCTTAGGGACTGCGGTCAGTACAGATACCACTTCCTTTAGAGCTCGTTCCATGTTGCTCCTAAACCACCAGATCAAAACAGGAGCTGCACTATACTGTGTTTTGGGGGAGCTGCATTATACTGTGTGTTGGGGGGCTGCACTATACTGTGTGTTGGAGGAGCTGCACGATACTGTGTGTGGGGGGATCTGCACTATACTGTGTATTGGGGAGCTGTGTCTGCACTATACTGTGTGTTGGGGAGCTGCACTGTACTGTGTGGGGGGAACTGCACTATACTGTGTGTGTGGGGGGAACCAGCACTATACTGTGTGTTGGGGGAGCTGCATTATACTGTGCGTTGGGGGAGCTGCAGTATACTGTGTGTTGGGGGAGCTGCACTATACTGTGTGTGGGGGAACTACACTATACTGTGTGTGGGGGGAGCTACACTGTACTGTGTATTGGAGGAGCTGTGTCTGTACTGTGTGTGGGGGAACTGCACTACACTGTGTGGGGGGAACCAGCACTATACTGTGTGTTGGGGAGAGCTGCAGTATATTGTGTGTTGGGGGAGCTGCACTATACTGTGTGTTGGGGGAGCTGCACTATACTGTGTGTGAGGGAACTGCACTATACTGTGTGTGTGTGAGAAACTGCACTATACAGTGTGTTGAGAGGAGTGGCACTGTACTGTGTGTGGGGGAACTGCACTATACTGTGTGTATGGGGGGGAACCAGCACTATAGCGTGTGTTGGGGGAGCTGAACAATACTGTGTGTTGGCGAGCTGCACTATACTGTGTGTTGGGGAAGCTGCACTATACTGTGTGTTGGCGAGCTACACTATACTGTGTATTGAGGAGCTGCACCTGCACTATACTGTGTTGGGGAGCTGCAATTTATTTAAATCAATATAGTTTGCTAATTTTTAAGTTAAGAATTTTATATGTCCTCGAACGCTGTTATAAAATTCCAAATGGCCCTTGGTAGAAAAAGGTTCCACACCCCTGCCGTAAAGGGTGTGAATGGGTGGCGTGGTATGCTCCTTTAAAAGTACAGATACACTGTCCCTTTGTCAGAGTCGTTTCCCAACTCAGATATTGCAAAAAGAATGCAGGCAGACAAACAATAGTGCAAGAAGGTTTTACCAAATGGGAGGCAACAAGCTTGATGGTTCCAGAGTCTCTTTATGATGCAACAGGTTTCAACAGATGTAGTTACTCAGTATACAGCACTGAGCAGGGCCATATTTAGAGTTTCTGCTTCCCTAGGCACTTTTAGCGCTGCCTCCCCCTTTGGCGAGTATGACACTATCGGCAGTGACTTTGGCAAGAATCGCTGATGTGAAAGTCGCCTTTTGCAGCAGATCGGGCAGTTTTTCTGCATCTGCCGTGTAAAGGATCACGTACGGCAACACTGCGTTTGGCCTCATTCATTCCAGATGGGATTTGTGGCACTTGCCGTGATCTGGCAAATGTGGTACCATACCTCCCAACTTTAGAAGAAGGGAAAGAGGTATAAAGTTTGCGGCGCACTTAGTGCTCTGTGGCAAATTTTATGCCACGCCTCTGACCACACCCATTTCACAACTAGTCACACCCATATCCACATCCCAACCACACCCATTTAGCACTGCTGATCACACTATTTCATATACAATAATTATAAACAAAAATAAATATGGCCACACAGTGCTCCATACTGTATAATGGCCACACATGATGCTCCATACTGTATAATGACCACATATGATGCTCCATGCTGTAGAATGGCCACACATGATGATCCATACTGTATAATGGCCACACATGATGCTCCATACTGTATAATGGCCACACATGATGCTCCATACTGTATAATGGCCACACATGATGTTCCATACTGTATAATGGCCATACATGATGCTCCATACTGTATAATGGCCACACATGATGCTCCATACTGTATAATGACCCCACATGATGTTCAATACTGTATAATGGCCCCACATGATGCTCAATACTATATAATGGCCACATATGATGCTCCATACTATATAATGGCCACACATGATGTTCAATACTGTATAATGACCACACATGATGCTCCATACTGTATAATGGCCACACATGATGCTCAATACTGTATAATGGCCACACATGATGCTCCATACTGTATAATGCCCCCCTCCCATCTTGTATGTGTGGCTCATCTCCCTCCCATCCCATATCCATGGCTCATATCCCCCCCCTCCTCGTCCTGTATGCATGGCTCATATTCCCCTCATCCTCCTCCTGTATGCATGGCTCATATCCCCCCTCCGGTATGATGGCTCATATCCCCCCTCCTGTATGCATGGCTCATAATCCCCCCCCTGTATGCATGGCTCATATTCCACCCCCCATCCTGTATGCATGGCTCATAATCCCCCCTCCTGTATGCATGGCTCATATTCCACCACCACCCCCTCCTGTATGCATGGCTCATATTCCACCACTGTACCCCTCCTGTATGCATGGCTCATAATTCCCCCCCACCTCTTGTATGCATAGCTCATAATCCCCCCATATGCATGGCTCATCTCTCCACCCCCGCTCCTTCTCCCATGGCTCTGCTCCCCGTCCTTTATCCCCCCCATCCCTCATACTCACCTGTCCCACACCGTGCGGCCGCACCGACATCCCTCTGGCTCTGTCCCGACTCCCGGCGCAGCACCTTCTTCCTGAGTGAACGGTCATGTGGTACCGCTCATTAAGGTCATGAATATGCACATATTCATGACCTTAATGAGCGGTACCACGTGACCACTCACTCAGGACGCGCTACAGATGCTGAGACCAGGCATCGCTGGAGCAGGGTGAGTATCGTCTTCAAGGAGGGTGGGTGGGAGAAAGGCAGGCAGGCGGGCGGGGGCGGGGGGTGGCGGGGGAGGGGGGCAGTCGGTCGGGAGGTGACCCAGGACTTTAAAAAAAAAAAACCTTGCTCAGTTGCCGCCCCCCTGCATCATCCCCGCCCTAAGCACGTGCCCTCAAGTGCCTAGTGGCAAATACGGCCCTGGCAACTATCCAGATATTGCATGTATTCAGTTTCATGGTGTACAGCTCGATGCCTAGGGGACCGGCCAACAGAAGTGTGGCTGAATATGCACAGCAGAGACTTTACATAAAAAAAACTGACTGGCCGGACTGGCCAAGTCACATTTTGGAGCTTGCGCAGTAGCTCCGGATCCCTGGTGACTCTCTAGAAGCAAATACCTTACAACAAAAGCTAAGGAGCAGTTCTGCTGCTCCACTGAACTCCTTCTTTCACTCACCCCTTTCCCACCATTCCCCACCCCTCCTGGCAGCTGCAGAGAAAAAGATCAGTGTTCATCATTATCGCAACTGCTCACCTCCCCGTTTGAGCAGGCCACAGTCTGCTCCCCCACCTTTTGCCTGCTGGTCCAATGCATTCCCACTTCTAATTTCATCTGAAGAGGGAGAGCTGTGATTGTCACCTTTGCTTTACCCACAATCTTGCAGCACATGAAGGTCTGAGTCCTTATTAGGGCTTTTACATTACACTTGCATGAAAACTATCATTCATAAAGCAAACCAGCACTGTTGAAGGCTATTTTATTATTGTTGCAACCACTCTTGCTAAGCCTGATTGGTACGATTCCAGTACTTTCAGCAATGCTGAAGAGGCAGACAAAGGTGATCTTCAGCATCAGGAGTGAAGCACATTCAGGTCAGCATTCTGCTTACGGGAACTATCAGTCAAAAATGAGCATCCACCCCCTCAACAACCAAGAATTTGGAGAACCAGGGGAACTAGACAGTACTCAAGACAAGTTAAGTTAACACCTTTAAGAGAACTGGGGGTCTGAATTTGTTTACTGGAGATGCAGAAGTTTAGGCCAAAAATGTCTTGGTAGAAAACTCAGCATTCATCAGAAGTCATCATGATGGACTGGGCCATGTGGAGATTGTGATGGAAGAGAATGGCTCCAGAGAATGCTTACCGTATTTTACTGGTTATGCAGAGGAGCTGCACCTCTCCTGATAAGACTGTTTTATTAAATGCTTGTATTCCACATAAAGTGTCTGTGTGCCTAAGGTCTGATTGATAATTGGGTTCCACCATTCCCCTTGTTTAAGAGCATGTGTTACTACTGTCTCGTAATATCAGCAATGACTTGGCGCTGTCAGTGTGTGGGTTGGAAGCCCTTTGATCTGAGGAATGGCAACTCCCAGTTAATAATATACAGGACAGTGGTGATGACTATAGACATGACATGGTAGGATGATGATGGAGGATGGGGTGGACAAGAATGGGGAGCAGCATAGAGCTCGTGATCTAATTTATCTGCAAATGCATCCCAGTGTCACATCTGTCTGTCTTGCATCATCTGTTACGCAGATCCTCTTTTGTCATTTATTTATGAAAATCAATACCCCATAGATGAAAGATTCCATTAAGGTGAACCTATGAAGAAGACAGGTCACTTCGACAGCTAATTACACTGACTAAATGGCCAACAAACTACTATGTATATAAGATAAAAAAACAGTATAGGCATGCACCATTCCCTGGCAAGTCTCTGCGTTATTTCTGTACATATATTTTTTATATACAGTGGGGGAAATAAGTATTTGATCCCTTGCTTATTTTGTAAGTTTGCTGTCACAAAGTGACTGTCCTAGCATGACACGACCCTACCAGTGGGTCGTGTCACCAAACAGTGAAACACACAAGGGTACACCGGGGACACTTTAACAATGGCGGGCCCTGTCGGTAGGGAATGGGGGAATGGACCCCTCCAGCACTCACCTGAGGATGTGCCCTGCTCTTACTATTGTCCCTATATGGGTTCTTTCACCCCATCGCTGAACAGGATACCTAATCCCTCACTTGCCCTGCTTCTATCCCTAAGTAGGGAACTGGCAGGTGAGAGCACTGGTCCCACCGCTGTACTAATACAACACAGGGGAAAGTTACAGAAAACAAAGGGACAAAGAAACAATAAACACCACATGTAGCTTTCTCTGCTGCAATGCACCGCACAGCAGAGTTAGGCACCAGATATCAGTATTCAGCTGAAGAACCACAGCACTCAGCAAACTCCTTCTCCAGCCAGGTTGGTCTCCAAAAGGACCTGTAAAACCAACAGTCATCTGATGCATTAGGTGACCTTTTGAGGGATGGTGGGAGTGGTTCCACGGGCCCCGGGAACATTACACCCGTTACTCTACTAAGAGGTAATTGATATCTTTTATTTCCACCAAAATTTCGGGACTATGCCTCTTCCTATCATGTACATACTGGAATGATCCCATATTGGATACAATAAGGTGTGTTCTATGTTTCTAACTATAAAAGGCAGTATATATATCTTTGCTATCTGTACACACTCTTGTTATATATGGGGAGTACTAGCCCCCTGATGGCTTATTAATAAATGCGGGTGTTTTCTGTCCCTGGCTCCGTGCGCCACTAGTATGCCTACACGCCTATGCGGTGTCTGTGCACACCATGCGGCACTGTACCTCACCTGTTCTTTGATATGTTACAAATTTTTGTGAATTTTCTATATTTTTTAAGAATTAATAAAGGTAATTTATATATATTGCTTTATATGGACTTGTAGCTCGTTTCTTTGGGTCCTTGTGACCCACTCTTTTGCTATAGTCTTTTCAGCGACTAGTCCTGTTATGTAATACATAGTAACATAGTAACATAGTTAGTAAGGCCGAAAAAAGACATTTGTCCATCCAGTTCAGCCTATATTCCATCATAATAAGTACCCAGATCTACGTCCTTCTACAGAACCTAATAATTGTATGATACAATATTGTTCTGCTCCAGGAAGACATCCAGGCCTCTCTTGAACCCCTCGACTGAGTTCGCCATCACCACCTCCTCAGGCAAGCAATTCCAGATTCTCACTGCCCTAACAGTAAAGAATCCTCTTCTATGTTGGTGGAAAAACCTTCTCTCCTCCAGACGCAAAGAATGCCCCCTTGTGCCCGTCACCTTCCTTGGTATAAACAGATCCTCAGCGAGATATTTGTATTGTCCCCTTATATACTTATACATGGTTATTAGATCGCCCCTCAGTCGTCTTTTTTCTAGACTAAATAATCCTAATTTCGCTAATCTATCTGGGTATTGTAGTTCTCCCATCCCCTTTATTAATTTTGTTGCCCTCCTTTGTACTCTCTCTAGTTCCATTATATCCTTCCTGAGCACCGGTGCCCAAAACTGGACACAGTACTCCATGTGCGGTCTAACTAGGGATTTGTACAGAGGCAGTATAATGCTCTCATCATGTGTATCCAGACCTCTTTTAATGCACCCCATGATCCTGTTTGCCTTGGCAGCTGCTGCCTGGCACTGGCTGCTCCAGGTAAGTTTATCATTAACTAGGATCCCCAAGTCCTTCTCCCTGTCAGATTTACCCAGTGGTTTCCCGTTCAGTGTGTAATGGTGATATTGATTCCCTCTTCCCATGTGTATAACCTTACATTTATCATTGTTAAACCTCATCTGCCACCTTTCAGCCCAAGTTTCCAACTTATCCAGATCCATCTGTAGCAGAATACTATCTTCTCTTGTATTAACTGCTTTACATAGTTTTGTATCATCTGCAAATATCGATATTTTACTGTGTAAACCTTCTACCAGATCATTAATGAATATGTTGAAGAGAACAGGTCCCAATACTGACCCCTGCGGTACCCCACTGGTCACAGCGACCCAGTTAGAGACTATACCATTTATAACCACCCTCTGCTTTCTATCACTAAGCCAGTTACTAACCCATTTACACACATTTTCCCCCAGACCAAGCATTCTCATTTTGTGTACCAACCTCTTGTGCGGCACGGTATCAAACGCTTTGGAAAAATCGAGATATACCACGTCCAATGACTCACCGTGGTCCAGTCTATAGCTTACCTCTTCATAAAAACTGATTAGATTGGTTTGACAGGAGCGATTTCTCATAAACCCATGCTGATATGGAGTTAAACAGTTATTCTCATTGAGATAATCCAGAATAACATCCCTCAGAAACCCTTCAAATATTTTACCAACAATAGAGGTTAGACTTACTGGCCTATAATTTCCAGGTTCACTTTTAGAGCCCTTTTTGAATATTGGCACCACATTTGCTATGCGCCAGTCCTGCGGAACAGACCCTGTCGCTATAGAGTCACTAAAAATAAGAAATAATGGTTTATCTATTACATTACTTAGTTCTCTTAGTACTCGTGGGTGTATCTATTGTTCTGTTTTTTTCTTTTCAGCATATAGTACTAATTAGTTCAGCTACACTTGAATAGGGACTTGCTTCAATTATGCTGGTTTTTGGTTAATTATTAACCTCCGATAGCCTGAAAAGAAAAAAAGTTTTAATCTGAGAGGCCAGATCTGCCACAGATCCAAACATGGATCGTGACATTTGCCCACTGACAAAGACGTGAACAGTCTATAATTTTAAGGGTAGGTTATTTTTAACATTGAGAGATAAAATTTCAAAAATATCGAGAAAATCACTTTATATAAATTTGCATTTTGCAGTGAGAAATAAAGTATTTGATCCCCTACCAACCATTAAGAGTTCTGGATCCTATAAACGAGTTAGGCGCTCCTAATCAACTCGTTACCTGCATTAAAGACAGCTGTCTTACATAGTCACCTTTATAAAAGACTTACGGTAATTAATCAGTCAGACTCTAACCTCTACAACATGGGCAAGACCAAAAAGCTTTATAAAGCTGTCAGGGACAAGATCACAGACCTGCACAAAGCTGGAATGGGCTTCAAAACCATAAGTAAGATGCTGGGTGAGAAGGAGACAACTGTTGGTGCAATAGTAAGAAAATGGAAGAAATACAAAATGACTGTCAATCGACATCAATCTGGGGCACCATGCAAAATCTCACCTCATGGGGTATCCTTGATCATGAGGAAGGTGAGAGATCAGCCTAAAACTACATGGGGGGAACTTGTTAATGATCTCAAGGCAGCTGGAACCACAGTCACCAAGAAAACCATTGGTTACACATGACACCGTAAAGGTTTAAAATCCTGAAGTGCCCGCAAGGTCCCCCTGCTCAAGAATGCACATGTGCAGGCCCGTCTGAAGTGTGCTAATGAACACCTGAATGATTCTGTGAGTGATTGGGAGAAAGGTGCTGTGGTCACATGAGATAAAAATTGATCTCTTTGGCATTAACTTAACTCGCCTTATTTGGAGGAAGAGAAATGCTGCCTATGACACAAAGAACACCGTCCCCACTGTTAAGCATGGAGGTGGAATCATGTTTTGGGGTGTTTCTCTGCTAAGGGCACAGGACTACTTCACCGCATCAATGGGAGAGTGGATGGAGCAATGTACCATAAAATTCTGAGTGACAACCTCTTTCCCTCTGCCAGGACATTAAAAATGGGTCATGGCTGGGTCTTCCAGCAAGACAATAGCCCAACACAGGCGCGGGCTGGGCCGGGTGGAAAAGGGGCATGTGCCCCCCGGGCCGGTCACCCAGCAGCTGATTCGGGCTGCTGGTGGCCGGTGCTGTGTTCTCTATGTCCTGGCAGCTGCCTCACAGTGGAGCTGCAGACACGCCCCCTGCTCCCTGTGTGCGGCCGGCTCCAGAGGTAGAGGAACACTGCTGCATGTAACTGCTGGAGATCTGCATGTGGATGGCCCAGACATCAGTGAGTACCTTCAGCTCTGTGCGGTGAGGAGGTGAACGCTGCTGCTCACCTCCCGATAAGTCCAGGGCCGGTCTCTATAGTATCAGTGGCCGCTCTGCTGATGCTCACAGATTTATTGCAGGAGTCTGAACTGTCACCCTGTCAGTGCCAGGTCATCGGCTCCAGGGTCACCAGACTGCAGGAAAGTTCAGCCTCCTGCAATAAATCTCCCTATACCGAGAGTGAGCACAGACTGTCTACAGAATCCAGCACTGGAGTGATCACGCCTGAACCTGGTGACCAGACATCACATGCTATATACATGGCCCTGTATATATACAGTGCATGTATGTTCTGGGCCAGGTGCAGGATTGATCCACCCAGTGTATGTAACATTGTATATCTGTGCCTATGGTATATACCACTATCAGGGGCGTAACTACAGAGGTTGCAGCAGGGCCCGGAGTGTTAAGGGACCCCTAAGCACGCAGAGCTACAAAATGGGCCACCGGCCCTCTAAATCCTCTGCACAGGCCCTGGTGCGTGCTCTTTTGCTGAACGCGCTGACCAAGGCCGTGGCGGCCCACATGAGCACAGCCCTCATTTGTGCTTGCGTACACGGCTGCAGCTTTTGTCAGTGAAGGCAAACAGGAGAGCGCACGCACCAGGGCCTGTGCAAAGGTTTGAAAAGGCCGCCACCACACACAGAGACACCTGAGCCTCACCGTGTCTGACCCTGGCCAGAACCAGCATCAGAGAACAGTGCTCTCCTCACCAATCCCCGGCCGGCATCTGCCCCACGCCCTTAGCACCTCCGATGCCGGCTGGACAGTGGACCCTCCTCATCCTCCACTATCTCAGGTGAGAACCAAGATGAAACCTTTTGTAAGTATATGCAGCATTTGCAGTTTGACCTGTCTAATGTATATTGTATACTGTTGTATATACATTATATAGGTGAAACTGCGGTACGTACATTATATAGGTGATACCACTGTGTGTAATATACTGCGACCGCTGTGTATAGGCCATATAGGTCAGCCGCAGTGTTTATGTGCGTGTGTGTGTGTATATATATATATACATACACAGACACACACACACACACATTTGTACACACACAGCGTCTGGCCTTTATGGGCTATACATAGCGGTCGCAGTATATTACACACAGTGGTATCAGCTATATAATGTACATACCGCAGTCGCGGTTTCACCTATATAATGTATGTGTGAGTGAGTGTGTGTGTCTATGTATGTGTGTGTGTGCGCGCGTGCATGTATGTATGTGTATGTATGTATATACATACCGTGTGTGTGTGTGTGTCTATGTGTGTGTGTGTGTGTGCGTGCATGTATGTATGTGTGTCTATGTATGTGTATATGTGTGTGTCTGTGTGTGTGCATGCATGTATGTATGTGTGTCTATGTATGTGTATATATAGATATGTGTGTGAGTGTCTGTATATGTGTGTGTGTGTGTGTGTCTACGTGTGTGCGTGCATGTATGTGTGTGTGTGTGTGTGTATATATATATATATATATATATATATATATATATATGAATATATATATATATATATATATGTATATATATATATATATATATATATAGCGAGTAGAAAAAGGGAACAGCACAGAAATACTTATCTTCAGGTGCAGGGCCCCAAGACAATCAGTCCAGCGATCATCCACAATTGCAAGTATCCAAAAACGAGGCAGCACTCCATAGTTCAATATAAAAACGTGCAGGGTTTAAGTTACCCACATATTCTGGCAACGTTTCAGCTCACAATGAGCTTTTCTCAAGGCTTGAGAAAAGCTCATTGTGAGCTGAAACGTTGCTAGAATATGTGGGTAAATTAAACCCTGCACGTTTTTATATTGAACTATGGAGTGCTGCCTCGTTTTTGGATACATATATATATATATATACACGTAATTGTTGGATTATAAGACGCTCCGGATTATAAGACGCACCCCAAATTTTGAGGAGAAAAATAAGAAAAAAATATTTTTTAATAAAATGGTGGTGCTTCTTATAGTCCATGCGTCTTATTGCTTACTGGGTGCAGTGAAGGGGGGTCTCAGGGTCGTTGCTGGAGGAGGCAGGAGTGGGGTGATGCTGCAGGCCAGGATGAGGGGGGCACTGATGTGCGGCGTGATGGTGTGGGGGGTCTTGTGCTGGTGCATGTCTGGTGCTGCTGCTGGGTGTCTCTGGATGCCTGGCGGTTGCTGGCCGATGCTGCGGGTGTCTCCGGTGCCCAGCAGTGCTGCGTGGGTGTCCGGCGCTGCCATTTTGCGACAGGCCAGAGCCCCAGTAATTCCACGGTTCCCTGTGTGTGTGCGGTGGACTCCGAGAATATGGCCGAGAATATGGGCTAATAAAGAGTCCACTGCTTAAAGGGATTGTCTCCCACTAGGACAACCTCGTCTTAAACTAAATGTTCGGCCGCGATAAATTAATAAAACCTATACTCACCTGCCGTGCCAGCGCCGTTCCCACAGAGGCTGTGATGTGGTGTTATGACACGTGATGCCCGGAACCAATCAGTGCTGGTGTCACTGTCTTCGCCTTCAGACAAACTGAACATGAAGAGGACGTGCAGGGTGAGCTGCTTGATCCCGGACGACCTCTTCATGTTCAGATTGTGCGAAGATTGAGACAGTGACACCAGCAATGATTGGTTCCGGGCATCACGTGTCACAACACCACATCACAGCCTCTGTGGGAACGGCGCTGGCACAGGAGGTGAGTATAGGCTTTATTAATTTATCGGGGCCGAACATTTAGGGGTTGTCCTAGTAGTGGACAAGCCCTTAAATATTTGGTGCTGCTCAGTTTTATATACTGTATATAGCCTGCGTGGCGTAAATCTAAGTATCTGTGTATGTACACCGCACAGTGCCACTCCTCCTGTCCTGTATATATACACCACACAGTGCCACTCCTCCTGTCCTGTATATATACACTGCACAGTACCACTCCTCCTGTCCTGTATATATACACTGCACAGTACCACTCCTCCTGTCCTGTATATATACACTGCACAGTACCACTCCTCCTGTCCTGTATATATACACTGCACAGTACCACTTCTGTATATATACACAGCACAGTACCACTGCCCTGTATATATACACTGCACAGTACCTCTCCTCCTGTATATATACACTGCACAGTACCACTTCTGTATATATACACAGCACAGTACCACTGCCCTGTATATATACACTGCACAGTACCACTCCTCCTGTCCTGTATATATACACTGCACAGTACCACTCCTCCTGTATATATACACTGCACAGTACCACTTCTGTATATATACACTGCACAGTACCGCTCCTCCTGTCCTGTATATATACACTGCACAGTACCACTCCTCCTGTATATATACACTGCACAGTACCACTCCTGCTGTATATATACACTGCACAGTGCCACTCCTCCTGTCCTGTATATATACACTGCACAGTACCACTCCTCCTGTATATATACACTGCACAGTACCACTCCTGCTGTATATATACACTGCACAGTGCCACTCCTCCTGTCCTGTATATATACACTGCACAGTACCACTCCTCCTGTATATATACACCACACAGTGCCACTCCTCCTGTCCTGTATATATACACTGCACAGTACCAATCCTCCTGTATATATACACTGCACAGTACCACTTCTGTATATATACACTGCACAGTACCGCTCCTCCTGTCCTGTATATATACACTGCACAGTACCACTCCTTCTGTATATATACACTGCACAGTACCACTTCTGTATATATACACAGCACAGTACCACTGCCCTGTATATATACACTGCACAGTACCTCTCCTCCTGTCCTGTATATATACACTGCACAGTACCAATCCTCCTGTATATATACACTGCACAGTACCACTTCTGTATATATACACTGCACAGTACCGCTCCTCCTGTCCTGTATATATACACTGCACAGTACCACTCCTCCTGTCCTGTATATATACACTGCACAGTACCACTCCTCCTGTATATATACACTGCACAGTACCACTCCTCCTGTCCTGTATATATACAATGCACAGTACCACTCCTCCTGTCCTGTATATATACAATGCACAGTACCACTCCTCCTGTCCTGTATATATACACTGCACAGTACCACTCCTCCTGTATATATACACTGCACAGTACCACTCCTCCTGTATATATACACTGCACAGTACCACTCCTCCTGTCATGTATATATACAATGCACAGTACCACTCCTCCTGTCCTGTATATATACAATGCACAGTACCACTCCTCCTGTCCTGTATATATACACTGCACAGTACCACTCCTCCTGTCCTGTATATATACAATGCACAGTACCACTCCTCCTGTATATATACAATGCACAGTACCACTCCTCCTGTCCTGTATATATACAATGCACAGTACCACTCCTCCTGTCCTGTATATATACAATGCACAGTACCACTCCTCCTGTCCTGTATATATACACTGCACAGTACCACTCCTCCTGTATATATACACTGCACAGTACCACTCCTCCTGTATATATACACTGCACAGTACCACTCCTCCTGTCATGTATATATACAATGCACAGTACCACTCCTCCTGTCCTGTATATATACACTGCACAGTACCACTCCTCCTGTATATATACACTGCACAGTACCACTCCTCCTGTATATATACACTGCACAGTACCACTCCTCCTGTCATGTATATATACAATGCACAGTACCACTCCTCCTGTCCTGTATATATACAATGCACAGTACCACTCCTCCTGTCCTGTTCTCGGATAGGCAACATTGGTCTTTGGGAGGGTTAATATTGGTTTATTATTTTCAGGAATACTATGGGAAAATAAAATATATATATATATTGGAAAACACATTTAAATGGATTATACCAAGTAATTCCCTTTCCCGAGAACTTTGTAGTTGCTGGGGTCCGAACGCTGGGACCCCCATGATCTCGAGAACCGGCGCTCTAAAGAAGCGATCAATCGTGCGCACTGCGACGGCATTCAAACATAGCTCTTCCAATAACGCCTTTAAGAGGAGCGTTGAAGAACACAACACAGTATAGGAAAATCCACTGATCGGGTGTCGGGGAGTGTTATAGTCTGTGGGCTGGTGGGGTTTGTGTGGCATTGCTCCTTTTTTGTTCCAGTACGGCCCTGGACAGCTCTGCAGGGAGGCTGCCATACTTTGTACTGGTTTTATTCCCTGCACATAGTAGGGCAGCTGAAGGGTTCAGGTAGCAGTGTCATCGCCCTGTGTTGTTCTGTAGCCCACATTCCCACCCTGACTATATACAGTGGCAACTAAGGGGTAGACAGCAGTTCCTTATGAATAGTAGGGTCAGTGGGTAAATGTGTCTACCTGTTTTACAATGGTATGGCCCAAATGTGAGCTGAGGTAAAACATTGCCAGAAGCTAAGAGGCACTAACATGTCCATACACAGGCACTAATGCCCTCACACTTCTGCCAGTACGTACTGCTGTGTGTGTGGCAGTAGTTTTTCTAATAGTCTTATCACATCTGTCTGCCATACTTCCTTGAGGCGGGATGGGAACTAAAGTTGACGTGTTCTAATATTGAGCTCCCATTTCCCAGCTCTGGAAATTCACCACTTACGGTTGGAGGATTGGCAGTCATTACATGGTTTAGAGGAGCACACTTCCATTTATAAGGGGTTGACCCCGTCAGGCTGGGTTTACAGGAGGGATACCCTCCGCGAGGCTGGAGGTTGTGGTGTGTATACAGAATGTAAACTTCACTCTTGTGAACCCAGCCTACAACTAATTATGTAATGGTGCATGTATTACTAATGCAGATGACAATTGCGTGTGTCGCCATTTCTAATTCATCTATATATTTTGGCATGGGGGGACCCCATTTGACAGTTCGCAGCGGGGCCCATAATTTTTAGTTACGCCACTGCTCTGTAGTAAGCTCCGTTCAGTTCCCATATGTCTGTAGTAAGCTCTGTTCTGCTCCCATATCTCTGGAGTAAGATCAGTTCTGCTCCCATATCTCTGTAGTAAGCTCTGTTCTGCTCCCATATCTCTGGAGTAAGATCAGTTCTGCTCCCATATCTCATAGTAAGCTCTGTTCTGCTCCCATATCTCTGTAGTAAGCGCTGTTCTGCTCCCATATGTCTGTAGTAAGATCAGTTCTGCTTCCATATCTCATAGTAAGCTCTGTTCTGCTCCCATATCTCTGTAGTAAGCTCTGTTCTGCTCCCATATCTCATAGTAAGCTCTGTTCTGCTCCCATATCTCTGTAGTAACCTCTGTTCTGCTCCCATATGTCTGTAGTAAGCTCCGTTCTGCTCCAATATCTCTGTAGTAAGCTCTGTTCTGCTCCCTTATCTCTGGAGTAAACTCGGTTCTGCTCCCATATCTCTGTAGTAAGCTCTGTTCTGCTCCCATATGTCTGTAGTAAGCTCCATTCTGCTCCCATATCTCTGTAGTAAGCTCTGTTCTGCTCACTTATCTCTGGAGTAAGATCAGTTCTGCTCCCATATCTCATAGTAAGCTCCGTTCTGCTCCCATATGTCTGTAGTAAGCTCCGTTCTGCTCCCATATCTCTGTAGTAAGTTCTGTTCTGCTCCCTTATCTCTGGAGTAAGATCAGTTCTGCTCCCATATCTCATAGTAAGCTCTGTTCTGCTCCCATATCTCTGTAGTAAGCTCTGTTCTGCTCCCATATCTCATAGTAAGCTCTGTTCTGCTCCCATATCTCTGTAGTAAGCTCTGTTCTGCTCCCATATCTCATAGTAAGCTCTGTTCTGCTCCCATATCTCTGTAGTAACCTCTGTTCTGCTCCCATATGTCTGTAGTAAGCTCCGTTCTGCTCCAATATCTCTGTAGTAAGCTCCGTTCTGCTCCCATATCTCTGTAGTAAGCTCTGTTCTGCTCCCATATGTCTGTAGTAAGCTCGGTTCTGCTCCCATATCTCTGTAGTAAGCTCGATTCTGCTCCCATATCTCTGTAGTAAGCTCTGTTCTGCTCCCATATCTCATAGTAAGCTCTGTTCTGCTCCCATATCTCATAGTAAGCTCTGTTCTGCTCCCATATCTCTGTAGTAAGCTCCGTTCTGCTCCCATATCTCTGTAGTAAGCTCTGTTCTGCTCCCTTATCTCTGGAGTAAGATCAGTTCTGCTCCCATATCTCATAGTAAGCTCCGTTCTGCTCCCATATCTCTGTAGTAAGCTCCGTTCTGCTCCCATATCTCTGTTGTAAGCTCTGTTCTGCTCCCATATGTCTGTAGTAAGCTCCGTTCTGCTCCCATATCTCTGTAGTAAGCTCCGTTCTGCTCCCATATCTCTGTTGTAAGCTCTGTTCTGCTCCCATATGTCTGTGGTAAGCTCTGTTCTGCTCCCATATGTCTGTAGTAAGCTCCGTTCTGCTCCCATATCTCTGTAGTAAGCTCCGTTCTGCTCCCATATCTCTGTAGTAAGCTCTGTTCTGCTCCCTTATCTCTGGAGAAAGCTCAGTTCTGCTCCCATATCTATGCAGCAAGCTCAGTTCTGTTTCCATATCTCTGTACCAGCATGTTTTTAAAGCCTGTTATGTCTGCTGCTTTAATGCAATGGCCAGAGGTAAGCAGGAAAAAGGAGGGCCACCGCAACTGAAGGGCCACTGCCTTGTGATTGCCCCCCAGGTTGAAAAGTGCCAGCCAGCCCCTGGCCCAACACATACAGCCAAGGCAACAAAAGAGTGGCTCAAAAAGAAGCACATTAAGGTCATGGAGTGGCCTAGCCAGTCTCTAGACCTTAATCCCATAGAAAACTTATGGAAGGAGTTGAAGCTCCGAGTTGTCAAGCGACAGCCTCAAAATCTTAATGATTTAGAGATCTGCAAAGAGGAGTGGACCAAAATTCCTCCTGACATGTGCGCAAACTTCATCATCAACTACAAAAAAACATCTGACTGCTGTGTTTGCCAACAAGAGTTTTGCCACCAAGTATTAAGTCTTGTTTGCCAGAGGGATCAAATACTTATTTCTCACTGCAAAATGCAAATACATTTATATAATGTATACAATATGATTTTCTGGATTTTATTTTTGATATTCTATCTCTCAATGTTAAAATTAACCAATCCTTAAAATTATAGACTGTTCATGTCTTTATCAGTGGGCAAGCTTACAAAATCAGCAAGGGAGCAAATACGTATTTCCCCCACTGTATACAGTATATCAATCATATGAAAAAAAGTGTGCAATTTTACATAAGATTTTTTGGAATGTGTATTTTAATATTTATGGGGCATTGTAAAAAAAAGTACCTTTTTTAACTATAAATCAGTTTGGTAGCAGATAAAAGAATTATTAAAATTTTCCCATATGATATTACTGAAATTATAGTATAACAACCATCATATATGCATACTGTATGTCTACAGTGTATGGTTAGGGTCACACCAGCTTAGATTCTCTCATCCAAGAAATTCAGATCGATTATGCAAATCACACACTGATCAAACTCTGATTAGAGTTTGATCAGAGTGTCATCATAGTGTGATCCGATTCTCTTGTATGAGGATAAGATGGACAAAAATGTCTCCATCTTCTACATTGTGTCAGTTTATGGAAATTGGGCTGTGTTCAGATGTCAGCCGAGTGCAGTCCGATGTTTTCCACCATCTCACTGACTTTCATGGCCAAGCGCGATCCTAATATCGGACATGATGCTGATTTTTTCCCCTGTACATGTGCAATGCCCCATAGACTAACATTGGTCCAAGTGCCATCCGATGCTTTGTCAGGTCGCACTCGGACCGATACTGTTGTCTGCACGAACTCTATGTCAAACAAAACCCATACAAACTGATTTTGGAATACAACTTTTTATTTTGTCTTTTTTTTAGAAATAGTATACACATTTCAGAACATGGAATGAAAGAGACTTTAGCCTGGGTGAAGAGAACAATTCAGGAGAAAACATAAAAATAAATACTAAAAGCACATTTACCGCATACATTTTTATTTTTGAGCTCTAGAGTGGTATATAAATCTCTATGCAGTGAAGTCCTTCTAAGTTAAGCTTCAGGCGGGAATTGTATCTTTTAACTGGTGAAGATGATAATTCTTATTTGTGCCTATACAGTATGGATTTATGATAAAATATTCAAGTTTGTTGATCTTTGATGATCTGATATGGGTCAGAAAGAAAGTGACGTTAAAATAGGTTGAAAAATATTGTTCTGTCCTCACTAGCTGAGGCAGGCTCATATGTAGCTATACAGTCAGCTAAGCCGCTATGCCGGGGTCCAATAAGGAGACTGTGGTTGAGTCTGTGCTTTATTAAGCGTAGTGGTATATTGATGCGGCGAAACTGTGAACAATGATATACATAAATTCAGTGCATGGTATAGAACAGATACATAATACACATGATATACATTATGCATAACATTTAGAAAGCTAGTGACTAAACTGGGAGTACAACTGGCTAGGCTAGGCTAATATGGAGCAGAAATATCTACGGAAAGCATAAAGACATACCGGCAATGCAATCGCAAGGGGGATGAAGTGAAGCGTCTTTCCTTGAAGGCAAACTGAAGAAAGTGAAAGGAAAAATGGAGGGAAATGGAGGCTGAGCTACCATAATGCATTGCAAAGGAGGAGGAGAATCAGACATGGATAATACAAACACAGAAGATTGAACTGTCAACATAACTCTGACCGCTAGAGGGAGCCAAAGCACTAAAAACAAATAAAGATATGAACATCCATACTGAGAAACCTGCAATTACGCAAACAGATAATCAGGGTAACAATATTAGATGGCGGAGACAGAACACTCCCCCGTCTGGCATCAACGGATGTCACTATTCCTTTCTTCCGAAGGCAACAATAGGACCAGTTCAGATACCGGTCTGGAAAATGTCTTAGGTTCATTCCCTTTGGTCATCCTTAGCTCAACTTTGCGGACGTTGCCGTCCTTACTCGGGAACGTTGCGGTAACTAGGCCAAGAGGCCACTGGTTCCGATGAATTTGACAGTCTTTCACAAGAACAAGGTCACCTATGTTCAGATTAGGTTTAGTAGATTGCCACTTCGTCCGTGGCTGCAGGGTAGACAAATATTGTTTGCGCCACCTGTCCCAGAAAGTATTTGCAAGACTTTGTACCTGTCTCCATTGGCGCTTGTAAAGGTCCTTAGCGTCGAATCCTCCTGGAGGGGCACTGGACAGTCCTGTTTTCTGGGTAAGTAGAGTAGCTGGAGTCAATAACAAGGGCTCCTCAGGGTCGTTAGGAACTGGAACCAGGGGTCTTGCATTGATTATAGCTGCAGCTTCAGCCATGAAGGTGATTAGGCTTTCGTGGGTGAGCCTCGCTGCTCCTTCTGTAAATAGTCTTCCTTGGTGCTTGACCAGATTGTGGTAATGTTGTACGATTAGGTAGGCAACATGACATTTTCCAGGAAGTATAAGAGGGAATTTCTCCACAAACTCCATCTCAGCTTCTTTGAGTCGGCCTCCTACTCTCAGTAGGCCGCTGTTGTCGATGAATGGGTCGAGTTTTCTCAATACGCTGCTCACTGGTATTGGAGCTTTGTTAATAATACATTGGATCTCTGCAAAGTAGGTTTCTCTTTGAACAGTGAGGATAATATGATTTCCAGAGAACTCTAAGTCGGAGGCAACGTAAGTATTTTTACAAAGATGCCAACCTTTACATTTTTCTGTGCCACGAGTTCTGGTGGTCCTGAATGAGCGAGCTATATGAGTCAGGCAGGTAATGGCTCGAGTAAGTGACTTCCAACTTGAGAATCTGTCGAACCTGCAAGATCCAAGCTGGATAACAGAGGTCATTGTATGTAGTGTAGACACCTGAGGGCGGATTTCAGCATCTGAGTCCTCTCCTACTAGTTCAAAGGTGTCTGGAAAACATTCCTCAATGTACAATAGTTTTGGTCCCGAGAGCCACGTTGTGCTTCCTAGTCAACTTGCGTCAACTGCTCTAGTTGCATGATCTGCGGGATTCTGGTCTGTGGGTATGTAATGCCACTGCTTTGGATGAACTGATCTCCTGATTCGTAGCACTCTGTTATTGACATAAACGTAGAATCGCCTGGTTTCATTGTGGATATATCCCAGGACTACTTTGCTGTCTGAGTAGAACTTGGCCTGTGTCAGGTCGATATCCATTTCGGATGCGATGAACTCCGCTAACTCAACGGCTAAGACTGCGGCACAAAGCTCTAACCTGGGTATAGTGTGCTCTGGTTGTGGTGCGAGTTTGGCCTTTCCCATGACGAAACCAATGTGGCACTGACATTTGGAGTCTACAGTTTTGAGGTAGGCAACAGCGGCAATTGCTTTGACAGAAGCATCTGCAAATACGTACAGTCTTTGGCTCTGTATCTCAGTAGATGGCACAGGGGTGTATGGTCTTGGCACATGCAGGTTGGAGAGTGCCGCTAACGAGTTCTTCCACTCTTCCCACTGGATCCTCTTATCAGGTGGCAGAGGTGCATCCCAGTCAGATGTTTCCCTAGTTAAGTCTCTTAGTAGGGCCTTGCCTTGTATAGTAACAGGAGCTGCGAAACCCAAGGGATCGTACAGACTGTTGATGGTAGACAGGACGCCTCTACGTGTGAAAGGCCTTTCTTCCTGGCTGACCTGAAAGGTGAAAGTGTCTGATTGTAGATTCCAGAGAAGCCCGAGGCTGCGTTGCATTGGTGCTGGGTCTGACCCCAGGTCCAGGTCTCTGAGACCATTACATAGGTCCTGAGAAGGGAACGCTTCCATGAGTTCTTGGCTGTTTGAGGCTATTTTATGAAGCCTAAGGTTCGAGCAGGCAAGCATGTCCTGGGTTCTCCTGAGAAGACTGATGGCAGTCTCATTTGAAGGCATGGCTTTTAGACAGTCGTCGACATAAAAGTCCTTTTCTATGAATTGTCTGACATCTGCTCCATATTCTGCTTCTCCTTCCTGAGCCGACCTTTTGAGTCCGTAAATGGCGACTGCAGGTGAAGGACTGTTGCCAAAGATGTGCACTCTCATGCGATACTCTGTAACTTCTTTAGTAGGATCATTGTCTCTGTACCAGAAGAATCTTAGGAAGTTCCTGTCTCTCTCTCTCACAAGGAAACAATGGAACATTTGCTGGATGTCATTCAGGGAGACATCATTAAACTTAGCACTGGAATCAAACACGACTCTGATCTGGCCTGGTTTTTTAGGGTGGTAAACTCCGAACATGGGTAGGAACCAGCATTCTTCAGAGTCTTTGAGAGTGGGAACTAGTTCTGCGTGACGGTTTTCAAAAATCTTTGACATGAAGGAGAAAAAGTGATCTTTCATCTCTGGTTTCTTTTGCAGATTACGAATGAGAGAGGAGAAACGTTGTAATGCCTGATTTCTGTTGTTCGGTAGACGTAGTCTGTGGGTTTTGAAGGGAAGAGGTGCGACCCAGCTGTTGGTCTCATCTTTAACGAGTCGCTTGTCCATTACTTCTAAGAACAACTTGTCCTCTACTGACATTGCCACTTGGTTGTCCTGCTTAGTTCTCTGGAAGACTGTGCACCCTAACTGATCCTCATAGCTTCCCGACACTATACTGCTGTCGTGAGTAAAGTCTATTAGATGATCAGGTAGTTGGATGCTGTGTGGCAGTTCCCTGACATGGAACTCATTGTTACAAGGTTGAAACAGAGATGGACGTCGTTTCTCCAATGTATTTGTCAGCATGCTTGTCATAGAAGATGGGGCGTGCATGTGTCCCAAGCATACGTTGCCAATTATGACCCATCCTAGGTCTAGCCTTTGGGCATAGGGAGCATTGTGGAGTCCATTGATATGACGTCTCACTTTATGAACCTGCAGGATATCTCTCCCCAACAGCAGAATTATCTGGGCCTGATGGTCGAGTTCCGGTATAAGGTGTGCTATTCGTTTTAAGTGAGCGTGATGGATTGCTTCATCTGGTGTAGGGATTTCAGATCTGTTGTCTGGGATCTGGTTACATTCGATGATCGTAGGTAGCAGTAGGCAGAATTGTCTAAAGACTCGATCTGGTAGTCAGTAGCTTTCCTGCCTGCTGTTGTCACAGTACCTGCACACGTCTTTAAGGAGTAGGGAGTGCTTGGCCCTTTGATGTTGAATAGGTCAAAGAACGTTGATCTAGCCAAGGATCGATTACTTTGATCATCCAAGATAGCATGCAGTCTTACAGCTTGGTCTCTATGGCCCTTCGGGTATACTCTGACGAGGCATATTTTTGAACAGGACCTACTGTCTATTGTCCCTTTGCAAACCTCGGTACATTGTGAAGTGATCTCTGGCGTAGCTGTATCAGTGCTCCTTTCCTCCCCGCCATGCTCACTGTTAGCTGGCGTGTTTTGTGTACTCCATGGAGCTGGGCCAGGGTGTAGAGCGGTGTTATGGTCTGTGGTGCCACATTCTGTGCATTTTACACTGACCTTGCAATCCTTGGCGAGATGAGCTGTGGACGAGCAGCACTTGTAGCAGATACCGTTTTCTTTCAGGAAGCTTCTGCGATCTGGCATAGATTTTCCTCTGAAGGCTTTGCATTTCAGGAGAGGATGAGGCTTCTGATGAAGTGGGCACTGCTTGTCAGGGTCCTGCACCTTTGTCTCTGATTGGGAGCAGCCAGCAGACCTGTAATTAGAATCTGGAGAAGAAACATAAGTCTTGTGTACTGCCACAGATGTTCTGCGTGGATTTGCAGGTGGTGATGGTGTGGCATATGGTATTGCAAAGTCAAAGCTGGGATCGTTTCTAATTCTCGCTTGTTGGTGTATGAAGTCTACAAAAACGGAGAAGGGAGGGAATGGAACGCTGTGTTTGTATTTGTACGTGGAACCATGTGTGAGCCACCTCTCCTGTAGATTGTAGGGCAACTTCTGGACTATAGGGTTAACACCTCTGGCTGTGTCAAGAAATGCAAGTCCCTGTAGGTCGTCCTCGTATTTGGCAACTTGGACTTCCTTCAGCAGGTCGCTTAGCTCTCTAAGTTTCTGGAGACCTTTGTTAGATATTTTAGGAAAGTCATCGATTCTTTTGAACAAAGCTCTTTCTATTACTTCTGCTGAGCCGTAACACTCATCCAGCCTTTTCCAGATCTCTTTGAGGACAGTCTCAGGGCGGTTTATATTAATGTCTCTGATCCTTACTGCATGTTTGACTGACTCTTCTCCCAGGTATTTGACTAACAAGTCTATCTCTTCCCTGTGTTGTAGCCCCAAGTCTCTAATGACATTATGGAAGGAAGCTTTCCAAGCTCTGTAACCTTCAGCTCGGTCAGTGAATTTCATGAGTCCCTTGGCAACCAGTTCACGTCGTGTGAAGAACTTGGCAAATTCTGTCGTGAACCGGTTGTCAGCAGAGTATACTGGTGATGGGTCGCCCTGATAGTGATGTGAGGTGCGTTCGTACCTGTTAGTGTCCTCATGGTGGTGCCAGCCGGTATCGTATTGCTTCGGCCTGATGTACGGTGTGTCAGCAGGGTGATCCACGTTGGTTACCTGATGAGGGGCAAGGTAGTCATTAGCAGAGTTGTTTTGCCTCATGTTTTCGAGTTTGTTTCTGTCCTGGAGCTGAGCCTTGTGACGACTCTCGCTCACTTCGCTGGAGGTGTCGTATTCTGGTTTTGGTACTGGTTCAGGGTTATAGTTTGGATC
The DNA here is from genome assembly GCF_032444005.1 of Ranitomeya imitator. NCBI lineage: Eukaryota > Metazoa > Chordata > Amphibia > Anura > Dendrobatidae > Ranitomeya > Ranitomeya imitator. The sequence goes on from NC_091283.1 coordinate 129,707,293, forward strand.
AGGAAGTTCATTAACATACTGAGATGTGCGTTGTGGTGAGTCTTGCAGTGGAAACTCCAGACTCGACATACTGCTTTGGCTATGCAGCTTGGTATGTTGCGCGGCTTCTAGCGATTCTGCTTCGGCGAGGGCTGCGGCAGCTTCCCTTTTTGCTGCTAGGCTTTCTAAGGCGGCATCCACATGTGCCTTCCCTAACTGCGTTCTTCTCTTGGTCGGCTCTCTCTAAGCGTGACCTTCTCTCTCGCTCGTCTCTCTCTAAGCGTGACCTTCTCTCTTGCTCGTCTCTCTCTAAGCGTGACCTTCTCTCTTGCTCGTCTCTCTCTAAGAGTGACCTTCTCTCTTCGTCATCTAGGCGTGCTTTTTCTAATTTAAGTTGCATCTCTTGGTCAGCAAAGCTCGCTCGTATTTTGGCGGCTTCAGCATTTGCGCGGGCAATGGCGACCGCGCTGCTGATGGATGTTGTCTTTGAGGAGACGGAAGTAACAGATCTTGTCCTATGCGATTTGTGCGACATGGTGTCTTGGGAAAGTGCTTGGCTGTGCAGAGATTGCTGTAGCTGTATTTAGTCTCTGAGTAGCCGGTGACTTGAATCCCACTAGTTGGATGGCTGCCGTTTCACTGTTCTGTCCTCACTAGCTGAGGCAGGCTCATACGTATCTATACAGTCAGCTAAACCGCTATACCGGGGTCCAATAAGGAGACTGTGGTTGAGTCTGTGCTTTATTAAACGTAGTGGTATATTGATGTGGTGAAACTGTGAACAATGATATACATAGAATCAGTGCATGGTATAGAACAGATACATAATACACATGATATACATTATGCATAACATTTAGAAAGCTAGTGACTAAACTGGGAACTGGGTGGGAGTACAACTGGCTAGGCTAGGCTAATATGGAGCAGAAATATCTACGGAAAGCATAAAGACATACCGGCAATGCAATCGCAAGGGGGATGAAGTGAGGCGCCTTTCCTTGAAGGCAAACTGAAGAAAGTGAAAGGAAAAATGGAGGGAAATGGAGGCTGAGCTACCATAATGCATTGCAAAGGAGGAGGAGAATCAGACATGGATAATACAAACACAGAAGATTGAACTGTCAACATAACTCTGACCGCTAGAGGGAGCCAAAGCACTAAAAACAAATAAAGATATGAACATCCATACTGAGAAACCTGCAATTATGCAAACAGATAATCAGGGTAACAATATTAGATGGCGGAGACAGAACAAATATTTAGAATTGAGAGTCCTCAGTGGTTGATACCTTTTAATGGCTAACTGAAAAGATGGTAATAAATTGCAAGCTTTCGAGACTACATACGTCTCTTCATCAATGAAGAGCCACTTAGCCCTTTTTACATTATATGGCCAGGGTCGTACATGGAAATCATAGGGCTTAAAAGCAGGAGTCTAAATTGGGTTTCATGCATTAAAAAAACTAATTGTCAGCTCAGCAGGCCACAGCGAGAATGTCAGGATATGTACTTTTGCCCTGTCCTGTATTCGAATAATATGCCATTTGATGTATGTAACTGTTCTCTGGTTTCTATTAGCTGTAATTTATGTATTTTCTTGTGCTGGAAGTTTACCTGTAACAATATGTCTCCTTCCCCCAATACTTGCAGCCCTAAGCTATAATGTCTAGAATCTTCTGGTGGACCCAACCATTGAATAGAAGGTGTGACCCCTACCCCCCTTCATGGGCGGATCCCAGGAGCTCAGACAATCCATTCTTATTTTGAGATCAGATGTGAGTTGATCCTTAAAGGAGAAGGAGTGGGGATTCTTAGCTGAGGCAAGACCCCATGTCCATCTGTGACTGCGGAAGCGAACGGGGCGAGATTTGAGCTGAGGACATATCTCGTCGTTCGTGAGATTGTTTTGGGATCCCTTGAACTCGTGTGGACTATTGCTTTGTTAGCTGGCACAAGGATTATCGGGAAGTGCCCCCGAATCTGTTCCGTTGGACTAATTGTGGATTCTGTAGATCTACCTGCATGTGTTGTTCCAGCATTCTTGATAATAAATCTGTTGAATCATCCCTCGGCCTGTTGTCCCTTCTTGCTCTGCCGTACACCCTGTCACACAATATTAGATGGCGGAGACAGAACAAATATTTAGAATTGAGAGTCCTCAGTGGTTGATACCTTTTAATGGCTAACTGAAAAGATGGTAATAAATTGCAAGCTTTCGAGACTACATACGTCTCTTCATCAATGAAGAGCCACTTAGCCCTTTTTACATTATATGGCCAGGGTCGTACATGGAAATCATAGGGCTTAAAAGCAGGAGTCTAAATTGGGTTTCATGCATTAAAAAAACTAATTGTCAGCTCAGCAGGCCACAGCGAGATGGTGGGTCATATCATATAGAAGCAGTCACAAAAGAGGTGGGCCAGAAACTCCAGACTTGACTTGCCAATAAGTAGACCTTCTTTCTACAATTTCAACCAGCTCGATCTATTAATGTTTCTAGCCTCTAGGGATGCCAAGGCCCTGGAATTGCTACCAGGCTTACAGAAGTGGGTGCACATCAGCCAGGTCAGCACCTGGCCCATCCAGCTCATTGTACCATAGCCAGGGTCATATTTGGTGTTTATGCTACCCACACATAGGATCAGATTAAGATCTGTGCTAATTCCCAGCCATCTCACTACCAGCTCTATGGTTTTACCGATGTGTGAATACATCCATTCTACTTTATGGGACAAAGTGCTGTCTGGGGGAAAAATAAAAATTGCTCAGCACCCGGACATGAATTAGCCTGAGGACGCAGTCAGACTGCCATAAAACACGGACGATGATCACAGTGCTCGGACTGGCCGGCAGCTCTCCTCACCAGATCATGACAGCTGTATAGAAATAAGCTCAGGTCAGGAGAGCCGCCGGCCAGTTACAGCATTGTGATCGTTGTCAATGTTATATGGCCGCCTGACACGCTAAGTTCCTGTGATGACTATTCCACTGTGGCAAAAAAAGCATGAGTAAAATCTGCAAATAAAACAGAAATTTACAGCAAAAGAAACTGATGGAGAGATTTCTAAATCAATGCAAGCCCATATGTGTCCCCAAATTTAGCCTGCCCCCCATATATATATCCACATATAGCCTTGCACCCCCATATGTAATCCCAAACTTTGCCTACAACCCAACATGTATCCATACTAGTGTTGAGCATTCCGATACCGCAAGTATCGGGTATCGGCCGATACTTGCGGTATCGGAATTCCGATACCGAGATCCGATATTTTTGTGATATCGGGTATCGGTATCGGAAGTGTAAAATAAAGAATTAAAATAAAAAATATTGTTATATTCACCTCTCCGGCGGCCCCTGGACATCAGCGGGAGGATCCGGCGTCCGGCACGGCTTCTTTCTTCAAAATGCGCGCCTTCAGGACCTGTGGAATGACGTCCCGGCTTCTGATTGGTCGCGTGCCGCCCATGTGACCGCCACGCGACCAATCAGAAGCCGCGACGTCATTCCTCAGCTAAAGTCCTAGAATGAGCGCCTTCTAGGACCTGAGGAATGACGTCGCGGCTTCTGATTGGTCGCGTGGCGGTCACATGGGCGGCACGCGACCAATCAGAAGCCGGGACGTCATTCCACAGGTCCTGAAGGCGCGCATTTTGAAGAAAGAAGCCGTGCCGGACGCCGGATCCTCCCGCTGATGTCCAGGGGCCGCCGGAGAGGTGAATATAACAATATTTTTTATTTTAATTCTTTATTTTACACTTTAATATGGATCCCAGGGCCTGAAGGAGAGTTTCCTCTCCTTCAGACCCTGGGATCCATGAGGATACATTCCGATACTTGATGTCCCATTGACTTGTATTGGTATCGGATATCGGTATCGGCGATATCCGATATTTTTCGGGTATCGGCCGATACTATCCGATACCGATACTTTCAAGTATCGGACGGTATCGCTCAACACTAATCCATACATATAGCCTACCCCTTCATATATGTAGCTTCTAGGTACCTACTTCAGCATGACTGTTCAATGCCCCATCACAGCTTCTGTAAAATACCTCAACACTAAGGGACAGGTCCACTTCATAAATTAAACTATATACTTATACTGTACTAGATGGTAACCCGATTCTAACGTATCGGGTATTCTAGAATATGTACTGTATGTAGATTATTTATGAAGATTTTAGAATACATTGAATACACAGGATTCGGCCTGCCGCGACCAATTAGCGAAGCGTGGTTCAAATCCCGCGCCAATTCGCGGCCGGACTGCGCCTGTCGCTGATTGTTCGCGGCCGGCCACGTAGTATATAACAGCCCACATAGTATATTGCACAGCCACGTAGTATATTGCACAGCCACGTAGTATATAACAGCCCACGGTGTATATAGCACAGCCACATAATATATAGCACAGCTACATAGTATATAGCACAGCCCACGGAGTATATAGCACAGCCCATGGAGTATATAGCACAGCCACGTAGTATATAACAGCCCACGGAGTATATAGCACAGCCACGTAGTATATAGCACAGCCCACGGAGTGCATAACAGCCCACATAGCATATAACACAGCCAAGTAGTATATAACAGCCCACGCATGCAGTATATAACACAGGCCACATAGTGTATAACAGCCCATGTAGTGTATAACGCAGCCCACGTAGTATATTGCACAGGCCATGTAGTATATTGCACAGCCCACGCAGTATATTGCACAGCCCACGTAGTATATTGCACAGCCCACGTAGTATATTGCACAGCCGATGTAGTATATTGCACAGCCCACGTAGTATATTGCACAGCCCACGTAGTATATTGCACAGCCCATGTAGTATATTGCACAGCCCATGTGGTATATAGCAATGTGGTCATCATATCCCTGTTAAAAAAATAATTAAAATAAAAAATAGTTATATACTCACCTTCCGTTGACCCCCGGATCGAAGCGGTTACCGACGCTCCTCGCGCGCTGTGGTCTGAAGAGTGCATTGCGGTCTCGCGAGATGATGATGTAGCGGTCTCGCGAGATCGCAATGCAGCGGTCACCAGAGCGTCGTAGGCCTGTTCTGGATCCAAGGGGCCAACGGAAGGTAAGTATATAACAATTTTTTATTTTTTTAATTATTTTTAACATTAGATCTTTTTACTGTTGATGCTGCATAGGCAGCATCAATAGTGAAAAGCTGGTCACACATGGTTAATAGCAGCATTAATGGAGTGCGTTACACCGCGGTCCGTCAGCGCTGCCATTAACCTTGTGTGAGCGCTGACTGGAGGGGAGTATGGAGCGGGCACCGGACTGTGCCCGTCACTGATTGGTCATGGCTGTTTTGCCGCGACCAGTCAGCGACTTGGGATTTGCCGTTACATACAGAAAGACGGAAGTGACCCTTAGACAATTATATAGTCGATTTGCTTCTTCTCCTGTGATCAGGACTTGAACTTGCGTCTCTCTGTTCACAGGCTGTTGCTCTACAAATGAGCCAAAGACTTTAATGATGCACAGAGGAGAATTTTATAATCTCTTGACCTCTATTGCCGGCAATGAATCCAGAAACAAAATATGCATATCCATAGAGATACATTGGATATATAACAAAGCATTTCTATGGTCCCTGTACACTGAGGTGAAGAAAAAGTTTTTTTGTACCTAAAAAAGTAGTAAAAATAATGATAACCAATTATGAAAACAACACTTTATTTACATTTACTTTTTCTATTGTGATCAGGACTCACCAGTAATTGAACTCATACCTCCATAATTCACAGGCTGTTTCTCTACCAAGTAGCCACACTTTTCTAATAACACACAAAGGAGAATTTGATAATCTTGACCTTTAGTGGAGGCTATGAACCCAGAAACAAAGTATACATATCGATAGAGATACATTGGATATGTATCAATGTATTTCTATGGTCACTGTATACTGAGGTGAAGAAAAAGATTTTTTATGTTCCTATTAAAGTGGTAAAAATAATAATAACCAATTATAAAACAGAATTTTATTTATATTTGCATCCTCTCTTGTGATCATGAGTTCTCAGGACTTGATCTCATGTCTACAGGGTCAAAGGCTGTTGCGCTACCAATGAGCACATCTCACGATAAAATCAGATCATTTATAAGGATCATGATGTAAATGACATAAAAAAATAGCACAACTGATATTTTCTCTATTAAACCCATGAAAAAGGCCATGCTGAGGCCGTGCTAACACATAACGTAAATGCTACCTTTTTTTCTGCACGTTTTCTCTATGTGTCCTACTTCTTACCGCAAGATGCAATAACAATTTTCTCTAATTATTGCATGTTTACTGTATTTCTTTTATGCTTTTCCCCCTTATTTAAAGCGATTTTGGATCAGATATGAAGCAGACTTTTTTAACTTTTTTTATGGTACAGAAATGCTTTGATTCTGCTTTAAAAAAAGAAATAGTGTTTTTTTTTTTCATGTGTTTTTTCAGAAGTCTATAGAGAAAATAATTACCAAAATCACAGAGTTCAGCAGTGTCTTTAGATGCACAGAAGGCAGAGATTTCACGGAATTACAACTATTTTGCTTGGAAATTTAGACCTTGTTCACATCTAACACAAATGTTCTGTATTTTTTGCTGCTTTTTTTTGCACAAAAATTCTGCTGTTTAACTGTCCAAGAAACGTGGATGTGATGTCCCATGATGTACTCTTCCCTAATTACCTGTCACCAGTGACTCTACCTGCCCAGGTAAACACTTTATCACTTGTAATCTGAATCATGGCTCCACCCATAAGTCACATGAGCATGATGTCATCACAGGTCCTTCACCTCTATGATTTCGGAGCTGATCGGTGCTCCTCTGCCTATGCAACCCCCAACCTGAAAAAAATGAAGATGGCAGTTTTCCTCCCCAGTCCACAAGAGGTAAGAAAAAGAGGGAAATTTAAAATAATAAAAGTAATTCTTCCTTCATGTTGGTGCTGCCCCTGCAGCCTGCTGCCATAGGCACCTGTACTCGGTGCCTAGGGACAAATACGGCCCTGCCCATAGCGATACCTTCCAACTTTCAAAGAAGACAGTGCGATTACACCATGGCAAAATCTTGATCCACGGCCTTACCCACATTCCTGTCCACGTCACATTTACCATTACATTCTCTGTTTGCCACATAAAGAAAATGATACGTGATTGACATTCCCTTTAACCCCTTCACCCCAATGCCTGTTTTCACCTTCCTGACCAAGCCAAATTTTACAATTCTCACCACTGTCACTTTATGTGGTAATGTCTCTGGAACGTTTCAACGGATCCCACCAATCCTTGAGATTGTTTTCTTGTGACATATTGTACTTCATAATAGTGGTGAAATTTGTTCGATATGATTTGAATTTACTTGTGAAAGTATTGTAAATTTGTTGAAAATTTGGAAAATTTGGCAATTTTCAAACTTTCAATTTTTGTGCCCTTAACCCCTTTCTGACATCAGACGTACTATCCCGTCGAGGTGGGGTGGGCCCCCATGACCACGGACGGGATAGTACGTCTAGCACGATCGGCGGCGCTCACGGGGGGAGCGCGGCCGATCGTGGCCGGGTATCAGCTGCCTATCGCAGCTGACATCCGGCACTATGTGCTAGGAGCGGTCACGGACCGCCCCCGGCACATTAACCCCTGGCACACCGTGATCAAACATGATCGCGATGTGCCGGCGGTGCAGGGAAGCATCGCGCAGGGAGGGGGCTCCCTGCGGGCTTCCCTGAGCCCCCCGCAGCAACGCGATGTGATCGCGTTGCTGCGAGGGTCTTACCTCCCTCCCTCCCTGCTCCAGGCCCGGATCCAAGATGGCCGCGGATCCGGGTCCTGCAGGGAGGGAGGTGGCTTCACAGAGCCTGCTCAGAGCAGGCACTGTGAAGCAGCCTGCACTGCTATCAGATCGGTGATCTGACAGAGTGCTGTGCAAACTGTCAGATCATCGATCTGTGATGTCCCCCCCTGGGACAAAGTAAAAAAGTTAAAAAAAAAATTTCCAAATGTGTAAAAAAAAATATTCCTAAATAATGAAAAAAAATATATATATATTATTCCCATAAATACATTTCTTTATCTAAATAAATAAAAAAAAACAATAAAAGTACACATATTTAGTATCGCCGCGTCCGTAACGACCCGACCTATAAAACTGGCCCACTAGTTAACCCCTTCAGTAAACACCGTAAGGAAAAAAAAAAAACGAGGCAAAAAACGACGCTTTATTATCATACCGCCGAACAAAAAGTGGAATAACACGCGATCAAAAGGACAGATATAAATAACCATGGTACCGCTGAAAGCGTCATCTTGTCCCGCAAAAAACGAGCCACCATACAGCATCATCAGCAAAAAAGTAAAAAAGTTATAGTCCTGAGAATAAAGCGATGCCAAAATAATTATTTTTTCTATAAAATAGTTTTTATCGTATAAAAGCGCCAAAACATAAAAAAATGATATAAATGAGGTGTCGCTGTAATCGTCCTGACCCGAAGAATAAAACTGCTTTATCAATTTTACCAAACGCGGAACGGTATAAACGCCTCCCCCAAAAGAAATTCATGAATAGCTGGTTTTTGGTCATTCTGTCTCACAAAAATCGGAATAAAAAACGATCAAAAAATGTCACGTGCCCGAAAATGTTACCAATAAAAACGTCAACTTGTCCCGCAAAAAACAAGACCTCACATAACTCTGTGGACCAAAATATGGAAAAAATTATAGCTCTCAAAATGTGGTAACGCAAAAAATATTTTTTGCAATAAAAAGCGTCTTTCAGTGTGTGACGGCTGCCAATCATAAAAATCCGCTAAAAAACCCGCTATAAAAGTAAATCAAACCCCCCTTCATCACCCCCTTAGTTAGGGAAAAATTAAAAAAATGTATTTATTTCCATTTTCCCGCTAGGGTTAGGGCTAGGGTTAGGGCTAGGGTTAGGGTTAGGGCTAGGGTTAGGGCTAAGGCTAGGGCTACAGTTTGGGTTGGGGCTAAAGTTACAGTTAGGGTTTAGATTACATTTACAGTTGGGAATAGGGTTGGGATTAGGGTTAGGGGTGTGTCAGGGTTAGAGGTGTGGTTAGGGTTACCGTTGGAATTAGGGTTAGGGGAGTGTTTGGATTAGGGTTTCAGTTATAATTGGGGGGGTTTCCACTGTTTAGGCACATCAGGGGCTCTCCAAAAGCGACATGGCGTCCGATCTCAATTCCAGCCAATTCTGCGTTGAAAAAGTAAAACAGTGCTTCTTCCCTTCCGAGCTCGCCCGTGTGCCCAAACAGGGGTTTACCCCAACATATGGGGTATCAGCGTACTCAGGACAAATAGGACAACAACTGTTGGGGTCCAATTTCTCCTGTTACCCTTGGGAAAATACAAAACTGGGGGCTAAAAAATAATTTTTGTGGGAAAAAAAGATTTTTTATTTTTACGGCTCTGCGTTATAAACTGTAGTGAAACACTTGGGGGTTCAAAGTTCTCACAACACATCTAGATAAGTTCCCTGGGGGGTCTAGTTTCCAATATGGGGTCACTTGTGGGGGGTTTCTACTGTTTAGGTACATTAGGGGTTCTGCAAACGCAATGTGACGCCTGCAGACCATTCCATCTAAGTCTGCATTCCAAATGGCACTCCTTCCCTTCCGAGCCCTCCCATGCGCCCAAACGGTGGTTCCCCCCAACATATGGGGTATCAGCGTACTCAGGACAAATTGGACAACAACTTTTGGGGTCGAATTTCTCCTCTTACCCTCGGGAAAATATAAAACTGGGGGCTAAAAAATAATTTTGGGGGGAAAGATTTTTTTTTTTTAGTTTTCACGGCTTTGCGTTACAAACTGTAGTGAAACACTTGGGGGTTCAAAGCTCTCACAACACATCTAGATGAGTTCCTTAGGGGGTCTAGTTTCCAAAATGGTGTCACTTGTGGGGGGTTCTACTGTTTAGGTACATTAGGGGCTCTGGAAATGCAATGTGACACCTGCAGACCATTCCATCTAAGTCTGCATTCCAAATGGAGCTCCTTCCCTTCCGAGCCCTCCCATGCGCCCAAACAGTGGTTCCCCCCCACATATGGGGTATCAGCGCACTCAGGACAAATTGGACAACAAATTTTGGGGTCCAATTTCTCCTGTTACCCTCGGGAAAATACAAAACTGGGGGCTAAAAATAATTTTTGTGGGAAAAAATTTTTGTTTTATTTTTACGGCTCTCCATTATAAACTTCTGTGAAGCCCTTGGTGGGTCAAAGCGCTCACCACACATCTAGATAAGTTCCTTAGGGGGTCTACTTTCCAAAATGGTGTCACTTGTGGGGGGTTTCTACTGTTTAGGTACATTAGGGGCTCTGCAAACGCAATGTGACACCTGCAGACCATTCCATCTAAGTCTGCATTCAAATGGCACTCCTTCCCTTCCGAGCCCTCCCATGCGCCCAAACAGTGGTTTCCCCCCACATATGGGGTATCAGCGCACTCAGGACAAATTGGACAACAAATTTTGGGGTCCAATTTCTCCTTTTACCCTCGGAAAATACAAAACTGGGGGCTAAAAAATAATTTTTGTGGGAAAAAATTTTTGTTTTATTTTTACGGCTCTCCATTATAAACTTCTGTGAAGCCCTTGGTGGGTCAAAGCGCTCACCACACATCTAGATAAGTTCCTTAGGGGGTCTACTTTCCAAAATGGTGTCACTTGTGAGGGGTTTCTACTATTTAGGTACATTAGGGGCTCTGCAAACGCAACATGGCGTCTCATCTCAATTCCTGTCAATTTTGCATTGAAAAGTCAAACGGCGCTCCTTCCTTTCCGAGCTCTCCCATCCGCCCAAACAGTGGTTTACTCCCACATATGGGGTATCAGCGTACTCAGGACAAATTGTACAACAACTTTTGGGGTCCAATTTCTTCTCTTACCCTTGTAAAAATAAAAAATTGGGGGCGAAAAGATAATTTTTGTGAAAAAATATGATTTTTTATTTTTACGGTTCTGCATTATAAACTTCTGTGAAGCACTGGGTGGGTCAAAGTGCTTACCACACCTCTAGATAAGTTCCTTAGGGGGTCTACTTTCCAAAATGGTGTCACTTGTGGGGGGGGGGTTCAATGTTTAGGCACATTAGTGGCTCTCCAAACGCAACATGGCGTCTCATCTCAATTCCTGTCAATTTTGCATTGAAAAGTCAAACGGCGCTCCTTCCTTTCCGAGCTCTCCCATCTGCCCAAACAGTGGTTTACCCCCACATATGGGGTATCAGCGTACTCAGGACAAATTGTACAACAACTTTTGGGGTCCAATTTCTTCTCTTACCCTTGGAAAAATAAATAATTGGGGGCGAAAAGATAATTTTTGTGAAAAAATATGATTTTTTATTTTTACGGTTCTACATTATAAACTTCTGGGTCAAAGAGCTCACCACACCTCTAGATAAGTTCCTTAGGGGGTCTACTTTCCAAAATGGTGTCACTTGTGGGGGGTTTCAATGTTTAGGCACATCAGGGGCTCTCCAAACGAAACATGGCGTCCCATCTCAATTCCAGTCAATTTTGCATTGAAAAGTCAAATGGCGCTCCTTCGCTTCCGAGCTGTGCCATGCGCCCAAACAGTGGTTTACCCCCACATGTGGGGTATTGGCGTACTCAGGACAAATTGTACAACAATGTTTGGGGTCCATTTTCTCCTGTTACCCTTGGTAAAATAAAACAAATTGGAGCTGAATTAAATTTTTTGTGAAAAAAAGTTAAATGTTCATTTTTTTTAAACATTCAAAAAATTCCTGTGAAGCACCAGAAGGGTTAATAAACTTATTGAATGTGGTTTTGAGCACCTTGAGGGGTGTAGTTTTTAGAATGGTGTCACACTTGGGTATTTTCTATCATACAGACCCCTCAAAATGACTTCAAATGAGATGTGGTCCCTAAAAAAAAATGGTGTTATAGAAATGAGAAATTGCTGGTCAACTTTTCACCCTTATAACTCCCTAACAAAAAAAAATTTTGTTTCCAAAATTGTGCTGATGTAAAGTAGACATGTGGGAAATGTTACTTATTAAGTATTTTGTGTGACATATCTTTGTGATTTAATTGCATAAAAATTCAAAGTTGGAAAATTGCGAAATTTTCATAATTTTCGCCAAATTTCCGTTTTTTTCACAAATAAACGCAGGTACTCTCAAAGAATTTTTACCATTGTCATGAAGTACAATATGTCACGAGAAAACAATGTCAGATTCACTGGGATCCGTTGAAGCGTTCCAGAGTTATAACCTCATAAAGGGACAGTGGTCAGAATTGTAAAAATTGGCCCGGTCATTAACGTGCAAACCACACTTGGGGGTAAAGGGGTTAAATTAGAGAGTCGCATCACACAAAATAGTTAATAAATTACATTTCCCACATGTCTACTTTACATCGGCACAATTTTTGAAACATAATTTTTTTGTTAGGAAGTTATAAGGGTTAAAAGTTAACCAACGATTTCTCATTTTTCCAAAACTATTTACCCCCAAAAAATGTTTAGGGACCACATCACATTTGAAGTGATTTTGAAGGGGCCTATATGACAGAAAATACACAAAAGTGACGCCATTTTAAAGACTGCACCCCTCAAGATGTTCAAAACCACATTCGAGAAGTTTATTAACCCTTCACGTGCTTCACAAGAATTAATGGAATGTGGAAGGAAAAGATTAATATTTAATTTTTTTTTCACAAAAATGTAACTTTGGACCCATTTTTTTATTTTTGCAAGATTAACTGTAATAAAAATGGACCCCACAAATTTGTTGTGCAATTTCTCCTGAATATGCCGATACCCCATATGTGTGGGGAAAACTACTGTTTTGGCGCACGGCACAGCTAAGAAGAGAAGGAGTGTTGAGCGAGGATCTAAATTGATCCTTCACAGTTGACTCAGTGATTTCCAAATTAATCTACAGGGCGTTGCCGGCAACTGAAAATGACCAGACGGAGACGTGTGCCTCTGTATGGGGGATCGAGCAGATCTCTGGCCCCCGTTTATTGTGCATTACTTTTAATAATCATAGAAATTATACTTCAACCAATCAGCATAAGAACACGCTCGCAGTCCTTAACCTATGAGAATGCAGGAAAAACTTCGCCCATGAGGATGCAGAAAAACCAGAAACTACATACAGTATATGGTCATGTCTTCTAGAAAAAGCATACTAACAGGTGCCTCATTATCTGGTTCAAGAGAACACTCAAGGTCTTTATACCAATTATGAACCATAGCCTAGTTGAATAACAGACTTGTGAACAACAAGATAAAGTTTCTTCATAGCATCTATAACCTTTTACCTAATTAAATAACAGAATTTATCTTTAAGCAACAAGAAAATGGAGTCAAAAACACAAAATGGAGAATCTTTCTTAATTTGTTCCTTCACATTCCCCCTAGATAAATTTTGTTAATTAATGTCCAGAATCAGGGGTACTATCCCAAGCTATAAGCTCGAGGGGTACTGGTCTTCACATGACTGGTGCCATGTTATTAGCCATGGCTGTTGCGGCGTACCCGTCCCCCCTATATACTAGAATTTACGAATAACAATTATTGATAACAGTAGTGGGGATCTTTTGAAGACAGCCATGTGCTTGGCTTCAACATCTTCATCAGGTAACTTTGTGAAATCGGTGTTGAGAAGAGCAGGGGTGGCAACGTATTTGGTATCATCATTAGTTGTCTTAGTGCAGAATTTCCTAATACATACAGAAATACACCAAAGAACAAGTTTTAGTATTACATACATGACAAGGATAAAGGCAGCGATATGTATCCAGCCCCCAAGTCCCTTAAACCAATTGGCTGGATTAAGAAAGAAGAAGGTGTCTGCCCACCAACTGTCCCTATTACGGTCATTGTCTTTATCATATTAATCTCTGAGTCTTTGAATATCTTTCAACTTTAACGTTAACTTCATAGTGCTATTGGGATCAATATAATGACAGCATGCGGGTACAATAACCTGACACATACCACCCTGTGCTGCTGTTAAGTAGTCCAGTACTACAGTATATTAATTAGTGTCTATGATGAGTTGGTTTTGGACAACAACAGTAGTATTAAGTATATCCAATATATCCCAAATTTGATCATCTAGAAAGTCTGTGGCCCTAAGCAATGTATCCCACATTTGTGTAATCATAGGGTAAATGAAAATAGAACTGACAATTTTATTGGCTATATCCATCTGTACTACTAATCTTTCATGATATTGTACAAACTTATTATTCAAGGATGTTGGGGAATTTAGGCTGTCCCATGCGGTTACCAATATTATTATATGGCAATACGAAAAACCAAAACATTATGTCCCCTCATTTACTACTACTAATCTGTTTGACCAGCTTGCACTGCGATACGTGGATCCATGTCAGTCTTCCTTCCAGCTTTACTGACATATGAGTGATAAGGAGGACCTGATAGGGACCGTAATACAAGGGTTCTAGTCCCACAATTTTTTATTTTCCCAAGGGTAAGAGGAGAAATTGGACACCAAAAGTTGTTGTCCAATTTGTCAGCTCCCCCCATCAGCGCGGCCGATCCACTATGACGTACTATCCCGTCACTGGGAATTAAGTCCCAGGTCACCTAGATGGGATAGTACGTCATATAGGATTAAGGGGTTAAATTCCCAAAGGGGTATATCTACAGATGTAGTGACTGTTTGGACTCAATGGGTGATCTCCAGAAACAAGCAGCATTAGATGTTGCTGAGTGAGAATTGCAAACTGCCATTGTGATGCCCAGTACTCTGTAGTCACCAGTACGTTGTAGTCACCAGTACGTGGAAGTGCCCAGAGCATGCTTTTGGAGACCTACACCTGTAAATTAGGTGGGCTGTCATTGCTACAGAAATGCCAAACATGTGGATGCTAAATTTCGTTTAGGCAAACTGTAGTGCTCAGAAGGGAGGGGTACCACAGTGGTTGTACAGTACTGCTTAGCCATATGGCAAGACTTGGGAGAGACAGAGCGTTATTTTCCTTGTGGAGCGCATTTTCCTAGAATAATTTGCAGACTCCATATACAGAGCCCCTAAGTGCTAGAAGAGCGGAATCCCCCCTCAAGTGACCAAATTTTGGAAATTAAATTCCTTTTTTAATTTATCTGCAGGTGTAGTTACGAGTTTGACTCCATGGGTGTTTTCCAGAAACAAACAGCAATGAATGTTGCCAAGTGAAAATTGCAAACTGCCCTTGTACCACGTACCTATAAATTAGGCAGGCTGTTTTCGCTACAGAAATGCCAAACATGTGAACTCTAAATGTGGTTTAGGCACACTGGGGCGCAGTAGATACCAGATCTAAATAGAATTTTTATGTTTGGCTGCTGTCACACATTTAACCCCTTTACCCCCAAGGGTCGTTTGCATGTTAATGACCAGGCTAATTTTTACAATTCTGACCACTGTCCCTTTATGAGGTTATAACTCTGGAACGCTTCAACCAATCCCGGTGATTCTGACATTGTTTTCTTGTGACATATTGTAATTCATGATAGTGGTAAAATTTATTTGATATGATTTGCGTTTATTTGTGAAAAAAAATAAATTTGGCGAAAATTTTGAAAATTTAGCAATTTTCCAACTTTGAATTACACAGATATGTCACACAAAATGCTTAATTAGTAACATTTTCCACATGTCTACTTTACATCATCACAATTTTGGAACCAACATTTTTCTTTGATAGGGAGTTATAAGGGTTAAAATTTGACCAGCGATTTCTCATTTTTACAACACCATTTATTTTTTAGGGATCACATCACATTTGAAGTCACTTTGACGGGTCTATATGGTAGAAAATACCCAAAAGTGACACCATTCTAAAAACTGCACCCATCAAGGTGCTCAAAATCACATTCAAGAAGTTTATTAACCCTTGGGGTGCATCACAGGAATTTTTGGAATGTTTAAAAAAAAATAACATTTAACTCTTTTCCACAAAATATTTACTTCAGATCCAATTTGTTTTATTTTACCAAGGGTAACAGGAGAAAATGGACCCCAAAAGTTGTTGTGCAATTTCTCCTGAGTATGTCGATATCCCATATGTGGGGGTAAACCACTGTTTGGGCGCATGACAGAGCTCGGAAGGGAAGGAGTGCCTTCTGACTTTTCAATAAAAAATTGGCTGGAATTGAGATTGGACGCCATGTCGCGTTTGGAGAGCCCCTGATGTGCCTAAACAGTAGAAACCCCCACAAGTGACCCCATATTGGAAACTAAACCCCCCAAGGAACTTATCTAGATGTGTTGTGAGAACTTTGAACCCCCAAGTGTTTCACTAAAGTTTATAACACAGAGCCGTGAAAATAAAAAATATTTTTTTCCACAAAAATGATTTTTTTAGCCCCAATTTTGTATTTTCACAAGGGTAACAGGAGAAATATGACCCCAAATGTTGTTGTCCAATTTGTCCTGAGTATGCTGATACCCCATATGTGGGGGTAACCCACTGTTTTGGGCGCACGGCAGAGATCGGAAAGATAGGAGAACCATTTTACTTTTTCAACGCAGAATTGGCTGGAATTGAGATCGGACGCATGTTGCATTTGGAGACCCCCTGATGTGCCTAAACAAAGGATATCCCCCAATTCTATCTCCAACCCTAAACCCAACACACCCCTAAACCTAATCCCAACCCTAACCAAAATCCTAACCACACCCCTAACCCAAACACACCCCTAACCCTAATCACAACCCTAGCCACAACCCTAACCCCAACACACCCCTAATCCCAACCCTAACCATAACCCTAACCACAACCCTAACTCTGACACACCCCTAACCTTAATCCCAACCGTAAATGTAATCCTAACTCTAATCCAAACCTTAACTTTAGCCTCAACCATAACCCTATCGTTAGCCCTAATTTTAGGGGTGATAAAGGGGGGGTTTGATTTACTATTTATAGCGGGTTTTTATGTTTGGCAGCTGTCACATGCTAAAAGACTCTTTTTATTGCAAAAATTAGTTTTTGCATCACCACATTTTGAGAGCTATAATTTTTCCATATTTTGGCCCACAGAGTCATATGAGGTCTTGTTTTTTGCGGGACGAGTTGACGTTTTTATTGGCATCATTTTCGGGCACATGACACTTTTTGATAGCTTTTTATTACGTTTTTTGGGAGGCAGAATGAACAAAAACCAGCAATTCATGAACTTATTTTTTTTGGGGGGGCGTTTATACCGTTCTACGTGTGGTAAAATAGATAAGGCAGTTTTATTCTTCGGGTCAGTACGATTACCGCGATACCTCATTTATATAATTTTTATGTTTTGTCGCTTTTATACAATAAAAACTATTTTATATAAAAAGTAATTATTTTTGCATTGCTTTATTCTGAGAGCTATAACTTTTTTATTTTTTCACTGATGGCGGTATATGGCAGCTTGTTTTTTTGCGGGACAAGATGACATTTTCAGCGGTACCATGTTTATTTATATCCGTCTTTTTGATTCTGTGTTATTCCACTTTTTGTTCTGTGGTATGATGATAACCATTGTTTTTTGCCTTGTTTTTTTTTTATAGGGTTCACTAAAGGGGTTAACTAGTGGGACAGTTTTATAGGTCGGGTCATTACGGACGCGGCGATACTAAATATGTGTACTTTTATTGTTTTTTTTAAAATTTACATAAAGAAATGTATTTATTGGAACAATATATATATATTTTTTTAATTTATTTAGAAATGTAAAAAAAATATTTTTACACAGTTTAATATTTTTTTTAACTTTTTTACATTGTCCCAGGTTGGGACCTCACTGTATAAAGACAGATCAGATCTTACACTTTGCACAGCACTGTGTCAGATCAGCGATCTGACAGGCAGTGATGAAGGTTTGCCAGTACCTGCTCTCAGCAGGCACTGAAAGCCACCTCGCTGAAGGACCCGGAAGGACCCCGCGGCCATCTTGGATCCGGGAGTCTGCAGGCAAGGAGATCCTCAGAACAACGCGATCACATTGCGTTGTTCTGAGGGAAGCACGCAGGGAGCCCCTCCCTGCGCGATGCTTCTCTATGACACCGGAACGCTACGATCTTGTTTGATCGCAGTCTTCCGGGCCTTAAAGTGCCAGGAGTGGTCCGTGACCACTCCTGGCACTTCATACCAGGTGTCAGCTGTGATAATCAGCTGACACACGGCCGCGATCAGCTGCGCTCCCCCCGTGAGCGCAGCTGATCGCATGTGACGTACTATTCCGTCCATTGGAATTAGGGCCCAGGTCACATGGATGGAATTGTAAGTCTCATGGCAGAAATGGGTTAAAGATGTTTTTTATTGCAAAAAATGACCATATTTTCATAGCTCTAGTCTTACCTTATTTCGCTTACAGTCATGTGAGGGTTGTTTTTAGTGGAACGAGTTGACGTTTTTATTGGTGCCATTTTCAGTCACAACATTTTTTGATTGCTTTCTCTTCTGATTTTTGGGAGGCAGAATGAACAAAAACAAACAGCTCAGGATTTTTTTTTTTTTTAATGCCATTTTGCGTGTGGTAAAATTCATAAGGCTGGGTTCCCATTGCGTTATGGGACCGCGTTAAACGGACAGCGTTGCACGGCGAAATTAACGCCGTGCAACGCGGCCGTTAACGCGCCCATTGAAGGCAATGGGAACGCGCTTCACTAGCGCGTGCCACGTTCGGCACGCGCTAGCGACGCGCCGGTGATTCCTGGCGCGCCGCGGACGCTGCTTGCAGCGTCCGAGGCGCGCCCGCGGTCCGTTCCCCGCTCCGTTACCGCGACCCCGACCGCAGCCCCATAGAAAACATTGCGTTAGCGCAATCCGCTAGCGCTAAACGGATTGCACTAACGCAATGTGACCCTAGCCTAAGGTTGTTTTATTCTTCAGGTCAGTACGATTGCAGCGAAATCACATTTATATTTTTTTATGCATTGGCGCTTTTACGTAATAAAAACTATTTTATAGAAAAAATAATTATTTTTGCATCACTTTATGTGCGCATGTGCATCTATAACTTTTTTGATTTTTCTCCTGACAGAGCTGCATGGTGGCTTGTTTTTTTTGCGTGACAAGATTAACCCTTCATTACCCCATATCCCACCGCTACACGGGAATGGGAAGAGAGTGGCCAAGTTCCAGAATAGGCGCATCTTACAGATGTGCCTTTTCTGGGGTGGCTTGGGGCAGATATTTTTAGCCAGGGGGGGGGGGGGGGGGGGGGCAATAACCATGGACCCTCTCCAGGCTATTAATATCTGCCCTCAGTCACTGGCTTTACTACTCTGGCGGAGAAAATTGCGCGGGAGCCCACGCCAATTTTTTCCGCCATTTAACCCTTTATTTTAAGAGCTAGAACGGCCAAATTTTGCAGATACACACTACTGACATTAGTAGTGTGGAATCTGCAAAAAAAATGGAGAGAAGACATGGTTTACTGTATGTAAACCATGTCTCAAATCATGTCGGGTTTTAGGAAGAAGAAAGAAAAAGCTGGTAATTGAATTACCGGCTTTCAAGCTGTATAGCGCTGGAATAAATATTAATATATATACATATATGTGTCTCACTGACATATATATATATATATATATATATATATATATATATATATATATATATATATATATATATATACCTATTCTATGTGTACACATTTATTCTACCTATTCTACTGTAAGCTGTCAGTGTGATTTTACAGTACACCGCACTGAATTACCGGCTTTTCTCTCTAACAGCGCTGCGTATTTCTCGCAAGTCACACTGCTTGTCCGTGTGTAATCCGTATTTTTCACGCTTCCATAGACTTTCATTGGCGTATTTCTTGCGCAGTACGGTGACAAACGCAGCATGCTGCGATTTTGTACGGCCGTAGAAAGCCGTATAATACTGATCAGTAAAATACGGCAGATAGGAGCAGGGGCATAGAGAATAATTGTGCCGTATTTTTTGCGAGTTTTACGGACGTAGTTTCTGCGCTCTTACGTCCGTAAAACTCGCAAGTGTGAAGCCGGCCTAAGAGTCTCCTCTTTCCTCCACTCATTACCTGTAGTAATGGCACCTGTTTAAACTTGTTATCAGTATAAAAAGACACCTGTGCACACCCTCAAACAGTCTGACTCCAAACTCCACTATGGTGAAGACCAAAGAGCCACCACCATGCTTTGCATAGCAGAGCATTTGATCAGTGTCTAACATGCAGGCAGGAGACGTATCAGTGCCTTCTCTGAGCATGAGCTAACAGGCCACCATCCCTGAGTGACCCCGCTTCCGTTTTTAGGTCAAGGTTCACCATGGAGACTATCGCATAACGCGATCGCATCATGTTGTGCTGATGGGCGCAGACAGGGAGTTCACTTCCTTTATGTTGCCCCGCGATGTTGCTGTCACTTTTGACAGCAGAATCACAGGGGTTAAATGCCCAAGATCATTGGGTGTTTGGGTGTTGCAATCATGCATGAGCATGAGCCAGCGTGAACATTGCGCCATATATATAAATTGTGATTTGTGGGAACGCAGCTCCCGCGGTGTCGAATATATACGGCGCATGTCGGGAAAGAGTTAAGGCTGCTAAAACACTGCTACTAAAACATTTCATTGTTCCATCCCATTACAGGAACAGAGCAATAGAAAGTTAGCTGTGGACAGATTTTTTAGGCACACACCAGTAGAGCACAGCTGTCCCCACTGACTATAATGAGCTCCTTCGACGTTCTGTCAAGATTCCCATCATATTTAGGAGTAGGGCACTCCAGAATCCGGCGGGTGCTCGGCTAGCGTCCCACCCCATGATATATGCGGAAAAGAATCTGGCACTGCAAAATAAACAAAAATCTCGTACAATCCACCAAATCCAATGCTGTGCATTTAGTTGTGACGTTTCCATGCTTGCAGCGTCTTGGTCGCATTACCATTGCGTTTTGTGCCAATTGCAAATCCTCTCACTCCGGCCACTTTGTGCATATTTGAGTAAGGTCTGATTGACTAAAACGTCACATTTATATGACATTTCGGTCATGAATCCTGAGGAAGAAGTGCATGTCACTTTGAAATGCGCTGAACAAAAACCGCATGTTTTAAAGTATTTCTTGAGAACTGACGTCTTCAATAATCGGCAGAGAGGAAGGTATCCACAAATTCTCCATGTCTTCATTTCATCGGTTTGACAACCCGTGGATCCATATCAACTGAACAAAGTTTCCAAAATGCATTGATTTATGAATCAATGGTAAATCTTATAATTGTTTGTAGGATAAGACGCTATATTTGCTATTTTCTCCCCAATGATTTTCATACATACTCGATAAGAAACTCTGAAATCAGTAACTTTGTCAATAATCTCTAATGCCATTGCTTACTTGTCTTAATATTCACCATCAGGCCTAATATAAAAAATGTGCCAATCTAGAAAATAATGTTAGTTTGTTGACTAAGAAATACAAGGGCCCAGGGGTCTGGAGAACACCCAGGGAACATTACGTGTCCAGGCTGCATGGTGGGAACTATATTACTATTATTAATAGTAATATTATTATTATTATAAACAAATAATAGTAATAATATTACCATCTGGCAACAAAATCACATATCTGGACCCGACTGGACGCCATATCCAAATGATGCACTGAAGCAAATTACTAAGGGGGGCCACTATTATCAAATGTATGTACTTCTGATGAGCCTACTGTAGGGGAGATGCATACTTTGTACTCGAGTAAGCATATTTTGCACATGTATTAATTTGATTGTACTGTATATGGCCCAATGTAATAATTTGGCTGTCAACTTTCTGGTATTTAAATTTTTGCTTTGAACCATTCATAGATAACTATTGGGGTTGTCTTGTCAGTTACTATTAGATTTCTCTGTATAGGGTTCAATAGGGAATACCAGAGTGAGTCTACACCATTCTCGTATTTAATAGGGTGCCTATCTCCATGACCAGGTAGGATTCCAGCTAGCTGGATGATAGGGTGATGTTCCCTGGGTATACTCCAGACTCCTCGGTCCTTGTATTTCTTTGCACCAAACTAATATTGTTTTATAGATTGGAACATTTTTTTATAATTGAATTGTATTAAGTGTTTCAAAATACTATTACAAAAGATTGGCACATTTTTTATATTAGGCCTGACGGTGAATAATATTAAGACAAGTAAGCAGGTACATTAGTGATAATCGACTAAGTAAATGATTTCAGAGTTTCTTACAGTATTTACGGATATACCATCTAATCCATGTTACATGCCTTTTGATGCAATTTACTAAACCATTGCAGAATGCTTTAGATGGAACTCGTGGATATACCATCTAGTTTCTGTTACATGTCCTTTTATACAATTGGTTATTAGACCATTATAGAACGTTTCATATAGAGCTCCTGGATATACCATCTCGTCTTTGTTACATGTCATTCTATGCAATTGGTTATTAGACCGTTGTATTTTTTTCACGGAGAGCCCAATAGGGATTAACAGGGTAAGCCGACTTGGAGCGGGGGAGCCACTTGCGCAAATACTAGGGTGCCAACCTCTGCGGTCAGGCAGGACTGAAACTAGTTGAAAATAGAGTACTCTCCCCTGAGTATACTCAGAGCCCTGATTTTTAATTTTATAGACACTCATTTCTTTTCACTACAGTGATATTGATGTGGCATATTAGATATATTAATGGATTCTAGTCAACCTAGGTTTAAAAACTAACAAAGGAATTGTTTTATAACTGTTTTTCTGTGACTTCTCCTAATATACAGGTAAATAAAGATGTATAGGTAAATGGAGAGGTACTGGTAAATGGAGATGTACAGATACAGTGGGGCAAAAAAGTATTTAGTCAGTCAGCAATAGTGCAAGTTCCACCACTTAAAAAGATGAGAGGCGTCTGTAATTTACATCATAGGTAGACCTCAACTATGGGAGACAAACTGAGAAAAAAAAATCCAGAAAATCATATTGTCTGTTTTTTTTATCATTTTTTTTGCATATTATGGCGGAAAATAAGTATTTGGTCAGAAACAAACAATCAAGATTTCTGGCTCTCACAGACCTGTAACTTCTTCTTTAAGAGTCTCCTCTTTCCTCCACTCATTACCTGTAGTAATGGCACCTGTTTAAACTTGTTATCAGTATAAAAAGACACCTGTGCACACCCTCAAACAGTCTGACTCCAAACTCCACTATGGTGAAGACCAAAGAGCTGTCAAAGGACACCAGAAACAAAATTGTAGCCCTGCACCAGGCTGGGAAGACTGAATCTGCAATAGCCAACCAGCTTGGAGTGAAGAAATCAACAGTGGGAGCAATAGTTAGAAAATGGAAGACATACAAGACCACTGATAATCTCCCTCGATCTGGGGCTCCACGCAAAATCCCACCCCGTGGGGTCAGAATGATCACAAGAACGGTGAGCAAAAATCCCAGAACCACGCGGGGGGACCTAGTGAATGAACTGCAGAGAGCTGGGACCAATGTAACAAGGCCTACAATAAGTAACACACTACGCCACCATGGACTCAGATCCTGCAGTGCCAGACGTGTCCCACTGCTTAAGCCAGTACATGTCCGGGCCCGTCTGAAGTTTGCTATAGAGCATTTGGATGATCCAGAGGAGTTTTGGGAGAATGTCCTATGGTCTGATGAAACCAAACTGGAACTGTTTGGTAGAAACACAACTTGTCGTGTTTGGAGGAAAAAGAATACTGAGTTGCATCCATCAAACACCATACCTACTGTAAAGCATGGTGGTGGAAACATCATGCTTTGGGGCTGTTTCTCTGCAACGGGGCCAGGACGACTGATCCGGGTACATGAAAGAATGAATGGGGCCATGTATCGTGAGATTTTGAGTGCAAACCTCCTTCCATCAGCAAGGGCATTGAAGATGAAACGTGGCTGGGTCTTTCAACATGACAATGATCCAAAGCACACCGCCAGGGCAATGAAGGAGTGGTTTCGTAAGAAGCATTTCAAGGTCCTGGAGTGGCCTAGCCAGTCTCCAGATCTCAACCCTATAGAAAACCTTTGGAGGGAGTTGAAAGTCCGTGTTGCCAAGCGAAAAGCCAAAAACATCACTGCTCTAGAGGAGATCTGCATGGAGGAATGGGCCAACATACCAACAACAGTGTGTGGCAACCTTGTGAAGACTTACAGAAAACGTTTGACCTCTGTCATTGCCAATAAAGGATATATTACAAAGTATTGAGATGAAATTTTGTTTCTGACCAAATACTTATTTTCCACCATAATATGCAAATAAAATGTTAAAAAAACAGACAATGTGATTTTCTGGATTTTTTTTTCTCAGTTTGTCTCCCACAGTTGAGGTCTACCTATGATGTAAATTACAGACGCCTCTCATCTTTTTAAGTGGTGGAACTTGCACTATTGCTGACTGACTAAATACTTTTTTGCCCCACTGTATATAGAGATATTCTGGTCTATAGAAGTAGTATATACTGTAGAGGTGTACTGGAACCTAGAGATATACCTAGTATATAGAGATGTACTGGTGTATAGACTTGTATCTTTATATACCAGTACATTATGCTTTTAAAGAAGAATAATACAATTCACATATTCAGGTAGTAAAAAATAGTGAAAAATCTTCTACCTCTAGCAGTGTAGTATGTGGCTCATAACTAAAGCTGCTGCCTGCCATGCTACAGGTTGAGAGTTTGAATTCCAGTAAAGACGCATTCAGGAAACATCGACGAAGGCACAGAACACAGACAAATGCCGGCCCCTCCCCTGAGGAGGAGGAACTGGACTATCAGAGCAGCATCCTCAGTATATACTGTGAGCTGACATTGTGAGAGTTGAGGTTGGGACAGCTTCCCCAATTATAGACTGTCCTGCAGGATGCAGGATGTTTGGGGGGTATGCGATAGTAGTTGAGTAGTCTGCTTCTATTTGCTACTTTATATGACAGTGCCATAGCATTAAATCATACTAAAAAGTAGGACCTAGTTTGATTTTCAGTAGATACCTCTTAAAGGTGTTTCAGATCCCTGTTAGTAGAATAAGTGAAAATGGAGGAATTGTTACTGTTCTGCTAAAATTAGAAACACAATTACAAAGACTTTAATTTTAGCCTTATTACTAATAAGATTTTGTCTGTCTAATAATGTTTTATGCATCTCACAGTTTTTAGTCTAGTTAAATGTGCAATGAAATATTATGTATTGTGTTGTTTAACCCCTTAATGATGTAACTTACTGTATTTGGGATATTAGGCCAAGAGCTACATTTTTCAAATCTGACGTGTCACTTTATGTGGCAACAACTATGAATGCCTTTACATATCTAAGTGATCCTGAGTTAGGGTTTTTTTTTCCTGGTGACACATTATACTTTATATTAACCCCTTGCCAACATGGGACAAACTGGTAAGTCCAATGTCAGGTCCTCTTGTATAATGTGGGGCATGGAGCTGAGCCTGCACCGCACCACAATGACCTGTCTTTAACTGTAGGAAGAAGAGCTGTTCCATGTACCTGTTTGCCCCCAATGATGCAAACCATGACATCACTGTGAATTTTACTATTCTATGCAAAAGGGGCGCACATTGACAGCTTGGGGCCTCTGTGCAAAAAATGTTGTCTGTCCCTCTCCTTTAATTATGACTATGCTACAGATTGTATATACCGGTTATATATATATTGTAGCGCAGTGGAGTAGACGCAGTGTGACAGATAGGCACAGAAACCACAGAAAGTTCAACATAAATGGAGTTTTTCTCCAGCCACCTTCCACGACAGCAGTATCGGAGGATGTCTCCCCTCCCTAATAGGGGACAGGAAACAAAGAGGTTGAATACACCTCCTCTTCTTGCAACCACCAGTGTTTTTCCTGTCCCCTATGGGGCATGGAGAGGTTTCTGATAGTGCTGCTGTGGCCAGCGATCGAGAGTGCTGTTACCTTCATGTGCCGGGCAGTCGAGGTCGGGGGCTCTGCTCTCCTCCGGTGACTGCTCCCATCTCCGCGTCCACCACGTGACTTGGGACCTTCTATCCTGCCCTTCCTGCACCTCCTTGTGGGGTAAAGCAGGGTGGTGAAGTGCACCGGGGTCCTCCTGTAAGCTCCCCAGCTTTCTCCTCTCTCATCGCTGCTGCCGGAGGCCGCGCTCGCGCACCGGAAGTGACGCTTCCAAACTTCCGGTTTCGTCCCTATGCGTTCCACCCTGGAGCGCACGCGCGCGCCAGCTGGTGTCCGGCCCAAGCAGCAGCCATGACGGGCGTTTCTTGCATCACCCCCTACGGACCCTAGGGAGGAGGAGGAGCACTAATCACGCTGGCGATCTCGATACTATATATTCCTGGTCAGGGGAAAAGCCTCCAGGTAAAGCCTATCTGTCTGTGTCCCTCTGTGACTGATGACTCACTGACCGTATGGACGGCGACAAACCCCTGCACTCTGCTTCTGCAGAGCCCAGCGTTCACCCTCCTACTGTAAGTAGTGGATGAGGTCCCTTGCTGTCCAGATAATTATAAAGTAACTTAGTTCACCTTTCTCTCTCTTTTTAGGGAGACAAGGTCCCTGCCCCTAAAAAGGATAAGATGCCCAGCCGCAAGTGTGGTGCATGTGCGTCCAAGCTTCCCTCCTCTTATAAGAAAAAGCTCTGCAAACCATGCACGGATGAAGTGCTGCATAATGAACAGCCCTCTATTCTGGACAGCATCAGAACCCTCATCAAACAGGAGGTTCAGTCCTCTATGGCGGCCTGTAAGACTCATGCTGGTGTGGTAGATGGAGGCAGGTATATCTCGCCCAGGTGTTTGTCCTATGTGAATTAGGCCACTCAGTATCTTCAGGGTGCTAATGGGTTAATGATTGCAGGAATAAAAGATGACCAGCTGGGTGTTTCCAGTGTCTGCCTGGGGCACACAGATTGCCTGCCTGTGTGAGACAAACGTGAGTGAAGAGCTCTGCTCAAGATCTGTATGATGTTAGCTGGGTGGGAGAAGCCCCCCCAGTTGTTGAGATAGCAACGTATTTGTTTAGTTAGTGCCGGACAGGCTAGGATTTATTTTTATGTTTTGTTTTTTGTGTTGCTTTCACGTTAATAAATCTGACCTGAGGTCAGGCTGCTCAGAAACCTGCTGTACGCCTCAGATTCAATGCACAAACCACGTGTCCTTTGACCCCAGCAAAGGCGATCCCAGAGTGTTTTGTCACATTGTGGTGGAGAACGCGGGCATACCGTGGCACAGGCGACAGCATGGAAGATGTGGTGAAAGCCTTAGTACAGTCCACTGCCGTACAGCAGCAGGCCACTGCCGCACAGCACGAAGCTAATCGCTTGATGGCCGCACAGCTGAAGGAGTTACTGGACATGACGGTTGCAGACCGCCAACTTCTCCTACAGGTGGCGCAGCGCCTGGTGAGCATGCCTGACGCTGACCCGGAAGCAGAGTCCAGAAGGATCCATGTGAGTCGATACTGGCAAAAGCTGACTGCAGAAGATGACGTTGAGGCATACCTGACAACGTTTGAGCGGACGGCATTGAGAGAGAAGTGGCCGAAGGCACGATGGGCCGATTTGATTGCCCCGTTTCTCTCCGGCGAGGCCCAAAAAGCTTACCATGATTTGGACCCGGAGGTCGCTCAGGACTTTGAGAAGCTGAAAGCTGAGATCCTGGCCCGGCTGGGTGTGACGACGGCTGTCCGTGCACAGAGGGTACATCAGTGGACATACCAGCAAGATAAACCAGCGCGGTCTCAGATGTTCGACCTGATCTACTTGACAAAGAAATGGCTGCAACCCGAGGTACTGACAATACCCGAAATAATCCAGCGGGTTGTCCTGGACAAGTACCTGAGAGTACTACCCCCAGCGCTGAAAAGGTGGGTAAGCCAAGGAAATCCCACGACAGCGGATCAACTTGTGGAGTTGGTCGAGCGTTATTCCGTGGCAGAAGGACTTCCCGATGACACCGCCAAACCTCGGTCTGTGCCTCCTCCTCGTGGAACCGGTAAGACTGTTCCAGGGACCACGGGTGAAGGAAAATCGCTTAAAACTGTGGGGGAGGAGTCTGGGACTGCTCGCACTCCGAGACCAAGAGTATTGGACGGTGGTCTCAGTAGGGGACCTGTTAGGTGTTTCCGCTGCCATGAGAAGGGTCATGTTTCTGCGAACTGTCCTGTTACCGCTGAACCCATGCAGTGCGACGTTATAGACTCTAGAAAACGCATGTCTTTGGTTACACAGCTAGTGAGTGTGAATGCGGGTTAAAATGATACAGTGAAACACCTGTGTGAATTATCTGTTGATGGGAAAAATGTTGTGGCATTACTAGACTCTGGAAGTGTGGTGACTCTGGTGAAAGCTAGTCTAGTGGCACTTCCGTCTGGTCCGTCTGACAAGTTTTCTGTGACGTGTGTGCATGGTGACACCCGCTCGTACTTAACAGCGGTCATATGGATTTCTACTCCCTATGGGTCAGTGCAGCACAAAGTGGGACTCGTTCCCGCATTGTTACATGATGTAATCCTGGGCAGGGATTTTCCCTATTTCTGGCAGTTGTGGGAGAATCAGTTGCTCCTTCACGGTAGCTGTACCCGTGAATCTTCTCCCATGCTATCTGAAAGTCCCGAGTCCCTAGAGGAGACCCCACAGGAAGATGTTGCTGGGGAGGTTAGTGAATCTAACCTTCAGTACCCCTTCTCCGTCATGGCGGGGGAAACAGAGGAAACTGAGGAACTTCAGCGAGGCGGAGGCAGACAGCCATCCGGCACCCTGCCTGCCAGATTTGGGAGTCCAGGTGGATGACTTCCACAGCGAGCAAATGAAAGATCCTACCCTGACTCCGGCTAGGAAAAATGTAAAAATGATAGATGGGGTACCCGTAGAACCTGACACTAGGCTAGCGTACCCGTATATGGTTCTTGAAAATGATTTGCTCTACCAGGTAGAAAAAAAAGGGGAAGACACAGTGCAACGGTTAGTGGTACCCAAACCTTATCAGCGGAAGGTACTGGATTTGGCCCACGGACATATAATGGGGGGACATCTGGGGGTACAGAAAACCACAGAAAGGATATTACATTGTTTTGTGTGGCCTGGAATACATTGTGATGTGCGTAACTATTGTGAGTCCTGTCCAGAGTGCCAAATCGCGGCCCCTAAATCTCAGTTCCGTAGCCCTTTGGTACCCCTTCCTATCATCGGGGTCCCTTTTGAGAGAATTGGGATGGATTTGGTTGGGCCCCTTCCCCGATCCGCACGTGGGCACCAACATATCCTCGTCATCGTGGACTATGCCACTCGTTACCCGGAAGCCGTCCCTTTGCGTAACACAGCTACCAAGACGATTGCCAAGGAATTGGTACAAGTGTTTAGTCGGGTGGGAATTCCAAAACAGATACTCAACGACCAGGGGACTCCCTTTATGTCGAGGGTAATGAAGGAGCTCTGCAGGCTCTTACAAATAGACCCGTTGCGTACGTCTGTCTATCACCCTCAAACAGATGGCCTGGTTGAGCGCTTTAACAAAACCTTAAAACAGATG
Source organism: Ranitomeya imitator (assembly GCF_032444005.1). Classification (NCBI taxonomy): domain Eukaryota; kingdom Metazoa; phylum Chordata; class Amphibia; order Anura; family Dendrobatidae; genus Ranitomeya; species Ranitomeya imitator. Next base: position 129,736,779 of record NC_091283.1, read on the forward strand.
CTCCAGAAGGCGATAGACAAAGATGGGAAGAACTGGGATTACTTGTTACCCTATTTGCTGTTTGCCATTAGGGAAGTTCCCCAGTCTTCCACAGGATTTTCGCCTTTCGAACTGGTGTACGCCCGTCGTCCCCGGGGACTGCTGGACGTCGCAAAAGAAACCTGGGAAGGTCAAGTCACTCCCTTTAAAACGGTGATCGACCATGTAACACAAATGCAGGATCGTATTGCCGCTGTCATGCCCATTGTTAGGGACCATATGTTACAGGCCCAGGGAGCCCAGAGGCAAAGTTATGATAGAGGCGCTAAGGTCCGTACATTTGCACCTGGCGATAGGGTGTTGGTCCTAATCCCTACGGTGGATAGTAAATTCCTGGCGAAATGGCAGGGCCCATTTGAGGTCCGAGAAAGAGTTGGTGAAGTGAACTATAAAGTGTACCAGCCGGGTAAGAGAAAACCGGAACAGATTTATCATGTGAATCTGATAAAATCCTGGAAAGACCGCTCTGCCCTAACGGCGGATCTGCCCCGTCCGGTTTGTTCACCTACTATACCAGAGGTGCAGGTTGCTGAGACTCTCTCAGAATGACAAAAATCTGAGGTTAAGCAATTTTTGTTACAGAACCGACAGTTTTTCTCCGAAAAACCTGGCCGGACTAAGTTGGTGAAACATGAGATTGTCATAGAGCCTGGCGTCACTGTTCATGTGAAGCCCTACCGGATTCCGGAAGCCCGCCGTGAAGCCGTCTCCCGGGAAGTGATGGCAATGTTGGACTTAGGAGTCATTGAGGAGTCACACAGCGCCTGGTCCAGTCCAACTGTGTTGATACCTAAACCGGATGGCTCCATCCGGTTTTGTAATGACTTTAGGAAACTGAATGCAGTTTCTAAATTTGATGCGTACCCTATGCCCCGGGTCGATGAGTTGATCGACCGGCTTGGTAAAGCCCGATACATTACGACCCTGGATTTAACAAAGGGGTACTGGCAGATTCCTCTGGCCGAGGCGGCCAGAGAGAAGACGGCATTTGCTACACCGGAAGGTCTGTTCCAGTATGTCTATATGCCGTTTGGACTTCACGGAGCTCCCGCAACGTTCCAGAGATTGATGGATCGAGTCTTGAGGCCTCACAGACAGTACGCTTCTGCCTACCTGGTTGACATCGTAATTTACAGCATGGACTGGGAAACTTATCTCCAGAAGGTACAAGCAGTGATTGATGACCTGCGAGATGCAGGTTTAACGGCAAACCCCAAGAAATGCCACATCGGGCTTGAAGAAGCCCGATACTTGGGCTACGTGATTGGCCGAGGAGTGGTTAAACCCCAGATTGACAAAATACAGGCAATTCAGGGCTGGCCACAACCAGTGAACAAGAAACAAGTGCAGGCTTTCCTTGGGATTGCCGGCTATTATCGCCGGTTCATACCCAATTTTGCAGCCATGGCTACTCCCTTGACGGATCTTACCAAGGGGAAGGGTTCCGTCATGGTAAAATGTACCTCAGCTGCTGAAGAGGCCTTCCACAGCCTGAAACGGGCTTTGTGCTCTCAGCCCGTACTAGTGACTCCTGATTTCAGCAGCGAGTTTGTGGTACAAACTGATGCCTCTGATACTGGTGTCGGAGCTGTACTTTCCCAGGTGAGGGACGGAGTCGAACACCCGGTCCTCTATCTCAGTCGGAAACTGAATGTACATGAGCAGAGATATGCGGTGGTTGAAAAAGAGTGCCTAGCCATTAAATGGGCTCTCGACTCCCTCAAGTATTACCTGGCTGGTAGGAAGTTTAGGCTGGTCACCGACCATGCCCCTCTCAAGTGGATGCACCTCCACAAAGACCGTAATAGTCAGGTAACCCGGTGGTTCCTTGCCCTGCAGGCTTACTCTTTTACGGTGGAGCACCGACCTGGGGTGCAGATGGGGAACGCCGATGCCCTATCCCGAGTGCACTGTTTCAAAAGTGTTCTTGCTCGACCGGAGTGGTCTGAGCAAGGGGGGGGGGATATGTAAGACTCATGCTGGTGTGGTAGATGGAGGCAGGTATATCTCGCCCAGGTGTTTGTCCTATGTGAATTAGGCCACTCAGTATCTTCAGGGTGCTAATGGGTTAATGATTGCAGGAATAAAAGATGACCAGCTGGGTGTTTCCAGTGTCTGCCTGGGGCACACAGATTGCCTGCCTGTGTGAGACAAACGTGAGTGAAGAGCTCTGCTCAAGATCTGTATGATGTTAGCTGGGTGGGAGAAGCCCCCCCAGTTGTTGAGATAGCAACGTATTTGTTTAGTTAGTGCCGGACAGGCTAGGATTTATTTTTATGTTTTGTTTTTTGTGTTGCTTTCACGTTAATAAATCTGACCTGAGGTCAGGCTGCTCAGAAACCTGCTGTACGCCTCAGATTCAATGCACAAACCACGTGTCCTTTGACCCCAGCAAAGGCGATCCCAGAGTGTTTTGTCACACGGCCCTTTCCCAGGCCCCGACACCACAGCCCCCTCCTCCTAAGAAAAGGAAGATGGCTCCCGTGGATTTTGACTCTGACTCAGGCGAGATCCGTACCTCGGGTTCGGAGGACATTTGGGAGAGTGAGGGTTCCATTTCCACCCCCAGACCAGATAATAAAAAATATCTTTTCTCTTCCGAAGATATGGAAGCGCTAATTTCTATGGTGAGGGGCACCATGGGGGTGGAGGAAGAGGTAGCGAGCCACTCCTTTCAGGATTATATGTTTGGGAGGTTAAAACTTAGGGCCCCAAAGGGGTTCCCCATACATGAAAACATTGAGAATCTTGTCCTTCATGAATGGGGCCTACCTGAGAAAGGTCTGAGTGTCCCGTCAGAGTTAAAGAATCGCTTCCCTCTTGATAGGGACTGTTCTTTATGGGAGATACCTAAAGTAGATGTACAGGTGTCCAGGGTAACCAAAAAGACGGCTCTTCCTTTTGAAGATTCATTTCGGCTCAAAGATCCTATGAATCGGAAAATCGAGAGCTTGTCAAGGAAATCCTGGGACACATCCACCAATCTACTAAAAACAAATGTGGCCTCAACATGTGTTGCCAGATCCCTATTCCTCTGGCTACATACATTTAGAAAATCACCTTTCTCAGGGGACTTCAAAGGAAGAGATACTAAACTCTCTACCACTTCTTTAGAAAGCAACGGGGTTTCTTGCGGATACCTCCGCTGAGTCTGTACATGTAGCCACTAGGTCTGCAGTTCTCTCCAATTCAGCCAGGAGAGCTCTATGGCTTAAATCCTGGGGAGGTGACATTACCTCCAAGTCCAAACTATGTGGTATTAATTTTCAGGGACATTATGTGTTTGGACCAGCCCTTGATGAAATCTTAGACAAAACTACAGATAAAAAGAAAGCTCTTCCAGAGCAGAGAAGCTCTAGAAAACACTTTTTTCGTCCCTCCCGTGAGCAAGCTCCCCAGAGAGATTACAAGGGTAAGGGTAAAACAGGTCGGTGGACCTACCCAAAAGGGGGTAAAACCAGGAACATCCTTGTCCCCCAACATCAGCAGGCCCCTGAGAAGCAATGACTGCTCTCCGGTCGGGGGCCGACTCTCTGGCTTTCTTTCCCAAAGGCAGGCCATCACCACAAATCAGTGGGTCCTGCGTACCATACAGGAAGGCCTGAGGTTAGAATTCGAGAGTCCTCCTCCTCACTGCTTGACAATTACCTAACTACAGTCTCAACACCATTGAGAATCCCTGATTTCAGATCTTCATGGTCTGCTCCAGGCAGGAGTGATTTACATAGTAACATAGTAACATAGTTAGTAAGGCCGAAAAAAGACATTTGTCCATCCAGTTCAGCCTATATTCCATCATAATAAATACCCAGATCTACGTCCTTCTACAGAACCTAATAATTGTATGATACAATATTGTTCTGCTCCAGGAAGACATCCAGGCCTCTCTTGAACCCCTCGACTGAGTTTGCCATCACCACCTCCTCAGGCAAGCAATTCCAGATTCTCACTGCCCTAACAGTAAAGAATCCTCTTCTATGTTGGTGGAAAAACCTTCTCTCCTCCAGACGCAAAGAATGCCCCCTTGTGCCCGTCACCTTCCTTGGTATAAACAGATCCTCAGCGAGATATTTGTATTGTCCCCTTATATACTTATACATGGTTATTAGATCGCCCCTCAGTCGTCTTTTTTCTAGACTAAATAATCCTAATTTCGCTAATCTATCTGGGTATTGTAGTTCTCCCATCCCCTTTATTAATTTTGTTGCCCTCCTTTGTACTCTCTCTAGTTCCATTATATCCTTCCTGAGCACCGGTGCCCAAAACTGGACACAGTACTCCATGTGCGGTCTAACTAGGGATTTGTACAGAGGCAGTATAATGCTCTCATCATGTGTATCCAGACCTCTTTTAATGCACCCCATGATCCTGTTTGCCTTGGCAGCTGCTGCCTGGCACTGGCTGCTCCAGGTAAGTTTATCATTAACTAGGATCCCCAAGTCCTTCTCCCTGTCAGATTTACCCAGTGGTTTCCCGTTCAGTGTGTAATGGTGATATTGATTCCCTCTTCCCATGTGTATAACCTTACATTTATCATTGTTAAACCTCATCTGCCACCTTTCAGCCCAAGTTTCCAACTTATCCAGATCCATCTGTAGCAGAATACTATCTTCTCTTGTATTAACTGCTTTACATAGTTTTGTATCATCTGCAAATATCGATGTTTTACTGTGTAAACCTTCTACCATATCATTAATGAATATGTTGAAGAGAACAGGTCCCAATACTGACCCCTGCGGTACCCCACTGGTCACAGCGACCCAGTTAGAGGCTATACCATTTATAACCACCCTCTGCTTTCTATCACTAAGCCAGTTACTAACCCATTTACACACATTTTCCCCCAGACCAAGCATTCTCATTTTGTGTACCAACCTCTTGTGCGGCACGGTATCAAACGCTTTGGAAAAATCGAGATATACCACGTCCAATGACTCACCGTGGTCCAGCCTATAGCTTACCTCTTCATAAAAACTGATTAGATTGGTTTGACAGGAGCGATTTCTCATAAACCCATGCTGATATGGAGTTAAACAGTTATTCTCATTGAGATAATCCAGAATAACATCCCTCAGAAACCCTTCAAATATTTTACCAACAATAGAGGTTAGACTTACTGGCCTATAATTTCCAGGTTCACTTTTAGAGCCCTTTTTGAATATTGGCACCACATTTGCTATGCGCCAGTCCTGCGGAACAGACCCTGTCGCTATAGAGTCACTAAAAATAAGAAATAATGGTTTATCTATTACATTACTTAGTTCTCTTAGTACTCGTGGGTGTATGCCATCCGGACCCAGAGATTTATCTATTTTAATCTTATTTAGCCGGTTTCGCACCTCTTCTTGGGTTAGATTGGTGACCCTTAATATAGGGTTTTCATTGTTTCTTGGGATTTCACCTAGCATTTCATTTTCCACCGTGAATACCGTGGAGAAGAAGGTGTTTAATATGTTAGCTTTTTCCTCGTCATCTACAACCATTCTTTCCTCACTATTTTTTAAGGGGCCTACATTTTCAGTTTTTATTCTTTTACTATTGATATAGTTGAAGAACAGTTTGGGATTAGTTTTACTCTCCTTAGCAATGTGCTTCTCTGTTTCCTTTTTGGCAGCATTAATTAGTTTTTTAGATAAAGTATTTTTCTCCCTATAGTTTTTTAGAGTTTCAATGGTGCCATCCTGCTTTAGTAGTGCAAATGCTTTCTTTTTACTGTTAATTGCCTGTCTTACTTCTTTGTTTAGCCACATTGGGTTTTTCCTATTTCTAGTCCTTTTATTCCCACAAGGTATAAACCGCTTACACTGCCTATTTCCCGGGTACCATATCAGGAAATGGGAGAGGGTCACTATTCTCACCTATTTTTGGTTAAAAAAAAGCCCTCTGGGAAACACCGGATCATCATAAACCTGAAACCCCTAAATCAGGAGATCAAATATCGAAGATTCAAAATGAAATCAATCAGATCAGCAATCCCGCTTATTGGTCAGGATTGGGTAATGGCTACGGTAGATCTGAGGGACGCATATTATCATGTGTCGATACATCCCGACCACAGGAAGATCCTCAAATTTGCAGTCACCCAAGACCATCTGGTCAGCCATTATCAATTCAATGTCCTTCCATTCGGAGTCTCGTCAGCTCCACGGGTTTTTACCAAGATAATGTCAAAAGCAGTGATCTTCATCCCAAAAAAGGAAAGGATCTGTATCATCCCGTATCTTGACGATTAACTTATTGTCGCTCCATCCATTCCTCGTCTAAATCTGAATGTGACGAAGGTCCTGGATATCCTGAGATCCCTGGGGTGGATTCCGAACTTTGAAAAGTCAGATCTCCATCCATCTTCGAGGAAAAAATTATTGGGAGTTCTTCTGGACTCAGGGGATAGAATGTCCTTCTTACCCAGGGACCGTCGACTCGACCTCGTCTAGAGGATTTCCAGATTCAGGAATCAGAGTACCCCGACCTTAAGAGACTCAATGTCAATCCTGGGCTCTTTCCCCGAAACAGCTGTCTGTGGATGGATACCATGCTTGGCATAGGTGGCTTTCCTTCATAGGATGCTGCCCTTCCCGTGGTTGTTCCTTCCCGGGGAAAGGCCTGGCTATTCACTGCTTGCATCGAGAAACACGTGATGGTGTCTCCGCAGTTTCTTTACATGCATCTGCATATTTCCCATAAGGGATGGGGGCAGTGTTCTGGAATCACTGCGTTGAGAAACACGTGATGGTGTCTCCGCGGTGTTGGATGTTTTGGTCTCCCCGAGGCCAATCATCTGTGCCTTTAAATCCTGGGCTCTTTGACGTCATGCATCCAAGCAGTCTCCTGGGCCCAGGCCCACACAAGAGTCATTCAATCCCACATCCTGCTGCATTTGAAAGGACTCCAGAATGCATTAACCAGGAAGATTCCTCTCCCCAGTCATGTGAAATCCTCCCTTTCATGGTGGCTGAACTCCCAAAACCTTCAACAGGGAGTCAGCTGGGATCAACTTCCTCTGAAGGTGCTCACAACGGATGCAAGCCAGAGAGGCTGGGGCGCCATAGTAGAAGGTTCCCATTTTCAGGGGTTGTGGCCCCCAAACATCACGTCCAGCTCCTCAAATCTGTGAAAACTATAAGCAGTAGAGGAGGCACTAAAAGTCGCATCTACCCTCATCCATGGTCACCTTGTACTTGTAATGTCCGACAACACGACTACAGTGGCCTACCTCCGACACCAGGGAGGCACGAAATACACCAGCCAAAAATTAACTGCTGCAAGGATTTTTTCCTGGGCAGAAAAACACCTCCTATCTATCATAGAAGTGCACATAAAGGGATCAGACAATGCCCAAGCAACTTCCTCAGCAGGAGGGACTTCCATCCAGAGGAGTGGTCTCTAAACCAAGAGGACTTCCTATCCCTGGTCCGGAGGTGGGGAAGTTCCAACGTGGATCTGTTTGCCAACAGTGAGAACACAAAGTGGAGCACTTTCTTCTCCCTCAACCCCTCAAGCGAAGCACAAGGACTGGATGCCTTCTCCGATCTTTGGAAGTTCGCTCTGGCATTTGCCTTCCCGCCAATTCTTATGTTAGCAAGAACACTACAAAAGATCTGGGCAGACCGAGTCACAACGATTCTGGTGGTACCGATGTGGCCAGGAAGAAGCTGGTATGGCGCATTGACAGACATGTCTCTAGAGGGCCCGATACTTCTGCCCCAGATAGTCAACCTTCTTCAGCAGGGACCCCTGCTACACCCGGACTTACACAGGTTGAAACTGGCGGCCTGGTTACTGAGGCCGAGATTCTGAGAGCCAGAGGTCTCTCAGATGACGTAATACAGACCTTACAAAAAAGTAAGAAACCAATAACCAACGACATCTATGGCAAGGTTTGGAAAAAATTTTCATCCTGGTGTTTCCCCAACAACCTCGATCCATTCCATCCCAATATTGCACAAATCTTAGAATTTTTTCCAGAGGGGACTGGACCTAGGACTCATATATATAGTCAGTATATCATTTAACCCTCATTCTGTTCAAATCCTTCTAATCCGAAGGAAGAAGCCTTTCACACCCTGGATGTCCGCAGGGTGGTTCTTCTCTACCTCTAACAGACAGAAAATTGGAGAATAGACCAAAACCTATTCGTCCAGCTGACAGGACGGAATAAAGGCAAAAAGGCAGCTAAAAGTATAATTTCTAACTAGATCAAACAAGCCATTTGTCTAGCGTATTAATCTCAGAAGCTTGCACCTCCGGCATCGCTGAAGGCCCACTCCACCCGTTCAGTCTCGACTTCCTGGGCAGAGAAAGGGAACGTATCATCTGAGCAGATACTGTATGCAGAGCAGCCACCTGGTCATCAGTCCACACATTCACCAGGCACTACAGACTAAATTTCAATAGGGACCTATCGTTTAGCAGATGTGTTCTGCAGGCAGTTGTCCCTCCCTAAGAAATTAGCTGTTGGCATTACTACGATACTGCTGTCGTGGAAGGTGACTGGAGAAAATAGAATTAGTCTTACTGGTAATTCGGTTTCTAGGAACCTTCCACGACAGCAGTATCGGAGTGGTAACTATACATGCTACTGTGTCCAGAAAAAACACTGGTGGTTGCAGGAAGGGGAGGGGTATTTAACCTCTTTGTTTCCTGTCCCCTATTAGGGCGGGAGACATCCTCCAATACTCCTGTCGTGGAAGGTTCCTAGAAACCGAGTTACCAGTAAGACTAATTCTATTTTATTCACAGAACTCACAAATAAGAGTGATGTCCTCCAGATCGCAGCCGGGTTTCCATAAACACAGTCAAGAACTCAAAACCCGTTGCTGAGGACAATGGCACCGCCATGTCTTTTGGGTGCGTCAGCCACCTGGAAGTCCCTGGCTCTGTGTTAGCTCCACACAGACCTGGGTTGCACAGATAGATAGATGTGTCATACAAAATAGTTGCTAAATATACATTTCCCACATATCTACCTTACATCAGCACAATTTTTGATACTTTTTTTTTTATAGGATATTATAAGGGTTAAAAGTTGACCAGTGATTTCTCATATTTCCAACAAAATTTACAAAACTTTTTTTTTAGGCACCACCTCACATTTGAAGTGACTTTGAGGGATCTATATAATAGAAAATTCCCAAAAATGATACGATTATAAAAACTGTACCTCTCAAGGTGCTCAAAACCACATTCAAGAAATTAATTAACCCTTCAGGTGCTTCAGAGGAATATTTTGAATGTAGAAAAGTGAACATTTAACTTTTGTTCACAAAAATTTACTTTAGACCCAAATTTGTTTATTTTCACAAGAGTAACAGGAAAAATTGACCCCAAAATTTGTTGTGCTATTTCTCCTGAGCATGCCAATACCCCATATGTGGGGGAAAATCACTGTTTGGGCGTACATCAGGGATCGCAAGGAAGGCGCGCCATTTGACTTTTTAAATGTAAAATTTGCTGGAACAATTAGCGGATGCCATATCGCATTTGGAGAGCCCCTGATGTGCCTAAACAGTAAACATCCCCCACTAGACCCCTTAGGCTATGTGCACACGTCAGGATTTCTTGCAGAAATTTCCTGAACAAAACCAGACATTTTCTGCAAGAAATCCGCATGCGTTTTATGCCCGATTTTTTTTACGGAGGTTCTCAATGCAATAATATAGTGGGAAATCCGCAAAAAATCCACAAAATTTATGAACATGCTGTGTTTTTACCACAATGCGTTATTTTCGTGGAAAAAAAAACCTAACATATGCACAAAAATTGCGGAATGCATTATAAATGATGGGATGCATATGTATGCGTTTTTTAAGTGTTTTTACTGCGTTTTTATAGCGAAAAATCCTGAACGTGTGCACACAGCCTTAGGGAAATTGTCTAGATATATGGTGAGCGCATTTAACTCCCAAGTGCTTCACAGAAGTATATAACGTTAACCCATGAAAAAAAATCACATTTTCAGTGCAAAAATGTTTTATAGCCCCAAATTTTGCATGATGTTGTGGGGTCTCTGATCCAAGGGCAGAGGGTCTTGCTTCTCTCTGCCTGCTCCTGAAATGCTGTGATCGAGTTTGATTGCAGCATTTAGGGGGTTAAAGTGCCAATGTGGTGCAAGATCGCTCCTGGCACTGAGTGCCGGGTGTCGGCTGTCAAAATCAGCTGACCCCTGGCAACGATCACGCACACAGCCTCTGTGTGCCAAAATCTCCGGGGACATATTCATACGTCACATGTCAATGTGTACCAGGTCACAGGGATTTTCGGATACGTCTTGGGTGGGAAAGGGGTTAAGGAGGATGCTGTATATATAGCAAGTAAGTACCCTATATACCACAGTATGGCACTATTTATAACAAAAAAGTATACTATATACTAAGGAACAAAGCTATATATAACAGGGAAGTACATTATATACTAAGGGAATGTGCTATACATAATAAGGCTACATTCCTGTATTTGTGTCAAGTGTTGGTGTGCTGCTCACTTTTTTTTTTTGAATAGCACATAGACCCATTGAATATATTCTATTCTGATCCTCAAAATCGCATCAGAATAGCAGAAGTTTCACGTAGATCTCATTCTTGGATTTTCACGAATATATAAATTGATGTATGAAACCATGAGTCCATGTGCTGTCTAATAAAAACAATCTGGCAGCACACAGACGTCACACAAATGTGAGAATGTGACCTAGGGAAGGTTGTTACAAATAACAGCATTTCTCCAAGAAATACAGTATAAAGGACAAATATTTATTTACATCTAGTGACCACTGACGTCTCGTCTGATTAGAGTCATTTTCTGTTGTTTCTTCTCCATCTTGTCACATCTTCATATCGCCATCTTCCATCCACAACTCATCGTATCACACTGATTACCGCAGTCTTGAAAATAATAAGGTCAAAGATATAGTATACAGTGAAGGAAATAAGTATGTGATCCCTTGCTGATTTTGTAAGCTTTCCCACTGACAAAGACATGAACAGTCTATAATTTTAAGGGTAGGTTAATTTTAACATTGAGAGATTGAATATCAAAAATAAAATCCAGAAAATCATATTGTTTAAATTATATGAATTTATTTGCATTTTTCAGTGAGAAATAAGTATTTGATCCCCTTCCAACCATTAAGAGTTCTGGCTCCTACAAACCATTTAGACGCTCCTAATCAGCTTGTTACCTGCATTAAAGACAGCTTTCTTACATAGTCACCTTTAGGCCGGGGTCACACTTGCGAGTGTGATGCGCGAAACTTGTATCAATACCTGACACTGCCGCCGGCACTCGGGACCGGAGTGTGCGGCTGCATGTATTTCAGAATACTCATTTCTCTAAGTATCGGCACATGTGACCGCAGGCAGCAGCAGGAATCAGGCAACTGACAGTGCGCGCTGCTGAAGAGGATTGGATACTTGCTGCAATCTCTAATGAACACCTGGTGAGTATTCTGGCAGCTGTGCTCTGCTTGTCAGCAGCGCATGATACTCCTGCCATGCGAGGGAGCAGAGGAAGGTAAGAGTAAAGATTTATTTTTTTAATCTTTTCTGATGGGGCCATGGATACCAGGACTGGGATGGGGCCAATCATACCAGCAAGGGGATGGGGCCAATCAATCATACCAGGAACTGGATGGAGCCAATCAATCATACCAGGAACTGGATGGGTGTCATGATCCCAATGGCAGGGGATCACAAAAAGGACAAGCACAGATACAAACAAGCTCTAGGGCGATGGAACCTGAGCTGACCGCGACCCTGAACCTAACACACAAATAAAAGTAGCCGGGGAATGTGCCTACGATGATCCTAGACGTCTCGCTCCAGCCGAAGATCTAACTTCCCCTATCAGAAGAAACACAGACCTCTCTTGCCTCCAGAAAAATACCCCACAGCAAATAGCAGCCCCCCACATATAATGACGGTGAAATGAGAGGAAAGCACATACGTAGTATGAAAACAGTTTCAGCAAAATGAGGCCCGCTAAAGCTAGATAGCAGAGGATACAAAAGTGAACTGCGCGGTCAGCGAAAAACCCTTAAAAAAACCATCCTGAAATTACTTGAACTCATGTGCCAACTCATGGTACATGAAAAGCAATTTCAGCCCACTAGAGCAACCAGCAGCAGAGAATCACATATCTGCAGGCTGGACTAAAAACCAAATTAAGCAAAACACAAAACAGGAAAATCCAAACTTAGCTTGTCCAGAAGGTTCTAGGAGCAGGGAGCAGAGGTAACAAGACACACTGGATACATTGATAACCGGCGAGGAAATGCCAGCACAGCCAGGTTAAATAGGAAACTCCCATATGCTGATGGAACAGGTGGAACCCAGAAACCCAGGAAAGACAAGTCACCCAGTACCATCAGTAACCACCAGAGGGAGCCCAAAAACAGAACTCACAACAGATGGGGCCAATCAATCATACCAGGAACTGGATGGGGCCAATCAATCATACGAGGAACTGAATGGGGCCAATCAATCATACCAGGAACTGGATGGGGCCAATCAATGATACCAGGAACTGGGTGGGTCCAATCAATCATATCAGGAACTGGATGGGGCCAAGTATACCAGGAATGGGATGGGGTCAATCAATCATACCAGCAACTGGATGGGGCCAATCAATCATACCAGGAACTGGATGGGGCCAATCAATCATACCAGGAACTGGATGGGGCCAATCAATCATACCAGGAACTGGGTGGGTCCAATCAATCATACCAGGAACTGGATGGGGCCAATCATTCATACCAGGAACGGGATGGGGCCAATCAATCATACCAGGAACTGGATGGGGCCGATCAATCATACCAAGAACGGGATGGGGCCAATCAATCATACCATGAACTGGATGGGGCCAATCAATCATACCAGGAACTGGGTGGGTCCAATCAATCATACCAGGAACTGGATGGGGCCAATCATTCATACCATGAATGGGATGGGGCCAATCAATCATACCAGGAACTGGATGGGGCCAATCAATCATACCAGGAACTGAATGGGGCCAATCAATCATACCAAGAACTGGATGGGGCCAATCAATCATACCAGGAATGGGATGGGGCCAATCAATCATACCAGGAACTGAATGGGGCCAATCAATCATACCAGGAACTGGATGGGGCCAAGTACACCAGAAATGGGATGGGTCAATCAATCATACCAGCAACTGGATGGGGACAATCAATCATACCAGGAATGGGATGGGGCCAATCAATCATACCAGGAACTGGATGGGGCCAATCAATCATACCAGGAACTGGATGGGGCCGATCAATCATATCAGGAACTGGATGGGGCCAATCAATCATACCAGGAACTGGATGGGGCTGATCAATCATATCAGGAGCTGGATGGGCCGTTCAATCATACCAGGAACTGGTGGGGCCAATCAATCATACCAGGAACAGGATGGGGCCAATCAATCAAAACAGGAACTGGATGGGGCCAATCAATCATACAGGATCTAGATGGGGCCAGTCAATCATACCAGGAACTGGTGGGGCCAATCAATTATACCAGGAATTGGATGGGGCCAATCAATGATACCAGGAACTGGATGGGGCCATGTATACCAGGAATGGGATGGGGTCAGTCAGAGTCAGTCATAGCAGGAACTGGATGGGGCCAATCAATCATACGAGGAACTGGTGGGGCAAGTCAATCATATCAGGAACTGGATGGGGCCATGTATACCAGGAACGGGAAGGGGTCAATCAGTCAAAGCAGGAACTGGATGGGTCCAATCAATCATATAGGAACTGGTTGGGGTCAATCAATCATACCAGGAACAGGATGGGGCCAATCAATCATATCAGGAACGGGATGGGGCCGATCAATCATATCAGGAACGGGATGGGGCAAGTCAATCATATCAGGAACTGGATGGGGCCATGTATACCAGGAACGGGATGGGGTCAATCAGTCATAGCAGGAACTGGATGGGGCCAATCAATCATACAGGAACTGGTTGGGGTCAATCAATCATACCAGGAACAGGATGGGGCCAATCAATCTTACCAGGAACTGGATGGGGCCAATCAATCATATCAGAATAAAAATGGGACCATGCATACCAGAACTGGGATGGGGCCAGTCATACCAGAATAAGGATGGGGCCATGCATACCAGAATAAGGATGGAGCTATGCATACCAGGATGGGGATGAGGGGACCATATTTACCAGGATAAGTGATCTTAAATACAGAATTTACAACATTTTTTGCTTCACTTTTTTTCTCTCCTAATTTCCTCCTCTAAACCCTAGGTGCGTCTTATGGTCCAAAAAATACAATACTTATTTCCCCCTCTGTATATGCATTTCTCCACCATACTGCAACCCCGAAAAAAATGTATTACACCAGTAATATACTATTAGCCACACACCATTCAAAATATAAAGAGATAAGCAGCACTGTGCCTATTATCTATAGTTTCCACCTCCCAATAAATATAAATTAATCAGTCACAGTAACTATCCCACCGTTCATTTCAAGGCTATGTACACAAGTTGCGTTTTTTTCTTCTTCTCTCATTAGTTACTGAAAATACACATCATTTTACCGGACAAGCAAAGTGAATGAGATTCCTGAAAACTCATGCACAGATTGCCTATTTTTTCTCTGCAGATTTGTACCAGATTCAAGTCAATTCTTGCAGCATATTTCACCCATACTAACGAAGGTAGCAGAGTTGATCCTACTGTCAGATTCCCTTTAAAGGTGTATGGGCTCATACTCACCTGCGAGAAACTCGGATGAGTCTCGCATGTTAATACCCGGCACTGCACCCGCCACTCAGACCGGAGCGTTCGGCCGCATAGGAATACATGCAGCCGCACAATCCACTCCTGAGTGCCGGCAGCAGCGCCGGGTATTGACGTGCGAGACTCATCCGAGTTTCTCGCAGGTGAGTATTATTATTATTACTATTTATTTATATAGTACCATTAATTCCATGGTGCTGTACATGAGAAGGGGTTACATCAAAATACAAATATCACTTACAGTAAACAAACCTAACAATGACAGACTGATACAGAGGGGCGAGGACCCTGCCCTTGCGGGCTTACATTCTACAGGATTATGGGGAAGGAGACAGTAGGTCGAGGGTTGCAGTAGCTCCAAAGGTGTTGAGGTGGCCGTGTGGTCTTTACAGGCTTTGAAGAGATGGGTTTTCAGGTTTCTTTTGAAGGATCCAAAAGTAGTGGATAACTGGATGTGTTGGGGCACTGATGTTATGATAAGGTAATTCAGTACCTCAATGGACATAGAGGTCAGAGCACATACAGTGACCTGACAATAACCCAAAAACATAGAACGAGCTCTGCTGACCGCAATCCCTAATCCTCTCCAACCACACTAGAGGCAGCCGTGGATTGCGCCTAACGCTCCCTATGCAACTCGGCACAGCCTGAGAAACTAGCTAGCCTGAAGATAGAAAATAAGCCTACCTTGCCTCAGAGAAATACTCCAAAGGAAAAGGCAGCCCCCACATATTATGACTGTGAGTTAAGATGAAAGGACAAACGTAGAGATGAAATAGATTTAGCAAAGTGAGGCTCGACTTTCTGAACAGAGCGAGGATAGGAAAGGTAACTTTGCGGTCAACACAAAACCCTACAAAAACCACGCAAAGGGGGCAAAAAGACCCTCCGTACCAAACTAACGGCACGGAGGTACACCCTCTGCGTCCCAGAGCTTCCAGCAAGCAAGAAAAAACAAATAGACAAGCTGGACAGAAAAAAACAGCAAACAAAATAGCAAAGCGGAACTTAGCTATGCAGAGCAGCAGGCCACAGGAACGATCCAGGAGGAAACAGGTCCAATACTAGAACATTGACTGGAGGCCAGGATCAAAGCACTAGGTGGAGTTAAATAGAGCAGCACCTAACGACTTCACCACATCACCTGAGGAAGGAAACTCAGAAGCCGCAGTACCACTTTCCTCCACCAACGGAAGCTCACAGAGAGAATCAGCCGAAGTACCACTTGTGACCACAGGAGGGAGCTCTGCCACAGAATTCACAACAGTACCCCCCCCCCTTGAGGAGGGGTCACCGAACCCTCACCAGAGCCCCGAGGACGACCAGGATGAGCCATATGAAAGGCACGAACAAGATCGGGAGCATGGACATCAGAGGCAAAGACCCAGGAATTATCTTCCTGAGCATAACCCTTCCACTTAACCAGATACTGGAGTTTCCGTCTTGAAACACGAGAATCCAAAATCTTCTCCACAATATACTCCAACTCCCCCTCCACCAAAACCGGGGCAGGAGGATCAACAGATGGAACCATAGGTGCCACGTATCTCCGCAAAAATGACCTATGGAATACGTTATGTATGGAAAAAGAATCTGGAAGGGTCAGACGAAAAGACACAGGATTAAGAACCTCAGAAATCCTATACGGACCAATGAAACGAAGTTTAAACTTAGGAGAGGAAACCTTCATAGGAATATGACGAGAAGATAACCAAACCAAATCCCCAACACGAAGTCGGGGACCCACACAGCGTCTGCGATTAGCGAAACGTTGAGCCTTCTCCTGGGACAAGGTCAAATTGTCCACTACATGAGTCCAAATCTGCTGCAACCTGTCCACCACAGTATCCACACCAGGACAGTCCGAAGACTCAACCTGCCCTGAAGAGAAACGAGGATGGAACCCAGAGTTGCAGAAAAACGGCGAAACCAAGGTAGCCGAGCTGGCCCGATTATTAAGGGCGAACTCAACCAAAGGTAAAAAGGACACCCAGTCATCCTGATCAGCAGAAACAAAGCATCTCAGATATGTTTCCAAGGTCTGATTGGTTCGTTCGGTCTGGCCATTAGTCTGAGGATGGAAAGCCGAGGAAAAAGACAAGTCAATGCCCATCCTACCACAAAAGGCTCGCCAAAACCTCGAAACAAACTGGGAACCTCTG
This sequence comes from Ranitomeya imitator, assembly GCF_032444005.1. Taxonomy (NCBI): domain Eukaryota; kingdom Metazoa; phylum Chordata; class Amphibia; order Anura; family Dendrobatidae; genus Ranitomeya; species Ranitomeya imitator. Next base: position 129,753,746 of record NC_091283.1, read on the forward strand.
TCAGAAACGATATTCTCTGGAATGCCATGTAAACGAACCACATGCTGGAAGAACAATGGCACCAAATCAGAAGAGGAAGGTAATTTAGACAAGGGTACCAAATGGACCATCTTAGAGAAGCGATCACAGACCACCCAAATGACTGACATCTTTTGAGAGACGGGAAGATCTGAAATAAAATCCATAGAGATATGTGTCCAAGGTCTCTTCGGGACTGGCAAGGGCAAAAGCAACCCACTGGCATGAGAACAGCAGGGCTTAGCCCGAGCACAAATCCCACAGGACTGCACAAAAGTACGCACATCCCGCGACAGAGATGGCCACCAAAAGGATCTAGCCACTAACTCTCTGGTACCAAAGATTCCAGGATGACCAGCCAACACCGAACAATGAACCTCAGAGATAACTTTATTCGTCCACCTATCAGGGACAAACAGTTTCTCCGCTGGGCAACGATCAGGTTTATTAGCCTGAAATTTTTGCAGCACCCGCCGCAAATCAGGGGAGATGGCAGACACAATTACTCCCTCTTTGAGGATACCCACCGGCTCAGATAAACCCGGAGAGTCGGGCACAAAACTCCTAGACAGAGCATCCGCCTTCACATTTTTAGAGCCCGGAAGGTACGAAATCACAAAGTCAAAACGGGCAAAAAACAGCGACCAACGAGCCTGTCTAGGATTCAACCGCTTGGCAGACTCGAGATAAGTCAAGTTCTTATGATCAGTCAAGACCACCACGCGATGCTTAGCTCCTTCAAGCCAATGACGCCACTCCTCGAATGCCCACTTCATGGCCAGCAACTCTCGATTGCCCACATCATAATTTCGCTCAGCAGGCGAAAACTTCTTGGAAAAGAAGGCGCATGGTTTCATCACCAAGCAATCAGAACTTCTCTGCGACAAAACAGCCCCTGCTCCAATCTCAGAAGCATCAACCTCGACCTGGAACGGAAGTGAAACATCTGGTTGACACAACACAGGGGCAGAAGAAAAACGACGCTTCAACTCTTGAAAAGCTTCCACAGCAGCAGGAGACCAATTGACCACATCAGCACCCTTCTTGGTCAAATCGGTCAATGGTTTAGCAATACTAGAAAAGTTGCAGATGAAGTGACGATAAAAATTAGCAAAGCCCAGGAACTTTTGCAGACTTTTCAGAGATGTCGGCTGAGTCCAATCATGGATGGCTTGGACCTTAACAGGGTCCATCTCGATAGTAGAAGGGGAAAAGATGAACCCCAAAAATGAAACCTTCTGAACACCAAAGAGACACTTTGATCCCTTCACAAACAAAGAATTAGCACGCAGGACCTGAAACACCGTTCTGACCTGCTTCACATGAGACTCCCAATCATCCGAGAAGATCAAAATGTCATCCAAGTACACAATCAGGAATTTATCCAGGTACTCTCGGAAGATGTCATGCATAAAGGACTGAAACACTGATGGAGCATTGGCAAGTCCGAATGGCATTACTAGATACTCAAAATGGCCCTCGGGCGTATTAAATGCAGTTTTCCATTCATCGCCTCGCTTAATACGCACAAGATTATACGCACCACGAAGATCTATCTTGGTGAACCAACTAGCCCCCTTAATCCGAGCAAACAAATCAGATAACAACGGCAAGGGGTACTGAAATTTAACAGTGATCTTATTTAGAAGGCGGTAATCTATACAAGTCTCAGTGAACCATCCTTCTTAGCTACAAAAAAGAACCCTGCTCCTAATGGTGACGATGACGGGCGAATATGCCCCTTCTCCAAGGACTCCTTCACATAACTCCGCATAGCGGCATGCTCAGGCACAGATAAATTAAACAGTCGACCTTTTGGGAATTTACTACCAGGAATCAAATCGATAGCACAATCACAATCCCTATGCGGAGGTAGGGTATCGGACTTGGGCTCTTCAAATACATCCCGGTAATCAGACAAGAACTCTGGAACCTCAGAAGGGGTGGATGACGAAATAGTCAGAAATGGGACATCACCATGTACCCCCTGACAACCCCAGCTGGACACAGACATGGATTTCCAATCTAATACTGGATTATGGACTTGTAGCCATGGCAACCCCAACACGACCACATCATGCAGATTATGCAACACCAGAAAGCGAATAACCTCCTGATGTGCAGGAGCCATGCACATGGTCAGCTGGGTCCAGTACTGAGGCTTATTCTTGGCCAAAGGCGTAGCATCAATTCCTCTCAATGGAATAGGACACTGCAAGGGCTCCAAGAAAAACCCACAACGCCTAGCATACTCCAAGTCCATCAAATTCAGGGCAGCGCCTGAATCCACAAATGCCATGACAGAATACGATGACAAAGAGCAGATCAAGGTAACGGACAGAAGAAATTTTGACTGTACCGTACCAATGGTGGCAGACCTAGCGAACCGCTTAGTGCGCTTAGGACAATCAGAGATAGCATGAGTGGAATCACCACAGTAGAAACACAGCCCATTCAGACGTCTGTGTTCTTGCCGTTCAACTCTGGTCAAAGTCCTATCGCACTGCATAGGCTCAGGTTTAAGCTCAGGTAATACCGCCAAATGGTGCACAGATTTACGCTCACGCAAGCGTCGACCGATCTGAATGGCCAAAGACATAGACTCATTCAGACCAGCAGGCATAGGAAATCCCACCATGACATCCTTAAGGGCTTCAGAGAGACCTTTTCTGAAAATAGCTGCGAGCGCACCTTCATTCCATTGAGTGATTACGGACCACTTTCTAAATTTCTGACAATATACCTCTATTTCATCCTGACCCTGACACAGAGCCAGCAAATTTTTCTCTGCCTGATCCACTGAATTAGGCTCATCGTACAGCAATCCGAGCGCCAGGAAAAACGCATCAATATTACTCAATGCAGGATCTCCTGGCGCAAGGGAAAATGCCCAGTCTTGAGGGTCGCCACGCAAAAAAGAAATAATAATTCTCACTTGTTGAACTGGGTCACCAGAGGAGCGAGGTTTCAAGGCCAGAAACAGTTTGCAATTATTTTTTAAATTCACAAACTTGGCTCTATCACCATAAAACAAATCAGGAATAGGAATTCTTGGTTCTAACATAGGCTTCTGAACCACCAAATCTTGAATCTTTTGTACATTTATTACGAGATTATCCATTGAAGAGCACAGACCCTGAATGTCCATGTCCACACCTGTGTCCTGAACCACCCAAATGTCTAGGGGAAAAAAAAGGCACAACACAGTGCAGAGAAAAAAAAATGGTCTCAGAACTTCTTTTTTCCCTCTTTTGAGAATCATTAGTACTTTGGGCCTCCAGTACTGTTATGATAAGGTAATTCAGTACCTCAATGGACATAGAGGTCAGAGCACATACAGTGACCTGACAATAACCCAAAAACATAGAACGAGCTCTGAGACGTGGGAACTCTGCTGACCGCAATCCTAATCCTCTGCAACCACACTAGAGGCAGCCGTGGATTGCGCCTAACGCTCCCTATGCAACTCGGCACAGCCTGAGAAACTAGCTAGCCTGAAGATAGAAAATAAGCCTACCTTGCCTCAGAGAAATACCCCAAAGGAAAAGGCAGCCCCCACATATAATGACTGTGAGTTAAGATGAAAGGACAAACATAGAGATGAAATAGATTTAGCAAATCTATTTAGTGAGGCCCGACTTTCTGAACAGAGCGAGGATAGGAAAGGTAACTTTGCGGTCAACACAAAACCCTACAAAAACCACGCAAAGGGGGCAAAAAGACCCTCCGTACCGAACTAACGGCACGGAGGTACACCCTCTGCGTCCCAGAGCTTCCAGCAAGCAAGAAAAAACAAATAGACAAGCTGGACAGAAAACAACAGCAAACAAAATAGCAAAGCGGAACTTAGCTATGCAGAGCAGCAGGCCACAGGAACGATCCAGGAGGAAACAGGTCCAATACTAGAACATTGACTGGAGGCCAGGATCAAAGCACTAGGTGGAGTTAAATAGAGCAGCACCTAACAACTTCACCACATCACCTGAGGAAGGAAACTCAGAAGCCGCAGTACCACTTTCCTCCACCAACGGAAGCTCACAGAGAGAATCAGCCGAAGTACCACTTGTGACCACAGGAGGGAGCTCTGCCACAGAATTCACAACACACTGAATTCCAGAGGATGGGTGATATTCGGGAGAAGTCTTGGAGGCGATTGGGTGAGGAGCGAATAAGCGTAGAGGAGAGGAGGAGGTCTTGGGAGGACCGGAGATTACGTGAGGGAAGATATTGAGAGATGAGTGTGGAAATATACGGAGGAGAAAGATTATGTATGGCTTTGTAGGTCAGTGTTAGTAATTTAAACTGGATACGCTGGGAAATTGGGAGCCAGCGAGGGGATTTGCAAAGAGGGGAAGCAGGAGTGTAGCGAGGAGAGAGATTAATTAGTCGGGCAGCAGAATTAAGGATGGACTGGAGGGGTGCAAGAGTGTTGGAAGGTAGGCCACAGAGGAGTATGTTGCAGTAGTCCAGGCGGGAGATGATTAGGGCATGCACGAGCATTTTGGTAGAGTGTGGGTTGAGGAAAGGACGGATCCTGGAAATATTTTTGAGCTGGAGGCGACAGGAGGTGGCGAGAGCTTGGATGTGCGGTTTGAAGGACAGGGCAGAGTCAAGGGTTACTCTGAGGCAGCGGATTTTGGGGACAGGGGAAAGTGTGATTTCATTTATTTTGATAGATAGATCAGGTAGGAAAGATATGCGAGATGGAGGAAAGATAATGAGTTCAGATTTGTCCACATTGAGCTTGAGGAAGCGAGAGGAGAAGAAGGAGGATATGGCCGATAGACACTCTGGGATTCTGGAGAGCACAGAGGTGATATCTGGGCAAGAAATGTAGATCTGAGTGTCATCGGCATATAGATGGTACTGGAAGCCATAGGACCTTATGAGTTGTCCCAGGCCGAGTGTATAGATTGAGAAGAGTAAGGGTCCTAGGACAGAGCCTTGGGGGACTCCAACAGAGAGGGGGCGAGATGAAGAGGTAGTATGGGAGTAAGAAACACTAAATGTGTGGTTGGAAAGGTATGAGGAGATCCAAGATAGGGCAAGGTCTTTGACTCCAAAGGAAGAGAGGATCTGTAGTAGGAGGCAGTGGTCAACTGTGTCGAAGGCAGAGGACAGGTCTAGGAGGAGGAGTATAGAGAATTGTCTGTTAGCTTTGGCTGTAAGTAAGTCGTTAGTAATTTTGGTCAGGGCAGTCTCACTGGAATGGTGGGGACGGAAGCCAGATTGTAGGTTGTCGAAGAGAGAGTTGGATGCAAAGTGAGAGGAAAGTTCAGCATGGACATGCTGCTCAAGGAGTTTGGAAGCAAATGGGAGCAAAGATATGGGGCGATAGCTGGACATACCGCTTGGGTCAAGGGATGGCTTTTTGAGGATAGGTGTGATTGTGGCATGTTTGAAGGCAGAGGGGAAGGTACCAGAAGTTAGTGAAAGGTTGAAGAGATGGGTTAGGGATGGGATTAGTGTGGTGGTGAGGTTGGGGAGGAGGTGGGATGGGATGGGGTCAAGTGCACAAGTAGTGAGGTGTGATTTGGAGAGAAGATGAGCAGGCTCCCCTTCAGAGATTTTGGAGAGTGAAGTTATGGGGTGTGGGCATTGGTCTCTCATTCAAAGGGGTTGTGGTGGTTGGCCAACAAAGATTTGCCTTGTTTGGTCTATCTTATTTTTGAAGTGAGTGGCAAAGTCCTCAGCAACGATTAGGGAACCTCGAAGGGGGCAGTGGTGGGCGGAGGTGGGAGTTAAAAGTGTTAAACAACTGTTTGGGGTTGTGGGATAAGGAAGATATGAGGGTTGTGAAGTAGGCCTGTTTAGCAGAGGTGAGAGCTGATTTGAAATCCAGTGCTGCTTGTTTGAGTGCAGTGAAATCATCTTGTGAATGCGTTTTCTTCCAACACCGTTCTGCAATTCTGGATACTTGCCGAAGCTTTTTAGTGATGTTATTGTGCCAGGGTATGAGCCCATATAGAAGAATTATGGTGGAAAATCTAAGAAGCTATTGAGCCAATGGATTGAAATTACTGATTGAAACCTTTTTTCACTTTTTATTTTACTTTCCTGGCTCGGCCACTTCTCTAGGTGTGGAAGTGTCTAAATGGCATAGAAACTTAGGGAAAAAAATGGTTTTGTTTGTTATTTAAATGTTGGTATGAAAATACATAAGAATCAAGAATGAAATACAAATTATCTGATGTAGAATGAGTATAAAGTTGGAGAATTGAGTTAAATAGAAGGGTAAGGAGTGGAATTGTGCCAACTCTTTTCTATGCACCAACAATTCCATTTAGATACTCCCCTATAGCCCTTGTGTTCTGACACAATCAGAGCTTTAATACACTGTGTGCAGAATTATTAGACAAGTTGTATTTTAGATGATTATTTTTAATATTGATCAACAACTATGTTCTCAATCAACCCAAAAGACTCATAAATATCAAAACTTAATATTTTTGGAAGTTGGAGTGGGGTTTATTTTAGATTTGGCTATCTTAGGAGGATATCTGTTTGTGCAGGTAACTATTACTGTGCAGAATTATTAGGCAACTCAATAAAAACCAAATATATTCCCATGTCACTTGTTTATTTTCACCAGGTAAACTAATATAACTGCACAAAATTTAGAGATAAACATTTCTGACATGCAAAGACAAAACCCCCCCAAATTAGTGACCTTTTTTATGATGACACTCAACAGCCTTCCATCCATTGATTCTGTCAGTTGCTTGATCTGCTTATGATCAACATTGTGTGCAGCAGCCACCACAGCCTCCCAGACATTGTTTCGAGAGGTGGACTGTTTTCCCTCCCTGTAGATCTCACATTTTATGAGGGACCTCAGGTTCTCTATGGGGTTCAGATCAGGTGAACAAGGGGGCCATGTCATTATTTTTTCTTCTTTGAAACCTTTACTGGCCAGCCATGCTGTGGAGTAGTTGGAGGCATGTGATGGAACATTGTCTTGCATGAAAAACATGTTTTTCTTGAACGATACCGACTTCTTCCTGTGCCACTGCTTGAAGAAGTTGTCTTCCAGAAACTGGCAGTAGGTCTGGGAGTTGAGCTTCACTCCATCCTCAACCCGAAAAGGTCCCACAAGTTCATCTTTGATGATACCAGCCCATACCAGTACCCCACCTCCACCTTGCTGGCGTCTGAGTCGGAGTGGAGCTCTCTGCCCGTTACTGATCCAGCCTCTGGCCCATCCATCTGGCCCATCAAGAGTCACTCTCATTTCATCAGTCCATAAAACCTTTGAAAAGTCAGTATTAAGATATTTCTTGGCCCAGTCTTGACATTTTATCTTATGTTTCTTGTTCAAAGGTGGTCGTTTTTCAGCCTTCCTTACCTTGGCCATGTCCCTGAGTATTGCACACCTTGTGCTTTTCGTTACTCCAGTAACGTTGCAGCTCTGAAATATGGCAAAACTGGTGGCAAATGGCATCTTGGCAGCTTCACGCTTGATTTCCCTCAATTCATGGGCAGTTATTTTGCGCCTTTTTTGCCCAACACGCTTTTCGCGACCCTGTTGGCTATTTGCCATGAAACGCTTGATTGTTCGGTGATCACGCTTCAAATGTTTGGCAATTTCAGGACTGCTGCCTCCCTCTGCAAGACATCTCACAATTTTGGACTTTTCAGAACCCGTCAAATCTCTCTTCTGACCCATTTTGCCAGAGGAAAGGAAGTTGCCTAATAATTAAGCACACCTTATATAGGGTTTTGATGTCATTAGACAACACCCCTCCTCATTACAGAGATGCACATCACCTGATTTACTTAATTGGTAGTTGGCTCTCAAGCCTGAACAGCTTGGAGTAGGACAACATGTATTAAAAATATCATGTGATCAAAATACAACTTGCCTAATAATTCTGCACACAGTGTATGTAGCATGTAGCAGAGCTCAGAAAACTGCCCCCCACCGCAGATATCTATGTACATTGCCTACTGACAGTGAGATGCTTATCACAGGAGGGGGCATGGTTGGATCAGGGCTCCTGTACACTGTGGTCTGAGAAGTGATAATCTCCTGGTGTTAAAACACTCATTCTGTGGAAACAACAGCACACAGCCTAAACAGTGACACATCTCTGAATTCTGTGTCTCAGCCCCTACCTCTTGTTATCCTCAGATTACATCACAAAAACCCTGCTGACAGATTCTATTTAATTCATCTGATCCCTTACTTAAGAGACAGAACCATGCACTCAGATTACCCCACTGCTCGTGCCTGGCAAGTGGATTTATTTAGTTAGAATTGCTGATAAATTAGTCATCAGAGTTCCACACGAAGAGAAAAAAATATATAGATTTGGAAAAGCAGCATAATCACTTCTGCCACATGGTAATAGATTTTTATAGCTGGAGGTTGGTGGAAGTGCCTGTGTATTTCTGCTACGAAGAAGAAGCTTTTGAGGTCACTGATAGGTAGACGGCACATTTACAAACATTGTCCTTGTTTGCACTGTTGAATATTAGGACACGATACATTACTTTTAGACCAATGTATAGTTGTGGGGGCTGCAGTTGCACATTGGCCCTAAAGCAAGTAGGAGCCTAATGCCTTATCAAGAAAGTAGCAGTTTTGATTATCTCTGTGATATCACTGTGTGCATTATTATCCTGATATCATATAATCTCTGAGCCGTGACATCTTGAGGGTTCTTACCCTTTAGCAGTCACATAGTGATATTTATTAAAGTTCTTTCATATTACCCCTTGACATAATAAAATGAGTTGTCTTATCTTATTAAATGGGGAAAATTGCAAATTGTTTGTAAAAATCAGCAGCGTTCTAATTCACCTCTTATTAAAAATCATCTTCGTTCTCAAGAATGGATGGATTTTTTATTCTATAGTGTGCAGCTCATTATATACTATAGAATAAAATTTCGTATTCATCTGCAATAAATCTTTCTTTCACTTAGCTGGACTCATAAAACCCTCATTTAAATATCTAATGGAAAAGCTTTACATACAGCCACACTGAGCTGCATTTTTAAAGTAAGTACACAAGCCTCATAAAAGATCTTTTTAGCCCCTTGAAGACCTGGTAATTTCTTTTTTTATATGCTTTTTTTCCTCCCCTTTTTTTCATGTATTTTAGCATGTAGTGTACTGAATTAAAAGGAAACGATTTCGAGTGAGGTGAAATTGGAAAAAAAACCCACAATTTTTCCAAATTTTTTAAAAAATGTTGTTTCCTTTTTACCTTGTTAATTGTGTTGCAAAAATGACCTGACAACATGATTATTCGGTCAGTACGAATACTTCAATGCCAAACCTATTACATATTTTTTAAAATTATTTTAATGGTTAAAAACCCCCAGAACTTTGCTAATGAAAATGTGGGTTTACGCATGTCTCCATTTTCCATGTCAACAATTATTTGCAGACCAATAACTTCTTCAAGCCTGGCATTGTTCATGTCAAAATTATATATATTTTTTTAAATATTTATAATTAATTTTCACTTTAATTTGTAGCTGATCTAGGGACCTTGAATCTGTGAATAATTGATCAGTTGTTCTGTATGCTGTAATATTTCAGTACTCCAGTACTTAGTGAAATTAATAATATCAACTATCTGGACTTCATTGGCTGACCATCAGCACATGGTGACCGTGTCACAAGGATGGGGGCAATGGGTGGCGGCAGACAAACTATTTAAATGCCTCTGTCAGTGACTGATAGCAGCATCTAAATGATTAAAGGGGCATTACCATGTCCAAGATTATATCCCAATGTAGTAGGTGTAATAATAATTTTAGCAGATGCCTCCAATTAGAAATGTAGTATAGTTCTTCTGATAAGCTATGCCACTTACTCCATGAGCAGGGCATTGCAGTAGCTTAGGTATCCATGGTTACAACCACTCATATAATAACAGTTATAGTGGCATGTTGGACAAAATTACTGTTATTGTGAACAGTTAAGCAAGTTGAAGATGAAATGATCTCTAATAGGCCTGAAGTTAAAGATGACACATTTCCTTTGTATTTTAGGCAAAAAAAAAATATTGCTATCGTTTACATTTTAAAAATTACAAAAAGGAAAATGGGCTGATGCAAAAGTTTGGGCACCCCTGGAGATTTGTGTGCTCAGATAACTTTGACCAAGGTTTCAGTACCTAATTAGCTGTTAGGTTATGGCTTGTTCACTACCATCATTAGGAAATGCCAGGAAATTCAAATTAGCCAGCTTTTCTTTTTTTTTAAAAAAAAAACAGCCTCCTTTGTGCCAAAAAACAGCAGCCATGGGTTCTTCTAAGCAGCTGCCTAGCACTCTGAAAATGAAAATGGTGAAGGCCCACAAAGCAGGAGAATGTTATAAGAAAACGGTAAACAGTTTTCAGGTTGCCTTTTCCTCAGTTAGAAATGTAATTAAAAAAAGGCAGTTAGCAGGAACAGCGGAGGTCAAGCTAAGGCGTGGAAAACCAAGCAAAATTTCAGTGAGTTGCTCTTCGGATTGCTAGTGAGGCAAATCAGAACCCCTGCTTGACTGCAAAAGACCTTCAGAAAGATTTAGCATACTCTTCAGTTGTGGTATATTATTCTACTGTTCAGAGACACCTGCACAAATATGGCCTTCATGGACAAGTCATCAGAAGAAAATGTCTCCTGCTTCCTCACCATAAAATTCAGTATCAGAAGTTTGCAAAATAACATCTAAACAAGCCTGATGCATTTTGGAAACAAGTCCTGTGGACCAATGAGGTTAAAATAGAATTGTTTGGCCACAATGATCAAAGGTCTGGGTGGAGAAAAAAGGGCACAGAATTTCAGGAAATGAACATCTTGCCAACCGTTAGGAATGGTGGTGGATCAATCATGCTTTGGGATTGTAGAGGGAAGAATGGATTCAAGGAAATTTGAACAAATTTTAAATGCAAACATAACACCATCTGTAAAAAAGCTGAAGTTGAAAAGAGGATGGTGTCTACATGGGGAAAATGATCTTAACCCCTTAAGCCCCGAGGGTGGTTTGCACGTTAATGACCGGGCCAATTTTTACAATTCTGACCACTGTCCCTTTATGAGGTTATAACTCTGGAACGCTTCAACAGATCCCAGTGATTCTGACATTGTTTTCTCAGGACATATAGTACTTCATGATAGTGGTAAAAATTCTTTGATAGTACCTGCGTTTGTTTGTGAAAAAAACAGAAATTTGGCGAAAATTATGAAAATTTCGCAATTTTCCAACTTTTAATTTTTATGCAATTAAATCACAGTGATCTATCACACAAAATACTTAATAAGTAACATTTCCCACATGTTTACTTTACATCAGCACAATTTTGGAACTAAAATTTTTTTTTATTAGGGAGTTATAAGGGTTACAATTTGACCAGCAATTTCTGATTTTTACAACACCATTTTTTTTAGGGACCACATCTCATTTGAAGTAATTTTGAGGGGTCTATATGATAGAAAATACCCAAGTGTGACACCATTCTAAAAACTGCACCCCTCAAGGTGCTCAAAACCACATTCAAGAAGTTTATTAACCCTTCTGGTGCTTCACAGGAATTTTTGGAATGTGTAATTAAAAATGAACATTTAACTTTTTCACATAAAATTTACTTCAGCTCCAATTTGTTTTATTTTACCAAGGGTAACAAGAGAAAATGGACCCCAAAAGTTGTTATACAATTTGTCCTGAGTACACCGATACCCCATATGTGGGGGTAAACCACTGTTTGGGCGCAAGACAGAGCTCGGAAGCGAAGGAGCGCCATTTGACTTTTCAATGCAAAATTGACTGGAATCGAGATGGGAAACCATGTTGCGTTTGGAGAGCCCCTGATGTGCCTAAACATTGAAACCCCCCACAAGTGACACCATTTTGGAAAGTAGACCCCCTAAGGAACTTATCTAGATGTGTTGTGAGCACTTTGACCCACCAAGTGCTTCACAGAAGTTTATAATGCAGAACCGTAAAAATAAAAAATCATATTTTTTCACAAAAATTATCTTTTCGCCCCCAATTTTTTATTTTCCCAAGGGTAAGAGAAGAAATTGGACCACACAAGTTGTTGTACAATTTGTCCTGAGTACTCTGATACCCCATATGTGGGGGTAAACCACTGTTTGGGCGCATGACAGAGCTCGGAAGCGAAGGAGCGCCATTTGACTTTTCAATGCAAAATTGACTGGAATCGAGATGGGACACCATGTTGCATTTGGAGAGCCCCTGATGTGCCTAAACATTGAAACCCCCCACAAGTGACACCATTTTGGAAAGTAGACCCCCTAAGGAACTTATCTAGAGGTGTGGTGAGCACTTTGACCCACCAAGTGCTTCACAGAAGTTTATAATGCAGAACCGTAAAAATAAAAAATCATATTTTTTCACAAAAATTATCTTTTCGCCCCCAATTTTTTATTTTCCCAAGGGTAAGAGAAGAAATTGGACCCCAAAAGTTGTTGTACAATTTGTCCTGAGTACGCTGATACCCCATATGTGGGGGTAAACCACTGTTTGGGCGAATGGGAGAGCTCGGAAGGGAAGGAGCGCCGTTTGACTTTTCAATGCAAAATTGACAGGAATTGAGATGGGACACCATGTTGCGTTTGGAGAGCCACTGATGTGCCTAAACATTGAAACCCCCCACAAGTGACACCATCTTTGATGGACGCTTTGACCCACCAAGGGCTTCACAGAAGTTTATAATGCAGAGCCGTAAAAATAAAACAAACATTTTTTCCCACAAAAATTATTTTTTAGCCCCCAGTTTTGTATTTTCCTGAGGGTAAGAAGAGAAATTCGACCCCAAAAGTTGTTGTCCAATTTGTCCTGAGTGCGCTGATACCCCATATGTGGGGGGGAACCACTGTTTGGCCGCATGGGAGGGCTCGGAAGGGAAGGAGCGCCCCTAATGTACCTAAACAGTAGAAACCCCCCACAAGTGACACCATTTTGGAAAGTAGACCCCCTAAGGAGCTCATCTAGATGTGTTGTGAGAGCTTTGAACCCCCAAGTGTTTCACTACAGTTTATAACGCAGAGCCTTGAAAATAAAAAATCTTTTTTTTCCCACAAAAAATATTTTTTAGCCCCCAGTTTTGTGTTTTCCCAAGGGTAACAGGAGAAATTGGACCCCAAAAGTTGTTGTCCTATTTGTCCTGAGCACGCTGATACCCCATATGTTGGGGTAAACCCCTGTTTGGGCACACGGGAGAGCTCGGAAGGGAAGGAGCACTGTTTTACTTTTTCAACGCAGAATTGGCTGGAATTGAGATCGGATGCCATGTCGCGTTTGGAGAGCCCCTGATGTGCCTAAACAGTGGAAACCCCTCAATTATAACTGAAACCCTAATCCAAACACACCCCTAACCCTAATCCCAACAGTAACCCTAACCACACCTCTAACCCTGACACACCCCTAACCCTAATCCCAACCATATTCCCAACTGTAAATGTAATCTAAACCCTAACCGTAACTTTGCCCCAACCCTAACCCTAACTGTGGCCCCAACCCTAACTGTGGCCCCAACCCTAACTGTGGCCCCAACCCTAGCCCTAACCCTAACCCTAACCCTAACCCTAGCCCTAACCCTAGCCCTAACCCTAGCCCTAACCCTAGCCCTAACCCTAGCCCTATCCCTAGCCCTAACCCTAATGGGAAAATGGAAATAAATACATTTTTTTAATTTTTCCCTAACTAAGGGGGTGATGAAGGGGGGTTTGATTTACTTTTATAGCGTTTTTTTAGCGGAGTTTTATGATTGGCAGCCGTCACACACTGAAAGATGCTTTTTATTGCAAAAAAATATTTTTTGCGTTACCACATTTTGAGAGCTATAATTTTTCCATATTTTGGTCCACAGAGTCATGTGAGGTCTTGTTTTTTGCGGGACAAGTTGACGTTTTTATTGGTAACATTTTCGGGCACATGACATTTTTAGATCGCTTTTTATTACGATTTTTGTGAGGCAGAATGACCAAAAACAAGCTATTCATGAATTTCTTTTGGGGGAGGCGTTTATACCGTTCCGCGTTTGGTAAAATTGATAAAGAAGTTTTATTCTTCGGGTCAGTACGATTAGAGCGATCCCTCATTTAAATCATTTTTTTATGTTTTGGCGCTTTTATACGATAAAAACTATTTTATAGAAAAAATAATTATTTTTGCATCGCTTCATTCTCAGGACTATAACTTTTTTATTTTTTCGCTGATGATGCTGTATGGCGGCTAGTTTTTTGCGGGACAAGATGACGCTTTCAGTGGTTCCATGGTTATTTATATCTGTCTTTTTGATCGTGTGTTATTCCACTTTTTGTTCGGCGGTATGATAATAAAGCGTTGTTTTTTGCCTCGTTTTTTTTTTTTTTCTTAAGGTGTTTACTGAAGGGGTTAACTAGTGGGCCAGTTTTATAGGTCGGGTCGTTACGGACGCGGCGATACTAAATATGTGTACTTTTATTGTTTGTTTTTTATTATTTAGATAAAGAAATGTATTTATGGGAATAATATATATATTTTTTTCATTGTTTAGGAAAATTTTTTTTTTTTTTTCTTTTTTACACATTTGGAAATTTTTTTTAAACTTTTTTACTTTGTCCCAGGGGTGGGACAATACAGATCGGTGATCTGCCAGTTTGCACAGCACTCTGACAGATCACCGATCTGTCAAACAGCGCTGCAGCGTTACCAAGTGCCTGCTCTGAGCAGGCATTTGGCAAGCCACCTACCTCCCTGCAGGACCCGGATCCGCGGCCATCTTGGATCCGGGTCCAGCAAGGAGGAAGGAGGTAGGAGACCCTCGCAGCAACGCGATCACATTGCGTTGCTGTGGGGGGCTCAGGGAAGCCCGCAGGGAGCCCCCTCCCTGCGCGATGCTTCCCTATACCGCCGGCACATCGCGATCATGTTTGATCGCGGTGTGCCGGGGGTTAATGTGCCGGGGGCGGTCCGTGACCGCTCCTGGCACATAGTGCCGGATGTCAGCTGTGATAGGCAGCTGACACCCGGCCGCGATCGGCCGCGCTCCCCCCGTGAGCGCGGCCGATCGCCTATGACGTACTATCCCGTCGGTGGGAATTAAAGCCCACCCCACCTCGACGGGATAGTACGTCATATGGGATTAAGGGGTTAAACACATGTCAAAATCCATAACAGACTACTTCAAAAGGTGCAAGATTTAGGTTTAACAATGGCGCTCACAGTCCCCTGATCTGAACATCATTGAAAATCTGTGGCGAGACCTCAAAAGAGTAGTGGATGCAAGACGACCCAGGAATCTCACAGAACTGGAAGAATTTTCTAAGGAATAATGGATGAAAAGATGAAAATTATATATTGCCTAGAACACAAAAGAAATGTGTCATTTTTAACTGTAGGCTTTTTTAGAGATCATTTAATCTTCAACTTGCTTAACTGTTCACAATAATTATGACTAGAGATGCCCAAATTTTTACATGCCAGTATAGTTAGTTGTTAGTGGTCATAACCATGGATGCCTAAGGTACTGTGTCATGCCCGAAGGTGGCGCACCTGGTTCGTGCACCCACTGTGCCATGGACCAGACTTACTCTTGAGAGGTGTAACTAAGCAGCTACCGTTTGCATTGACTGGAGCCTCTAGTGGTGAGGTTAGGCTTGTGCGGCAGGTAGCTGCCAGGTAACTCTCAAGGGCGGCGTTTGGTAGTAGCAGCTGACCCCAAGGCTCAAAGCTGTTAACGCAAATAGAGAATCCTAGACAGGGCAGCATGGCCACTAGAGACAGGTTGAGACTGTGCAATTTCTGGATATCAGAAAGGACGGCCATTTGAGACAAGTACAGACACACAGGTCTCCGGAAAACTGTTCAGCTACCGCCGATGCAGCCACGGGTTACCGATAATGCAGACGTGGCTACATGGTAACATATCATACTGAGGATTGCAGGGACAGGACAGGGTAGGGAATCACTATCATAGACTATGGGAACACAGGATACAGGAATAGCTTTAACAGACTAGGGATGGAGACTGGGGCCTGGGGACCTGGCAACATACAGTTGCCCACACCAGCACCTCTAATACTAAACTATAAGGGTTGCTCAGGCACCTCCCCATTGGGGAGGGTGCCTTTTAAATAAGATGTCTGCCAGCTATTGGTTGGGATACATATGGCTGGTGTTCACATTAACTAAATGCCTCCCAACAGACAGCTGGCAGCATTTTACTATGTGCATGCTGCCCCTTTAAAAGCAAGGAAGCGGGTGCACGTGCATATTAGGTGCGCAGTCGGACCACAGTGAGGTGCGTACAGAGAAGGAGGAAACCGCTTCCTGGAACACTGCTGCCACCACGGTGGTGAGTAAGCCAACGTCCCCACATGGTGGGAGGAGGGGACCCATGGGAAGGCGCTGGCAGACACTACATACTGCAATGCCTCACAATGTAAGTAATATAGCTTATCAGAAGAACTATACTACATTTCTAATTGGAGGTATTTGCTAATTTTATTAATGTCACACCTACTACATATTGGAATAAGATCTTGAAGTTGGGAATACCTCTTTAAAAAGCAGCAATCAAAGCTAGCTGTCTGCTTGGTCCTGCTAGTGGCAGAGGCTCCAGGAATAACACAGCTGGCACCTGCCCTGTATAGAAGGGAGCCTGAAATTGACATACGTGTACCTCATGGTGTGCGAAGGAGTATAATGTAGGCTGTTTATATGCTCTTGGCTTTTGGGGGTCCTGTGTTGTATCCATTTATCCATCCTCTGGCCGATTTATATATTGAATGGAATTGTTTTGTGTTTTTTACGGGATAATAATTTATCATTATATAAAAATGAATCCAAGTGTTCACCTCTTATGCAAACTCATGCTGTTAAGAAGTGGAGGTGTTGCCCACTTTGGGCATGGACCCCTGTGTGTTATTACAATGGGTGGTGTCAGTATGTAAGAAACTTTGAGAATATTTTTGGATGTGTGAACCAACATTTGATGTTTTACTATTGATAGGAAATATAATTGTCACAAGTAATTAATCATCTGCCATATCTTCTACATAAGGCATTGTGCATTGAACCTAGGCTACGTCTGTGATTGCCCCTAATTACTATTTATACAATATATTTTCTCATTGAGTAATAGTAGAAATATCTTTAGTATTTGAACAGATGTTATTTTTCTTGCACTAAAAATGTCTCTGTATCTATGCAAATAAAAGTCTATTTGTAGATCGCTAAGGACTGACGCTTAGAGAATTACTTCTTCTTGCTAAGCAGACCTTTATCTATTTGTGGGGGATGTTTTTTTTTTTTATTTGAATTATATTTTAAATGTGCTTGGCTAGTTACATCCTTCCAAAAAATCTTATTTAGAAAAGCTTTCTTTTTTCCCTCTCTCTCAAAACAGCTTGAGACCAAAACTTAAGCAGATGGAATCATGCCTGGAGGATCTTGGAATGTTTTCAGAAGCTACTTGCAGCCAATAGATGGGCTAATTTGAACCAACATATGCCAACGTGGACAGTCATGTCGGCTTTCATGTGGCTCCATCAGGACTGGTGCCAAGGAGATGGTAAAATAACTCAAAACTTGTAATCCTCACCAATGCCAAGAGGGTCTTCTACATGTTGGAAAGAAGAGAATGATTGTTGAGAGTAATTTTGCAAATATTTATAAACAGCACAATATTTTGTTTAATGGATTTTTGTTACTACTCTATGTATATGGTCAAATTTTAACATGCCTGATTTGACCTAAGAAAATCTAAAATACCACACAAAACAAAATTTAAAATCTCTAAGAAATATTTCCCTTCTCCCTTGCACTCTGCTCAATTCCTCCTTTTGATCTAAAAAGATGTATGTGAGATGTGAAAGGAATCTCAACCAGATGGCCCATCAAGAAAGGCATGATATGCTTCTGACCTAGGAGCATTCAAAGCAGTGTGTAGCTTGAAATTTTTGTTAATCCAACATCCACAAAATAATCCTTCAGCTGGAATACCCAGAAATTGTTTAATAAATTTTAATTGGCGTGTAAAGGGTTAGAATTTGAAGCCAAAGACATGGAACGGAGGAAACATAAATGTAATTGCAAGGGGTAGCCTATCATCTGGGAAAATTAGCTAAAACGAAAAGTAAATGTTAAACATGTTATAACGTGACGTAAAGAGCTTTCTCAACTTCTATTTCCCTGACTCTCAGCTTCCTAAATGCCAAGGAGCTGTTCAGGTTCTTCTCAACTAACAGATTACATCAGCAGCATTCTCAGTAAGTGGCTTTTTTGCAGCAAAAAAGTCTTGCTTCTTCCTGATTCCTCTGGTCAGTTGATGTTGAGGTGTGTGTGCTACTAATTTATGAGCATTGTCATCTGAATTGCTGTCAATTTGCATATTCTGAGGCTAGTAACTGTGATCAACTTATCCTCTGCAGCAGAGGAAATTATTGGTCTTCTTTTCCTGGGGCAGTCTTCATGAGAGCCAGTTTCATCACAGTAAGGGGAACCTGTCACCTGAATTTGGCGGGACAGGTTTGTGGTCATATGGGCGGGGTTTTCGGGTGTTTGATTCACCCCTTCCGTACCCACTGGCTGAATGCCTTGCGCAGGCGTGTACTACGGAGGACACAGCATGAACTTCAACCCAATATTGTGGCCAGCATGCAGCCAGCGAGTAAGGAAAGGGTGAATCAAACACCCGAAAGCCCCGCCCCTGTGACCACAAACCTGTCCCGCCAAATTCAGGTGACAGGTTCCCTTTAAGTCTTAAACTATTGATAGACTGTCATTTCTCTTTACTTAGTTGAGTGTTTCTTATCATATTCTAGCTTGGAATAGTTGTGGAATAGGGCACAGCACTGTATATAACTGTGCAACAACACTGCCTCTGCAACACATAACCGGATGGTCATAAAAACTTTCTTAAAGCCAGTGATTCCACAAATGAACTCTTGACAAGGCATACATGTTTGAGGCCATTCCAGGTGACAACTGAAAGCTGCTTCAGAGATTGCCAGGGTAGTGTAAAGCTGTCATCAGAGTGAAACAAGGACGCTTTGCTGAATCTAAGGTTTAACACATATTCTGCTTTGTTCCACGTGTGTTTCTTTACTCCATGTTTCTACAATTGTTTTTTTCCCCGATTTTGCTGCCTTCAATCTGAATCTACAATGTTCACATTCAATTATTAGGAAACTATTGCCTCAACATGTGTATTCAAAGCTTTAACTGGTACTGTAAATTTATATTCTTCTATTGATCATGCAGTTGCCTTCCTAAGTATAGGAACTTATATATTCCCTATCTTCAATGTCTTTGTGTGGTGATCAAAGTAGAAGCTAGTAGCCCAATATAAGCCAGAGATGGTAGCAGATGTTTTTCCACCACATAATGCCAATAAGCGTTTTGTGCTGGTAAATGTGAAACTTGATAAGTGATTACATGGATTAGAGCTAAGCTAAAGAAATGATTGTAACAATCAGTTATTGTTATTAAAACAGAATTAAATTACAATAGAAGAGTATTAATTCCTAAAAATGCAAAATATATTGATAGAGATACTAATGTGGCAAAACAGGTCTCAAGAGTGTAGCAAATAATGTCATATGAATTGACTGTTGAATGTTCATGGACACCAAACTCAGCTCATCCAGTGAAGTGTCTCACAATCAAAACTGTGGGTTCACTCAGATGTGGAAATCAGGAGATCCTTCCTAATGTGCTCCATACCATAGAACTAACTGTTTACTACAGGACGACAAAAGTTTAAAGAGTTTAAAGGGAACACATCACTGGTGGACAGCTTGGTATAGAGAAGGGGAAGCTGAGAAGAACGGTATATAAGTTTGATGAAAAAGATTCAGTATAATTGGAAATACCTGCTGTTTGCATGTATATGAGTCCAGTGGGTGGCCCTACTCAGTAATTGATATCTGCATGCACAGTCATACAGGACAGACTGCCAATCACTGATGGCACCGCCCACGGGACTCATACGTATACAAACACCAGGGATATCAATGAGTAAAATACAAGTTTTACTGACACTTTTCCCACTAAATTTGTATCAATTTGATCAGCTCCTCCCGCTCTAAATCATGCTGATTGTGGCTCAGATACCATGGTCAACATAACGGGTTCCCTTTAAAAAAAAAAATCAGTCTGTTAAAAAGAACTGCTGATATCCATGTACAATTATATGTATTATAGTTCCCTGTTCTGTCTATCAGTGTGTGTCCAAACATTTGGATCCCCACTAATCAATGTTATCACTTATCCTGTTGAAAGTTGATAATTTATTTTCACCAAAGAATCCCTTTAAAGGAGTGGTCCGAAACTAATATTGATTTTCATTCTAGATGTCTCTCTAGTTATTTTAATAATAGTTTTTCTAATATGGTTTAATTTAAAAGTCTCTATCCCTCCCTCTCTAATCTAACTGCTTGAATTTATTTTTTTTACCTATTTCCATTTTGAAGACGCCTCGTTTGAGACTCTCCAGTGCTTACTGGGAAACTCAAATAAGACTTTACCAGGGGGCAGAGGCTACCGTCGCTGGCACATCCCCTGTCCTCACTCTAAAGTAAAATAGATGATAGGTATCGCTCATCTGTGTAGGCGGGTGCTCTGAAGTATGACAGAAAGTCACGTAAATGGAATATGTGGCCTTTATCAAGGTATGTTTATGAAACGCAAAATGCAAAAGTGAAAAAAGGAATAAAAACAGAAAAAAATACATCCTATATAGTGGTGAATATAGATAGCAGTTTATAAGCAAAGCTCGAAAGCTGCTAGAACGATATCAAGAACAAAGATCTAGATGCACTCTATAGGCACAATTCAAAAAATGAAGGCAAGATGGCCATGAGGTAGCCCAAAGATGGAGGTACTGCAGGGTATACTGTTGGCCCCACAATGGAGGGTACACACATTAGGTACTCTATACACGAAAAATAGAAAATGCATTAGTATATAAAGTACGAGGAGGTCAATAAGCATGGAAATTAATGAAAACAATGAAATTAATAAAATTAAAAGGAAAAGGTAAAAAACAAAAAACAATATATTATTAAAAAGGAGAATACTGAACTTTATTGGGGAACAGGACCATGGACTGGCAGAGAAGAGGGTTTGATAGGTTTTTAAATAAAAGCTAAGGTGGAATGCAGGAAGAGCCAGAGAGGATATGTACCTGAAGATGCTGCAACAGGACGTCAGGAACTAGTTCTCCATGCTACTGGGGAGATACAGGGTCCGTATGTGAGCGTCCATTTATAGCGTGTGTGGGCAAGGTCTATGGGTTGGTCATGAGATAGACCATATGAGCGGAGTAAGGAGCGATGACCGTGTCATGTAGTGTGCCTGCGCGCTTTCAAGGTCCTATGTTGAAACTGTCGAGCTGCGGCGGAGAAGATCGAGTGAGGTGTAATGTGCTGGGAGGAGAATAAAGAGCTGGAGAAAGGAAATAATCTATTAATAAACAGCGAAATTGAGTAACAATCTTACATGGATGAGGAGTGAATTGAATGGAGGGGAAGGGGGTGAAAAAAGGGGGGAACAAGGGAAGTTTTCTT
Source organism: Ranitomeya imitator (assembly GCF_032444005.1). NCBI lineage: Eukaryota > Metazoa > Chordata > Amphibia > Anura > Dendrobatidae > Ranitomeya > Ranitomeya imitator. Next base: position 129,775,279 of record NC_091283.1, read on the forward strand.
AAATAACAGAAGAACAGATCATGAAAAATAAATTGTGCAAAGTAAACCAAAATAATTCACATAAAAATGGAAAAAATAAAAACAAAATTATGAATATATTGGAGAAAATGAAAAAGTTATAAAATATAAAAAAAAATACAGAGGAAAATTTAAAATATGTACAAAATTAAATAAAAAGGAAATAAAAAATAAAATATAAAAAATACATTTAAGTAAAATGAAAGATGAAAGTAACGCTAAGTGTGCAAATGTATTCAAGAGTATATGTCAGAAAATGCACAAGGGGAACTGACCTATCAGACCAGATAAATTAATACAAATAAAGTTAAAAATAAAAGTGAAAAGTGAAAAAAGAAAAATGAAAATAAAAAATAAGAAAAACAATGAAACAAAAATTAATGAAAAGTAAAATAAAAATGAAAAAATAATAAATAAAACAAGGAAAACATGAAAAAAATTATGAAAAAAATAAAAATTAATAAAAATGGAAAAAATGGACAGAAACAAACTAAATAACAGAAGAAGCAGTTAAAAAAACAAGGAGGAAGAAGAAAGAGGTAAAAGGTAAGGCTGAGTTCACACTGCGTTCTGTGAACCCGTTTAACGGACTACGTTACACCGCGGCATAACGCGGTGTAACGTAGTCTGTTAACGCCGCCATTACTTGCAATGGCGAACGCATCGCTAGCACATGCCCACAATGGGCGTGCGCTAGCGACGTGCCGTCATTGAGTGACGGACCCGAGATGCGGGCTGCAGTGTTTCAGGGTCCGTCACTGCTAGCGCACTGCTAGCGCAGATGGAGTGAGCAGATGCTCCATCTGCGCTAGCGCAGTGCCAAAGTTGGCACTTGCGTTATTGCAGTCCGTTTAACGGATTTGTTGAACGGAGTGCACAACGCAAGTGTGAACCCAGCCTAACTGTCAAGAAAGGAAAAGGAAAGAAGAAAAGGAGAAAGCAAAAACGGAGGAGAGAAAAAGGAGAGAGAAAGATGAAGAGGAGGAACGAAGCCAGCCATAAATACATGATCCGGGTTAGGATATCTAAAAGAAAAAATGAATCAGTCAGAGGAGAAATACGTTCAGAATAGAACCTTGTATTCTTTATTAACCCCTGAACGTCCAATAATGGATATATCCGACTTTGGACGCCTCCCAGTTTGGCTCCGGCGATGAGTCTGCACCTTTTCTGGCACATGACAGCTGATCTGACCAGCTGTCCTTTGCCCCTAACAGCCGTGGGTGGACTCGCGAACTACCCGCGGCTGGTATCATATTAAATGCCACTGTCAAACTCTGACAGCGGCATTTAACATGCATGTGCAGGAAGCGCGTCATTAACCCCGCCCATCGGCAACCGTGTCACATGACTGCGGGTCGCCAATGAGTTGGCCCCTGCAGTTGTCATAGCCGAATAGCTATGAGCGCTGCCCATGGAGCTACGGGGGCTCTGGCCTTTCACAATATGTCAGTAGAGCCCCCTGCAGCACCAGACACCACCTGCAGCAGCGCACCACACATCCAAACACCCCCTGAGGCTTGCAGCAATGCTCCACTCTTTCCTTCTCCATCCGTGACCCTAAGACCCTGCTCCACCACAGCCGGTAAGGTATATCCGCTGTTATGACCTGGTGGTCAGGACAATAATGGACCTGGTGGTTAAGAGCACACGGAATGACCTGATAGTTACTGATAATAAAGGACGAGCTCTGGGATGTGGAAACTCTGCTGACCGCAATCCCTAATCCTATCAAACACACTAGAAATAGCCGTGGATTGCGCCTAACGCTCCCTATGCAACTCGGCACAGCCTTAGAAACTAGCTAGTCCTGAAGATAGAAAAATAAAGCCTACCTTGCCTCAGAGAAATTCCCCAAAGGAAAAGGCAGCCCCCCACATATAATGACTGTGAGTAAAGATGAAAATACAAACACAGAGATGAAATAGATTTAGCAAAGTGAGGCCCAACTAACTGAACAGACCGAGGATAGGAAAGGTTACTTTGCGGTCAGCACAAAAACCTACAAAAAGACCACGCAGAGGGCGCAAAAAGACCCTCCGCACCGACTCACGGTGCGGAGGCGCTTCCTCTGCGTCCCAGAGCTTCCAGCAAGCAAGAGAACAATAAAAATAGCAAGCTGGACAGAAAAATAGCAAACAAAAGAAATACAAGCTGGAACTTAGCTTCTGCTGGGAAGACAGGTCACAAGAACGATCCAGGAGTGAACAAGACCAATACTGGAACATTGACAGGTGGCATGGAGCAAAGATCTAAGTGGAGTTAAATAGAGCAGCAGCTAACGAATTAACCTCGTCACCTGTGGAAGGAAACTCAGAAACACCCACCAGAGGAAGTCCATGGACAGAACCAGCCGAAGTACCATTCATGACCACAAGAGGGAGCCCGACAACAAAATTCACAACAGTACCCCCCCCTTGAGGAGGGGTCACCGAACCCTCACCAGAGCCCCCAGGCCGACCAGGATGAGCCAAATGAAAGGCACGAACCAGATCGGCAGCATGAACATCAGAGGCAAAAACCCAGGAATTATCTTCCTGACCATAACCCTTCCACTTGACCAGGTACTGGAGTTTCCGTCTCGAAACACGAGAATCCAAAATCTTCTCCACCACATACTCCAACTCCCCCTCAACCAACACCGGGGCTGGAGGATCAACGGATGGAACCACAGGCGCCACGTATCTCCGCAATAATGACCTATGGAACACATTATGGATGGCAAAAGAAGCAGGAAGGGCCAAACGAAATGACACAGGATTGATAACCTCAGAAATCTTATACGGACCAATGAAACGAGGCTTAAACTTAGGAGAGGAAACCTTCATAGGAACATAACGAGACAACAACCAAACCAAATCCCCAACACGAAGTCGGGGACCCACACAGCGCCGGTGGTTAGCGAAACGTTGAGCCTTCTCCTGGGACAATGTCAAATTGTCCACCACATGAGTCCAAATCTGCTGCAACCTGTCCACCACAGTATCTACACCAGGACAGTCCGAAGACTCAACCTGCCCTGAAGAGAAACGAGGATGGAAACCAGAATTGCAGAAAAACGGCGAAACCAAAGTAGCCGAGCTGGCCCGATTATTAAGGGCGAACTCAGCCAACGGCAAAAAGGACACCCAATCATCCTGATCAGCAGAAACAAAGCATCTCAGATATGTTTCCAAAGTTTGATTAGTTCGTTCGGTTTGGCCATTTGTCTGAGGATGGAAAGCCGAGGAAAAAGACAAATCAATGCCCATCCTAGCACAAAAGGATCGCCAAAACCTCGAAACAAACTGGGAACCTCTGTCAGAAACGATGTTCTCCGGGATACCATGTAAACAAACCACATGCTGGAAAAATAATGGCACCAAATCAGAGGAGGAAGGCAATTTAGACAAAGGTACCAAATGGACCATCTTAGAAAAGCGATCACAAACCACCCAAATGACCGACATCTTTTGAGAGATGGGGAGATCCGAAATAAAATCCATAGAAATATGCGTCCAGGGCCTCTTCGGGACCGGCAAGGGCAAAAGCAACCCACTGGCACGAGAACAGCAGGGCTTAGCCCGAGCACAAGTCCCACAGGACTGCACAAAAGAACGCACATCCCGTGACAAAGACGGCCACCAAAAGGATCTAGCCACCAAATCTCTGGTACCAAAGATTCCAGGATGCCCAGCCAACACTGAACAATGAATCTCAGAGATAACTCTACTAGTCCATCTATCAGGGACAAACAGTTTCTCCGCTGGGCAACGGTCAGGTCTATCAGCCTGAAATTTTTGCAGCACCCGCCGGAAATCAGGGGAGATGGCAGACAAAATTACCCCCTCTTTGAGAATACCCGCCGGCTCAGGAACACCCAGAGAGTCAGGCACAAAACTCCTTGACAGGGCATCAGCCTTCACATTCTTAGAGCCCGGAAGGTACGAAACCACAAAATCAAAACGGGAGAAAAATAACGACCATCGAGCCTGTCTCGGATTCAACCGTTTGGCAGACTCAAGATAAGTCAAATTCTTGTGATCTGTCAAGACCACCACGCGATGCTTGGCTCCTTCAAGCCAATGACGCCACTCCTCGAATGCCCACTTCATGGCCAACAACTCATGATTACCAACATCATAATTACGCTCAGCAGGCGAAAACTTTCTAGAAAAGAAAGCACATGGCTTCATCACCGAGCCATCAGAACTTCTTTGCGACAAAACAGCCCCTGCTCCAATCTCAGAAGCATCAACCTCAACCTGAAACGGGAGCGAAACATCTGGCTAGCACAACACAGGGGCAGAAGAAAAACAACGCTTCAACTCCTGAAAAGCCTCTACAGCTGCAGAAGACCAATTGACCACATCAGCACCCTTCTTGGTCAAATCAGTCAATGGTTTAGCAACAGTAGAAAAATTAGCGATGAAGCGCCGATAAAAATTAGCAAAGCCCAGGAACTGTTGCAGGCTTTTCACAGATGTCGGCTGAGTCCAATCGTAAATGGCCTGGACTTTAACAGGATCCATCTCGATAGTAGAAGGGGAAACAATTAACCCCAAAAATGAAACCTTCTGAACTCCAAAGAGACACTTTGACCCCTTCACAAACAAGGAATTCGCATGAAGGACCTGGAACACCATTCTGACCTGCTTCACATGAGACTCCCGATCATCCGATAAGACCAAAATATCATCCAAATACACAATCAGGAATTTATCCAGGTACTCTCGGAAGATGTCATGCATAAAGGACTGAAATACTGATGGAGCATTGGAAAGCCCGAATGGCATAACCAGGTACTCAAAATGGCCCTCGGGCGTATTAAATGCTGTTTTCCACTCATCGCCTTGTTTAATACGCACAAGATTATACGCCCCTCGAAGATCTATCTTGGTGAACCAACTAGCCCCTTTAATACGAGCAAACAAATCAGACAGCAACGGCAAAGGATACTGAAATTTGACTGTAATTTTATTAAGAAGGTGGTAATCAATACAAGGTCTCAAAGAACCATCCTTTTTGGCCACAAAAAGAACCCTGCTCCTAACGGTGATGACGACGGGCGAATATGGCCTTTCTCCAAGGATTCCTTTATATAACTCCGCATAGCGGCGTGTTCTGGCACAGATAAATTGAACAATGGGCCCTTAGGAAACTTACTACCAGGAATCAAATTAATTGCACAATCGCAATCCCTATGAGGAGGTAGGGCACTGGCTTTGGGCTCATCAAATACATCCCGATAATCCGACAAAAACTCTGGAACTTCAGAAGGAGTGGAAGACGAAATAGACAAAAATGGAACATCACCATGTACCCCCTGGCAGCCCCAGCTGGACACAGACATAGATTTCCAGTCCAATACTGGATTATGAACCTGTAGCCATGGCAACCCCAAAACGACCACATCATGCAGATTATGCAACACCAGAAAGCGGATATCCTCCTGATGTGCAGGAGCCATGCACATGGTCAATTGGGTCCAGTACTGAGGCTTATTCTTGGCCAAAGGCGTAGCATCAATTCCTCTCAATGGAATAGGATACTGCAAGGGCTCCAAGAAAAAACCACAGCGCCTAGCATACTCCAAGTCCATCAAATTCAGGGCAGCGCCTGAATCCACAAATGCCATAACAGAATAGGATGACAAAGAGCAAATCAGAGTAACAGACAATAGAAATTTAGACTGTACCGTACCAATGGAGGCAGACCTAGCCAACCGCTTAGTGCGCTTAGGACAATCGGAGATAGCATGAGTGGAATCACCACAGTAAAGACATAGCCCATTCCGACATCTGTGTTCTTGCCGTTCAGCTCTGGTCAAAGTCCTATCACATTGCATAGGCTCAAGCCCATGCTCAGATAGTACCGCCAAATGGTGCACAGCTTTACGCTCACGCAAGCGTCGATCGATCTGAATGGCCAAGGACATAGACTCATTCAGACCAGCAAGCATGGGAAATCCCATCATGACATCCTTAAGAGCTTCAGAGAGACCCTTTCTGAAGATTGCTGCCAGGGCACATTCATTCCACTGAGTGAGCACAGACCACTTTCTAAACTTCTGACAATATATCTCCGCTTCATCATGACCCTGACACAGAGCCAGCAAGATTTTCTCTGCCTGATCCACTGAATTAGGTTCGTCATAAAGCAATCCAAGCACCAGGAAAAACGCATCAACATCACGCAATGCCGGATCTCCTGGCGCAAGGGAAAAGGCAGCCCCCCACATATAATGACTGTGAGTAAAGATGAAAATACAAACACAGAGATGAAATAGATTTAGCAAAGTGAGGCCCGACTAACTGAACAGACCGAGGATAGGAAAGGTTACTTTGCGGTCAGCACAAAAACCTACAAAAAGACCACGCAGAGGGCGCAAAAAGACCCTCCGCACCGACTCACCGTGCGGAGGCGCTCCCTCTGCGTCCCAGAGCTTCCAGCAAGCAAAAGAACAATAAAAATAGCAAGCTGGACAGAAAAATAGCAAACAAAAGAAATACAAGCTGGAACTTAGCTTCTGCTGGGAAGACAGGTCACAAGAACGATCCAAGAGTGAACAAGACCAATACTGGAACATTGACAGGTGGCATGGAGCAAAGATCTAAGTGGAGTTAAATAGAGCAGCAGCTAACGAATTAACCTCGTCACCTGTGGAAGGAAACTCAAACACCCACCAGAGGAAGTCCATGGACAGAACCAGCCGAAGTACCATTCATGACCACAGGAGGGAGCCCGACAACAAAATTCACAACAATCCGCATTATAAGACACATCCCGATTTTTCCCCAAAATTTTTGGTAAAAAAGTGAATCTTATAATCCGAAAAATACGGTATATGTTTTTTAAAATCTTGCCCCTACAAGCCGCCGCCCTAGGCACCGGACCTCTGGTGCATGGTGGCAAATACGGGCCTGATGATAGCATGGAATAAAAGGAAGGTTTATTTAATGGATTTCAGTCATCTGTAGTTACTAAATCATGTGTAAATTTTTATGCCGCTAATGTATTTCAAATGGTTATCTACTACTTTATAACCTGCCACCATCTGTCCTAACAGCTGCAGAGGAGAATATTTGAAATTGTCTTTATTACATGGTTCTTGCTGACATGTGAGAGAATGTGTCACTGATTCCTTCCTGTGGCTTTCAATCCCATCTGCAAATGCCAGTTTAGAACCATATAATGTAGTAAAAGACTATTACAAATATGCTTGTCTGCATGTATTTGAACAGAAGTGGGAAGGTTATAAAGTAGGATACAACCACTTTTGCTTTTAAAAACTTTCATTGGGGCAGTCATAATGGAGACTCAAACTTTCTTACTGTATTATCTGTATAGAGAGCATGGCTGTCATGACTATTTTGTCGGTGTCCCAGGACCAGGGGCTCCTTCCCTGTCCCTAACGCTAGGGGCGCCCTAGATCGCACTGTTTTCCAGATTACTTCTGATGGTGAAGATGCCGGGGCCACATGCCATGCCTTACCTCCTGAATCGGCCCTCAGTCTGTACCATTCCCCCACCCTGAGAAGAGGGAAGTAGTGTACCGTAATACACCAACCAGACTAACAAGGTAATATGAACAGGGGTAACTAAAAATACTAAAAATAGAAATATACTAACACAGACAACAGAGGAATGCATTGGGGAGTGGAGGATGGGGTAAAACCAAAGTAAGAGAAGAAAGGGAATTATCACACACTCAAAACCTAGTCACAGATAAATCCACCAAACATCTTCTCAAATAACAACTACCAACAACCTCCAGCCATGCAGCAAAAGCTTCCTGGAGCTCTCAACTGAGCAGATTAACCCTTGCACTGCTAAAAGAAACTTTCAATGTTTAATATGAAGGTAAAGTGCTTCTCATCAGTGCAGGAGCAGGAGAAATCACACGCTGCGGTCTTCTGGCTCCTCTGTGTTGCGATAAAACCCATGACACAAGCAAGGTTTGTGCACTTTGTTAGCTGAAGTAAATGGGAGTCAAGGAGGTTGGCCACTACTTTTTTATGGATAACCTATACTTAAGAAAGACCATCATTATCTAATCGGTGGGGGTGGCACTCCTGCCAATCAGATTTTAATAATCTGCCAAAGGTGACAAAAGTTCTCAGAACACAGGATCTCTATGACTATGGCCACTATAGAAATAACAGACCTGCTGTGTTCCAGCAGCATTCAAGAACTTCCGTTCGTCGCCGCTGCTTACAGCTGATCGGGGGAGTTGCCAGATGTCACACCGCCACCATGTAGGTATTGCACTGATGATGCATATGGATTAGGATTATCCTCTGCCATAACCATCAACAGAGCACGATTTGTAGTTTTACATAAATGATTTGTCAGCAGGTAACAAACAGCTCAACTCTGAATTGCCTGATACAAGTTCCATTGTGGTAGACTTCAAGCGAGTTGAGCACTGGAAATACAGCAGGATGGTTCCAGTGGCAACTGGAGGAGCATCCCTTGGGGTGATATGTGCAAAACGAGAGCTTTTAAAAAGAGTTATATTGGAACCCATTAAAATATATTTTTTATACATTGTTATTTATATGACCACATCGTGAGTTTGAGAATAACCCTTCAGTAACAAAACCAATTGTTGAATTAAGAGTTATGTATTTCATATGGCAACTCCCAATATGGAATGTTAAATGGATGCTTTTTCTCTATATTTATAGTTTATTTTTTCTTTTTCTACATTTAAGGTACATGTGTTTGCAGGAAGTTATGGGTTACTGGAACCAATGTGCACATGTTGGCCTCTAGCACATAACAAGGATCTAAAAAGAAATGTTCAATCTTGAGATGAGGGAAGGGCAAATGTTTCCCCTCTGCCTATTGGCAAGATTCGATCTAACTTTTGGTGAAAAAATAAAAATGTATGAGAGAGAATATTTGAACATAATGTAAGGGGGTCCTTAAATGAGTTAAGATGATGAGAAAAAGTTGATAAGAAAATAAGACAGCCCTTAAGAATTTATAAGCTTGAATGTGACACTGCAATCGTCAGACTCGACACTGCAATTGTTTGCATTTTGGGTCTGTATATATATTAAGTAAATGACAACATATTAATTCTTGGAATCAAAGAAATAACCCCAGAAAGTAACGAAGAACACAGTTAGGTTCGTTTACTATGTAATACACTACTGTCTTGTTTGCCATGTATCACTGACTGTTCTGTATTCTGTAATTATCTTCATTCTTCTCCCATTTCTTGCCACAAACTATGACCTATAGACATTGACATCAGAAGTAACGAGCACTAATGCTGGTTACTCCTTCTCTCCTGTGTGTTGTGTTACATTTACATGACCCCAAGGCCAAGAGCTCAGGGACATGGCTGATAATTTGCTCTTTCCACTCCTTTTGGGAGGGTTTTGGGATAATATTATAAACTAATTAACATCCTTTGACCTGAGGGAGACCGTTCTACAGTCAGACAGGTTTTCCAGCAATATGTCAATACTAAATCAGTTTCCTGTATGATGATTAGAGCTAAGTTGATTAGCATTGAGCTTATTGGTTAATTACGTGTTAATGAGAGAAATGTAGAAAAGCTGGTCTGTTAGTGACCCCTGAGGATTGCATTTGGACTACCTATCTTAGAATGTGTAGACAAGCTCACGACTGGATTTTGAATATTTTTTATAATTTTTGGACATAAAAGTATTTACAGTTGAATCCAGAAGTTTATATACACTTTATAAAAAGACACATATGCATGTTTTCTCAATATCTGACATGAAATATGAATAAACCTTTCCCATTTTAGGGCAGTTAGGATTACCATAATTATTAATATTTGCCAACTGCCAGTATAATGTGAGACAGAGAATGTTTTAAGTACAAACAAGATGGGAATGTCCAGTCATCATACCGCTCAGGAAGGAGATGGGTTCTGTGTCCCAGAGATGAATGTGCTTTGGTCCGACATGTGCATATCAACCCAAGTATAAAAGAAAACGACCTTGTGAAGATGATGGCGGAAGCTGGTAAGATTGCATCAATATCCACAGTGAAACGAGTACTGTATCAACATGGTCTGAAAGGCCACTCTGCCAGGAAGAAGCCTTTAATCAAAAAAATACATAAAAAAGCTAGATTAATGTTTGCAAATGCACACAAGAACAAAGACCTTCATTTTGGGAGACATGTCCTGTGGTCTGATGAAACTAAAATTGAACTTTTTGGGCATAATGACCATCGCTATGTTTGGAGAAAAAAGGGAGAAGATTGGAAGCCTAAGAACACCATCCCAACTGTGAAACACGGAGTTGGCACATCATGTTGTGGGGTTGTTTTGCTGCAGGAGGGACTGGTGCACTTCACAAAAATAGATGGCATCATGAGAAAAGAAGATAATGTGGCAGTACTGAAGCAACATCTCAAGACATCAGCCAGTTAAAGTTTTGCAGAAATGGGTCTTCCAAATGGACAATGACACGAAGCATATTGCCAAAATGGTAACAAAGTGGCTTAAGGATAACAAAGTCAATGTTTTGTAGTGGCCATCACAAAGCCCTGCTCTCAATCCTATTGAAAATTTATGGGTAAAGCTGAAAAGGCTGGTGTGAGCAAGGCGACCTACAAACCTGGATCAGTTACTCCAGTTTTGTTAGGAGGAATGGGCCCAAATTCCGACCGACTATTGTGAGAGGCTTGTGGAAGGATATATCAAACGTTTAACCCAAGTCATTCAGTTTAAGCACTTACTAATATATAGGTATGGCAGGTTTTTCTACTGAACTTTTTATTCTGATCTTGCTTTCTCCAATGATAAAACCATGATTAATAGTTAATACTGTAGTGATCTAATTGCTTAATACAGAGTAGGAACATGGCAATAGTTCTGAAGATAAAATTGTGTTAACTGTAAATTAGATGATGATTATTTCTGTACTTGAGTAAGAAATCTTGAAGCCATGATATCATACACGTATGATTCATAAAGTGTTTATTTCTAATGTCGTAATGATTCATGCATTTATACTATCAAGGCATGAAGACTTCTTATCATGAGAGTCATTAATCAAATCTTCTAGGTGTTAAGTCTCTTTACATCAACCAGATCAACTGATTTTGGTGGGATTGGTCAATTATCTTGAGTGTTTCCAGGTCTCCCAATGTGTGATGGGGCATGTTGGATCCTTTTGTTCCCAACGAAAATGGATCAAATATTAGAAAAAACTTTCTGACAGTGAGGGTGATCAATGAGTCGAAAAAGGCTGCCATGAGAGGTGGCGAGTTCTCCTTCAATGGAAGTCTTCAAACAGAGGCTGGACAGACATCTGTCTGATATGGTTTAGTGAATCCTGCATTGAATAGGGGGTTGGACACTATGACCCTGGAGGTCCCTTCCAACTCTAATATACTATTATTCTATGAAAACATCTCCAGAGGTGTTTGGTGGCACAATTTCTTAACACTTGAGTGAATGTGCCTTGGGCTCCCATTACTTTGATGCCATTTCACTGTTTGTCCTCCTTTGGATCACCTTGGAAGGTGTTAAACACTGCATACTGGGGACTCCCAATCAAACCTGACATTTTTTGTATGCTCTGACTCGGCTGTCTAGCGATCACAATTGTGAATCTTGTCAAAATTGCTCAATTCCTTATACTTGACCATTTTTTTTCAACATATTGACTTCAAGAACTGAGTTTTCACTTGGTGCCCAATATATCCAACCCCTTTGACAAGCGGCTTTGTGAGGAGATAATCAATGTTATTCACTTTAACTTGTCAGCGATTTGATTTTATGGTTGAACAGTGTATGAGGCAATGTAGTTGTAAGATAACCAACCAGCAATAGTTTTATAGAACCCGAAATCTGTCACCTACCATCAGTACAGAGCAACAAGGGTTACGGTCACTTCTCTGCCACAAGTAGTGTTCTACAGAGACAGTGCAGAAGTGTAATGGTATTTCATAATTGCACACTAATGTACTAAATATATCCAGTACCGACTACAGCTATAAATATACTGTGCACTTAGTTGGTGATGAACAGGATGAAAAACAAGCAAAAAAAAAAAGACATGGCAGATGATTTTTTTTTTATTTTTTCTTATGGTAAAAGAGAAGGCGTCATTTAGCTGTGCTAATGCGAAAATAAAAATAAGTTGTATAATTACTATTATGGGAGTGAGTATAAAATAAATATAAAAAAAATGTTTCCCTCCTTCTCCAACCCCTCCAAAAGTTGGACACTCCAAAATGCTACAACGGTTATAAAAAAAAAAAAAAACCTTCTTAGCCATAAAAAACTATAATGTGCTATTTCATAATTTTTGTATAATAAAAATGTACGATATGTAAGACTACTGCTAGTAAGGTGATTAGTTGTACAATTACTACGATAAGGGTGAAGACATATTTTAAAAAATGTTTTCCTCTTCTAGGCAAAATAAACAGAGAATGCATAGATAAAAAATCTATAGATACATTTTTTTTTCCTTAAACCCTAAGACATATAAAGCTAATACTAGGAATTATCAGTTTATTAATTTTTACATTATATTTTTGCTAATACGGTGTCAGGATTGCCATCTAGAATAATGTTCAATTAAAACTCTAAGATAGATTCAAGGTGATATGACCCACACAATCTGACATTTCTACCGTCCAGGCTCTTTGTCCAATAATCACAGAGAGGTCAGTAAGAGAGGGTCTATATAACAGCCAATATGGACACAAAGGCCCCCACACACATTAGACTAATGTCGGCCAACTCTCTGTGTATGGAGGCGCCAGACAACTGATCGGCAAGGTTAGGGGTGTAACAATCGCGGTCATAGAAGATGTGACCGCTCTCAGGAAAGAAGGGGGCCTGCTGATGCAAGTGCGTTTTTTCAGCTTGATGTGTGTCCTTAGATGTACATTCAGTTGAAATGTATTGCAGTGCAGAGAGTATAGACTTAAGGTACCTTCACACTGAACGATATCGCTAGCGATCCGTGACGTTGCAGCGTCCTGGCTAGCGATATCGTTGAGTTTGACACGCAGCAGCGATCAGGATCCTGCTGTGCCATCGTTGGTCGGAGCAGAAAGTCCAGAACTTTATTTCGTCGCTGGACTCCCGCAGACATCGCTAAATCGGCGTGTGTGACGCCAATTCAGCGATGTCTTCACTGGTAACCAGGGTAAACATCGGGTTACTAAGCGCAGGGCCGCGCTTAGTAACCCGATGTTTACCCTGGTTACCAGTGTAAATGTAAAAACAAACAAACACTACATACTTACATTCCGGTGTCTGTCGAGTCCCTCGGCATTCTGCTTCCCTGCACTGTCAGCGCCGGCCAGCCGTAAAGCAGATTACAGTGGTGACGTCACCGTTGTGCTTTACGGCCAGCCGGCGCTCACAGTCAGTGCAGGAAAGCACAGCGACGGGGAATGTAAGTATGTAGTGTTTTTTTTTTTTTTTACATTAGCACTGGTAACCAGGGTAAACATCGGGTTACTAAGCGCCGCCCTGCGCTTAGTAACCCGATGTTTACCCTGGTTACCCGGGGACTGGCATCGTTGGTCGCTGGAGAGCTGTCTGTGTGACAGCTCTCCAGCGACCACACAGCGACGCTGCAGCGATCGGCATCGTTGTCTAGATCGCTGCAGCGTCGCTAAATGTGACGGTACCCTAACACGGCACTCTATAGTAAAAGTGTTGTTGGTGCACCTCCACTGGAATCACTTACAGCTCATGGAGCACCACTGGATAGCATTTCTCCTGTCGTGCTGTTCACCTTCAGCTATTTGGAACAAGATCATCACCAATGTTATATGACCATTTGTAACTGTGCTATTATGCATCATGTGACACTTCCTATGGTCTAAATTTTCTTTATTTTGTGTATACTTTTAGTTCATGTTAAAGAATGTTCTGATGAAGGTCCTGTGATGGACCGAAAACGTTCATAACCATTTTTGTCTGGATGCACAAATAAAAGGAAGCTCTATTTTGCTCAAATACTGAGTGCCAAGTTTATTATTATATTGCAGTGCATAGAGTCATGGAATCCCTGCACTACAAAGCTATGCAACCCACTATCCTAGGCCAGGAGCTGATGACGGCGAGCCCGTCGCGGGCGGTGCACGATGTCACTACATTCATTGCCGGCCACTGCTATTGAATAAAAAGACACTGCACATTGTGGGAGAAGCAGTGGGGGGATTCAGGAGGTTCTCCCTGGTTCTGTGGAACCATTTGTTACAATGGCATGGGGTTCCCAGAACATGAAAGAACCAGAGCCCCAGGGGTGGATTCAGCCGTTTCTAACTGAATGTGCATCCTCGCACACACATTTAGTTGAAATGTATTACGGTGCACAAAGCTATTGGCTTCCTCCACTGCAATAGTTAAAATGGCCTATCAGTGACACATGGCTGAAGAGGCGGAGCTGCATTGAAGCCCCACCCTTCCTGCTTAAAGCTTCCTGATTCTATTACCATGGAGACCAAAGTCAGTGTGTGGGTGCTACAGCAGCTGAGTGTGAGTACTGGGGGCTGCTCATATAGTGTGAGGTCTGCAATGATGACACCCAGTGTGTGAGGTGTGGATAAGTCACTGCTGCTCTGGGAGCCGCTTCTCTGCAGTGTTACCATTACATCCCGCTACATGACATTTACTTCTACATAGGGAAAAGGAGTCTAACCTATACCGTGTGTGCCAGTCCTAGATGCCCCAAATCTGTGTGCCAGTCCCAGATGCCCTATATCTGTTTGCTTGCCAGTTCCAGATGCCACATACCTGAATGTGCCAGTCCCAGATGCCACATACCTGCGTGTGCCAGTCCCAGATGCCCCATACACGTGTGCCAGTCCCAGATGCCCCATGCCTGAGTGTGTCAGTCTCAGATGCCCCATGCCTGTGTGTGTCAGTCTCTGATGCCCCATACATTTGTTTGCCAGTCTCAGATGCCCCATACTGGTGTGTGCAAGTCCCAGATGTCCCCATACCTGTGTGTGCTAGTCCCAGACCCCCTATATCTGTGTGTGCCAAAGATGCCCCTGTATCCAAGGGTCCCAATTCCAGATGCCCCATACCTGTGTGTGCCAGTCAAATATGCCCCCATAACTGTGTGTGGCAGTCCCAGATGCCCCATACCTGTGGGGGCCAATCCCAGATTCCCCATACCCATGTTTACCACTCCCAGATGCCCCCATAACCATGTTTGCCAGTCCCAGATGCCTCCATACCCACGTGTGCCAGTCCCAGATGCCTCCATACCCACGTGTACCAGTCCTACAGTGGTCCATTACTAGGATCTAGCCCTAGTGCTCCACACCATAACAGGGGGTAATAATTATTAAAAATTTAAAATGGTTTTCCATTTCCAATATCGGTAAAGGTGCCAGGAGTTGTCACTACCACTGATCAAGTGAATGGGGTATTTAGCCACTGGGCGGTCTGTAAATAAACCAAATTCTTGTGGTCTGTGAATACTTGGAAGGGAAACACGCCCCCCCCAAGAGATGTCTCCACTCTGAGAAGGCTAACTTCATTTTTAGCAACTCCTTGTCCCCGATGGAATAATTCCTCTCCGCTGGTGTGAAGGTTTTGGAAAAGAAGAAGCAAGGATGCTTCCGACCTTGAGCATCCTTTTGGAAGAGGACTGCTCCAGCACCAACGGATGAGGCATCCACCTCCATTACTAACGGCTTATCTACATCGGGGCAATGTAGAATGGGGGCGCTAGCAAAATGACATTTAATAGAAGTGAAAGCCTTGGAGACCTCCACAGACCACAATTTGGGATTTGCTCCCTTCTTGGTGAGGGCTACCAAGGGAGCTACCAAAATTGAGAAATGAGGGATGAACTGGCGATAATAGTTAATGAATCCCATAAAGCGCTGCACGGCTTTAAGGGAATGGGGTTCTTGCCAGTCCATCACAGCCTGCTCCTGCTCAAACACACATTTCTCCAACTTGGCGTAGAGGGAGTTAGTTCGTAGGAGGTCGAAGACTCTGCAAACATCTCTCCAGTGGGAGTCAATATCTGGAGAGTAGATGAGAATATCATCCAGATAGACTACAACCGAGGTGGAGAGCATATCCCGGAAGATATCATTCACAAAGTCTTGGAAAACGGCTGGGGCATTACAGAGCCCAACTAGCTTCACTAGATATTCATAGTGCCCATCCCTGGTGGTAAAAGCCGTCTTCCATTCGTTCCCCTCACGGATGCGAATCAGGTTTTAAGCACCCCGCAGAGCTACAGTTAGGTCCATATATATTTGGACAGAGACAACATTTTTCTAATTTTGGTTATAGACATTACCACAATGCATTTTAAACAAAACAATTCAGATGCAGTTGAAGTTCAGACTTTCAGCTTTCATTTGAGGGTATCCACATTAAAATTGGATGAAGGGTTTAGGAGTTTCAGCTCCTTAACATGTGCCACCCTGTTTTTAAAGGGACCAAAAGTAATTGGACAGAGTCAATAATTCTAAATTAAATGTTCATTTTTAGTACTTGGGTTGAAAACCCTTTGTTGGCAATGACTGCCTGAAGTGTTGAACTCATGGACATCACCAGATGCTGTGTTTCATTCTTTTTGAAGCTCTGCCAGGCCTTCACTGTGGTGGTTTTCAGTTGCTGTTTGTTCGTGGGCCTTTCTGTCTGAAGTTTAGTCTTTAACAAGTGAAATGCATGCTCAATTGGGTTGAGATCAGGTGAATATTCCACTTCTTTGCTTTAATAAACTCATGGGTTGCTTTGGCTTTATGTTTTGGGTCATTGTCCATCAGTAGTATGAAACGACGACCAATCAGTTTGGCTGCATTTGGCTGGATCTGAGCACACAGTATGGCTCTGAATACCTCAGAATTCATTCGGCTACTTCTGTCCTGTGTCACATCATCAATAAACACAAGTGACCCAGTGCCACTGGCAGCCATGCATGCCCAAGCCATCACACTGCCTCTGCCATGTTTTACAGATGATGTGGTATGCTTTGGATCATGAGCTGTACCACGCCTTTGCCATACTTTTCTCTTTCCATCATTCTGGTAGAGGTTGATGTTGGTTTCATCTGTCCAAAGAATGTTCTTCCAGAACTGTGCTGGCTTTTTTAGATGTTTTTTAGCAAAGTCCAGTCTAGCCTTTTTATTCTTGATGCTTATGAGTGGCTTGCACCGTGCAGTGAACCCTCTGTATTTACTTTCATGCAGTCTTCTCTTTATGGTAGATTTGGATATTGATATGCCTACCTCCTGGAGAGTGTTGTTCACTTGGTTGGCTGTTGTGAAGGGTGTTGTGAGTTCTGTTTTTGGGCTCCCTCTGGTGGTTACTGATGGTACTGGGTGACTTGTCTTTCCTGGGTTTCTGGGTTCCACCTGTTCCATCAGCATATGGGAGTTTCCTATTTAACCTGGCTTTGCTGGCATTTCCTCGCCGGTTATCAATGTATCCAGTGTGTCTTGTTACCTCTGCTCCCTGCTCCTAGAACCTTCTGGACAAGCTAAGTTTGGATTTTCCTGTTTTGTGTTTTGCTTAATTTGGTTTTTAGTCCAGCCTGCAGATATGTGATTCTCTGCTGCTGGTTGCTCTAGTGGGCTGAAATTGCTTTTCATGTACCATGAGTTGGCACATGAGTTCAAGTAATTTCAGGATGGTTTTTTGAAGGGTTTTTCGCTGACCGCGCAGTTCACTTTTGTATCCTCTGCTATCTAGCTTTAGCGGGCCTCATTTTGCTGAAACTGTTTTCATACTACGTATGTGCTTTCCTCTCATTTCACCGTCATTATATGTGGGGGGCTACTTTTATTTGTGTGTTAGGTTCAGGGTCGCGGTCAGCTCAGGTTCCATCGCCCTAGAGCTTGTTTGTATCTGTGCTTGTCATTTTTGTGATCCCCTGCCATTGGGATCATGACAGTATAACCGGCCCACAAAGTGTTAATTGTATTGGCTGAAGTAGGAGGATAAGTAGTCTGAGGAAGTTTTTTTTTTTTTTTTTTTTTCTTCCCCTTTCCCTCAGAGTTTGCTGCCTAGCCTTATTGCAGCCTGGCTACTTCCTCCTCCTCTTAATCTTTGAATGGCTCTGATCTCAGCTGTTTATCATGGACGTCCAGAGTTTGGCTTCCAGCCTGAATAATCTTGCCGCTAAGGTTCAAAATATACAGGATTTTGTTGTACATGCTCCTATGTCTGAACCTAGAATTCCTGTCCCAGAGTTTTTTTCTGGAGATAGATCTCGTTTTCTGAATTTTAGGAACAATTGCAAGTTGTTTCTTTCTTTGAAATCTCGCTCCTCTGGAGACCCTGCTCAGCAAGTCAAGATAATTATATCTTTCCTGCGGGGTGACCCTCAGGATTGGGCATTTGCATTGGCACCAGGGGACCCTGCGTTGCTTTATGCGGATGCGTTTTTTCTGGCATTGGGTTTGCTCTATGAGGAACCTAACCAAGAGATTTAGGCTGAAAAAGCTTTGTTGGCCCTCTCTCAGGGGCAAGATGAAGCAGAAATTTATTGTCAAAAATTTCGGAAGTCGTCGGTGCTTACTCAGTGGAATGAGTGCGCTCTGGCTGCAAAGTTTAGAGATGGCCTTTCTGAGGCCATTAAAGATGTTATGGTGGGGTTCCCTGCGCCTGCTGGTCTGAATGAGTCTATGACTATGGCTGTTCAGATTGATCGGCGTTTACGGGAGCGCAAACCTGTGCATCATTTGGCGGTGTCGTCTGAACCGTCACCTGAGATAATGCAATGTGATAGAATTCAGTCCAGAAGTGAACGGCAAAAGTATAGGCGGAAAAAAGGGTTGTGCTTTTATTGTGGTGATTCAGCTCATGTTATATCAGCATGCTCTAAACCCACAAAAAAGGTTGATAAGTCTGTTGCCATTAGTACTTTACAGTCTAAGTTCATTCTGTCTGTGACTCTGATTTGTTCATTATCATCCATTTCCGTTGATGCCTATGTGGATTCAGGCGCTGCCCTGAGTCTTATGGATTGGTCATTTGCCAATCGCTGTGGGTTTAGTCTGGAGCCTCTGGAAGTCCCTATTCCTTTGAAGGGAATTGACTCTACACCTTTGGCTATGAATAAACCTCAGTACTGGACACAAGTGACCATGCGTATGACTCCCGTTCATCAGGAGGTGATTCGCTTCCTGGTACTGTATAATTTGCATGATGTTCTAGTACTTGGTCTGCCATGGTTACAAACTCATAATCCAGTCCTTGACTGGAAATCAATGTCTGTGTTAAGCTGGGGTTGTCAGGGGGTTCATGATGATGCACCTCCGATTTCTATCGCTTCATCTACTCCTTCTGAGATTCCTGTGTTTTTGTCTGATTATCGGGATGTTTTTGAGGAGCCTAAGCTCAGTTCGCTTCCTCCTCACAGGGATTGCGATTGTGCTATAAATTTAATTCCAGGCAGTAAATTTCCTAAAGGTCGTTTGTTCAATCTGTCAGTGCCAGAGCATACTGCTATGCGGGATTATGTTAAGGAGTCCTTGGAAAAGGGACATATCCGTCCATCTTTGTCCCCTTTGGGAGCAGGTTTTTTTTTCGTGGCCAAAAAAGATGGTTCCTTGAGGCCTTGTATAGATTATCGTCTTTTGAATAAGATTACCGTAAAATATCAGTATCCTTTGCCATTGTTGACTGATTTGTTTGCTCGCATTAAGGGGGCTAAATAGTTCACTAAGATTGATCTTCGGGGTGCGTATAATCTTATACGAATAAAGCAAGGTGATGAGTGGAAAACCGCATTTAATACGCCTGAGGGCCATTTTGAGTATTTGGTAATGCCTTTTGGACTTTCTAATGCTCCTTCAGTCTTCCAGTCCTTTATGCACGATATTTTCCGTGAATATCTGGATAAATTTATGATTGTGTATTTGGATGATATTTTAGTTTTTTCTGATGACTGGGAGTCTCATGTGAAGCAGGTCAGAATGGTGTTCCAGGTCCTTCATGCGAATTCCTTGTTTGTGAAGGGCTCAAAGTGTCTCTTTGGAGTCCAGAAGATTTCTTTCTTGGGGTATATTTTTTCCCCTTCTACTATTGAGATGGATCCCGTCAAGGTTCAGGCTATTTGTGACTGGACGCAGCCTACATCTCTTAAGAGTCTACAGAAGTTCTTGGGCTTTGCTAATTTCTATCGTCGTTTTATAACTAATTTTTCTAGTGTTGTTAAGCCTTTGACGGATTTGACTAAGAAGGGTGCTGATGTTGCTAATTGGTCTCCTGCGGCTGTGGAGGCCTTTCAGGAACTTAAGCGCCGGTTTTCTTCTGCTCCTGTGTTGCGTCAGCCAGATGTTTCGCTCCCTTTTCAGGTTGAGGTTGATGCTTCCGAGATTGGAGCGGGGGCGGTTTTGTCACAGAGAAGCTCCGATGGCTCAGTGATGAAGCCATGCGCGTTTTTTTCTAGAAAGTTTTCGCCGGCTGAGCGGAATTATGATGTTGGTAATCGGGAACTTTTGGCCATGAAGTGGGCATTTGAGGAGTGGCGTCATTGGCTAGAGGGTGCTAGACATCGTGTGGTGGTCTTGACTGATCACAAAAATTTGATTTACCTTGAGTCTGCCAGGCGTCTGAATCCTAGACAGGCTCGTTGGTCACTGTTTTTCTCTCGTTTCAATTTTGTGGTTTCATACCTGCCAGGTTCAAAGAATGTGAAGGCGGATGCTCTTTCTAGGAGTTTTGTGCCTGACTCCCTTGGAAATTCTGAGCCCTCTGGTATCCTTAAAGATGGGGTGATTTTGTCTGCTGTCTCCCCAGACTTGCGACGTGCTTTGCAGGAGTTTCAGGCGGGTAAAACTGATCGTTGTCCGCCTGAGAGACTGTTTGTTCCGGATAATTGGACCAGTAGAGTCATCTCCGAGGTCCATTCTTCTGCGTTGGCAGGTCATCCTGGAATATTTGGTACTAGAGACTTGGTGGCCAGGTCTTTTTGGTGTCCTTCCTTGTCGAGGGATGTGCGTTCTTTTGTGCAGTCTTGTGAGGTTTGCGCTCGGGCTAAGCCTTGCTGTTCTCGGGCCAGTGGATTGTTGTCACCTTTGCCTATCCCGAAGAGGCCTTGGACGCACATTTCCATGGACTTTATTTCGGATCTCCCTGTCTCTCAAAAAATGTCCGTCATCTGGGTTGTGTGTGATCGCTTTTCTAAAATGGTTCATCTGGTACCCTTGCCTAAGTTGCCTTCCTCCTCTGAGTTGGTCCCTCTGTTTTTTCAGAATGTGGTTCGTTTGCATGGGATTCCTGAGAACATCGTTTCTGACAGGGGATCCCAGTTTGTGTCTAGATTTTGGCGGACGTTCTGTGCTAAGATGGGCATTGATTTGTCCTTTTCGTCTGCATTCCATCCTCAGACATAGTAACATAGTAACATAGTAACATAGTTAGTAAGGCCGAAAAAAGACATTTGTCCATCCAGTTCAGCCTATATTCCATCATAATAAATACCCAGATCTACGTCCTTCTACAGAACCTAATAATTGTATGATACAATATTGTTCTGCTCCAGGAAGACATCCAGGCCTCTCTTGAACCCCTCGACTGAGTTCGCCATCACCACCTCCTCAGGCAAGCAATTCCAGATTCTCACTGCCCTAACAGTAAAGAATCCTCTTCTATGTTGGTGGAAAAACCTTCTCTCCTCCAGACGCAAAGAATGCCCCCTTGTGCCCGTCACCTTCCTTGGTATACACAGATCCTCAGCGAGATATTTGTATTGTCCCCTTATATACTTATACATGGTTATTAGATCGCCCCTCAGTCGTCTTTTTTCTAGACTAAATAATCCTAATTTCGCTAATCTATCTGGGTATTGTAGTTCTCCCATCCCCTTTATTAATTTTGTTGCCCTCCTTTGTACTCTCTCTAGTTCCATTATATCCTTCCTGAGCACCGGTGCCCAAAACTGGACACAGTACTCCATGTGCGGTCTAACTAGGGATTTGTACAGAGGCAGTATAATGCTCTCATCATGTGTATCCAGACCTCTTTTAATGCACCCCATGATCCTGTTTGCCTTGGCAGCTGCTGCCTGGCACTGGCTGCTCCAGGTAAGTTTATCATTAACTAGGATCCCCAAGTCCTTCTCCCTGTCAGATTTACCCAGTGGTTTCCCGTTCAGTGTGTAATGGTGATATTGATTCCCTCTTCCCATGTGTATAACCTTACATTTATCATTGTTAAACCTCATCTGCCACCTTTCAGCCCAAGTTTCCAACTTATCCAGATCCATCTGTAGCAGAATACTATCTTCTCTTATATTAACTGCTTTACATAGTTTTGTATCATCTGCAAATATCGATATTTTACTGTGTAAACCTTCTACCAGATCATTAATGAATGTGTTGAAGAGAACAGGTCCCAATACTGACCCCTGCGGTACCCCACTGGTCACAGCGACCCAGTTAGAGACTATAGCATTTATAACCACCCTCTGCTTTCTATCACTAAGCCAGTTACTAACCCATTTACACACATTTTCCCCCAGACCAAGCATTCTCATTTTGTGTACCAACCTCTTGTGCGGCACGGTATCAAACGCTTTGGAAAAATCGAGATATACCACGTCCAATGACTCACCGTGGTCCAGTCTATAGCTTACCTCTTCATAAAAACTGATTAGATTGGTTTGACAGGAGCGATTTCTCATAAACCCATGCTGATATGGAGTTAAACAGTTATTCTCATTGAGATAATCCAGAATAACATCCCTCAGAAACCCTTCAAATATTTTACCAACAATAGAGGTTAGACTTACTGGCCTATAATTTCCAGGTTCACTTTTAGAGCCCTTTTTGAATATTGGCACCACATTTGCTATGCGCCAGTCCTGCGGAACAGACCCTGTCGCTATAGAGTCACTAAAAATAAGAAATAATGGTTTATCTATTACATTACTTAGTTCTCTTAGTACTCGTGGGTGTATGCCATCCGGACCCGGAGATTTATCTATTTTAATCTTATTTAGCCGGTTTCGCACCTCTTCTTGGGTTAGATTGGTGACCCTTAATATAGGGTTTTCATTGTTTCTTGGGATTTCACCTAGCATTTCATTTTCCACCGTGAATACCGTGGAGAAGAAGGTGTTTAATATGTTAGCTTTTTCCTCGTCATCTACAACCATTCTTTCCTCACTATTTTTTAAGGGGCCTACATTTTCAGTTTTTATTCTTTTACTATTGATATAGTTGAAGAACAGTTTGGGATTAGTTTTACTCTCCTTAGCAATGTGCTTCTCTGTTTCCTTTTTGGCAGCTTTAATTAGTTTTTTAGATAAAGTATTTTTCTCCCTATAGTTTTTTAGAGCTTCAATGGTGCCATCCTGCTTTAGTAGTGCAAATGCTTTCTTTTTACTGTTAATTGCCTGTCTTACTTCTTTGTTTAGCCACATTGGGTTTTTCCTATTTCTAGTCCTTTTATTCCCACAAGGTATAAACCGCTTACACTGCCTATTTAGGATGTTCTTAAACATTTCCCATTTATTATCTGTATTCTCATTTCTGAGGATATTGTCCCAGTCTACCAGATTAAGGGCATCTCTAAGCTGTTCAAACTTTGCCTTCCTTAAGTTCAATGTTTTTGTGACTCCCTGACAAGTCCCCCTAGTGAAAGACAGGTGAAACTGCACAATATTGTGGTCGCTATTTCCTAAATGCCCGAATGGGCAGACTGGCCAGACTGAACGAACTAATCAGACCTTGGAAACTTATTTAAGGTGTTTTGTTTCTGCTGATCAGGATGACTGGGTTACCTTTTTGCCGCTGGCCGAGTTTGCCCTTAATAATCGGGCTAGTTCTGCTACCTTGGTTTCTCCTTTCTTTTGTAATTCGGGGTTTCATCCTCGTTTTTCCTCTGGTCAGGTGGAACCTTCTGATTGTCCTGGAGTGGACATGGTGGTGGATAGGTTGCATCGGATTTGGAGTCATGTGGTGGACAATTTGAAGTTGTCCCAGGAGAAGGCTCAGCAGTTTGCTAATCGCCGTCGCCGCGTGGGTCCTCGACTTCTTGTTGGTGACTTGGTGTGGTTGTCTTCTCGTTTTGTTCCTATGAAGTTCTCTTCTCCTAAGTTCAAGCCTCGGTTCATCGGTCCCTATAGGATCTTGGAAATTCTTAACCCTGTGTCGTTTCGTTTGGATCTCCCGGCATCGTTTGCTATTCATAATGTGTTCCATCGGTCGTTGTTGCGGAAGTATGAGGTACCTGTTGTTCCTTCGCTTGAGCCTCCTGCTCCAGTGCTGGTGGAGGGAGAATTGGAGTATGTTGTGGAGAAGATCTTGGATTCTCGTGTTTCCAGACGGAAACTCCAGTATTTGGTCAAGTGGAAGGGTTATGGTCAGGAGGATAATTCTTGGGTGGTTGCCTCGGATGTTCATGCTGATGATTTGGTTCGCGCTTTTCATAGGGCTCATCCTGGTCGCCCTGGTGGTTCTCGTGAGGGTTCGGTGACCCCTCCTCAAGGGGGGGGGTACTGTTGTGAGTTCTGTTTTTGGGCTCCCTCTGGTGGTTACTGATGGTACTGGGTGACTTGTCTTTCCTGGGTTTCTGGGTTCCACCTGTTCCATCAGCATATGGGAGTTTCCTATTTAACCTGGCTTTGCTGGCATTTCCTCGCCGGTTATCAATGTATCCAGTGTGTCTTGTTACCTCTGCTCCCTGCTCCTAGAACCTTCTGGACAAGCTAAGTTTGGATTTTCCTGTTTTGTGTTTTGCTTAATTTGGTTTTTAGTCCAGCCTGCAGATATGTGATTCTCTGCTGCTGGTTGCTCTAGTGGGCTGAAATTGCTTTTCATGTACCATGAGTTGGCACATGAGTTCAAGTAATTTCAGGATGGTTTTTTGAAGGGTTTTTCGCTGACCGCGCAGTTCACTTTTGTATCCTCTGCTATCTAGCTTTAGCGGGCCTCATTTTGCTGAAACTGTTTTCATACTACGTATGTGCTTTCCTCTCATTTCACCGTCATTATATGTGGGGGGCTACTTTTATTTGTGTGTTAGGTTCAGGGTCGCGGTCAGCTCAGGTTCCATCGCCCTAGAGCTTGTTTGTATCTGTGCTTGTCATTTTTGTGATCCCCTGCCATTGGGATCATGACAGAAGGGGTTTCTCTTCACCATGGAGATTATTCTGCGATCATCCACCACTGTTGTCTTCTGTGGGCACCCAGGTCTTTTTGCATTGATGAGTTCACCAGAGCTTTCTTTCTTTCTCAGGATTTACCAAACTGTAGATTTTGCCACTCCTAATATTGTAGCAATTTCTCGGATGGGTTTTTTCTGTTTTCGCAGCTTAAGGATGGCTTGTTTCACCTGCATGGAGAGCTCCTTTGACTACATGTTTACTTCCCAGCAAAACCTTCCTCGAATCAACTCCAGGCCTTTTATCTGCTTAATTGAGAATTGCATAACGAAGGGATTGCCCACACCTGTCCATGAAATAGCCTTGGAGTCAATTGTCCAATTACTTTTGGTCCCTTTAAAAACAGGGTGGCACATGTTACGGAGCTGAAACTCCTAAACGCTTCATCCAATTTTAATGTGGATACCCTCAAATGAAAGCTGAAAGTCTGAACTTCAACTGCATCTGAATTGTTTTGTTTAAAATTCATTGTGGTAATGTCTATAACCAAAATTAGAAAAATGTTGTCTCTGTCCAAATATATATTGACCTAACTGTAGTTTAGTAAACACCCTTGCTGCCCGAAGCCTATCAAAAAGCTCAGATATCAGGGGCAGAGGATATTTATTCTTAACAGTGATGGCATTAAGACCCCTGTAGTCTATGCATGGACGTAGTTCTCCACCCTTCTTATGCACGAAGAAGAACCCAGCCCCTGCTGGTGACATTGATTTTCTAATGAATCCTCTTGCCAGATTTTCCTGGATGTACTGAGACATTGCCTCTGTCTCCGGGAGAGATAACGGATAGACTCGACCCCGGGGAGGCTCGGCACCAGGCAAGAGGTCAATAGGACAGTCATAGGGGCGGTGAGACGGAAGGGTCTCCGCAGCCCT
Organism: Ranitomeya imitator; assembly: GCF_032444005.1. Taxonomy (NCBI): domain Eukaryota; kingdom Metazoa; phylum Chordata; class Amphibia; order Anura; family Dendrobatidae; genus Ranitomeya; species Ranitomeya imitator. Next base: position 129,801,260 of record NC_091283.1, read on the forward strand.
TTTGGAGAACACGTCAACATAAGACCAATACTGCTTGGGCAGAGAGGAAAGATCTGCGGGTACCTCTGTTGTAGCAACCTGAACGCTCTCCCTCTGTCATCTACCCCCACAAGATTCACCCCATCCCAAAATTCTGCCTGTGGACCACTCGATATGAGGAGAGTGGTACCGTAGCCAAGGCATCCCTAACAGGACCTCATCAATTCCTTCAGGAATGATGAGCAGAGATATAATCTCCTGATGAGATGGCGACAAGGACAGAGTGAAAGAGATGGTCTGGTGTGTAATCTGTGAGGGCAGTGTCGACCCATTCACCACTCGTAGTTACTGGTTGAGCTAGCATTACCAGGGGTATTGCGTGACGTTGGGCGAAGGCAGAAGACATAAAATTGCCTTCCGCCCCAGAATCCACGCAGAGCTCTACCGAGTGAGTGAATGAGCCTATTGTAATTGTCCCCTTAAAGGACAATTTGGAGGCAAACGTCGCCGTGTCTAGTGTACCTCTACCTACTACCACTAGACGCTGATGTTTCCTTGACCGCTGTGAACATCTGGTGGCAAGATGTCCTGACTGCTGGCAAACATGGCAGACCTTGAGTGCCTGAGCGGTCCGGGACTTAGATCCCGCTCGTGACACTTCCTTGGCCTCATGTGACTCAGGAACCAGGACTGGAGATTCCAAAGGTTTGGCGAAGGTGGGAGCCAGCCGAAACCTCTGCTTACACTGGGCCCGTTCTAACCTCCGCTCGTGAAAACAGAGGTCAATTCAGGTAGACACAGCTATTAACTCCTCCAGTGTGGCGGGAACCTCCCTTGTGGCCAGAGCATCCTTCATTTGGTCAGCTAACCCCCTCCAAAATATAGGGATAAGGGCTTTATCCGACCACTCCAGCTCAGATGCTAGGGTGCGGAAGTGGACGGCAAAATGGCTGACCAAGGACGAGCCCTGAGTCAATGCCAACAGTTGGAGCGCCGTATCATGGGTGACTCGAGGCCCTAAAAAGACCTGTTTCAGAGTGCTCAAGTACAGCGGAGCACTCTGCACCACATGATCGCCACGCTCCCACAGCGGCGTAGCCCACTCCAACGCCCTGTCCGACAGGAGAGACACAATCCCACCTTTGCCCGCTCTATGGGGAAACGTGCGGCCAGAAGCTCGAGAAGTATAGAGCACTGGCTCACGAAACCCCTACAAGATTTACTATCTCCAGAAAATTTCTCTGGCAGCGGGAGGCGAGATAGAATCGGAGCAGGGGTGGCAGTGGACAAGGTAGCTGCAGGCACACTGTTACGCTTAGGGACCAGGAAAGCGAGATAAGTGGACCCACTGGACCGAAACAGCGAACCTCCCCAGGACGAGTGGACCAGGTGGACCGCCCCCTATACAGGGAGCGTTAGGAGCAGGCCCAGGGGAGACTACTGAACGGCAGCTGGTACCAAAGTACAGGGAAAGGAAAAGGTCAGGGCAGGGACGACGGAAAAGAAAACGAAGAAGGAGAAGAGGAACGGGTAACGGGAAACTGACAAGACAGACAGAGAATGGAAGGACAAACCGGAAGACAGGATGGAGACACGAGACCACAGAAGCGCAGGAGACGATGGCGGAAGGACTAGGCAGAGGATCTGGAAAACCGGGAAGAAACGAAGGTACAGGAGAACTGGAGCTGCAAGGGAAACACGGAGACAGTTAATGAAAATACACAGAAACGAAAAGTCAGAGACAAGCAGCAGGGAGAACGTAAGGTACGCTAGGAAGCGAGAGAGCCAGAGGCATTTGCCAGAAAACAAATGACAGACAGGCACAGCCAAAAGGAAGAGGCGGCCTTAAATGCAGAGTGGCAGCGTACCTTCCGGGTCATGGACCTCCAGGACCACAGAGAGCAGGGGAAAGAGCGTCCAAAGGAAAAAGGCAGAGTGCGCATTCATGTGCTCCCAGTAGAAGGCGCTGTGGATGCGCAAGAGTGCTGCTTGGTAACGACAGCGCTGCCAGCGTGAGACACGGGGCTGACCGGAGCAGGGAAGGAAGGGAAGGCAGAGTGTGCGTGCGCAGGAAACCCTAGTGCGCGCGCGCCCGACAGGAAGCAGGAGCCGGGAGAGCGAGCAGAGGAGGCGGCGCTGGAGAAGGAACAGGAGCGCGCCAGGACGCAGAGGAGCGGTAAGTAAGAGCGGACAGCAGGGGCCGCGACGGTGATAACGGCGACCTGACAGTACTCCCCTCCTTACCTCCCCCCTTTCTAAGACCAGAAAGAAATCTAGCCAAAACTCGAGGAGCTTGGATGTTCTCCCGAGGCTCCCAGGATCTCTCCTCTGGACCAAAACCCTTTCAGTCCACCAGAAAAAAGGTCCTCCCCCTCACTTTCTTCATGGCAAGGATGTCCTTAATCTCAAAAACATCATTAGCGGAGACCGGCCGGGAAGAAAGCGCAGTAGAGGCATGAAACTGATTGAGAACAAGTGGCTTCAGAAGGGAAACATGGAAGGAATTAGGAATGCGTAGCGAGGAGGGCAGCTTTAACTTGTAGGAGACATCATTAATACAGGTCAGAATCTCAAAAGGCCCAATATAACGAGGACCCAATTTACGAGAAGGAATCTTTAAGTGAACAAATTTAGAGGATAACCATACCCTATCACCGGGATGATATAACGGAGGGTCTAGGCGCCTCTTGTCAGCATGCCTCTTCATTCTGTCTCGCGCAAATTCAAGAGCGGTCTTGGTCTCCTGCCAGATCCTGGAGAACTCCCCGGACAAAAGATCAGCCGCCGGCACCCCCGAGACAGGAGGAACTGGTAGAGGTACACCAGGATGTTGACCGTAGACGATAAAGAAGGGCGACTTGGAAGAAGATTCACTGGAATGGTTGTTGTATGCAAATTCTGCCCAAGGAAGAAGATCAGACCAGTCACTGTGATGTGCATTGGAAAAATGACGAAGATAAGTTACCAGAGTCTGATTGGTGCGTTCCACTTGACCGTTGGACTGAGGGTGGTAGGCAGAAGAGAAGTCAAGTGAGATGTTCATATATTTACAGAGCGCTCTCCAGAACCGAGATGTAAACTGAACTCCTCTATCCGAAACGATATGTTGAGGGAAGCCATGAATACGAAAAATATGGCGGACAAAAATTTTTGCCAGTTCAGGTGCAGAGGGTAAACCAGGAAGGGATAAAAAATGAGCCATTTTGGAGAACCTATCCACAACAACAAGGATGACAGTGCAGCCGGAAGAGCGAGGCAAATCGGTGATAAAATCCATTGCAATGTGTTGCCACGGAGCTGAAGGAACTGGCAGCGGATGAAGTCCAGAGGGCCGTCGTCTAGGAATCTTGTTCTTGGCACAAGACGGAAAAGAAGCAACAAAATCTTGAACATCCTGGGAAAGAGTTGGCCACCAGTAGTAGCGGGAAAGAAGCAAGAGCGTCTTCTAAAGACCAGCATGACCAGCAAACTTGGAGGCATGGCCCCAACGTAAAACTCGCCTTCTGTTGCGCTCAGAGATGAAGGTCTTGCCCGGAGGCAGCGAAGACAGATTGACGGGAGCTACTACGATGACCTTGGAGGGATCCAGAATATGCAAAGCCTCTTCCTCTGAGTCGATAGGCAAAAAGGATCTGGAGAGAGCGTCGGCCTTAAGATTTTTATTGCCAGGACGAAAATGTAACTCGAAATTAAAACGAGCAAAGAAAAGGGACCATCTAGCTTGCCGGGGATTAAGTCTCTGAGCCGAACGAATATAAGCTAGATTCTTGTGGTCCGTATAGATCCTGAACGGGTGAACAGCTCCCTCCAAAAGGTATCTCCACTCCTGTAGAGCCAACTTTATGGCCAATAACTCCCTGTCACCAATAGAATGGTTTCGCTCAGAAGGAGAGAAGGTCTTGGAAAAGAAACCGCAGGTGACAAATCGCCCAGACGAAGATTCTTGAGACAATACTGCCCCTGCTCCTACTGCAGAAGCATCCACTTCGAGAATAAAAGGTTTATTGACTTCAGGACGATGAAGTACGGGAGCTGTGGAGAATGCTTGTTTCAAAGAAAGAAAGGCATCCTCAGCTTCAGGGGTCCAGATGTGAGGGTCGGATCCCTTGTGCATCAAGGAGATGATGGATTTGATTAGAGAAGAAAAGTGAGGAATGAATTGTCGGTAGTAATTCGCGAAACCGACGAATCGCTGGATAGCTTTGGTACCAAGAGGACGTGGCCAGTTGAGCACGGCGGACACCTTTTCCGGATCCATGCATAGACCAGAGTCGGAGATAATGTATCCCAGGAAAGGAAGAGATGACTGCTCAAAGGCGCATTTCTCGATCTTGGCGAATAGACGATTCTCCCTCAGACGCAGAAGAACAAGGTCGAACGTCCCTTCTGTGAGTAGACAGGTCAGGAGAATAAACGAGAATATCGTCCAGATATACCACCACGCAAGAATACAAAAGATCACGGAAAATGTCATTCACAAATTCTTGGAATACCGCGGGGGCATTGCATAAGCCGAAGGGCATGACGAGGTACTCGTAGTGACCATCTCTGGTGTTGAAAGCGGTCTTCCACTCATCTCCGGAACGAATTCGGATAAGATTGTAGGCCCCGCTAAGATCCAGCTTAGTAAAAATTCGAGCTCACCGTAGCCAATCAAAAAGTTCAGGAATAAGAGGCAGTGGATACTTGTTCTTAATAGTAATACAATTAAGACCACGGTAGTCTATGCAGGGACGGAGGGTTTCGTCCTTCTTCTTAACAAAAAAGAAACCTGCACCTGCGGGTGAGGAAGACTTCCGGATGAAACCCTTGGCCAAATTCTCCTGAACATACTCGGACATGACTTGAGACTCAAGAGGATTCAGTGGATAAATTCGTCCTCTGGGTGGAGTTGAACCAGGAACGAGGTCGATCGGGCAGTCATATGGGCGATGCGGGGGCAAGTTCTCCGCCTCTTTCTTATCGAAGACATCAGCAAAGGAGTGATAGGCTGAAGGCAAACCTGCCGGAGGAGAAGTAGACATGAATGACCTTAAAGGAAGAACAGGACGTAGACATTTAGTTTGACAGGAATGACCCCAACGGAGGACATCACCAGAACTCCAATCTAAAACTGGCTCGTGTATTCTTAACCACGGAAGACCCAGGAGAAACGTATGAGATAAAGATGGCAACACGTAGAAGGCAATCTTCTCCCGATGTAAAGCTCCGATTTGCAGTTCCACTTCTTCTGTGACCAAAGTAACGGCCTCCTGCAAGGGCCGACCGTCAACTGAAGCTAACTGCCGAGGAGACCCCAAGGATCTGACAGGAATTTGAAACCTACTGACCGCCTCGAGTTGAATAAAATTTCCAGCCGCTCCAGAATCAACATACGCTACTTCAGAAAAGCGAGCGGAACCGATATGCAACTGAACTGAAAGAGTAAAAGGTTGAGAGGAATCACTATCACCCAGGTAAGCCTCCCTTACCTGACCTAGGCGCAGGCGTTTCCTGGCCTCACCGGACAGGAACGCAGAAGATGGGAGGCACTGCCACAGTAGAAGCAGAGACCCTGTGCCAGTCTTTCCTTACGACGCTGCTCCGCCGGCTTGATACGGTCCACCTGCATAGGTTCAGGAGCAGATACCACAGAAAGAGAGACTTGAGGAGAACGAGGAGGACTGCGAGAAGATGGGACTGGACGAGGCGGTCTCCTCTCCCTGACTGATTCACGGAGACGTTCCTGAAAACGCAAGTCAATGCGGGTCGCCAGGGAAATCAGATCATCCAGAGTTGTAGGAGTGTCTCTACCTGCCAACTCGTCCTTAATTCGACCAGACAGACCGCGCCAGAAGGCCCCAACCAAAGCCTCATTGTTCCAGCCCAGCTCGGACGACAAGGTACGAAATTGAATGGCGTACTGGCCGACAGAAAGGGTACCCTGGCGGAGACTAAAAAGAGACTCGGTAGTAGAAGCCAACCGTCCCGGCTCATCGAAGACCTTACGAAAGGTCTCCAGAAAAGAAGAGAGTTGGGAGACGAGAGGATCATCATGTTCCCATAAGGGGTTAACCCATGCCAGAGCCACACCCTCCAAGTGAGACACAATAAAGGCCACCTTAGCTTGGTCAGTGGGGTATTGTTGTGGCAGAAGTTCAAAGTGCATCTGGCATTGGTTTAGGAAACCTCGACACAATTTAGGATCTCCACCGTATCGCGGCGGTCTAGCCAGACGAGGAGGAGGGTGCGAAGCCGGAGCCTGGGCAGCGGCCGAGGCGGCAGTTTGAAGGGTGAGCAGACGATTATCCACAGAAGCCATGTAACTCAGTATGTGGCCCTGGGTATCACGTTGCTGGGCGAGCTCTTGCTGGAGACTGGCCAGCTGGGTAGCGCTCCCCGGGTCAGAGGGTTGAAGAGCAGCTAAACGGGACTCCATAGATTTAAGAAAACCCATAATCCGGCTTTGGTTCTCCTGTAAAAACAAGAGTTCCTTTTGGGTGGAAACAGAGGTACCAGCGGGATCCATGGCCTGTCTGTACTGTTATGCTTAGGGACCAGGAAAGCTAAATAAGTGGACCCACTGGACCGAAACAGCGAACCTCCCCAGGACGAGTGGACCAGGTGCACCGCCCCCTATACAGGGAGCGTTAGGAGCAGGCCCAGGGGAGACTACTGAACGGCAGCTGGTACCAAAGTACAGGGAAAGGAAAAGGTCAGGGCAGGGACGACGGAAAAGAAAACGAAGAAGGAGAAGAGGAACGGGTAACGGGAAACTGACAAGACAGACAGAGAATGGAAGGACAAACCGGAAGACAGGATGGAGACACGAGACCACGGAAGCGCAGGAGACGATGGCGGAAGGACTAGGCAGAGGATCTGGAAAAACGGGAAGAAACGAAGGTACAGGAGAACTGGAGCTGCAAGGGAAACACGGAGACAGTTAATGAAAATACACAGAAACGAAAAGTCAGAGACAAGCAGCAGGGAGAACGTAAGGTACGCTAGGAAGCGAGAGAGCCAGAGGCATTTGCCAGAAAACAAATGACAGACAGGCACAGCCAAAAGGAAGAGGCGGCCTTAAATGCAGAGTGGCAGCGTACCTTCCGGGTCATGGACCTCCAGGACCACAGAGAGCAGGGGAAAGAGCGTCCAAAGGAAAAAGGCAGAGTGCGCATTCATGTGCTCCCAGTAGAAGGCGCTGTGGACGCGCAGGAGCGCTGCTTGGTAACGACAGCGCTGCCAGCGTGAGACACAGGGCTGACCGGAGCAGGGAAGGAAGGGAAGGCAGAGTGCGCGTGCGCAGGAAACCCTAGTGCGCGCGCGCCCGACAGGAAGCAGGAGCCGGGAGAGCAAGCTGAGGAGGCGGCGCTGGAGAAGGAACAGGAGCGCGCCGGGACGCTGAGGAGCGGTAAGTAAGAGCGGACAGCAGGGGCCGCGGCAGTGATAACAGCGACCTGACACACGCTAGCAGCCTGAACAGCAACTGCGGTAACATCCACAGCTGAGGTTGAGCGCTCGAGAGCCGCCAACCCTACCCTCCAGCTGCTGGATGTACCGCAAGGATTGCTGTTTATCCGCCATTTAATAGCCAGACCCTGGCGCTAGTATTCTGTTAGGGCTAGCGGAACGCACCGAGTAAATATAGATTTTTATTATTATTGATGCGTTCGCAGCCCGGGGTCCACCGTGCAGGAGAACCTGCTGCTAGTAAATGGTGGCACTATATGGCGGTATAGACTAGCTCTGTTACCTCACAGAGTAGCCTTGAAGGGAAAGCACTGCGCCCTGTTAGACTTCACAGGAGCACAGGCTAACTGCCCAACAGAGAGCAGTCAGCGGTCATGCATGCACACAATCTCCTCACCGGAGGTGCCGGTATTCTAAAGGCTTATTTCAGCCAGGTGTTGTGAATTCTGTGGTCAAGCTCCCTCCTGTGGTCATGAGTGGTACTTCGGCTGGTTCTGTCCATGAGCTTCCTCTGGTGGATGTGAGTGGGGCTGCGGCTTCTGAGTTTCCTTCCTCAGGTGACGAGGTTAAGTCGTTAGGTGCTGCTCTATTTAACTCCACCTAGTTCTTTGTTCCTGGCCTCCAGTCAATGTTCCAGTATTGGTCTTGCTCTCTCCTGGATCGTTCCTGTGGCCTGTCTGCCCTGCATAAGCTAAGTTCTGCTTGTGTTACTTTTGTTTGCTATTTTTTCTGTCCAGCTTGCTATATTGGTTTGTCTTGCTTGCTGGAAGCTCTGGGACGCAGAGGGAGCACCTCCGTACCGTTAGTCGGTGCGGAGGGTCTTTTTGCGCCCTCTGCGTGGTTGTTTGTAGGTTTTTGTGCCGACCGCAAAGCTATCTTTCCTATCCTCGGTCTATTCAGTAAGTCGGGCCTCACTTTGCTAAAATCAATTTCATCTCTGTGTTTGTATTTTCATCTTTACTCACAGTCATTATATGTGGGGGGCTGCCTTTTCCTTTGGGGAATTTCTCTGAGGCAAGGTAGGCTTATTTTTCTATCTTCAGGGCTAGCTAGTTTCTCAGGCTGTGCCCGAGGCGCCTAGGTCTGGTCAGGAGCGCTCCACGGCTACCTCTGGTGTGGTGTGATAGGATTAGGGATTGCGGTCAGCAGAGTTCCCACGTCTCAGAGCTCGTCCTATGTTATTAGTAACTATCAGGTCACTTTGTGTGCTCTTAACCACCAGGTCCATTGTGGTTCTGAATCACCAGTTCAGAACAGTACTGGAGGCCCAAAGTACTAATGCTTCTCAATAGAGGGAAAAGAGAAGTTCTGAGACCATTTTTTTTCTCTGCACTGTGTTTTGTCTTTCTTTTCCCCTAGACATTTGGGTGGTTCAGGACACAGGTGTAGTGATGGACATAAAAGGTCTGTCTTCTTGTGTGGATCATCTCACTGCAAGAGTACAAAATATTCAAGACTTTGTGGTTCAGAATTCTATGTTAGAACCTAGAATTCCTATTCCTGATTTGTTTTCTAAAGATAGAGCTAAGTTTCTGAGTTTTAAAAATAATTGTAAACTATTTCTGGCTTTGAAACCCCGCTCCTCTGGTGACCCAGTTCAACAAGTTAAGATCATTATTTCTTTATTACGTGGCGACCCTCAAGACTGGGCATTTTCCCTTGCGCCAGGAGATCCTGCATTATGTAATATTGATGCGTTTTTTCTGGCGCTCGGATTGCTTTATGATGAACCTAATTCAGTGGATCAGGCAGAGAAAAATTTGCTGGCTCTGTGTCAGGGTCAGGATGAGGTAGAGATATATTGTCAGAAGTTTAGGAAGTGGTCTGTGCTCACTCAATGGAATGAATGTGCGCTGGCAGCAATTTTCAGAAAGGGTCTCTCTGAAGCCCTTAAGGATGTCATGGTGGGATTTCCTATGCCTGCTGGTCTGAATGAGTCTATGTCTTTGGCCATTCAGATCGATCGACGCTTACGTGAGCGTAAAACTGTGCACCATTTGGCGGTGTTATCTGAACATAAACCTGAGCCTATGCAATGTGATAGGACTTTGACCAGAGCTGAACGGCAAGAACACAGACGTCGGAATGGGCTGTGTTTTTACTGTGGTGATTCCACTCATGCTATTTCCGATTGTCCTAAGCGCACTAAGCGGTTCGCTAGGTCTGCCACCATTGGTACGGTACAGTCGAAATTTCTTTTGTCCGTTACTTTGATCTGCTCTTTGTCGTCCTATCCTGTCATGGCATTTGTGGATTCAGGCGCTGCCCTGAATTTGATGGACTTGGAGTTTGCTAGGCGCTGTGGTTTTTTCTTGGAGCCCTTGCAGAATCCTATTCCACTGAGAGGAATTGATGCTACGCCTTTGGCCAAGAATAAGCCTCAGTACTGGACCCAACTGACCATGTGCATGGCTCCTGCGCACCAGGAGGATATTCGCTTTTTGGTGTTGCATAATCTGCATGATGTGGTCGTGTTGGGGTTGCCATGGCTACAAGTCCATAACCCAGTATTGGATTGGAAATCTATGTCTGTGTCCAGCTGGGGTTGTCAGGGGGTGCATGGTGATGTTCCATTTCTGTCTGTTTCGTCATCCACCCCTTCTGAGGTCCCAGAGTTCTTGTCGGATTACCGGGATGTATTTGATGAGCCCAAGTCCAGTGCCCTACCTCCGCATAGGGATTGCGATTGTGCTATCGATTTGATTCCTGGTAGTAAGTTTCCTAAGGGTCGACTGTTTAATTTGTCTGTGCCTGAGCACGCCGCTATGCGGAGTTACGTAAAGGAATCCTTGGAGAAGGGTCATATTCGCCCGTCGTCGTCACCATTGGGAGCAGGGTTCTTTTTTGTGGCCAAGAAGGATGGTTCGCTGAGACCTTGTATTGATTACCGCCTTCTAAATAAAATCACAGTCAAATTTCAGTACCCCTTGCCGCTGCTGCCTGATTTGTTTGCTCGGATTAAGGGGGCTAGTTGGTTCACCAAGATAGATCTTCGTGGTGCGTATAATCTTGTGCGTATTAAACAGGGCGATGAATGGAAAACAGCATTTAATACGCCCGAGGGCCATTTTGAGTACCTGGTTATGCCATTCGGGCTTTCCAATGCTCCATCAGTATTTCAGTCCTTTATGCATGACATCTTCCGTGAGTACCTGGATAAATTCCTGATTGTATACTTGGATGATATTTTGGTCTTCTCGGATGATTGGGAGTCTCACGTGAAGCAGGTTAGAATGGTGTTCCAGGTCCTGCGTGCTAATTCTTTGTTTGTGAAGGGGTCAAAGTGTCTCTTTGGTGTTCAGAAGGTTTCATTTTTGGGTTTCATTTTTTCCCCTTCTACTATCGAGATGGACCCTGTTAAAGTTCAGGCCATTTATGAGTGGACTCAGCCAACATCTCTGAAGAGTCTGCAAAAGTTCCTGGGCTTTGCTAATTTTTATCGTCGCTTCATCAATAATTTTTCTAGTATTGCTAAACCGTTGACCGATTTAACCAAGAAGGCTGCTGATGTGGTCAATTGGTCTTCTGCGGCTGTGGAAGCTTTTCAGGAGTTGAAGCGTCGTTTTTCTTCTTCCCCTGTGTTGTGCCAGCCAGATGTTTCGCTCCCGTTCCAGTCCGAGGTTGATGCTTCTGAGATTGGAGCAGGAGCTGTTTTGTTGCAAAGAAGTTCTGATGGCTCGGTGATGAAACCATGTGCCTTCTTTTCCAGGAAGTTTTCGCCTGCTGAGCGTAATTATGATGTTGGCAATCGAGAGTTGCTGGCCATGAAGTGGGCATTCGGGGAGTGGCGTCATTGTCTTGAAGGAGCTAAGCATCGCGTGGTGGTCTTGACTGATCACAAGAACTTGATTTATCTCGAGTCTGCCAAACGGTTGAATCCTAGACCAGCTCGTTGGTCGCTGTTTTTCTCCCGTTTTGACTTTGTGGTTTCGTACCTTCCGGGCTCTAAGAATGTGAAGGCGGATGCCCTTTCTAGGAGTTTTGTGCCCAACTCTCCTGACCGTTGCCCAGCGGAGAAACTGTTTGTCCCTGATAAATGGACGAGTAGAGTTATCTCTGAGGTTCATTGTTCGGTGTTGGCTGGTCATCCTGGAATCTTTGGTACCAGAGATTTGGTGGCTAGATCCTTTTGGTGGCCGTCTCTGTCGCGGGATGTGCGTTCGTTTGTGCAGTCCTGTGGGATTTGTGCTCGGGCTAAGCCCTGCTGTTCTCGTGCCAGTGGGTTGCTTTTGCCCTTGCCGGTCCCGAAGAGGCCCTGGACACATATCTCTATGGATTTTATTTCGGATCTCCCCGTCTCTCAAAAGATGTCGGTCATTTGGGTGGTTTGTGATCGCTTCTCTAAGATGGTCCATTTGGTACCCTTGTATAAATTGCCTTCCTCCTCTGATTTGGTGCCATTGTTTTTCCAACATGTGGTGCGTTTACATGGCATTCTGGAGAACATCGTTTCTGACAGAGGTTCCCAGTTTGTTTCGAGGTTTTGGCGAGCCTTTTGTGCTAGGATGGGCATTGATTTGTCTTTTTCCTCGGCTTTCCATCCTCAGACAAATGGCCAAACTGAATTAACCAATCAGACCTTGGAAACATATCTGAGATGTTTTGTTTCTGCTGATCAGGATGATTGGGTGTCCTTTTTGCCTTTGGCTGAGTTCGCCCTTAATAATCGGGCCAGCTCGGCTACTTTGGTTTCGCCGTTTTTCTGCAATTCTGGTTTCCATCCTCGTTTCTCTTCAGGGCAGGTTGAGTCTTCGGACTGTCCTGGTGTGGATACTGTGGTGGATAGGTTGCAGCAGATTTGGACTCATGTAGTGGACAATTTGACATTGTCCCAGGAGAAGGCTCAACGTTTCGCTAACCGCCGGCGCTGTGTGGGTCCCCGACTTCGTGTTGGGTATTTGGTTTGGTTGTCGTCTCGTTATATTCCTATGAAAGTTTCCTCTCCTAAGTTTAAGCCTCGTTTCATTGGTCCGTATAGGATTTCTGAGGTTCTTAATCCTGTGTCTTTTCGTTTGACCCTTCCAGCTTTTTTTCCATCCATAATGTATTCCATAGGTCATTGTTGCGGAGATACGTGGCGCCTGTGGTTCCATCCGTTGATCCTCCTGCCCCGGTTTTGGTTGAGGGGGAGTTGGAGTATATAGTGGAGAAGATTTTGGATTCTCGTATTTCGAGACGGAAACTCCAGTACCTGGTTAAGTGGAAGGGTTATGGTCAGGAAGATAATTCCTGGGTCTTTGCCTCTGATGTTCATGCTGCCGATCTGGTTCGTGCCTTTCATTTGGCTCATCCTGGTCGGCCTGGGGGCTCTGGTGAGGGTTCGGTGACCCCTCCTCAAGGGGGGGTACTGTTGTGAATTCTGTGGTCAAGCTCCCTCCTGTGGTCATGAGTGGTACTTCGGCTGGTTCTGTCCATGAGCTTCCTCTGGTGGATGTGAGTGGGGCTGCGGCTTCTGAGTTTCCTTCCTCAGGTGACGAGGTTAAGTCGTTAGGTGCTGCTCTATTTAACTCCACCTAGTTCTTTGTTCCTGGCCTCCAGTCAATGTTCCAGTATTGGTCTTGCTCTCTCCTGGATCGTTCCTGTGGCCTGTCTGCCCTGCATAAGCTAAGTTCTGCTTGTGTTACTTTTGTTTGCTATTTTTTCTGTCCAGCTTGCTATATTGGTTTGTCTTGCTTGCTGGAAGCGCTGGGACGCAGAGGGAGCACCTCCGTACCGTTAGTCGGTGCGGAGGGTCTTTTTGCGCCCTCTGCGTGGTTGTTTGTAGGTTTTTGTGCCGACCGCAAAGCTATCTTTCCTATCCTCGGTCTATTCAGTAAGTCGGGCCTCACTTTGCTAAAATCTATTTCATCTCTGTGTTTGTATTTTCATCTTTACTCACAGCCATTATATGTGGGGGGCTGCCTTTTCCTTTGGGGAATTTCTCTGAGGCAAGGTAGGCTTATTTTTCTATCTTCAGGGCTAGCTAGTTTCTCAGGCTGTGCCCGAGGCACCTAGGTCTGGTCAGGAGCGCTCCACGGCTACCTCTAGTGTGGTGTGATAGGATTAGGGATTGCGGTCAGCAGAGTTCCCACGTCTCAGAGCTCGTCCTATGTTATTAGTAACTATCAGGTCACTTTGTGTGCTCTTAACCACCAGGTCCATTGTGGTTTTGAATCACCAGTTCAGAACAGCCAGGTCCCTGAATACACTCAAACACACAATCTCCTCACCGGAGTCTGCCAGTATTCTAGGGGATTATTTCAGCCGGGTTCCTGAATACAATCTCACATGACCACACTGGCGCAAAGCACATAACTCAGAAAGATACTATCGCATGGCCGTGCGGACATGCGCACCTTATATAGCTGCAGCAACTACAGGACCTTCCAAAAAAGGACCAATGGGAAACTGCCACAGAGCTTGAGCAACTTCAGGACCTTCCTAGAGTACCAATGGGAATAGCTGCAGTACCTGAGCATGTGACTCTTGATCTCCAATGAGAGATCTTACCCTGGGCATACTCAGAAGGGGAAAAGTAGGACTTAGTCCCAAAGATGTCTGCTCGCTGCTAACCAGTACTGGCTACAATTGCAGAAGCTGGAAGGACAGCAGTAACCCTTCACACAGTGTCAGACTGAGCATGACGCTGGGACCGATGCCTCCGCTGAGCAGGCTCCACTGCGGCAGGAGAAGAATGGGAGACCGCAGCGGAGATGGCTTGAGATTCCCCCTGTGCAGAGGCAGGAACTCAACCCTTAACAGAGAGCTCCTGTGTATAATCACTGGTGATCACTGTATTACCTGTACGCTATACACTGTAAGCTATAAACTATATACAGAGCTCCTGTGTATAATATCTCTGTTGATCACTGTATTACCTGTACACTATATACAGAGCTCCTGTGTATAATGTTACCAGTGATCTCTGTACATTGCATGCTATTTACAGAGCGCTGGTGCATAATATCACTGGTGATTACTGTATTACCTGTACATTATACACTATATACAGAGCTTCTGTGTATAGTGTCACTGGTGATCACTGTACATTATACACTATATACAGAACTCCTGTGTATAATCACACCAGTGATCATTGCATTACCTACACATTATACACTATATACAGTGCTCCTTTGTATAATGTCACAGTCAATTACTTATTACATGTACACTTGCACTATATACTGTACTATATGCAGCTCTCCTGTGTATAATGTCAATAGTGGTAATATTAGTATTGTCCTTTTTATTAGTGATCATTATTGTAGTATTTGGTCACTGTGTGGTGGTAATATGCGATCTTGTCATGGTGGAACAGTATTTGTTGCTTGTATGTCATATTATTCTGTCACTGGGGTTATATGTAGTCTGGTCATGGTGTGAAGGTATATCTCTTTTATGTGATACTATTTGGTCATTGTGTGGTGGTAATATGTGATATGGTTTCGGTGGTGGAAATATGTGGTCTGGTCAGGGTGTGATATTATTTTACGCATATTTGGTCTGTGGCTGCTGAAGCCAGAGATTAGGTGACTGATGGACAGGTGATCACCCTTTCAATTTTAAGCAGAATTCCTTAAGTACTAATCTTCAAAACTTGCAGTAAAACTTTTTAATAGTATACAGCATACTAAGAAGTGACTGACAGTGACTGGGACAGCATGTACATGACATGAGGCAATGAGACTATAAATGGAGGTACAGGTGGAGTAAGAATGGTAAGGGGCAGTTAGTTTTAGCTACTGCTACTGGTATTTAGAGGTTGAAGAAAGTATGCGTGGAAATGAGTGTGACTATCAAAATGGGTGTGGCCTTCAAATAGGTGTGGCTTTTTCATGGGTGTGGCTTGCTAACACAAACAGAAAATCGCTTGTTAAAAATTTGAAACCCACTCCTGAGGAGAAGGGAGAGGTGAGAGGAATATTTTTTTTCAACTGTGTTGGATAAGAGTGCCAGAACTGGGGACATTATCATAGGATCTGGCCTAGGGTGGAGGACATTATTATAGGATGGAACATTATTAACCCCTTCACCCCAGTGCCATTTTCCTTTTTTTTTTTTTTGTTTCCTTTTTTTTTTTGCAATGTTGTGGCAACAAAAAAACATAATTCTGGCGTTTCTAATTTTTTTTATCAGTACGCCATCTACTAATCAAATTAATTACTTTTATATTTTGATACATCGGGAATTTCTGAACACAGCAACATCAAATATGTGTATTATTCATATTTGCAGCTGTTAGGGACACATGAAAGCTGATCAGATCAGCTGTTATGTGCCGGGAAACATGCTGGCTCAGAGCCGCAGCCCACATCAAAGGAGGAGACACGACATATGACATATATATACGTCATATATTGTTTACCCCTTTCCGACATCGGGCGTAATAGTATGCCGATGTTGGACTCCTTCCCTTTGATGTGGGCTCCGACGCTGAGCCCACATATTTTCCGGCACGTCAGCTATTTGAACAGCTGACATGTACCTCTCACAGCCGCTGGTGGAATTGCGATCCACTCGTGGCTGTTAACTCATTGAATGCTGCTGTCAAACTCTGACAGCGGCATTTAACCTGCTTCCTGCAAGTGCGCCGGAAATCCAGCCGATCGGCGCCTGTTTCACATGACCGTGGGTCACCGATGGGTTGGCATGACAACCAGAGATCTCCAGCAGACCTCTATGGTTGTCACTGCCGGATTGCTATGGGTGCCGTCCGGTCGTCGGCGCTCATTGCAAGTGAGTAATTCTGCTACATACAGGCGATCTGATCATCACCTGATGTAGCAGAGCCGATCGGGTTATGGCAGCTTCTAGTCTTTCATGGAGACTATTGAAGCATGCCAAAAGTATAAAGAAAATGTGATTAAAAATATATAAAAAAAATAAAAAATTTGTCAAAGTTCAAATCACCCCCCCTTCGTCCTATTCAAAATAAAACGGTAAACTAAACTAAACGGCATAATGAGAAGAAAAGTAAAAATGCCAAAATTACTTTTTTTGGTTGCCTCAACATTGCATTAAAATGCAATAATGGGCGATCAAAAGCTTATATCTGTACCAAAATGGTATAATTAAAAATTTCAGCATCGGTGTGCAAAAAATAAGCCCTCCTCCAACCCGAGATCACGAAAAATGGAGACGCTATGGGTATCGGAAAATGGCGCATTTTTTTTTAACAAACTTTGGAATTTTTTTCACCACCTAGATAAAAAAGAACCTAGGCATGTTTGGTGTATATGAACTCGCAATGATCTGCAGAATCATAGTGACAGGTCAGTTTTAGTGTACCATTTTCCAGTACATGACATGTTAAAACCAATTGTGTTGTTCAAAAGTACAACTTGTCCTGCAAAAAACAAGCCCTCACATGACAATATTGACGGTAAGATAAAAAAAAGTTATGGTTTTGAGAAGAAGGGGACCAAAAAACTAAAACGCAAAAATTAAAATACCTTCGGGGGTTTAGGGGTTAAAGAAAGGAGCCTGAATGGGGGATATACGGTAATTTACAAAAGGAGCCAAGACTGGGGCCTAATTTATGGAGCCAAAATTTGGGACGTTCAAACTGTATCTAGGCAAAAAAAATGGGTACTATTACTGTATGGGGGAAGAAATTGTGTAGGTCACTACTGTATTGTTGTCAGGGAACATTACTGTTGTATTTGAGCACAAAGACTACTGCATGGAGCCACAAAAGGGGATATACAGTGGGCAAAATAAGTATTTGATACACTGCTGATTTTGTAATTTTTCCCACCTAAAAGAATGGAGAGGTCTGTAATTTTTATCGTAGGTACACTTCAACTATGAGAGACAGAATCTTAAAAAAAATTTTTTTTTTCCAGAAAATCACATTGTATGATTTTTACATACCGTATATACTCGAGTATAAGCCGACCTGAGTATAAGCCGACCCCCCTAATTTTGCCACAAAAAACTGGGAAAACTTATTGACTCGAGTATAAGCCTAGGGTGGAAATGCAGCATTTACCGGTGAATTTCAAAAATAAAAATAGATCATTATTTCCCCATAGCTGTGCCATACAGTGCTCTGCACCGTTCATATTTCCCCATAGCTGTGCCATATACGGTGCTCTGCACCGTTCACTGTGCCCCATAGATGTGCCATATACAGTGCTCTGCACCGTTCACTGTGCCCCATAGATGTGCCATATACAGTGCTTTGCACCGTTCATTGTGCCCCATAGATGTGCCACATACAGTGCTCCGCACCGTTCACTGTGCCCCATAGATGTGCCATATACGGTGCTGTGCACCATTCACTGTGCCCCATCGATGTGCTATATACGGTGCTCCGCACCGTTCACTGTGCCCCATAGATGTGCCATATACAGTGCTCTGCACCGTTCACTGTGCCCCATAGATGTGCCATATACGGTGCTCCGCACCGTTCACTGTGCCCCATAGATGTGCCATATACGGTGCTCTGCACCGTTCACTGTGCCCCATAGATGTGCCCATATACGGTGCTCCGCACCGTTCACTGTGCCCCATAGATGTGCCATATACGGTGCTCTGCACCGTTCACTGTGCCCCATAGATGTGCCATATACGGTGCTCTGCACCGTTCACTGTGCCCCATAGATGTGCCCATATACGGTGCTCCGCACCGTTCACTGTGCCCCATAGATGTGCCATATACGGTGCTCTGCACCGTTCACTGTGCCCCATAGATGTGCCCATATACGGTGCTCCGCACCGTTCACTGTGCCCCATAGATGTGCCATATACGGTGCTCTGCACCGTTCACTGTGCCCCATAGATGTGCCATATACGGTGCTCCGCACCGTTCACTGTGCCCCATAGATGTGCCATATACGGTGCTCTGCACCGTTCACTGTGCCCCATAGATGTGCCATATACGGTGCTCTGCACCGTTCACTGTGCCCCATAGATGTGCCATATACGGTGCCCTGCACCGTTCACTGTGCCCCATAGATGTGCCATATACGGTGCTCTGCACCGTTCACTGTGCCCCATAGATGTGCCATATACGGTGCTCTGCACCGTTCACTGTGCCCCATAGATGCTCCACATAAAGCTCTGCCATGGCCGCTGCTGCTGCAATAAAAAAAAAAAAAACACATACTCACCTCCCTTGATTGCAGCTCCCGGCGTCTCGTTCCGGCGCCTCCATCTTCCAGGCGTCTCTGGTCTGACTGATCAGGCAGAGGGCGCCGCGCACACTATATGCGTCATCGCGCCCTCTGCCTGAACAGTCAGAGCGCAGACGCCGGGAAGATGGAGGCGCCGGCCGGGAAGATGGAGCGACGCTTGGCGGCTGGAACGAGGACAGGTGAATATGCTATACTTACCTAGTCCTGGCGATCCTCGCGCTGTCCCTCTGCCTGGTCTTCGGTGCCGCAGCTTCTTTCTCTATCAGCGGTCACCGGCACCGCTGATTAGAGGAATGAATAGGCGGCTCCACCCCTATGGGAGGTGGAGCCGCTTATTCATTTCTGTAATGAGCGGTCCCACGTGACCGCTGAACAGGGGAAGAGCTGCAGCACAGAAGACCGTGGGACGGCAGGGACAGCGCGAGGATCGCTGGGACTAGGTAAGTATGCCTCAGCGCCCTCACCCGCCGACCCCACCGCTACCGTGACTCGAGTATAAGCCGAGAGGGGCACTTTCAGCCCAAAATTTTGGGCTGAAAATCTCGGCTTATACTCGAGTATATACGGTAATTGATTTGCATTTTATTGCATGAAATAAGTATTTGATACAGTAGAAAAACAGATCTTAATATTTGGTACAGAAACTTTTTTTTTGCAATTACAGAGGTCAGACGTTTCCTGTTGTTGACCAATGTTACACACACTGCAGCAGGGATTTTGGCCCACTCCTCCATACAGATCTTCTCCAGATCTTTCAGGTTTTGGGGCTGTCGCTGGGCAACATTGAGTATCCGCTCCCTCCAAAGATTTTCTATTGGGTTCAGGTCTGGAGACTGGCTAGGCCACTGCGGGACCTTGAAATGGTTCTACAGAGCCACTCCTTAGTTCCCCTGGCTGTGTGTTTAAGGTCATCGTCATGCCATCACCCATTCTTCAATATTCTTACTGAGGGAAGAGGTTATCAAAAAAAGGGGGAAAGAGAAGCTATATGCCATAAAAAATGTCAGAAGTTTATTAGTATGTATTAAAATAACAATATAGTAAAACGTAAAATCAATAGGGACAACAAATGTAAAAAAGACAGCCACAAAAAAGGAAACAGTGCCAGTGTAAAGTGCTGATTGCACAATAAATCACAATCCCATAACGTTGCCCCAGACCCAAAATCATGTGCAGTACAAAAAACAAGCAGGTATATACAGTATGTTCTCAGAAGTATGGAGCAAAAGGATTTTGCTTCCAAGTAGGGATGAATATCACCTTGAATAAAATACATACACATTTACATTTTACTATATTGTTATTTTAATACATACTAATAAACTTCAGATTTTTTTATGGCATATAGCTTCTCTTTCCCCCTTTTTTTATGTACATATTATGGAAATGCCAATAATTTGGGCAGTAATACATTTGGATGTGAGGGAAAGGTTGTTGGTCCAAATCTTGTGATACATGACCCCATCCATTCACCCTTTGCAGAAAAGCACCCGAAAGTATGATGTTTCTTCCACCATGCTTCATGTTTGGAACAGTGTTCTTGTGATTGTACTCATCCTTCTTCTTCCTTCAAACATGGCGAGTGGAGTTTATACCCAAAAGTTCTATGTATTTTGGTTTCATCTGACCACATGACCTTCTCCCATGCCTCCTCTGGAACATCCAATGGTCATTGGCAAACTTCAAACGGGCCTGGACATGTGAGGAGGGGGAATTTGTGTGTCCTGCAAGATTTTAATCCATTACAGTGTAGTGTGTTACTAATGGTAATGTTTGAGACTGTGGTCCCAGCTCCCTTCAGGTCACTGACCAGGTCCTCCCGTGTAGTTCTGGGCAGACTCCTGACCTTTCTCAGGAACATCCTTACACTACGAGGCGAGATCTTGCTTGGAGCCCCAGACCGAGAAGGAGATCACAAAGGGAGACATCACTACTGGAAAATATTTTAGTTTTGGGATACTATTATTTTCTGAGGGAACGAATGAGAGATACTATTATGATGATAATATGACACTTTTCTTCTTCATCTGGCACAGTGTAAAAATGAGGGAAAAAGAGTGTAAAGTGCTGTAGAAGTGTTCTGCCGTAGCTGTATGTATGTTAATTTCTGCAGAGACGAGACCTGTCTAGTAGAAGTTATAGTGGTCTGTGCCGGATGAAGAAGAAAAGTAGAAATTAGTTATTTCATTTGGAAGTGCTATCAGTAAGTAGAGACACCTGTACTACATACACTTATTTTATCTACAGAGCTCCTGTGTATAATGTCACTGGTGCTAATACTAGTGTTAGTGCTATGTTTGCTGTTAATGATCAGTATGGTGCTATTATTTAGCTACTATGTTGTATTAATATGTTGTCTGGTCATGGTGTCATGGTATTCATCTCTTTTATCTTGTCTTTTTGGTATAGTTTATTTAGTTCAGTAAAAAGATGGTGGTTATATCCAGACACTATGTGGTGATGATATGTAGTGGTGGTCTGGTGGTATGTATCCCCTTTATGTGATTTATTATTGGTATATTTGTTTTTATGTAGCTGACTTGTTCAGTAACAATACAGTGATATTTCTTATTTGGTAATGATTGTCCAACGTATAATTTGTTGGACAGCCATCTAATATGTATGGCTGCCTTTATTCTACAGAGATCTTTTCCCGGGTCTACCAGCACCACCCTTAAAAATAATCCCAGGATTTATTTTAATATTCTACCTTAGGTTTGATTATGTAGATTTATCACTGTTGGACGGTTGAGTAACACGCAGGCATGTTGGGAACAGATGACCCCATGCAACAGACCCAAAATACTTGTTCATAGCCATGTTAAAATGGTATAGCTGAGCCTAAAGATGGCAAGCATTAACAAAACAGTGATTTATATGATGAGAGATTATGTGACCTATTGGTGCAAAAACATAATAGTTTAGATACCCCTGGCGATTCGGGGGGGGGGTTCAAGTAACTATGGAGTTCAGTTCTATAGCAAAACATGGAATGGGTTCCCAACATGACCACCTTCAGCATCAATAATGACAAATAACCCTTTGCTGTCTACTTTGGGTGTTGTGTTCTTCTCTAAGGCACAAGCCCACCCACAGCATAGCTCTCTGTGTACTATGTATATTGACAGTGAGCTGCTAATCAGAGGCGGGGGCATGGTTAGAGCAAGGCTCACGCTCAGTATCTGCTGTAGTCTAGCAGTGATCATCTCCTAGTGATAAACCTTAATTGTAAGTAAACAAAAGCACACATCCAAAAATTCAGTGTCTCAGCCTTTATCTCCTGCTGTCCTCAGATTAGATAGCAAAACATGCTGATAGATTCCCTTTAAGTAATTAAAAAAAAACAATCATGTCAAAGTATTGGGATAGTCCTCAAAATGGTGATACAGAAAATCAATCAATATTTCCGTCACAGGAACAGAAAACAATAATGCCAGTGCGAAATCAATCCCATATTGGTCATCATTGGTGCCTTATGGACACCATTGCAGCCTGCACTATTTGTTCTGGAATTTTTCATGGAATGCTACAAGAGAGATCCAGCCGTGATCCCGATCCTCCTCCAGAAGCAGAATGTGCAATGTATGGATTTATTGCTGAGTTATTGTTCATACATCTATATAATAGGAGATGAGCCAGCTCTTTGCCTCTGCTTCACAATGACTGGCGGGCATGGACATATAATGAAATGGCCAGCGTGCACTCCGGACAGTGCGTCTGTGCCGGTATGGGCTGCAATAATAATGAGGAAATGAGCACACAGCAAACAGCTCAGTATGTCTGCGGTCTGGCCAGTAATTAACATTGTAAATCACTGCACGACTTATCGTCCATCAAACTGTTGCAAAAAGACTTTCAGGATTTGAAGCAATTATTTTACTCACAGGAGGGTGTCTTTTTTTTCCCGTGACAAGATTAAAGGGAGGAGGGGATCGCTAGAACAGATATTTTAATTAACTCTTTTTTCGGTGTATTTTATCTTAGCACATGATATAACAGACCAGTGGCCGCCGTATTTGCTGCAAATGTGCCCTTTCCAGAACATCCCAGTGTTTCAACACTTCTTTTTTTTTAGAAATATTAATTGCAAGGTTTTTTTTCTACTGTTCTAAAAAGCTGAAGCAGTCTATGAAATCAGAAATAAGACATATAATATACATATTATCTACATATTATCTACATATACTAATAGGCGAGCAACGCTGCTGGTAACAATGGTGTTTTCTACAATGGAGCTACATGGGCTAAAGTAATATACTCAATTTTGCAGGAAGACAGTTGATCAATCCGTTTTCCAGAGGAAACCAATATAAATAAAAGGAAAACCTACAAACTCAATACAGAAATTGGCATTGGCTAGATTTGAACCAAGATCCCCTTTGCAGCAAGTCAACAGTGCCAACCACAGAGCTTTTGTAAAAAAAAAAAATTGATGGTGGGTACCGTGGTGTTAAGCTCTACCAAATGAATATTTCTAAGGTACACAGGGAGTTATGTAACATAGTTAGTAAGTAAGGCCGAAAAAAGACATTTGTCCATCCAGTTCAGCCTATATTCCATCATAATAAATACCCAGATCTACGTCCTTCTACAGAACCTAATAATTGTATGATACAATATTGTTCTGCTCCAGGAAGACATCCAGGCCTCTCTTGAACCCCTCGACTGAGTTCGCCATCACCACCTCCTCAGGCAAGCAATTCCAGATTCTCACTGCCCTAACAGTAAAGAATCCTCTTCTATGTTGGTGGAAAAACCTTCTCTCCTCCAGACGCAAAGAATGCCCCCTTGTGCCCGTCACCTTCCTTGGTATAAACAGATCCTCAGCGAGATATTTGTATTGTCCCCTTATATACTTATGCATGGTTATTAGATCGCCCCTCAGTCGTCTTTTTTCTAGACTAAATAATCCTAATTTCGCTAATCTATCTGGGTATTGTAGTTCTCCCATCCCCTTTATTAATTTTGTTGCCCTCCTTTGTACTCTCTCTAGTTCCATTATATCCTTCCTGAGCACCGGTGCCCAAAACTGGACACAGTACTCCATGTGCGGTCTAACTAGGGATTTGTACAGAGGCAGTATAATGCTCTCATCATGTGTATCCAGACCTCTTTTAATGCACCCCATGATCCTGTTTGCCTTGGCAGCTGCTGCCTGGCACTGGCTGCTCCAGGTAAGTTTATCATTAACTAGGATCCCCAAGTCCTTCTCCCTGTCAGATTTACCCAGTGGTTTCCCGTTCAGTGTGTAATGGTGATATTGATTCCCTCTTCCCATGTGTATAACCTTACATTTATCATTGTTAAACCTCATCTGCCACCTTTCAGCCCAAGTTTCCAACTTATCCAGATCCATCTGTAGCAGAATACTATCTTCTCTTGTATTAACTGCTTTACATAGTTTTGTATCATCTGCAAATATCGATATTTTACTGTGTAAACCTTCTACCAGATCATTAATGAATATGTTGAAGAGAACAGGTCCCAATACCGCCCCCTGCGGTACCCCACTGGTCACAGCGACCCAGTTAGAGACTATACCATTTATAACCACCCTCTGCTTTCTATCACTAAGCCAGTTACTAACCCATTTACACACATTTTCCCCCAGACCAAGCATTCTCATTTTGTGTACCAACCTCTTGTGCGGCACGGTATCAAACGCTTTGGAAAAATCGAGATATACCACGTCCAATGACTCACCGTGGTCCAGCCTATAGCTTACCTCTTCATAAAAACTGATTAGATTGGTTTGACAGGAGCGATTTCTCATAAACCCATGCTGATATGGAGTTAAACAGTTATTCTTATTGAGATAATCCAGAATAACATCCCTCAGAAACCCTTCAAATATTTTACCAACAATAGAGGTTAGACTTACTGGCCTATAATTTCCAGGTTCACTTTTAGAGCCCTTTTTGAATATTGGCACCACATTTGCTATGCGCCAGTCCTGCGGAACAGACCCTGTCGCTATAGAGTCACTAAAAATAAGAAATAATGGTTTATCTATTACATTACTTAGTTCTCTTAGTACTCGTGGGTGTATGCCATCCGGACCCGGAGATTTATCTATTTTAATCTTATTTAGCCGGTTTCGCACCTCTTCTTGGGTTAGATTGGTGACCCTTAATATAGGGTTTTCATTGTTTCTTGGGATTTCACCTAGCATTTCATTTTCCACCGTGAATACCGTGGAGAAGAAGGTGTTTAATATGTTAGCTTTTTCCTCGTCATCTACAACCATTCTTTCCTCACTATTTTTTAAGGGGCCTACATTTTCAGTTTTTATTCTTTTACTATTGATATAGTTGAAGAACAGTTTGGGATTAGTTTTACTCTCCTTAGCAATGTGCTTCTCTGTTTCCTTTTTGGCAGCTTTAATTAGTTTTTTAGATAAAGTATTTTTCTCCCTATAGATTTTTAGAGCTTCAATGGTGCCATCCTGCTTTAGTAGTGCAAATGCTTTCTTTTTACTGTTAATTGCCTGTCTTACTTCTTTGTTTAGCCACATTGGGTTTTTCCTATTTCTAGTCCTTTTATTCCCACAAGGTATAAACCGCTTACACTGCCTATTTAGGATGTTCTTAAACATTTCCCATTTATTATCTGTATTCTTATTTCTGAGGATATTGTCCCAGTCTACCAGATTAAGGGCATCTCTAAGCTGGTCAAACTTTGCCTTCCTAAAGTTCAATGTTTTTGTGACTCCCTGACAAGTCCCCCTAGTGAAAGACAAGTGAAACTGCACAATATTGTGGTCGCTATTTCCTAAATGCCCAACCACCTGCAGATTTGTTATTCTGTCAGGTCTATTAGATAGTATTAGGTCTAAAAGTGCTGCTCCTCTGGTTGGATTCTGCACCAATTGTGAAAGATAATTTTTCTTGGTTATTAGCAGAAACCTGTTGCCTTTATGGGTTTCACAGGTTTCTGTTTCCCAGTTAATATCCGGGTAGTTAAAGTCCCCCATAACCAGGACCTCATTATGGGTTGCAGCTTCATCTATCTGCTTTAGAAGTAGACTTTCCATGGTTTCTGTTATATTTGGGGGTTTGTAACAGACCCCAATGAGAATTTTGTTACCATTTTTCCCTCCATGAATTTCAACCCATATGGACTCGACATCCTCATTCCCTTCGCTAATATCCTCCCTTAAAGTGGACTTTAGACAAGACTTTACATAGAGACAAACCCCTCCTCCTCTCCGATTTTTACGATCGTTTCTAAACAGACTGTAACCCTGTAAGTTAACTGCCCAGTCATAGCTTTCATCTAACCATGTCTCGGTTATTCCCACTATGTCAAAGTTACCTGTAGATATTTCTGCTTCTAGTTCTTCCATCTTGTTTGTCAGGCTTCTGGCGTTTGCGAGCATGCAGTTTAGAGGATTTTGTTTTGTTCCAATCTCCTCACTGTGGATTGTTTTAGAAATGTTCTTACCTCCCTTCTGAGTATGTTTTCCTGGGTCGTCTTTGTTCGAGTCTAATGTTTTTCTTCCCGTCCCCTCTTCTTCTAGTTTAACGCCCGCCTGATGAGTGTAGCGAGTCTTCTGGCGAATGTGTGTTTCCCAGGTTTGTTGAGGTGTAGTCCGTCTCTGGCGAGGAGTCCATCATACCAGTAATTCACACCGTGGTCCAGGAATCCAAATCCTTGTTGTCTGCACCATCGTCTTAGCCAGTTGTTTACATCAAGGATCCTGTTCCATCTCCTGGTGCCATGCCCGTCTACTGGAAGGATAGAAGAAAAAACTACCTGTGCATCCAGTTCCTTTACTTTCTTCCCCAACTCTTCAAAGTCCTTGCAGATTGTCGGTAGGTCCTTCCTTGCCGTGTCATTGGTGCCAACATGTATCAGAAGAAATGGGTGGACGTCCTTGGAGCTGAAGAGCTTTGGTATCCTATCGGTCACATCCTTGATCATCGCACCTGGAAGGCAGCATACTTCTCTTGCAGTTATGTCCGGTCTGCAGATGGCTGCTTCTGTGCCTCTCAGTAGTGAGTCTCCCACCACCACCACTCTTCGTTGCTTCTTGGCTGTACTTTTTGCTGTCACTTGTTGCTGTGTGCCCTTTTCTTTTTTGCTTGCTGGTATTGCTTCATTCTTAGGTGTGCCATCTTCATCCTCTACAAAGATTTGATATCGGTTCTTCAGTTGTGTGGTTGGTGATTTCTCCATGGTCTTCTTGCTTCTTTTGGTCACATGCTTCCACTCATCTGCTTTTGGAGGTTCTCTGACACTTTTTGCACCTTCTGTGACCAGTAGAGATGCTTCTGTTCTGTCTAGAAAGTCTTCATTCTCTTTGATGAGTTTCAAAGTTGCTATTCTTTCTTCCAGACCCCGCACCTTTTCTTCTAAAAGGGCCACTAGTCTACACTTCTGACAGGTGAAATTGGATTCTTCTTCTGGTCGATCTGTGAACATGTAGCACATGCTGCAGCTCACCATGTAGGTTGTCACATCTGCCATGTTGCTCCTAGATCCTGCTGACTTGCTGTGTGTTTTCCTTCTTGTGTAATCTACTCAGCCAAGCTCTCTTGCAATAATGTCCTACAGGCAAAAATTCGGTTTGGTGATGCTTTCGAAGCAGCTGGTCCCGGCTGTACCCAACGATCTTCTAGCTTAGGGAGACTTCGCTTCTCCCAGAAGGCACCTGGAATATGCAAATTAGCCTCCTGAAGCTTGAATCCCTGGTTTGGTGATGCTTTCGAAGCAGCTGGTCCCGGCTGTACCCAACGATCTTCTAGCTTAGGGAGACTTCGCTTCTCCCAGAAGGCACCTGGAATATGCAAATTAGCCTCCTGAAGCTTGAATCCCTGGTTTGGTGATGCTTTCGAAGCAGCTGGTCCCGGCTGTACCCAACGATCTTCTAGCTTAGGGAGACTTCGCTTCTCCCAGAAGGCACCAGGAATATGCAAATTAGCCTCCTGAAGCTTGAATCCCTGGTTTGGTGATGCTTTCGAAGCAGCTGGTCCCGGCTGTACCCAACGATCTTCTAGCTTAGGGAGACTTCGCTTCTCCCAGAAGGCACCTGGAATATGCAAATTAGCCTCCTGAAGCTTGAATCCCTGGTTTGGTGATGCTTTCGAAGCAGCTGGTCCCGGCTGTACCCAACGATCTTCTAGCTTAGGGAGACTTCGCTTCTCCCAGAAGGCACCTGGAATATGCAAATTAGCCTCCTGAAGCTTGAATCCCTGGTTTGGTGATGCTTTCGAAGCAGCTGGTCCCGGCTGTACCCAACGATCTTCTAGCTTAGGGAGACTTCGCTTCTCCCAGAAGGCACCTGGAATATGCAAATTAGCCTCCTGAAGCTTGAATCCCTGGTTAATATGTGATCTAACTAAAACACAAAATTCTACAATTTTTCGGTATAATCATTAGTAGGTTTTATCAGTCTAAGCAAAGCGCATCAAATAATGAGGTCACAGATGCATCATGACAGGTGAGGAAAAAACACAGGTGCAGCAAGTTCAAACTTTCTTGATCAACTATGAGACTATCTATAACCCACAATGTCATTTATTGTGAAAACAGTCATCCAGCTCTTTTTAAATGAGGATCTAGTGTCTCCCATTACTATGTCTTGTGGTCGGGCATTCCACAGTATGACTTCTCTAACTGTAAAGAACCCTTTCGTATTTAGCTGCCGAAACTGCATTTCCTCTACACGTAATGAAAGCCCTCTTGGTGCTTTGTAGTTTTCTAAAAATAAATAAGTCAAGTCCTTTGAATTGTGAACATGTGTGCAATAGTCATAAAAAGTCTGCCAGTTTTTTATCATGCAAAAAAAATCATCCCAAGAAGAATTTCAGATTTTTTTCCACCATTAATCTGTAGAGTTCAATTGACAAATTGAAATCATTTTAAGGGGTGAAATAAAAATAGCAAAACTAAAATAATTCTATATGGCTATCAGTACAACATTGTTAGTGCACCTATATATTGCAGCGACTCATATTAACGTATATTATAAGGAGGACTAGAGTCAGAATAGGCTAAAAGAATATCAAAGTTTATAAATTACAAAAGAAAATAATCACAAAATATATATTAATTCATAATTATAAGTGTACAGTTGTGATGTAATCCAAAGGTAAAAAGTTTTGGCAAGGGAATACATCAGAACATAAGTAAGATACATGCAACAAGGAGTCATATGGTTTCAAAAAGAGACATCTGAGTAATCTGATATCAATAATCGATGTAATCCGAAGATAAAGAAAAGGGTCTAGATAGTAGGACAGTAACTCAATGTCTGTTATAAAGTAACAACATGCTGGATGTATTATGGATTGATAAGGTAATGATTAGAAAGAGTATTCACCCATTGTATCAAGTAGTCCTGTCTGCTCCATGGCCGCGTTCCCCAACACACGTTTCAATGTCGCTTTCTCAGGGGGCACCCCCTGAGGAACATTTTATGGTCTGATGAGACTAAGGTTGAATGTTTTGGCCATAATTCCAAAAGTTATGTTTGGTTTAAAGTCAACACTGTGCATGACTAAAAGAACACCATACCAACAGTAAAGCATGGTGGAGGCATCACTGTTTTGGGGCTATTTCACCATTTTGAACTAAGGCTTTAATCAACATGGAGGGAATTTTGAATAGTTTAAAATATTAGACTGTGGAGAAATGGGGTCAGTGAGTGCTCTTTGTTATGAAAGGTAATTCAGTACCACAATGGACATAGAGGTCAGCGCACATACAGTGACCTGGCAATAACCCAAAAAACAAGAACGAGCTCTGAGACGTGGGAACTCTGTTGACCGCAATCCCTAATCCTCTCCAACCACACTAAAGGCAGCCGTGGATTGCGCCTAACGCTGCCTATGCAACTCGGCACGGCCTGAGAAACTAGCTAGCCTGAAGATAGAAAATAAGCCTACCTTGCCTCAGAGAAATACCCCAAAGGAAAAGGCAGCCCCCACATATAATGACTGTGAGTTAAGATGAAAAGACAAACGTAGAGATGAAATAGATTTAGCAAAGTGAGGCCCAACTTTCTGAACAGAGCGAGGATAGGAAAGGTAACTTTGTGGTCAACACAAAACCCTACAAAAACCACGCAAAGGGGGCAAAAAGACCCTCTGTACCGAACTAACGGCATGGAGGTACACCCTCTGCGTCCCAGAGCTTCCAGCAAGCAGAAAAAAAAACAAATTGACAAGCTGGACAGAAAAAAACAGCAAACAAATAGCAAAGAGGAACTTAGCTATGCAGAGCAGCAGGCCACAGGAACGATCCAGGAGGAAACAGGTCCAATACTAGAACATTGACTGGAAGCCAGGATCAAAGCACTAGGTGGAGTTAAATAGAGAAGCACCTAACGACTTCACCACATCACCTGAGGAAGGAAACTCAGAAGCCGCAGTACCACTTTCCTCCACCAACGGAAGCTCACAGAGAGAACCAGCCGAAGTACCACTTGTGACCACAGGAGGGAGCTCTGCCACAGAATTCACAACAGTACCCCCCCCTTGAGGAGGGGTCACCGAACCCTCACCAGAGCTCCCAGGACGACCAGGATGAGCCATATGAAAGGCACGAACAAGATCGGGAGCATGAACATCAGAGGCAAAGACCCAGGAATTATCTTCCTGAGCATAACCCTTCCACTTAACCAGATACTGGAGTTTCCGCCTTGAAACACGAGAATCCAAAATCTTCTCCACAATATACTCCAACTCCCCCTCCACCAAAACCGGGGCAGGAGGATCAACAGATGGAACCATAGGTGCCACGTATCTCCGCAACAATGACCTATGGAATACGTTATGTATGGAAAATGAATCTGGAAGGGTCAGACGAAAAGACACAGGATTAAGAACCTCAGAAATCCTATACGGACCAATAAAACGAGGTTTAAACTTAGGAAAGGAAACCTTCATAGGAATATGACGAGAAGATAACCAAACCAAGTCCCCAACCCGAAGTCGGGGACCCACACAGCGTCTGCGATTAGCGAAACGTTGAGCCTTCTCCTGGGACAAAGTCAAATTGTCCACCACATGAGTCCAAATCTGCTGCAACCTGTCCACCACAGTATCCACACCAGGACAGTCTGAAGACTCAACCTGCCCTGAAGAGAAACGAGGATGGAACCCAGAGTTGCAGAAAAACGGTGAAACCAAGGTAGCCGAGCTGGCCCGATTATTAAGGACGAACTCAGCCAAAGGCAAAAAGGACACCCAGTCATCCTGATCAGCAGAAACAAAGCATCTCAGATATGTTTCCAAGGTCTGATTGGTTGGTTCGGTCTGGCCATTAGTCTGAGGATGGAAAGCCGAGGAAAAAGACAAGTCAATGCCCATCCTACCACAAAAGGCTCGCCAAAACCTCGAAACAAACTGGGAACCTCTGTCAGAAACGATATTCTCCGGAATGCCATGCAAACGAACCACATGCTGGAAAAACAATGGCACCAAATCAGAGGAGGAAGGCAATTTAGACAAGGGTACCAAATGGACCATCTTAAAGAAGCGATCACAGACCACCCAAATGACTGACATCTTTTGAGAGACGGGAAGATCTGAAATAAAATCCATAGAGATATGTGTCCAAGGCCTCTTCGGGACCGGCAAGGGCAAAAGCAACCCACTGGCACGAGAACAGCAGGGCTTAGCCCGAGCACAAATCCCACAGGACTGCACAAAAGTACGCACATCCCGCGACAGAGATGGCCACCAAAAGGATCTAGCCACCAACTCTCTGGTACCAAAGATTCCAGGATGACCAGCCAACACCGAACAATGAACCTCAGAGATAACTTTATTCGTCCACCTATCAGGGACAAACAGTTTCTCCGCTGGGCAACGATCAGGTTTATTAGCCTGAAATTTTTGCAGCACCCGCCGCAAATCAGGGGAGATGGCAGACACAATTACTCCCTCTTTGAGGATACCCGCCGGCTCAGATACACCCGGAGAGTCGGGCACAAAACTCCTAGACAGAGCATCCGCCTTCACATTTTTAGAGCCCGGAAGGTATGAAATCACAAAGTCAAAACGGGCAAAAAACAACGACCAATGAGCTTGTCTAGGATTCAACCGCTTGGCGGACTCGAGATAAGTCAAGTTCTTATGATCAGTCAAGACCACCACGCGATGCTTAGCTCCTTCAAGCCAATGACGCCACTCCTCGAATGCCCACTTCATGGCCAGCAACTCTCGATTGCCAACATCATAATTTCGCTCAGCAGGCGAAAACTTCCTGGAAATGAAGGCGCATGGTTTCATCACCGAGCAATCAGAACTTCTCTGCGACAAAACAGCCCCTGCTCCAATCTCAGAAGCATCAACCTCGACCTGGAACGGAAGCGAAACATCTGGTTGACACAACACAGGGGCAGAAGAAAAACGACGCTTCAACTCTTGAAAAGCTTCCACCGCAGCAGAAGACCAATTGACCAAATCAGCACCTTTCTTGGTCAAATCGGTCAATGGTTTAGCAATACTAGAAAAATTGCAGATGAAGCGACGATAAAAATTAGCAAAGCCCAGGAACTTTTGCAGACTTTTCAGAGATGTCGGCTGAGTCCAATTATGGATGGCTTGGACCTTAACAAGATCCATCTCGATATTAGAAGGGGAAAAGATGAACCCCAAAAATGAAACCTTCTGAACACCAAAGAGACACTTTGATCCCTTCACAAACAAAGAATTAGCACGCAGGACCTGAAACACCGTTCTGACCTGCTTCACATGAGACTCCCAATCATCCGAGAAGATCAAAATGTCATCTAAGTACACAATCAGGAATTTATCCAGGTACTCTCGGAAGATGTCATGCATAAAGGACTGAAACACTGATGGAGCATTGGCAAGTCCGAATGGCATTACAAGATACTCAAAATGGCCCTCGGTCATATTAAATGCAGTTTTCCACTCATCGCCTCGCTTAATACGCACAAGATTATACGCACCACGAAGATCTATCTTGGTGAACCAACTAGCCCCCTTAATCCGAGCAAACAAATCAGATAACAATGGCAAGGGGTACTGAAATTTAACCGTGATCTTATTTAGAAGGCGGTAATCTATACAAGGTCTCAGTGAACCATCCTTCTTGGCTACAAAAAAGAACCCTGCTCCCAATGGCGACGATGACGGGCGAATATGCCCCTTCTCCAAAGACTCCTTCACATAACTCCGCATAGCGGCGTGCTCAGGCACAGATAAATTAAACAGTCGACCTTTTGGGAATTTACTACCAGGAATCAAATCGATAGCACAATCACAATCCCTATGCGGAGGTAGGGCATCGGACTTGGGCTCATCAAATACATCCTGATAATCAGACAAGAACTCTGGAACCTCAGAAGGGGTGGATGACGAAATAGACAGAAATGGGACATCACCATGTACCCCCTGACAACCCCAGCTGGACACAGACATGGATTTCCAATCTAAAACTGGATTATGGACTTGTAGCCATGGCAACCTCAACACGACCACATCATGCAGACTATGCAACACCAGAAAGCGAATAACCTCCTGATGTGCAGGAGCCATGCACATGGTCAGCTGGGTCCAGTACTGAGGCTTATTCTTGGCCAAAGGCGTAGCATTAATTCCTCTCAATGGAATAGGACACTGCAAGGACTCCAAGAAAAACCCACAACGCCTAGCATACTCCAAGTCCATCAAATTCAGAGCAGCGCCTGAGTCCACAAATGCCATGACAGAATACGATGACAAAGAGCAGATCAAGGTAACGGACAGAAGAAATTTTGACTGTACTGTACCAATGGTGGCAGACCTAGCGAACCGCTTAGTGCGCTTAGGACAATCAGAGATAGCATGAGTGGAATCACCACAGTAGAAACACAGCCCATTCAGACGTCTGTGTTCTTGCCGTTCAACTCTGGTCAAAGTCCTTTCGCACTGCATAGGCTCAGGTTTAAGCTCAGGTAATACCGCCAAATGGTGCACAGATTTACGCTCGCGCAAGCGTCGACCGATCTGAATGGCCAAAGACATAGACTCATTCAGACCAGCAGGCATAGGAAATCCCACCATGACATCTTTAAGGGCTTCAGAGAGACCTTTTCTGAAAATAGCTGCGAGCGCACCTTCATTCCACTGAGTGAGTACGGACCACTTTCTAAATTTCTGACAATATACCTCTATTTCATCCTGACCCTGACACAGAGCCAGCAAATTCTTCTCTGCCTGATCCACAGAATTAGGCTCATCGTACAGCAATCCGAGCGCCAGGAAAAATGCATCGATATTACTTAATGCAGGATCCCCTGGCGCAAGGGAAAATGCCCAGTCCTGAGGATCGCCACGCAAAAAAGAAATAACGATCCTAACTTGTTGAACTGGGTCACCAGAGGAGCGAGGTTTCAAAGCCAGAAATAGTTTACAATTATTTTTGAAACTCAGAAATTTAGTTCTATCTCCAAAAAACAAATCAGGAATAGGGATTCTCGGTTCTAACATAGAATTCTGAACCACAAAGTCTTGAATACTTTGCACTCTTGCCGTGAGCTGATCCACACATGAAGACAGACCTTTAATGTCCATTGCTACACCTGTGTCCTGAACCACCCAAATGTCTAGGGGAAAAAAAAGGCTAAACACAGTGCAAAGAAAAAAAAATGGTCTCAGAACTTCTTTTTTCCCTCTATTGAGAATCATTAGTACTTTGGCTTCCAGTACTGTTATGAAAGGTAATTCAGTACCACAATGGACATAGAGGTCAGCGCACATACAGTGACCTGGCAATAACCCAAAAAACAAGAACGAGCTCTGAGATGTGGGAACTCTGTTGACCGCAATCCCTAATCCTCTCCAACCACACTAAAGGCAGCTGTGGATTGCGCCTAACGCTGCCTATGCAACTCGGCACGGCCTGAGAAACTAGCTAGCCTGAAGATAGAAAATAAGCCTACCTTGCCTCAGAGAAATACCCCAAAGGAAAAGGCAGCCCCCACATATAATGACTGTGAGTTAAGATGAAAAGACAAACGTAGAGATGAAATAGATTTAGCAAAGTGAGGCCCGACTTTCTGAACAGAGCGAGGATAGGAAAGGTAACTTTGCGGTCAACACAAAACACTACAAAAACCACGCAAAGGGGGCAAAAAGACCCTCCGTACCGAACTAACGGCACGGAGGTACACCCTCTGCGTCCCAGAGCTTCCAGCAAGCAGAAAAAAAACAAATTGACAAGCTGGACAGAAAAAAACAGCAAACAAATAGCAAAGAGGAACTTAGCTATGCAGAGCAGCAGGCCACAGGAACGATCCAGGAGGAAACAGGTCCAATACTAGAACATTGACTGGAAGCCAGGATCAAAGCACTAGGTGGAGTTAAATAGAGAAGCACCTAACGACTTCACCACATCACCTGAGGAAGGAAACTCAGAAGCCGCAGTACCACTTTCCTCCACCAACGGAAGCTCACAGAGAGAACCAGCCGAAGTACCACTTGTGACCACAGGAGGGAGCTCTGCCACAGAATTCACAACAGCTCTTGTCTGCTGGCCCAGCTGTCTTTAGCAAGACTGCATGGACCATGGCTCATACCACTGAACGCCCGCTCTATCTCCCAGTGGGCAATACACTACACAAACAACACAGGGTTAAGGTAAAACAGTGTGGCAATACTTTATTGAACCACAGCACATGGCTTCCTCCACATTCCGTAGCTCCTGCATTAAAGGGACACTGTCACCTGAATTTGGAGGGAACAATCTTCAGCCATGGAGGCGGGGTTTTTGAGTTTTTGATTCACACTTTCCTTACCCGCTGGCTGCATGCTGGCTGCAATATTGGATTGAAGTTCATTCTCTGTCCTCCGTAGTACATGCCTGCACTAGCCTTGTGCAGGCATGTACTACGGAGGACAGAGAATGAACTTCAATCCAATATTGCAGCCAGCATGCAGCCAGCGGGTAAGGAAAGGGTGAATCAAAAACCCAAAAACCCCGCCTCCATGGCTGAAGATTGTTCCCTCCAAATTCAGGTGACAGTGTCCCTTTAAATTCTATTCAATCCGTTGAAGCTGGAACATCTCCTGCAGTTTCTGTTTCTTGTTGAGGTCATATAACTACTCTGGTCCTCTTCCCAAGGCCGATTTGGTGGGATTGGATATAGTGGCATCCGAAACCTGCTGTGCATGCCTCATCAATGGTCTGCTGGGTCTGTCTGTATACCTCCCTGGTTGTGAAGCCCTGGACGGTGTCTATGAACACCAGTCCCCTGCAGCTCCCCAATTCCGCCAGGCTGAGTAGTGTCCCACTGCTGCCACCAATTGTGGCGAAACGGGGTCAGTGAGTGCTCTCGTCTGCTGGCCCAGCTGTCTTTAGCAAGACTGCATGGACCATGGCTCATACCACTGAACGCCCGCTCTATCTCCCAGTGGGCAATACACTACACATACAACACAGGGTTAAGGTAAAACAGTGTGACAATACTTTATTGAACCACAGCACACAATAGCAAACAGAACAATACCAACATAGCTGGAATTGCTTGATTACATGGGCACATATAAAAGATCACCGCGTCTCCACGTATTTCCAGTATGACATGATGTCAGAGCTCCCAGGGTCCCTACTTCATATGTGGATGCACACACAGAGAAGGGGTAACAACAAGCATAGGGAGATGACCAAGAACTGTCCATAGAGGCCATACAAGGTCCAAAGCCAGTTGACATGATGTCAGAGCTCCCAGGGTCGCTACTCCATCTGTGGATGCACGCACAGAGAAGGGGTAATGACAAGCATAGGGAGATGACCAAGAACTGTCCATAGAGTCCATACAAGGTCCAAAGCCAGTTGACACGAGAGTCACCACCTGGCTTATCTGACCATCTCCATGAAACAAGGCGACCAGCGGGTCCCAAACCTGGCTTTTTCCAAACATATCCATGGTTCAGAGATGGTCACTGGATCAGATCTGTGTTCTTCCAACCGGAGCAGAAAACCCCTAGGTTGTTTCCTATAGAATCATAGATCAGTGTCCCTCGTGATGGTGCCATGATGAATTGGCTGCAGTTCGTTCTCTTGTCTTTTGGGGTGGTTTGCAGAATGTCTGGCTGGTAGTTCTGTGTTACTTCAGTCTCCCAGGATGTGATCTCTGAGTCTTTTTATACCCAAGGCATGTA
Source organism: Ranitomeya imitator (assembly GCF_032444005.1). Lineage (NCBI taxonomy): Eukaryota > Metazoa > Chordata > Amphibia > Anura > Dendrobatidae > Ranitomeya > Ranitomeya imitator. The sequence continues at coordinate 129,837,927 of NC_091283.1, forward strand.
AGCTATTTTTAGAATTACCCAGGGTCCTTCAGTCCAACATCAATATAAGGTAAACAATGGTGATGGGATTAAGTAGCACTATTAGCATATAAGCACACATCAATAGACAAAGCTTAACACACCCTATGTACAGTCACCATTACAGACTTACCCAGTATGTTAGATAGTATATCAGTTGGCAAGTCTGTCTTCTTGACCCACCAGACATAAACACTTAAATTCACAAGCCAATATAAAAAGCCAGTTCTTTTGGTTTGCAAAAACATGGTTGTCTGGGAAATTAAGATACAATCTGGTTTCTTCGCATAGACAATTTTGCATCAAGACCTTCATGTCACTGCTGAAAGCTGAAGATGAGGAATTTAACCTTTCAGCAAGAATATTACCTTAAGAATGCTATGGAGACACAGCATTGTATCTTAATTAACTAGACTACTATTTTTAGCAAGCCAGAAAAAAAATAGACTGTTATCTATAATATTGACTTGTGAATTTAAGTGTTTCTTTCTGATTGGTCAAGAAAACAGACTGTTGCTTATGTAAGCCTGTAATATTGACTTGTAAGTTGGCATCTGATGTAACATATTGTGCTCTTATCCTTGATGACTAGTGATGTTTACTGATATACTAATTATGCATTGTCTAGACCAGATAGTGTGTTGATTTTTAAAACAGAGGAGGGAAATGTATGCACATAGATTACATAATCAAACTATCATGAAGGGAGTTATAAGTGACACTCACCGATGCTATCTCCTGGGAAGACAGGACCCGGAGAGAGCCACAGACTCCCAGGAATGCGGGGCAAGCGAGACTGGAGAGAGATTGCTTCAGGCCTGACAGGACCTGAATCACCTGACTGCTGAAGGTCGTGGCCTAAGCTCCAGGAGCTAAAGGAAAACTCCTAGAAAGGTAACTAAAGAACAGAGATACCAAGGGGCACAGACAGAGGCATAAACAGATCAGGCTGGGGTCAGAGCACGGGATAGCGTAACGGTACCAAGGGACTAGACAGAAAGAATAGTAGGGGCCAAGCAGAGGTCAATACCAAACGGACAGAGAAAAAACAGAGACGGAATCCAACAAACAGTATCCAGAGAACAGACGGAGTCAAAAAGCCAAGGGAACAAGCAAACCACCACACAGCACAAAACACACTCAGAGGTCAATACACTTAGCCAAGGGAGGAAGTATCACTGACAAAGGAAACGCCCAGATGGATCCTATAAAAAGTCCACCCAGGATCAATGTGAGGCTACAGGAATTAACCCTAGAAGAACTGACCAAGACAAACCATGACACAAACCATGCGACTTGGCTGTCAGCATTCCTTCCCCTTATCTGTGATTCTGGATTGAAGGACACTTGTTAAACTTAAAAAGAGATGATATGCCTCTATGAGACAGAGAGAGATTTGCAACGCCCGCTAGGGCCGTGGGGTACTCGGAACTGGGTTGAACGATTCTAAGGCTGTATGCACACGTTGCAGATTTTTCGCATTTTTTTCGCGTTTTTTCACTATAAAAATGCAAAAAAACACATACATTGTGCATCAAATCATTTAGAAGGCATTCCGCAATTTTTGTGCACATGATGCATCTTTTTCCATGAAAAAACGCATTGCGGTAAAAAACGCAGCATGTTTATTAATTTTGCGGATTTTTTGCGGATTTCCCACTATATTATTGCATTGGGAACCTCCGGAAAAATCTGCAAAAAAACACACCAAAAACGCGGTAAAAACGCAGTAAAAAACGCGAGAAAAACGCATGCATATTTCTTGCAGAAAATGTCCTGTTTTGCTCAGGAAATTTCTGCAAGAAATCCTGAACGTGTGCACATAGCCTTAAAGGAGTGGTCACGGCAGCAGTGACCCAGTCCGTGGCCCTAGGTGTGCAATAAAAGTGATGAGGGGATGTTTGTAGGGGATTTTACGCGATGCCACCTGTGGTGTTTGGCAGTAGGTAGCCAACGCTGCTTAAGGGGACTGCTGGGGCTGATGGTGTCGCAGCTGAGATGTTCTGCTCCCCACAGGTGGAGCAAGGACCCAGGGCTATGAGTACAGTCTATCAGGGATCATGGACATTGGGGTGCAGAACTGAGGGTGTGGGAAAAGGACTTGAGGACACAAAGTGTGTAGTTTCTTTTACCTTTAATGGCAGATGCAGTCTGGGGCAGTAGTGACAGGTGGTCATGGAGATCTGCGCAGCTTGGAAGCATTTCAGAGTCCACCTAGCCAGGTGGATTTTGAGGCCTTCCCTCTGCGCTGCTCCCTAGGTCCTTGGTGCCTTAAGCTTCCCACAAGTCCCTGTTACAGTCTGTCCATGAAATGGAACATTTCCCCGCATGGCATGCAGCTCCTTGTGGTGACTCTGGGCTCTCGTATGCTGCTGTGCCTCAGGGTGTCAGCTGGGGCCAGGAGACCTGTAATCTCCTGCCCTCTGGTTTTAGTTGCTGAGCCTGCAGTTCCCACAAAACCACGGACTGCGGTGTCTGTTATGAACAGGTGATTCAGAACCACAATGGACCTTGAAGTTCAGAGCACACAAAGTGACCTGACAATTACCAAAAACATAGGACGAGCTCTGAGACGTGGGAACTCTGCTGACCGCAATCCCTAATCCTATCCAACCACACTAAAGGTAGCCGTGGAGCGCTCCTGACCAGTCCTATGCGCCTCGAGCACAGCCTGAGAAACTAGCTAGCCCTAAGAAAGAAAAATAAGCCTACCTTGCCTCAAAGAAATACCCCAAAGGAAAAGGCAGCCCCCCACATATAATGACTGTGAGTTGAGATGAAAATACAAACGCAGAGATGAAATAGTTTAGCAAAGTGAGGCCCAACTTACTGAACAGACCGAAGATAGGAAAGATTGCTTTGCGGTCAACACAAAACCCTACAAACAACCACGCAGAAGGGGCAAAAAGACCCTCCGCACCGACTAACGGTACGGAGGTGCTCCCTCTGCGTCCCAGAGCTTCCAGCAAGCAATAAAAACCAATATAGCAAGCTGGACAGAAAAAATAGCAAACAAAAATAACACAAGCAAAACTTAGCTTATGCAGGATAGACAGGCCACAGGAACGATCCAGGAAGAAGCAAGACCAATACTAGAACATTGACTGGAGGCCAGGATCAAAGCACCAGGTGGAGTTAAATAGAGCAGCACCTAACGACTTAACCTCATCACCTGAGGAAGGAAACTCAGAAGCCGCAGTACCACTCTCATCCACCAAAGGAAGCTCATAGACAGAACCAGCCGAAGTACCACTCACGACCACAGGAGGGAGCCTGGCCACAGAATTCAAAACAGGTGTCCCATCTTTGGCGCTCAGTCCTGGGGAGAGCTCAGTTGCAGCTCCAATTGCCCCAGATTCTCCTAACTTGCCTCTTCTTCCTTCACTGTCTGCTCCCCAGACTCACACTGACTCTGACTCCTCTAACCCCGCCTCCAGGCCAGAGAAAGCCAGGATTGGGACCCACCAATCGCGTAGCTTCATGGAGATGTTCGGAGAAGCCAGGTTGTCACCCTAGGGTCAACTGGCCTTGTGCCTCAATGAACTGTCATTTTTCTATGCTTGTCGTTATCTCCTCTCTGTGTGCGTGCCACAGGTGGGGTTATCGACCCAGGAAGATGAAGCCAGGTTGTGACCCTCCGGTCAACTGTCTTTTGTATCTGAATAGACTGCTATCTTCCTAAGCTTTTCGTTACCCTCTCTCTGTGTGTGCCACAGGTGAGGTAGACGAACCTGGAAGCTCTGAAGCAACAACTGCCATTATCATGGGGAGTCAGCGGAAGGTTGAGACTGTGTAATGTGCACCATCTTGGGCATTTTGCTGGGAATGTTCTACATGCTATCCGCCTGTTTTGTGATTCAATAAAGCACTGTCACACTGCTTTACCCTCACCCTGTGCTGTCTAAGTTATGCACACGTTAAGGGGAGAGTGGGTGTTCGGCAGGATGATCCCTGGTCCATGCGTTTGCAACTAGCGGACCTGGGCGGCCGCTGTTCCCCGTGTCTCCACACAAAGCTCCAAATCAACAGAGGAATGGCTTCTCCAGATGATGATCAAAGTTTTGTAATGGGCCAAACACAGCCCAGACCTAAATCCAATTGAAAAATCTGTAGGTTGACCTGAAAAGGACGCTGCCCTCTCAATCTGACAGATTTGGAGCACAACTGCAAGGAAGAGTGGGTAAAGATTGCCAGTTTTATATGTGTTATTCTGTATACTTATGCAATCATATTATTTTAGTTCTGTGGTAAAAGATTTCAGCTTGTTTTTAAATTTGAAATTTATTTAAATTAAAATTTTTGAATTGTAAAGGTTAGTGATGACATTAAAGGTGGAAAAAGTTCTGAAATGATCCTAGTGGTATGATTTTTTTTATTTGAAACCTGTCATTTTATCAGGGGTGCATATACTTTTTATATCTAATGTATTTATGCATATAAATGAGATTGCTTTTGAGGCTTTTTTTCTCTAAGCTTAACGAGCCTATCTTTTCTAACCTCTCATTAAAAAGAAGCCTTCCATCCCATATAATAATCTAGTTGCCCACCTTTGAACTGACTATGGTTTTCCAATATTATTTTTAAATGCGGAGCCCCAAACCAGATCCCATATTCTAGATGTGGCCTTACATGTGATTTATGGAGGGGTAATAATATGTTGGGATCGCGGGATTTTAGCTCTCTTTTTATACACACTAAAATATTGTTTGCTTTTGCGGCTGCTGCCTTACATTGAGTACTGCTGCTTAGCTTACTTGTAACTAAAATACCCAAATCCATCTCCTGTTTTGTATTAACTAGTTTATTTCTATATACTATATACAGTGAAGTAAATAATTATTTGATCCCTTGCTGATTTTGTAAGTTTGCCCACTGAATCTATAATTTTAAGGGTAGGTTAATTTTAACACTGAGAGAATATCAAAAATAAAGTCCAGAAAATCAAATTGTATAAATTATATAAATTTATTTGCATTTTGCAGTCAGAAATAAGTATCTGATCCCTCTGGCAAACAAGACTTAATACTTGGTGGCAAAACCCTTGTTGGCAAGCACAGTAGTCAGACATTTTTTGTAGTTGATGATGAGGTTTGCGCACATGTCAGGAGGAATTTTGGTCCACTCCTCTTTGCAGATCATCTCTATATCATTAAGATTTTGAGGCTGTCGCTTGGCAACTCGGAGCTTCAACTCCTTCCATAAGTTTTCTACGGGATTAAGATCTAGAGATTGGCTAGACCACTCCATGACCTTAATGTGCTTCTTTTGAGCCACTCCTTTGTTGCCTTGGCGGTATGTTTTGGGTCATTATCTTGCTGGAAGAAACAGCCATGACCCATTTTTAATGTCCTGGCGGATGGAAGGAGGTTGTCACTCAGGATTTTATGGTACATGGCTCCATCCATTCTCCCATTGAAGCGGTGAAGTAGTCCTGTGCCCTTAGCAGAGAAATACCCCCAAAACAAAATGTTTGCACTCGATGCTTGACAGTGGGGACTGTGTTCTTTTGGGTCATAGGCAGCATTTCTCTTCCTCCAAACATGACGAGTTGAGTTAATGCCAAAGAGCTCAATTTTTGTCTCCTCTGACCACAGCACCTTCTCCCAATCACTCACAGAATCATCCAGGTGTTCATTTGCAAATTTCAGACGGGCCTGCACATGGGCCTTCTTGAGCAGGGGGACCTTGCGGGCACTGCAGGATTTTAAACCTTTACGGCGTAATGTGTTACCAATGGTTTTCTTGGTGACTGTAGTCCCAGCTGCCTTGAGATCAAGTTCCCCCCATGTAGTTTTAGGCTGATCTCTCACCTTCCTCAAGATCAAGAATTTCCCACGAGGAGAGATTTTGCATGATGCCCTAGATTGATGTCGATTGACAGTCATTTTGTATTTCTTCCATTTTCTTACTATTGCACCAACAGTTATTTCCTTTTCACCCAGTGCCTTACTTATGGTTTTGTAGCCCATTCCAGTTTTATGCAGGTCTATGATTTTGTCCCTATAAACATAAGGATGAATGACCTCGGGGAGATCAAAACATCCAACACCGCGGAGACACCATCACGTGTTTCTCAACGCAGTGATCCAGAACACTGCTCCCATCCCTTATGGGAAATATGCAAATGCATGTAGAAAAGCCGTGGAGACACCATCACGTGTTTCTCAATGCCAGCAATAAATAGCCAGGTCTTTCACCAGGAAGGAACAACCACGGGAAGGGCAGCATCCAAAAGGAAAACCACCTATGCCAAAACATGGTATCCATCCACAGACAGCTGTTTTGGGGTATTTGCCCCTCATCAGTGTGGAGTAGGAAACTGGCTATTAGGAGCAGCGCCTAGTAAAAGGACTATAAACATAAGCATGATCTCGGGGAGATCAAAACATCCAACACCGCGGAGACACCATCACGTGTTTCCCTGACCTCATTATAAAGCTCTTTGGTCTTGCCCATGTTGTAGATGTTAGCGTCTGACTGATGAATTGAGTATGTGGACAGGAGTCTTATAAAGGTGACTATGTAAGACAGCTGTCTTTAAAGCAGGTAATGAGTGGATTAGGAGCGTCTAACTGGTCTGTAGGAGCCAGAACTCTTAATGGTTGGTAGGGGATCAAATACTTATTTCTCACTGCAAAATGCAAATAAAATTATATAATTTATACAATGTGATTTTCTGGATTTTATTTTTGATATTCTATCTCTCAATGTTAAAATTAACCTACTCTTACAATTATAGACTGTTCATGTCTTTGTCAGTGGGAAAACTTACAAAATCAGCAAGGGATCACATAATTATTTCCTCCACTGCAGCAATAGGATTACTCCATCCTAGGTGCATTACTCTACATTTATCAACCTTAAACCTCATTTGACAAAGTGTTTGCCCAGTCAAACATCTTATCCAGATTGTTCTATAATATTATACTACCATGCTCAGTTTTTAATATCCTACATAGTTTGGTGTCATCAGCAGAAACTGACACTTTACTCTCAATCCAATCCACAAGGTCATTAATAAAGAGATTAAAATGAAATGGTTCTAGCACAGATCTCTGCGGTCCCCACTGCTGACTATATCCCATTTGGAGAATGAACCATTTATGACAACTCTTTGTTTCCTGCCCTTTAACTATTTTTTACCTATCTGCATATAGTTTCACCCAGTCCCTGTTTCTGTAGCTTCAGTATAAAGCTGTTAGGCCGGGGTCACACTAGACCGTAATACGGACCGATGCTATGGGATAAAAAAATCGCATAGTACTTGGACCAATGTTAATCTATGGGGCAGCTCCCATCATCCGATATTTTCTCAGCCGTATTCAGTGTGCCAGTGAAATGGCAGCATGCTGCGATTGTCAGCGTATCTCGGCTGAGAATCGCCAATGCAAGTCTATGGGTGTGAGAAAAAAAGGATTACACACGGACTGTGAGTGTGAATTGTGAGGAATACGGAAGACTTCTCCAGGTGACAGGAAATTGACTTATCCATTATCAGGAAGATTTGGCATGCAAATTTCCGTGGTACACTGTAGAGAAAAGCAGGAAGCACGCCTCCACGGAGTGTAGCAGCATGGCTAGACACTTCAATGTCGAGCTGCTGATAGTTCTGGTCCACGAGAGGCCAGAACTTTGGGACCAACGTGATGCATGTTATGTGGACCTCGAACGTAAAGACGCATCATGGAGGTCAATCTGTCGCCACATGTTCAACGATTTTGATAAGCAACCTCATGAGGTGCCGCAAGAAATTCATAAGTACCATCCTTTTACAAAATAATTAAACTTTACCATGATGAAAAAAATTACCAAAAAGCATCATATGTGATGTGGTTAGCAGAGGCGTAACTTTAAACTCATGTGCCCCGATGCGAAAGCACAAACGTGACACAAATATATTTTTAAACTTTAATAGCAATAGTCCTTTTCTGTAGGCCAAAGGGACTTTTATGGCCCCCTAGGCTCCAGGGCCCGGGTGCGATTGCAACCCCTGCACCTGTTGTAGCTATGCCCCTGGTGTTTAGTAATATGTGTCATATTTCAGACTATCCACATGATAAAAGTATAATATCAAAATACACTGAAGCATACATGTTTGAAGCCACACAATATGATTGATAGTTAAAACATTTGTTGTGTTTCTTTGCAGTGACTGATGTCACTAGACGCTGACGGAGTTACCGTGACCAGTACCTGCGGAAACGACAACTTTTGGGGCGACGAAGCCCCCAAAAAACGCAAATATGTTTATTTTGACCACCTGAATTTTCTTGCACCGGAGATAGACCTCAGACCATAAGTGCATGCATGTCCCTACATCTTTTACACATACTCGAACGGGCATATTTTGAATTTTAAAAGACTGTTGGAGGCTGGTCTCAACATGTGTCTGCTCGACATGGCCATATTGGGGGGTATGACCAAATGGGTCACTCAACTACCCAGGAGTTAATGCAGTTGTACCCTCCTCAACACTATTATACTCAGCCACAGGATCGAGCCTTGCCCCAGAATCCTTCATACCCATCTGCCATCCCACAGGTTGACAGTCAGGTTGGGCAACCACCTAGGCCAAGTTCTGCACATGCTGGCCTCCCGCCCTCACCACCCCCAACCTACCAGAACCTGTAATTTATTATTTTTATTTTTTTTGGCTGGCATATAAGGTTTATTTTATTCTTTGCCTTCGCATGTTAAATTTTATTGTTGGCCCAGGTTAATAGGCCTAAAATGCCATATGCTGGGAATATGTTTTTTTCTACTTAAAAAAGGTTTTGATGAGTAAAAACATGTTAACAACAATGAGTGCCATGTGTTGTTAGCACTAGATGTGCATATTTACCAAGTCAACACATTTGTTTTGCAAAACAAACTACACACTTCAAACAGGAACATTACAATATTAACTTAGAAAAGCAAAAAACACTATATAGAAACAGCAATGTCTTGCCAGGGAGTAGATCTCTCTGGAGAAACAAAATAATTGGTTAACACATCACGCACTTTAAGGCCAGAGGGCTGACGACGTGGATGAAGGACATGTGTAGTAGACAAGACAGTATTTGCATACTGAACTTCATCAGCAGCAGAAGATGGACAATCATGGTATCTGGTGAAGTTGTGAAGAACAATACATGCTTTTATTACCCCATTCACATTGGCTTCAGTCAGTTGAATAGCGAACAGCAGTACCCGCCATTTGGCACAGAGAATGCCGAAGGAACACTCCACCAGACATCGGGTGCTGGAAAGTCGGAAATTAAAAATTCTGCGCCAGTGGTCCAGGCCTCTCCGTAGATAGGGCCTAATGAGGTTGCGTGTTAATTGAAAGGCCTCATCTGCTACATCACGTAAGGCACCGCTTCCATATTAGCCCCTGGTAGGTGACTTGGGGGTGGGAGATCCAACTCATTATTGCGCTGCCGCAGACCCATAATGGAAGAATTGAAGACTCTAGAGTCTCCAGTTCTCCCATAGGCCCCAATATCTACAATTATAAACCTGTAGGTACTGTTGACCAGGGCCAACAGCACTACAGAAAAATACTGTTTATAATTATAATATTAGGACCCGGAGTTCGGCAGCTTACGCACACGGATGTGCTTCCCATCCAGAGCTCCAATACAGTGGGGGAAACTGGCACGTGTCCTGAAATCCTTGGGCTATTTGCAGCCAGTCTGCCATTTTAGGCTCAGGCATGACCTCTTGATGTAGTCTGGACCATATTTCAGAGCTTTTAGACCGCAGAATGCCTGAGATGGTTGATTTGCCAAGTAAAAATTCTAAATACAGTGCCGCATATGAAAGGCCAGTGGAAAGGAATCTAAATTAAACATAATGGGAAAAATTTATTTTTTAAATTACACCACATAACAGTTTAATCTTGGTCAAAAGTTAGATGATATAACTAATAAGCCATGCCTTAAAAAAAATGTAAGTACATACAATGGCTTTGATGTTTTTTAGACAAGCATATATTATGAAAGCACAAATGTTATTTAAGCAACATACAAAATAAGGATATTCAACAAAAAGCGATAAGGCCATGAAAGAAACAAGGCTGTATTAAACATAGAGTATGAATACATACCGTAACGTAAGGATAAGGCACTCCTCTGGAGAAATACACTTGCGCATCCTGGTGTCCTTCAAGGTGATCCCAGGGCGCACAATCTCCAACAAAATGGCAAATGTTTCAATCCTCATACGACAATATTAGAAGAACTTGTCCTGATGTGTCCTCAGAGCTGTATAGAGACGGTGGAAATGGCCTTTATTGATTCGTTGCTTCAAAAGCGGATGGACCCACATTAGTCTCCGCCTCCTCGGATCCACAATCGCTGGGTATGGCTCCCCAAAAACGTTGGGACAAAACCCAGTTGTAAAGCCCCCGCTCTGTTGTGTTAAAAGTAAGTGGTTCTGACATGTTGCTCAGATAGAAGAAATACCCCAACACAAGCACGGACTCTACTGCATAGATTGGTGGCTGCCACCTGTTTTAGGGCCAATAAATAGGGTTCGTGATGATTATTTAAATTACTTTCAGGCCTTAAAACCATTATATGTCCATTTAGCAAGCTGCCGAGAAAATTATGCCATACGGATGACACATGGATGTCATACGGATAGTTTTTTGAGAAAAAAATCTCATCCTCGCATTGCACACGGATCACTGCTCATGATACATTTGTGGATTCTCGTCCGTGGAAAACGGACCGATTTTTTTTATAAGTGGTGTGTGACGCCGGCCTTACAGTGGGGAAAAGAGATTTTAGTCAGACACCAGTTGTACAAGTTCTCCCACTTAAAAATATGAGAGAGGCCTGTAAATGACATCATAGGTAGACCACAACTATGAGAGTCAAAATGAGAAAACAAATCCAGAAAATCACCTTGTCTGATTTGGCAAGATTTATTTTTAAAATTACGGTGGAAAATAAGTATTTGGTCACTAAAAACATGCAAGATTTCTGTCTCTCACAGACCTGTAACTTCTTCTATAAGAGGCTCCCCTGTCCTCCACTCACTCATTACCTGTAGTAGTGGCACCTGCACTCGTTAGCAGTGTAAAAGACACCAGAAATAAAATTGAAGCCCTGCACCAGGCTGGCAAGACTGAATCTACAATAGGCAAGCAGCTTGGTTTGATGAAATGAACTGTGGGAGCAATAATAAGAAAATGGAAGACATACAAGACCACTGATAATTTTCCTCGATCTGGGGCTCCAGGCAAGATCTCAACCCTTGGGGTCAAAATGATCACAAGAATAGTGAGCAAAAATCCAAGAACCACACAGGAGGACGTAGTGAATGTCCTGCATAGAGCTGGGACCACTGTAATAAAGGCTACCATCAGTAACACACTACACCGCCAGGGACTCAGATCCTGCAGTGCCAGACGTGTCCCCTTTAATAAGCCAGTACATGTCCGGGCCCTTCTGAAGTTTGCTAGAGAGCATTTGGATTATCCAGAAGAGTATTGGGAGAATGTCATATGGTTTGATGAAACCAAAGTAGAACTATTTGGTAGAAACACAACTCGTCGTGTTTGGAGGAGGCAGAATGTTGAGCTGCATCCAAAGAACACCATACCTACTGTGAAGCATGGTGGTGGCAACATCATGCTTTGGGGCTGTTTCTCTGAAAAGGGACCAGGATGACTGATTTGTGTACATGAAAGAATGAATGGGGCCATGTAACCTGAAATTTTGAGTGCAAACCTCCTTCCATCAGCAAGGGCATTGAAGATGAAACGTGGATGTGTCTTTCAGCATAATAATGATCCCAAGCACACTACCTGGGCAACAAAGGAGTGGCTTCCTAAGAAGCATTTGAAGGTCATGGAGTGGCCTAGCCAGTCTCCGGCTCTCCACCCCATAGAAAACCTTTGGAGGGAGTTCAAAATCCTGTTGCCCAGCGACAGGCCAAAAACATCACTGCTCTAGACGAGATCTGCATGGAGGAATGGGCCAACATAATGCCAACAGTGTGTGCCAACCTTGTGAAGACTTGATGAAAATGGTTGACCGCTGTCATTGCCAAAAAGTGATATATAACAAAATATTGAGATGAACTTTTGTTAATGACCAAATGCTTATTTTCCACCATAATTTGCAAAATAAATCTTGCCAAATGAGACAAGGTGATTTTCTGGATTTGTTTTCTCATCTTGACTCTCATAGTTGTGGTCTACCTATGATGTCAATTACAGGCCTCTCTCATCTTTTTAAGTGGGAGAACTTGCACAATTGGTGGCTGACTAAATACGTTTTTCCCCACTGTTGTGGTACAGTATCAAATGCCTTCGCAAAGTCCAAATAAATCGCATCAATCACATCAGCCGCATGATCAACATCCAGATTTATATTTGACTCCTCATTGAAGCTCTTTCATTAATCCATGCAGGTTGTCAGTTATTACATTACTTTTTTGGTGCGTTTTTTCATGCGTTTTTTTTTCTCTTTGTGCATACCAATAAAGTTGAGTGTACACAGAGAAAAAAAACTTCCTGTACATAGATACAATCAGGGGTGGATTAAGGGTAGCCAGGGCCCCGGGCTGTTCACACACTGTGGGCCCCCCGGTCATGTGACGGGGGTCATGAGACGGGGGTCATGATATACCCGAACCAGATTGTTCCAGAAAAATGGCTGGGCCCTACTCTACTGTAACCTGTTAAATATTTGTTAAAATCTGCAATACAATTTAGGTATATCTTGACCAATAATATCACATACAAGGAACAAATACCACCGCACCATGACCAGACTACAAATTACAACCACAGTGATCGAATAATATCACATACAAGGAACAAATACCACCGCACCATGTCAAGACCACATATTACCACTTGGTGACCAAATAGCACATACAAGGGACAAATACCACAACACCATTTCCAGACCACATATTACCACCACATAGTGACTGAATACTACAATACTGTTCAGTAATAAAAAAAACCAAAACACAATACTATCACCATAAGTGCCAGTATTCACAGGAGATCTGTACTTAGTATGCAGTGTCTGTGTAGAGGTAATACAGAGATCATTGGTGGTATTATACACAGGAGCTCTGTATATAATGTATAGGTAATACAGTGACATTGTACACAGGACCGCTGTATATAGTATATAGTGTCAGTGTATAGGTAGCACTGACTCACCAGTGACGTCTCTAGGTGAAGTCCTTCATCTTTCATCCAGCACAGACCGCCATCATTTCTTCCAGCCAGGACTCGTTTCTGCAGGAAATAACACAGTTATCTCGAGCTCCGCTTGCAGAACACATTACTTAATTTTTCACAACTTCTACATTACAACACATGAACAAAAAAAAGGCAATATAGTGTCACTCTGCACAGTAACAGGACCGCCCCCCCATTTAAAACAGTATACTCAAAAAATAAAATAAATACATTACTGCAGTAATAATATCCCTTAATTAGCCCCTATGGTAATAATATTCCCCATCCTGGCCCCGTGTGTCTCATTCCTGGCTCCAGCCATATGTTCTCCCATCCTGCACTCATGAGTATCCATTCTACACCATATGATCTCCCTATCCTGCCCCATCTGTCTCCATCGTATCCATCCTGCCCCATGATCCAATCCTGCCCCATGTCTCCAATCATGCCCCGTGTCTACATTCTGCCCATGCCTCCAGTCCTGCCCCCAGTGTGTCCAGCAATCTGCCCCAGTGTGTCCAGCATATTACCCCCAGTGTGTCCAGCATATTACCCCCAGTGTCTCCAGCAATCTGCCCCAGTATGTCCAGCATATTGCCCCCAGACAGTGTGTCCAGCAATCTGCCCCAGTGTGTCCAGCATATTGCCACCAGTGTGTCCAGCAATCTGGCCCAGTGTCTCCAGCATTGCCCCAGTGTGTCCAGCAATCATCTGCCCCAGTGTGTCCAGCATATTACCCCCAGTGTCTCCAGCAATCTGCCCCAGTGTCTCCAGCAATCTGCCCCAGTGTCTCCAGCAATCTGCCTCCAGTGTCTCCAGCATTGCCCCCAGTGTGTCCTCCAGCAATCTGCCCCACTGTCTCCAGCAATCTGCCTCACTGTCTCCAGCAATCGGCCCCACTGTCTCCAGCAATCGGCCCCACTGTCTCCAGCAATCGGCCCCACTGTCTCCAGCAATCGGCCCCCAGTGTGCGCTCCAGCATTGCCCCCCAGTGTGTCCTCCAATCTGCCCCAGTGTCTCCAGCATTGCCCCACTGTCTCCAGCATTGCCCCCAGTGTATCCTCCAATCTGCCCCAGTGTCTCCAGCATTGCCCCCAGTGTGTCCTCCAGCATTGCCCCCCAGTGTGTCCTCCAGCATTGCCCCCCAGTGTGTCCTCCAGCATTGCCCTCCAGTGTGTCCTCCAGCATTGCCCGCCAGTGTGTCCTCCAGCATTCCCCCCCAGTGTGTCCTCCAATCTGCCCCAGTGTCACCAGCATTGCCCCCCAGTGTGTCCTCCAATCTGCCCCACTGTCTCCAGCATTGCCCCCAGTGTGTCCTCCAATCTGCCCCAGTGTCTCCAGCATTGCCCCCAAGTGTGTCCTCCAATCTGCCCCACTGTCTCCAGCATTGCCCCCCAGTGTGTCCTCCAGCAATCTGCCCCAGTGTCTCCAGCATTGCCCCCCAGTGTGTCCTCCAATCTGCCCCACTGTCTCCAGCATTGCCCCCCAGTGTGTCCTCCAATCTGCCCCAGTGTCTCCAACATTGCCCCCCAGTGTGTCCTCCAGCATTGCCCCCCAGTGTGTCCACCGATAACTGATCCAAAAAAAAAACAATCAAAAAAAAAAAAACAAGCAGTCTCCTCACCTGTCCGAGCTCCAGGCGGCGAGCTCCCTGCAGCAGCGCGTTTTTACTCGCCGGCGACTGACAATGACGTCAGACGCCGGCGACGTGTGCGCTGCGGCCGACTTCAGCTGCCAGCCTCCAATTGGCTGGCGGCTGTTGTTGTTAACTATTGACGTGCGGGCGCGTGCCCACACGTCAATAGGAAACCGCCGCAGCGCCGGAAAGGGCCCGGTGAGCAGATGAGAAGGGGCCCGATCCGGGCCCCCTCTCTCTGCCCACCGGGTCCGGGGGGCACACAAATGCCGGCGGGCATTCAGACGATTAGCGGAGGGTCAATCTGTGCAGTAGCCCAGGGTCCCCCCAGACCACTGGGCTCTGGGCTACCGCCCATATTGACCCTCTGATAATCCGCCCCTGGATAGAATGGATAGATAGATAGATAGAATGAATAGATAGATTGATAGAATATATAGATTACCTGCAGTAATCACTTCACTGACATTTTCCCACATCCAGAGGTTACCTCAGGTCAGGCTGTGAGGGAGCGCAGGCTCAGTGAGATCACCGCTAGTTACTGAGCCTGTGCCCGCAGTGTATCTTTCATTCCCCAGTAGTTTACAGCCGGGAGGAGTCACATTAGCCCCTGGTTGTACACTTTATCTCCCCAAGATATGGATTACTGCGTGGGACACTCGTTATATTGGGCTGCATCGGAACAGCGAGTATTTGTGTTGGTTTATTATTTTTATTTCAGGAGATCGAGGACTTCGCTTGGAATGGCAGACTAATAAAGATGGCAAAACTATGTGGTGTTTTATTTCATTAAAAAACTTTTTTTCGTACTGTGTGTGTTTATTTATTCCTTTTAACTACTATAGGATGAGTAATGGATAGGTGTCTTATTGACACCTCTCCATTACTAAGCCAGCTTAATGTCACCTTACAATAAGAAGGTGACAGTAACCCCTCATTACCCTGCTTGCCACAGCTACAAGGCAAGTGGGAAGATCCGGGCAGAGCGCCAGAATTGGCCTTTTCTGGGCAGCTGCGGGCTGCTATTTTTAGGCTGAGGGGGCTATATCCATGGCACCTTACCAGCCTGAGAGTACCAGCCACAGCTGTGAGCTTTAGCAAAGCTTGTTGTCAAAAATGGGGGGGACCCCAAGCCGTTTTATTAATTATTGAAATAATTAAAAAAAGCGTGAGGACCCCATTGACTTTAATGGGTCCGTGTGATCCGTGCGTTCCCACAAACACTGACATGTCTCCGTGTTTTACAAACGGACACATGGTCTGTGAAAACACGCTGACATGTGCAGAGACACATTGATTTTAATGTGTCTACGTGAGTCAGTGTCTCCGGTACATGAGGAAACTGTCACCTCACATACCGGAGCCACTGACGTGTGAAACCGGCCTGACAGAGTGTCAAACACTGTAATGTCAGTGAATGGGGTTCGAGTCTGCTCTGTTGGATGATAGGCTGCATGGACACATCATGCAGCCTGCCATCTAGATGTAGCAGAGCCGTGTGTGACGTTACATCCGGCTGTCCTTGACTTTTCTGCAGCAAATACGCTGCAAGAAAAGTCAGCCTGTGTATTTGCAGCGTTTTTTCACCATCCATTCAAGTCAATGGGTGGAAAACGCTGAAAAAATGCTGGAAAGACACTGAAAGACATGCCCTATGTCAAGAAAACGCTGCAAAGCACAAAATACTGATGACACAAAAAACCAATGTGTGTGCATGAGATTTCTGAAATCTCATAGGCTTTGCTGGTACTGTAAAAAACTGCTGAAAATTAGCATAAAAAAGCAGCAAAAAAGGCCCTGTGTGAACTTACCCTTATTGTGACTGGCTTCCTCTGCCTGTAGACACGTCGCGCATCTGCCGCCAGAATCAGCCAAATAATTCACTGCACTTGAGCGGAATTCGCGTAGGCGCAGTGAATAAGACCACTGCCATCTTTGTGAAGACAGATAGTGGCGGTCACATAAAAACTGTGCATGCGCTCCTCCTGTACAAAGATGGTGGTGGTCAGTGAATCATTTGACTGATCCCGGCGGCTGTGTGTTCGCGACGATGTTCCGCTGCTTGTACTGCCCAAGAGGTTGCATACAGCGTATACAGTGTGTGTGTGTGGTGCGTACGGCATATACAGAGTGTGTGTGTGTTGTGCATACGGCGTATACAGTTTGTGTGTGTGTGGTTCATACGGCGTATACAGTGTGTGTGTGGTGCGTATGGCAGATACAGAGTGTGTGTGTGTGGTGCATACGGCGTATACAGTGTGTGTGTGATGCGTACGGCATATACAGAGTGTGTGTGTGTGTGGTGCGTACGGCGTATGCAGTGTGTGTGTGTGGTGCGTAAGGCATGTACATTGTGTGTTTGTGTGTGGTGCGTACGGCGTATACAGTGTGTGTGTGTGTGGTGCGTACGGTGTATACAGTGTGTGTGTGTGTGGTGCGTACGGTGTATACAGTGTGTGTATGTGTGGTGCGTACGGCATATACATTGTGTGTTTGTGTGTGTATGGTGCGTACGGCATATAGTGTGTGTTTGCGTGTGTGTGGTGCATACGGCGTATACAGTGTGTGTGTGTGGTGCGTACGGTGTATACAGTGTGTATGTGTGGTGCGTACGGTATATACAGTGTGTGTTTGTGTGTATGTGGTGCGTACGGCGTATACAGTGTGTGCTTGTGTGTGTGTGGTGCATACGGCGTGTACAGTGTGTGTGTGTGGTGCGTACGGCATATAGAGTGTGTTGCGACGGTGTTCCGCTAGTGGTGCCACGCAAGAGGCTGGTACCACCAGCAGTTTTCATATTGAGACACCCATCACTTGGGTTGGTGAACTTCCGCCGCTTGGAATTCTGGGATCTGGACACAATCAATTACCATGTTAAACTCCCCCAATACATTTGGATGAATGCCATCTGGACCAAGGGGATTAATCAATATTACATTTGCTCAGATGCAGCCATACTTCATCTAATGTTAATTTAGTTACCGTATATACTTGAGTATAAGCCGAGATTTTCAGCCCAAATTTTTGGGCTGAAAGTGCCCCTCTCTGCTTACACTCGAGTCAAGGTGGGTGGCAGGGTCTGCGGGTGAGGGGGAGAGGGCGCTGAGGTATACTTACCTGCTTCCAGTGATCCTGACGCTCCCCCTGCCGTCCCACGGTCTTCGGTGCTGCAGTTCTTCCACTGTTCAGTGGTCACGTGGGACCGCTCATTAGAGAAATGAATAAGCGGCTCCACCTCCCATAGGGGTGGAGCTGCCTATTCATTTCTCTAATCAGCGGTGCCGGTGACCGCTGATAGAGGAAGAAGCTGCGGCACCGAAGACAGCTGGACGGGGGAAGGAGCCAGACGCCGGGACCAGGTAAGTATCGCATATTTACCTGTCCCCGTTCCAGCCGCCGGGCGTCGCTCCATCTTCCCGGCGTCGCTCCATCTTCCCGGCGTCTATCTGCACTGACTGTGCAGGTCAGAGGGCGCGATGACGCATATAGTGTGCGCGGCGCCCTCTGCCTGATCAGTCAGAGCGGAGAGACGCCGGGACCGGACGCTGGGAGCTGCAAGCAAGAGAGGTGAGTATGGCATTTTTTTTTTATTGCAGCAGCAGCAGCAATGGCACAGATATATGTGGAGCATCTATGGGGAAATATGAACGGTGCAGAGCACTATATGGCACAGCTATGGGGCAATAATGAACGGTGCAGAGCACTATATGGCACAGCTATGGGACAATAAGGAAGGGTGCAGAGCACTATATGGCACAGCTATGGGGCAAGAATGATCTATTTTTATTTTTGAAATTCACTGGTAAATGCTGCATTTCCACCCTAGGCTTATACTCGAGTCAATAAGTTTTCCCAGTTTTTTGTGGCAAAATTAGGGGGGTCGGCTTATACTCGGGTCGGCTTATACTCGAGTATATACGGTATATTAGGTGGTGCATTTAGCTTTTTCTTTGCTGAATGATACCTGGCACAGGCAGTTTGTTGGTGAAGTAGATGAAAATTACATGTTTAATGCCTTAACCCACCATATGGCGTTTTTGCATTTTCGTTTTTGCTCTCCTTCTTCCCAGAGCTATAACTTTTTTTATTTTTTGGTCAATATGGCCATATGAGTGCTTGTCTTTTGCGGGACAAGTTGTACTTTTGAACGACACCATTGGTTTTAACATATCGTGTACTGGAATATGGGAAATAAATTCCAAGTTCGAAGAAATTGCAAAAAGAGTGCAATTCCACAGTTGTTTATTTCTTCTTTATCTTTTTTTACCATGTTCACCAAATGCTAAAACTGAACTGCCATTATGATTCTCCCGATCATTACGAGTTCACAGAGACCAAACATGTCTAGGTTCTTTTTTATTTACATGGTGAGAAAAAATTCCAAATTTTGTTACAAAAAGATTATAAAAATGGCGTTATTTTCCGAGACTGTAGCGTCTTCATTTTTCGTGATCTGGGACTGGGTGAGGGCTTAGTTTTTGCGTGCTGAGCTGACATTTTTATTGATGCATTTTTGGTATAGGTACAATGTTTTCATCGCCCGTTGTTAGTGATTTGTTTCTCTGTGGCTAACATTGCTTGCTTCAGTTCATTTTCACATTTCCTCTTGTGGTCTTTATATACCTGGAATGCTTTCATTGGACTCTGTTCCGAAACACCCAACATGTGTCAAAGTAGCTTCCACTTTAGTAGACCTGGTCTGTCCATAAATAACAGATTGCTGGATGTTCCACCAAGACCCAATTTCAAGAACTGACCCATAGTGATCAGCCTTGGCGGTCTTCAGAAATAAACGCTGTTGAGCAGATGACCACCATATGCAAGTAGTTGGTACATATTTAATGGTTTTCATATAGAAATCAGATTTTAATTATGTGGATATACAGGAAGTTGAGTACAAAGAATTTTGAGCCATTTTTTTTTTTTTTTCGGCATTTGCCCTTTCTGTGTATTCCTTGTACTTTTAAACGTACTGTCAGTAATGAGTTATGTACTAATCAAGGTGCGCGTGTCCTTAAAGAACAGGACACCTCATTAAATATAGGAGTCGGATGAAATTAATTAATTAAATATCCATGGGTGTCGGCTTCAAACATATACCAGAGGTTCACAGACTGCTATCATATGTTCTTGTGCTTTGATTAGCTCTTACTAAATCATGTAGGACATCAATTAATGTTGTACAACTCGCATTGATTAAAACAAAAATGACAAACCTTGAGTAATGAGATGCTGGTCGGTGAGTTATCTGATAGCAAGCTTGATTTCTGAGTCATGATGGACACATGTCTGTCTGTGGCCATCATCATCTACAGCAGTCGCCCAATACGTATTTATATGCGGATACATCCGCCTAGAAAAGGAAACCAAGGAAGCTGCAGAAGACACTGGCAGCAGTACAAAGGACCAGTGCGGGTCTAGTAGGAATGTTTTTAAGCACGCATAGGCCCGATAATAAAATGTTTCATTAAACAAGGTTTAAATTATGCACACAGAATCTCACTTTTGGTCTGTGTACCCATGATGAGTATCTGGTAAATTTTTGATGTTGCAGATTTTCTGCAGCATTTCTGCCCCTGTTATGTAAATTAACTTACCTTTTTCATCCTAAATGCCTATGTATTTAATGTGATAATCTAATCTACTATATAATGGTCTAAGGGTCACTTCCGTCTTTTTGTCTGTCTGTCCTTCTGTCACAGATATTCATTGGTCTCGGCCTCTGTCTTTCATGGAATCCAAGTCGCTGATTGGTCTCGCCAGCTACCCGTCATGGCTGCCGCGACCAATCAGCGACGGCCACAGTCCGATTAGTCTCTCCCTACTCCCCTGCAGTCAGTGCCTGGTGCCCGCTCCATACTCCCCGCAGTCACCGCTCACACAGGGTTAATGCCAGCGGTAACGGACCGCGTTATGCCGCGGGTAACTCACTCCGTTACCGCCGCTATTAACCCTACTATACTGCTGGGCAATATACTATGACTGGGTAATATACTATGTGGCTGGGCAATATACAACGTGGCTGGGCAATATACTACGTGACTGGGCAATATACTACATCACTGGGCAATATACTACGTGGCTGTGCAATATACTACGTCACTGGGCAATATACTACGTGACTGGGCAATATACTCCGTGGCTGGGCAATATTCTCCGTGGCTGGGCAATATACTACGTGACTGGGCAATATACTACGTGGCTGGGCAATATATTATGTGACTGGGCAATATACTACGTGACTGGGCAATATACTACGTCGCTGGGCAATATACTACGTGAATGGGCAATATACTACGTGAATGGGCAATATACTACGTGGCTGGGCAATATACTACGTGGCTGGGCAATATACTACGTGACTGGGCAATATACTACGTAGCTGGGCAATATACTACGTGACTGGGCAATATACTACGTGGCTGGGCAATATACAACGTGGCTGGGCAACATACTACGTGACTGGGCAATATTCTACGTAGCTGGGCAATATACTACATCGCTGTGCAATATACTACGTCACTGGGCAATATACTACGTGACTGGGCAATATACTACGTGGCTGGGCATTATACTATGTGACTGGGCAATATACTACGTCACTGGGCAATATACTACGTCGCTGGGCAATATACTATGTGGCTGGGCAATATACTACGTGGCTGGGCAATATACTACGTGGACATGCATATTCTAGTATACCCGATGTGTTAGAATCGGGCCACCATCTAGTCTACTTTATAATATTCTTTAACTAAACATTCTCTATCCTTCCCTCACTACACTAACTGCTTTATTTTGTTTTTACGACTTCCTTTTTGATGACGCTTCATTTGAGAAGCCAAGTTCATACTTCAAACGAAGCGTCATCAGAGGGCAGAGGCTGCGGTCACTGAGATCCAAGAGGACCTTCACCCTTTAATTTGTACACAGGGTACTGCATTTATGTAGGAATCGGATGACCTGGATGATGGTCACAAAGTGGCTGGTGGGGTAGTTTGGCACACTAATGTTGTGATGTTGGGTCATTATCAGGAGGTCAAAGTCAGGGACAGTATCGTGAAACAGTTGGGTAGTCCGAAAAATAATCCAAGGTCAAAACTAAACATCAGGAGATTCAGGATACAGAGCGAAACAAAACAACAGAAAGGGGTACGGACAAATTATATCTGACATCTTGAAAGTAGGATTTCATAGAAAATTACCATTCAGAAAGTTGTTATACGCTAGTCAGTACATCACTATGGTGTTGGTCTAGGGGTGAAAATCAAGTGGCAGAATCCCCTTAATTCCATGTACATCTTCCCCATTACCAGTTTGTATGGGAATGCACTGCGCAATTGTTGATGATCTTTTCAGTTAAGCTTAATATCTTTTGTATTTATGAGACGCTGACAAGCAGATGTGCAATTTACCTTCTTGAGCTTCAGATTCTCCCCCATATATTTCCAAATATATACATGATACACAGATCAGACTGACTCATACAGACACATATGTCTCTCTTCGTGTATTGCACAGGGATCAGCCCAAAACACACACATTTTCAGAGCTGCATAAAAGGAAAAGAAGGAATTCCAATAGATTAAGCGGCGACATCACCACTATAGAAAATAGAATTGCCAAACAGGCAATTGCCTAATAGGCAATCACTGCATGTGTTGCGGCTGTCGAAGAGCCCCGAGACATGCTGCCATGGGGACTCAAACATATTATTCAAGCACGCCAAAGTCACTTGGTTACTACCCGTGCATGCTCAGATAACACCGTATCCCAGCACGTTCGCTCATCACTAGTCAATGAGCATTGACGTGACTATGGTACCTTTGCTTTCAACACTTCTTTACCCTTTACCCATAAGATTGATAAAATATTTCCGTGATTTTCTTAAAAAACACATAGCAGAAAAAAGGCAGCCGTATTTACCAACACTGGTCACAAAACGAATGCACTACAGGATGCAGCAGACCTCATGATAAAGGCAGAGGCAACACAAAATACTGCTGAAACAATCACTCACACCTACCAATTTATGGAGGGGTTGCTCACCTCAGGGGCGGACATACTGCCGCAGCTGCATCGGGGCCCGGAGGTACAGGGGGCCTTTGCAAGGCGGCTAATAGTGAGGGAAATCTGGCCTGTTTTTGTCGGAGCCCGAGGCTCTGTTGGGCTGATGGCCAAATTGCCCTTATGTGCGGCGGGCAAGAGCGATCATTGCAGCTCCGCTGCCTACAGGAGAAAATGGCAGTGGACCGGAGCTGCAGGGATCCGTCCTCTGCTTCTTGCCCCGTGCTTTCTGTCTGACATAGGCGCACGTGGCTGGACGATGTCAGCAAGCAGCAGCTCACACCTGTGTCAGAGAGAAAGTTGTCGGTGATGACGAGGAACGGACAGAGGTGAGTGGTGGGGTGAGGTTTTTTTTTTTTAAACAATGCACTGGGGAGAGGCCCAGGACAGTCAGGAGTGGTGGGGGAGAATAGAACAATAATGTGAATTTTGGAGAGGAAAATGAAGGTGATGGCAGTGGACAATGATGGAGGTGTGAGAGAGGACAATGATGGAGGTGGGGGAGAGGGCAATGATGGAGGTGGGGGAGAGGGCAATGATGGAGGTGGGGGAGAGGGCAATGATGGAGGTGGGGGAGAGGGCAATGTGTTGTGAATTCAATTCAGCTTTTGGGCTCCCTCCGGTGGTTGTAGAGGGTAATGCAGTTGTGCCTGGACTGCAGGAGTGGACAGGTGTATCTACTAATTGCAAAACTGACTGGGGTATATAGTTTTGCTGGATCTTTTAGTCAGAGCCAGTTGTCCATTGTTCTTGAAGGATTCACTTCCCTGCTGGTCTCTCCAGTTTGCTGTGTTTTTCTACAAAGATAAGTCCTGGCTTTGTTTTTGCTGTCCACCTGCAGTGGACCTTATAGTTCTGTGCATTTTCATGTTTTTGTCTTGTCCAGCTTGGTCTATGAAGGATTTTTTGCAGCCTAGCTATTTCTCTGGAGATGCAGATATACCCCCCATGTCTTTAGTCAGATGTGGTGATCCGTATTTTCTGCGGTGGATATTTTCTAGTGTTTTTATACTGACCGCATAGTACTCTGTTCTATTCTTTCTTTTTAGCTAGTATGGCCTCCTATGCTAAAATCTGATTTCATATCTGCGTATGTTATTTCCCTCTCCTCTCACAGTCAATATTTGTGGGGGGCTATCTATCCTTTGGGGATTTTCTCTGAGGCAAGATAGGTTTCCTGTTTCTGTCTTTAGGGGTAGTTAGATCTTAGGCTGTGCCGAGGGGTCTAGGGAGTGTTAGGTACCCCCCCACGGCTACTTCTAGTTGCACTGCTAGGTTCAGGGTTTGCGGTCAGTACAGGGACCACCTTCTCCAGCGTACGTCTCATGCTGCTCCAAGGCCACCAGATCATAACAGCAATGATGGAGGTGGGGGAGAGAGCAATAATGGAGGTGGGGAGAGGGCAATGATGAAGGTGGGGGAACAATGACTGGAGCGATGGAGAGGACAATGATTTAGATGGGGAGAGGAGGGGTGCTGTGAGAGGACGTTAGATATGGATGTAAAATGAATTGGGTGATGGAGAGGGTGCTAAGTCCTTCGTAGCGTCCTTCCCCATCTCACAATTCAATATGATGCTATCAGGGATTTAAAATTTATTAGTGAGTGGAAGAAGAGATGGTAAGGTTCATAGGACTCTTTACAATGAATTAAAAGGTGAGAGGAGGTGCTATAAGGGACTTGCAATGAATTGGTGGTGGAGGATGTTCAGCACCTGATAGCGTCTTCTCCTACCCCCAAATTCATTATAATGCTATCAAGAAGTTATAATGAATGGGGGGGGGGGGGGGGAGGGGAGGACACAGGACAGGGACTAAGGCTATGTGCACACATTCAGGATTTGCAGGAGAAAATTCTGCTGCATATCCTAGTGTGTTGGCAGGAAGAATGCAGCGTAAAATAAATTTTTTGCCATGTTTTTTACATTCTTTTGTTGCGTCTCATTAGTATGGGCAAAATATGCTGCAAGAAATTATATTATGCAGATTTTAATTTGCTGCAAATCTGCAAGGAAAAAATAAGCAACGTGTGCATGAGGCTTCAGGGATATCATTAATTTTGCTTGTACTCTAAAACCTTGCATATATTCTGTGTGCACATAGCCTTACAGTTAATTGGGCAGAGTCAGAGACTGAATAATTTATATTATTGGGAGGCATAGAATATAGGTAATGAGGGGGCACACTGCTACTTATCACTTTTATATTTTGATTGGTTGTGGCTAATAGTACATTAACGGTGGGATACATATCTGTATTCGGGGGGAGACATGTACAGTATGTATACAATGAATGTAACCTGCTTATTTTCATGCCTGCAACAATCTTCGTGACAAGACGAGTCGTGGCTGAGAGATGTCGACATGAAGGTCTGACCAGATGGAGAAGATACAGCAGAAAACTGCTCCAATCAGATGAGATGTCAGCGGTAAGTGCCAGTAGATATTCTGTATCTGCACTGTGTGATGTTGAATGATAATATTATCCAAGTTTTATTTATTGGACATCACACAGACTCATAGTGTTTTATAGATCCATTCACACATCCGTGAAAATCAGTGCTGGGAGAATGAGATCATGGAGGGTCAGAAAATGTTTGGTTCTGATTAGATTTTGAGGATCAGAATAGGACCAGCTCCATGGGTCTGTAAAAACGGGCTGCACACTGACACTGCACACAGATACAGGAATGTAGCCTTATTATGTATAGCACAGTCTCTTAATATATAGTGTACTAACATATTGTGTGTAGCACAGTCTTAGTATATAGTGTCCAATACAAGAAATGAGGGCACTCACCAGTCTTCACCGTGATTCGTACTTTATTAATAGATACAACTTGTTAAAAATCCATGGCCGGAGTTGAATGAGCCGTAGCTCGTGTGAGCAGGGGGGGTCAGGATGACGATCGTTTCGCGCTGTGCTTGCGCTTCACAGCGCGAAACGATCGTCGTCCTGACCCCCCCTGCTCACACGAGCTACGGCTCATTCAACTCCGGCCATGGATTTTTAACAAGTTGTATCTATTAATAAAGTACGAATCACGGTGAAGACTGGTGAGTGCCCTCATTTCTTGTATTGGATCGTATTGAACACTGTTTTTTCTGAGGAGCACCCGAAGTCAGGATTCGTTGGAGTTGTGCTTCTATTTGTCGGATCTGTTGACACAGCCTGTCAGATGTTTTAAGCCATCGAGGATAGTGCCGCTCGGCGTGTTGTTTCTCCGGCTCTTGTTGTATTTTAGTATATAGTGTACTCACTTAATATGTATAAGCACAGTCCCTTAGTATATAGTGTACTTATTGTGTGTAGCACAGACTCTTAATATGTTGTGTACTCACGTATTATGTAGAGCAGAGTGCCTTAGTATATATCGTACTCACTTATGTATAGCACTATCTTTCAGTTTATAGTGTACTCACTTATTATGTATAGCAGAGTCCCTTTGTTTATAGTACTGTTAAAATCTGTTTAGTTTGTTACTATCCACCATTTTCTTGTGGAGTTCTGGCTGCTGGTCTTTTTCCTCTGGTGCTGGGTTTGTTTTGGGTCAGGTGTTTGTTTCACTCTTTATTAACCAGCACCTGCCTCCCAGTCCTTGCTGGACAACAGTGTTAATCTGCTTGAGCTCTAGCTTGGTGCTTTGCTTTGTGTTCTGTGTCTGTTATTTGTGCAGTGCTGGTACCTCTGGTTTAGCTAGCCTTAGTTTCTGTTTTCTATTGGTTTCTGCAGCCTTCTCTGTTTTCTACTAGGAGGTGACCAGTTTTTGTACCCAGTCCTTAGTTCTTTTAGGGAACCCCTTCCCCTTATCTATAGGTCTTCGCTTGAGATTAACCTAGGATTGTTGGTGGGTCTATTCATAAGGAATGGGTCGCCCACTCCATGGTAGGGCTTCAGCCTAGTCATAGTGCAGGGTCAGTTTTCCCCCTTTTACCTTAGTCCTGTTTTGCAGATTCGTAACACTTATTATGTATAGCAGTCCCGTAGTACATAGTGCATTAACTTATTGTGTGTAGTACTGTCCCTTGGTATATAGAGTACTCACTTATTATGCATAGCACGTTTCTTAGTATATAGTATACTCACTTATTATGTATAGCACAGTCTCTTAGTATATAGTGCACTAACATATTGTGTGTAGCACAGTCCTTTAGGATAGTGTACTAATTATGTATAGCACAATCCCTTAGCATATGGTGTACTCACTTATGTATTGCACAGTCCCTTAGATTATAGTGTACTCACATTATGTATAGCACAGTCCCTTAGTGTATTAACTTATTGTGTACAGCAGTCCCTTAGTACATAGTGTATTAACTTATTGTGAGTAGTACAGTCCCTTAGTATATAGTGTACTAACTTTTTGTGTGTACCAGTCCCGTAGTTTATAGTGTACTCACTTATTATGTATAGCACAGTCCCTTAGTGTATAGTGTACTAACTTATTCAGTGTAGCAGTCCCTTAGCATATAGTGTACTCACTTATTATGTATAACAGTCTCTTAGTATATAGTATACTCACTTATGTATAGCAGTTTCTTAGTATATAGTGCACTAACATTTTGTGTAGCACAGTCCCTTAGTATATAGTGTACTCACTTATTATGTATAGCAGTCCCTTAGTATATAGTGTTCTAACTTTTTGTGAGGAGCAGTCTCTTAGTATATAGCCTGCTCATTTATTATGTATAGCACAGTCCCTAAGTATAGTGTACTCACTTATTATGTATAGCACAGTCCCTTAGAATATAGTGTAAATATAGAAAGATCTGGCACTCAAATGATATGCAACTTGATTTATTAAAAACGTTTTGTGGATATTTTTATTGGGATTGTTTTATTTATTTAGCTTCCTCACTTTTATATAGCGCCATTAATTCCCCAGCACTAAACAGTAGTGATGAGCGAATATACTCATTACTCGAGATTTCTCGAGCACGCTCGAGTGTCCTCTGAGTATTTTTTAGTGCTCGGAGATTTAGTTTTTCTTGCTGCAGCTGAATGATTTACATCTGTTAGCCAGCATAAGTACATGTGGGGGTTTGCCTGGTGGCTAGGGAATCCCCACATTTACATTTGTTAGCCAGCATAAGTACATGTGGGGATTCCCTAGCCACCAGGCAAACCCCCACATGTACTTATGCTGGCTAACAGATGTAAATCATTCAGCTGTGGCAAGAAAAACTAAATCTCCGAGCACTAAAAAATACTCAGAGGACACCCAAGCGTGCTCGAGAAATCTCGAGTAACGAGTATATTCGCTCATCACTACTAAACAGACATCATCATCACTGTCCTTATTGGGGCTTACAATCATAATCTAGATTCCCTTAGGTGAAACCAGAGAACCTGGAGGAAACCCACGCAAACACGGGGAGATCATACCAACTCCTGCCTTGGTGGGATTTGAACCCAAGACCCCAGCACTGCAAAGTAAGTGATAACCATTGAGCCACCGTGCTGCCCATTTGGGCATGGCATTGTGAAATATTTGCAAGGTAGTACCTCCGAATGGCATCTTCTCCAAAAAATTTTGAACAATTCAGTATTGAAATTGCAACTGGGATAGATTTTAGGGATGTGTCCTGGGTAGAGATGAGTGAATCCTAACTTAAAAGTTCAGAGTTTGTACCGGTCACTGTCTGGTGCTAAACTCGGCGAGGACAAGGGGGAATTTTCCAGGTCCAAAGTTTGGGTCCACATTGTTTTCAATGAGGATCATGTTCAAGTTCGGTTACAGTTCTGGTACACGAACCAAACTTTGGGTTGTGTAGCAGAACCAGAATTTCCACGTGTCCGTTCATCCCTAGTGCTGGGTAATAGGGGTGAGGTTATGCAGCAGCACACATCTGGAATATTTGCTGCAGCATGTGCTTCTGCATTGACCTCTGTTATGCCATCTTATATTACATGTACCTTAGCCCATGCCTCCTGCGATGTTGTTCTGTGCAGCCCGCAACCATATAGACAGAAAAATGCATGTCTGACAGTTTAACTATACATGGGCACCCACGCAGGTGAGTAATGGCAGCAACTGAGGAGCAGAGACTGGCAACTACTAATGGTGCCATGTGTAAACATCTTTGGATGCCTCATACATCAGGAGAATGGGGTCTTGTCAGCAGACGGGCACTGCAGAAAGCAGTATATGAATTATACAGGTGGCCTTCCATACCTGTGACTACTCTAGTTTATGGGAATTGTGTAACATTAGGCAGTAAGCACTAACTTGTGATCTATTGTCGAGCCATGTGCATGTATGACCTCTTCATCTTTAGGACCTGTTCACAGTTTTTTTATGAAGATTTAGAAACGTATTTAACTGCGAATCTACATAAAAATGCTTCAAATACTCTTTGAACAAGCTTCCTGCTGGTTTTACTGAAAAATGTCCAAAATGTGCACTAAAGGAGCTTTCCCATTACCATCAGTCGAAAATGTATTCAAAGAGGATATGGCGCATTTTATATGTGGATTTAGGAGCACAAATGATTTCTAAATCCTCATCAGAAACCTGTGAGCGTATCATTTGAGCGCAGATTGGTGGAGGTGAGGACTTGTGCCAATGACTGTATTTTCGGTCTGAGTGTGTTGCGACAAAACACCGGATCGCGCTCCCACCAACGTTATTCTATGGGGCTGTGCACATGTCCGATTTATTCCCTCGGACAAAGAAAATCAGATCACAATGTTATCAGAGTGCGATAAGCATAACCAGATGGATTTTTTTCAGAATATCCTAGCCTAAGAGTCCTATAAGTAGAATTTGTACTCATCATACATTTATGGCGTATACTATTGATATGCCACCAATGTAACAGTATGACAATGTGGTCCTTGGACGAAAAAAGATAGTGCACCCTTGCCTTGCGGCAGGATGGCTTTTGCATTTTTTTTTTTTAAATCAAAACAATGTTAACTAAGTTCTCTATATTATTATTTATTTACTTATTGCGGGGTGTTTGCTCATTTTGTTTTTATCTTATGATCTGTAGAACACGTATTGGTTTATACACTGATCAGCCATATCATTAAAACCTGCCACTCCAAAAAAAAAAAAAAATAAAAAAAAAGCTACATCATACACACAAATGGGCCGGAGTTTAAAAAACAAACAAACAAAAAAAATAATAAGATCAATGTTGTTCATGTCACCAGTTTAACGAATGAAGAATAATCTGCGCACCTACTAGAACTTCTCCGTACGTGATTTGCACGATGAAACCGACACCATGTAATTGACATCCTCAAACTTAAAACTCATACGGGTTCAATAAAGAAGACGAACTGATCTTCTGCAGGCTGCTGGATTCGCGGCAAGACATTTCTCCGAGAGCAGTTCGGGCTTGTAGCCGCCTCCCGATGCACTAATTTATTCACCATCATTACGTGTCAAATCACAAACTACATTATAATGTGACCTGTGAACGTCTCAATAATTAGATTCTGTAACCCTATCACAGCCGACATTGGTCTTCTAAGTCCGGGTAAGAAACGCGCACCTCATCCTGGCAGCATACAAGGGGTTAAAGTCTTGCCGAAATGGCAGGACAGAATCTCGGCAGAACATCTCTCTTGTCCTTTCATTATCAGCGCCTGTATGATATTATTATTATTTTTTTTTGTCTAAGCGGTAACGGCATAAGCATTTCACAGCGGAGATGTGACAAAATTAACATTTATGTAGTAGACAGAGCAACAGAAGAGTGTCACAATGTAGTCAGATAGCGCTGCCCACGCAGGCCAGGGCTTACGTCTCCGGGCGCTCCGGCCCAACAGGCCTTCAGACTGATGATTATTGGGAGCAGATGGTGGACGGTAGATATCAGTCACCTGTCTCCGCCAGCCAGGCTGAGAACTTCAGAGTGCTGGTACTTCTGTGTACCGCTGCGTCTTACTTGTACGGAACATGTGAAAGGTAAAAATAAACCAGACCGTTTGGATACAGAAAAGCCTTAATGAGATCTGTTATAAAACGGTCAAAGGGTCACCAGCATTGGATACAGTAATGAGTCTTTAGGGAGAGCATTCCTCCAGCTATTTACCAGCCATATGTACTTATCAGAAATTCACTATATTCCTCCGTTTCTATGGATATCATATACCAGGGGAGTTGTTACTAAACAGATTTTTGCAAAGTAAAAGGAAAGGAAGAAAGAGGAGGGTGAAAAAAAAAGAAAGAAATCCCTTTATTACTTAGGGAAAAGCAGAACAGAAGGAAGCATTTATATCGCTAACATTCTACTAATTAGTTACCCTATAGGCCACGGCTATACCACCGCTTTTTGTAGAAATTACTGATTGATTTTTAAACTATCGAGCCACACCTGCAGTAAACGGAGACACCGAGTTGTGTGCAGCCTTAAGGAGTGCAGCTCTGGAGCGGTAGGATAAAATCATACAAAATAATAATAAAAGACAGACCACAGTGACTTCCTTAATCACAACATGCCACTACTGTACATAATAGTTAACGAGGGGAATTATTTTGTGGTCATGTCATCCAATTTGCAAAAAGATGTAGAAAAAAAAAAGCAGTAAGATTTCAATCTTATGCAACCCTGAGTGAATCAATACTGACCAAACCCAAGAAAAATACTAAATGAGCACATACCCTATACCAAATAAATAGTAATACTACATGTAAATAACATAGGGTACTTAGTTAACACTTTTTTTTTTTTTTTTTTTAATTAATCAAAAAAGTGTAAAGCTATCCCACCGCGTCAAGGCGACCCAATCACGATGGTCCTATCTCTAGTATTAAAAGATCGCCTTGTGTCAGACGACTTCAATATAGATAAGGGCAGAACAGGTTTTTCTTTTTTTCCTTGGGTTTTGTTTGTGAAAAGGACACAGTGTGAACGGGAATCAGTACTGGCTATAAAGTGCAACATCGCATCACATTTGTAGCAAATACGTAGCATTTTAGGGGGTTCTATGGCCAATGATCACGGGGACAAGGGGTCTTACTTATTTTGAGTTTAGTAATTCTCAGCCTGACTATGATCAGCATTTTAGAAGTAATTTTCTTTCGCTACAATCACTGACACCAGATAGTAAGGCCTGTTGGCCCCTAACATGTAATTGATCTGGCACTCTGTAAGGCCAGTCTCACACGTCCAGATAATTCCGGTACCGGAAAAATCGGTACCGGAATTATCCGTGTCTGTGAGCTCACGTAGGCCATCCGTGCGGCACACGTGTGCCGACTGGGTACTACACGGAGCGTGCAGGAGACAGCGCTATAGATAAGCGCTGTCCCCTGCATCTGGTGCTGAAGCCGCCATTCATATCTTCTCTCCAGTAGCGTTCGCTGGATAGAAGATATGAAAAATCCCTTTTTTTTTTCGTGTTTAAAATAAAGATTCCTGTCCCCACCCCCCTCCCACACCCTGTGCGCCCCCCCCGCTGTTTATAAAATACTCACCCGGCTCCCTCGCTGGTGCTGCTTCCTGTCCTCACCGCAGCTTCTCCTGTATGTGCGGTCACGTGGTGCCGCCCATTACAGTCATGAATATGCTGCTCCACCCCTATGGGAGGTGGAGCCACATATTCATGACTGTAATCGGCGGCCCCACGTGACCGCTCATACAGGAGAAGGTGCGGCGCGTAGAGGACGCTGCGGCGCGTAGAGGACGCTGCAAGGGAGCCGGGTGAGTATTTTATTAACAGCGGGCGGGGGGGGGGGCACAGGGGGTGGGAGGGGGGTGGGGACTGGGATCTTTATATTAAACACGAAAAAAAAAAAAAAGGATTTTTCATATCTTCTATCCAGCGAACGCTGCTGGAGAGAAGAAATGAATGGGGCTTCGGCACCACGAGGGGGGGGGGTGGGGGGGGGACAGCGCTTACTGTAGCGCTGTCTCCTGCACGGCACACGGACTGCACACGGACAGTGTCCGTGTGCGGTACGTGTTTTACACGGACCCATTGACTTTAATGGGTCCGTGTAATCCGTGCGCTCCCACGAAAACTGACATGTCTCCGTGTTTTGCACACGGACACACGGTCTGTGAAAACATGCTGACATGTGCAGAGACACATTGATTTAAATGTGTCTACGTGAGTCAGTGTCTCCGGTACGTGAGGAAACTGTCACCTCATGTACCGGAGCCACTGACGTGTGAAACCGGCCTTACTTATAGCATTGAGAAATGTTGCTTTACTCCCCCCAGGTCCAATACAAACAATACCCACCACTCTTCAAATGCAGTTTTTACATTTTCTCCAGTTATACAATTTCAATATTTTTGTCTTAGATGTACAGTACATTTTCCAACTTAATACTTAAGGAAGTACTTTTTTTTGTATCCTCCCCACAGGCCTAATATGAGGGTCTTCTTTCATCTCCCCTATAAGTTTTGTAGAGGTTTCATAAATCCTATACTCATGTGTTGCACTGCACATTGCTGTAAATCTGCAATTAACAAACCTTCTATTAGAGAAGTAATTGGTCAAACGTAATGGCCCAATTCACTTTGCAAAATAATAACACCTAATATAAATCAAAAATAAATATTTTCTTTATTAATTAGATATTAAAAAAAAATCAAAAG
The DNA here is from genome assembly GCF_032444005.1 of Ranitomeya imitator. Classification (NCBI taxonomy): domain Eukaryota; kingdom Metazoa; phylum Chordata; class Amphibia; order Anura; family Dendrobatidae; genus Ranitomeya; species Ranitomeya imitator. The sequence goes on from NC_091283.1 coordinate 129,871,398, forward strand.
GCTTCAATAAAATTGGTGAGCAGTATAGGGCAACTATTAATAATGGAGGATACATATGCCAAGTTAACTATGATACAATCAAATGCAAAGGTCTATGATCAAATCATATACCAAGCATACACAGTAATAAAGGCAAACAGTGGCATCATATATAAGGGGCAAATGCACAAAAGAAAGAAGAGACTTGATGGAAAAAAAATAAATATGAAGTCCTTTAGATGGAAAAAAAATACAATTTTGAAAGCAAGAGAGAACATATAAATGTATCAAATCAGGTATATGTTCAACCAACAAAAACGCTCAATGCGTTTCGCCAAAGGCTTTGTCAGGGAGTGAATTTACCCTTACACAGCACTAGTACTGCACAATAGCGGACAAGCTACAGGAAGCGACATGTAAAAACAGCAGCTTTTACAGGTATCCATGTCTTCTTCATAGCCGCCAGGGGCATAACGTCTATATTAGGTTAGGACTGTACATGAAGGGGAGCGTGCACAGCATTTACTCCGGGTGCTGGATGGTGTAGGGGGCAACAATAAGCAGATAAGATAATCGTGCCAGAACTGAAAGAAAATATTCTTTGCTGTGGGAGGAAAACAAAACTTCTTATAGGCCCAATAGTAAGGCTGGCACCTAAAATCAATTGTAATGTATCTGTCATTGCTCTTCCAAGGGAGAAGTAATTTTAATTTTTTGCATCAGGCAGTAGAGGGGCTAAAATCAGTCCTGGTATGTAGAGCAGCAAGATACCCGGGGGAGATGATTCAGGGATGTGTTAGGATGGTGCATCTGACAATGTGTGGTAATGGTGGGCAAAGAGGGCATAGCATAACATGGAGGGAAGTCAGACGGTTAAGATCATTAAGGTTCATATTAAGAAGAACACAACCTCTATCCCACAAAGAGGATTATTTCCTAAAAGAATGGGAACTAAAAAAACAAAAACAAAGAAGAAAAACAATCAATACAACTTCGGAACATCCAGTGCTCCCAGTGACTTCTGCATCAGTGAAAAGATCGATGAGCAAACAAAAACTGGAAAACAAAGCATGCGATAGGGTCTTATCTGAGCAGAATGAGGGGAACAAAGAGAAGAAATGTTCACCTGGTGAGGTGGTGAAGTCACAGCCCCTTTATAGACATGAGAAGGCTGCTGCAGATCCATGGAATAAGGGCCAAGTAGAGCTGGAGAAGAGTGGGTTAAATCTGCGCTGCATTGATGAGCCAAGTAAAAGACGTGTAGAAATGTGGTTTGTCAACGCGGTTTGAAGTGGAACGCTTCTTCATCAGGACAATCAACAAGTGTCACTGACCAGTTGCTTGAAGGAGCCATGTGAGGAGTGCGGCAGCTTCAGTAATCTTTACATTGCTTTGTGTTCCGGAACGTTGTCTTCTTCATAGCCACCAGGGGCATAACTTCAATATGTGCAGGGTCTGCTGTCGCATCCTGGCCCAGGAGCATAATGGGGGCCCAAGTATTCCCTCTGGCCCATCCGTGAAGACAGCTGGAGACCATGGTAGAGACTTTGTATTGGGGCCTATGAGCTTCACACTACGCCACCAGCAGCAGCTCTCCACTGTTGGGCACTATTGTCCTAGTGAACTCAATTGGACAATGCTGGGATATTTGTTTGTTCTATAAAAGTTGAAAATTCTTATGCAACACGTAGTTGTGCAAAACGTTTACCACTTTAGGAGTTTTTAGGACAGTTCTAGCGCTCTTAAAAGGGTGGAGTTCAGAGAAGGGGCCTGGCTTACCAAAGCACGACAGATTCACCAGAATTTAGGCCTTGTGACGATTTTGGTTCATCTTATGCCAAAAGATTTTTGATAAAACCTGGAAGAAGAATTCTCAACCATGTATTTCAGGTAAAGTACACATATGTAGGATCGCTATACACATTTGAATGAGAGGTTTATACTTGTTAAAGTAATTATAAAAGGGGAAAAATACTTGTCGTTTTACTGCTTGTTTTGGTATGGAATTAAAATCCCAACCATGTAGAAAAAAATAAGGAAAGAAGATAATCTTCTGCCATATGCATCAACGAAGCAGCATTTATAGTGTCACATGACTGATTTGTCAGAAGGGAACAAACACAGCTCAGCTCTGTTCTATCTAGTTATTACAAGCTCCATTGTGGAGGAGTGCAGGAGAGTTGAGCTCTGCTAGAAACCAGCTAACAATAATATAAAAACACACAGGCTGCTATACCTGATGTAGATGTCAGACAGGGGATTGTGCAGGAACACTGTGTACAGGGGAATAAAGTGAATTGTACACTTAGATTACCTTGATGATGACTCGGAGTGGTGGGGCTAATCAGAAGCACACAAGAGAGTGAGGAGGGGTCTGCAGCATCGAGGAGAAGCAAGGTGCTGCTTGGTACAATGCACCCTCCTACCTACCACACATTCAGAGATCTATATGCCATTAACCCTCATACACTTTCAGACTCCTTACACTCATCATTGTCCCCAATCTCTTCTTTTTCCTGTCCTGATCTGGCTGTACATCACTACAATGACACTCTTAGAAGCACCCTAGACCAAGTAGCTCCCCTCACCCTCAGAACCTCCAAACAAAGAGTGAAACAGCCCTGGCTCACATCGCAAACCCGATTTCTCCAGCGATGCTCCAGGTGTGCTGAACACTTATGGAGGAAAACTCGCACCCCAGAAGACTTCATACACTTCAAATTTATGTTAAGGACCTATAACTCTGCCCTTCACCTTGCCAAACAGACCTACTTCACCACTCTGATCTCCTCACTATCCAAAAACCCCAAGAAACTTTTTAACACCTTTCACTCCCTCCTCAGGCCAAAAGCACAAGACCCTATCACAGACATTTGTGCTGATGACCTGGCCTCCCACTTTATAGAGAAAATAGACAATATCCATCAGGAAATCCGCTCCCAGACACCAAGTGCAATGACTCCCATTCTTCCCTGCATCTCCCCTGGCTCACTCTCCGCATTTGATCCCATCACAGAAGAAGAAGTCTCCAAGCTCCTCTCCTCTTCTCGTCCGACTACATGCACCACCGACCCCATTCCCTCACACCTCCAGTCTCTCTCTCCAGTCGTCACATCTCACCTAACTACAATTTTTAATCTCTCCCTCTCCTCTGGCATTTTCTCCTCCTCCTTCAAACACTCTGTCATTACACCATTACTAAAAAAAACCACCCTTGACCCATCATGCGCAAACAACTACAGACCGGTCTCCAATCTCCCCTTCATCTCAAAACTCCTGGAGCGTCTAGTCTACTCCCGCTTTACCCGTTACCTCTCCACTCATTCCCTCCTAGACCCTTCACAGTCCGGGTTCCGCCCCCTACATTCAGCAGAAACTGCACTCATCAAGGTGACCAATGACCTTCTGACAGCAAAATGTAACGGTAACCACTCTCTGCTCATTCTCCTCGATCTTTCTGCAGCTTTCGACACTGTTGACCACCCTCTCCTACTCTCTAGGCTCCAGTCACTAGGCATTAAGGACACTGCTCTCTCCTGGTTCTCTTCCTATCTTTCTGAACGCTCCTTCAGTGTTCTGTTCTCCGGCTCCACTTCATCTCCTCTTCCTCTCACTGTCGGGGTACCTCAGGGCTCAGTCCTTGGCCCCCTCCTCTTCTCCCTCTACACAGCCCCAATTGGACAGACCATCAGCAGATTTGGCTTTCAGTACCATCTTTATGCTGACACACAACTATACACGTCAGCCCCTGACCTTACCCCCGCTGTACTACAGAACGCCACTGACTGTCTGTCTGCAGTCTCTAACATCATGTCCGCTCTCTATCTGAAACTCAACCTCTCCAAAACTGAACTTCTTCTGCTCCCGCCTTCTACTAACCTCCCTAAACCTGACGTTTCCCTCTCCGTGGGTGGCACCATAATAACACCCCGGCAGCAGGTACGCCGTCTAGGTGTTATGTTTGACTCCGATCTCTCCTTCACCTCCCACATACAATCTCTTGCCCGCTCGTGCCGCTTACACCTAAAGAACATCTCTAGAATCCGCCCTTTTCTCACCATGGAGACAACAAAAACTCTCACTGTCGCCCTAATCCACTCCAACCTGGACTAATGCAACTCTCTATTAATTGGCCTCCGCCTCACGCGACTTTCCCCTCTCCAGTCTATCCTTAATGCAGCAGCCAGGGTTGTCCATCTGGCTAATCGTTACTCGGACGTGTTCGCTCTTCGCCAGTCGTTACACTGGCTGCCCATTCATTACAGGATACAATTCAAAGTATTTGTTCTCACCCACAAAGCTCTCCACAGTGCGGCACCCCCTTATATCTCCTCCCTCATTTCTGTCTATCGGCCTAGCCGACCGCTGCGCTCTGCAAACGACTTTCGACTAACCTCTGCACTAATCCGTATCTCCCACTCCCGACTCCAAGACTTCTCCCATGCTGCGCCAATCCTCTGGAATGCTCTACCCCAAGATATTAGGACCATCCACAACTTGCATAGTTTTAGGCGCTCGCTCAAAACTCATTTGTTCAGAGCGGCTTATCACGTTCCCTAATCAGTCATTTTATGTTTGTGTGTAGCCCATTCACTATCTCCATCTACCCCCCACCCCCTGAAGATGGCTGGACCATCATTGTAAATACATAATTGTAAATACACACCTGTACTTTGTATCTCCCTCACCTCATTGTAGATTGTAAGCTCTCATGAGCAGGGTCGTCTTATTTTGCTTTATTACTGTATTGTTAACATTGTTACCTATGACTGTTGTGTTTGAAACTGTTAAACTGTAAAGCGCTGCGGAATATGTTGGCGCTATATAAAGATTATTATTATATGGATATATCTGTATCATAATGTAGATTCACAGAACATGTCTGTAAGAACAATTAATATGAAATCCACACCATGTGTGAATGGGGTTTTGCAAAACCTGACATTGCAAAAAGGCCTACAGCAACCAATCAGAGCCTTGCGTTTTTTTGGTAAATCCCTTCATGTAATTAAACTATAGAACTTTGTTGTTATTGGCAATGACTGTCCTTTTTTTTAAAAATATTGTTTGGAGTAGAGCAACTTTCTCCACCCCAAAAGGCATGACTTCAACATGCCGATCATGGTTTCTGCAACAGATACGCTCACCCCCATTCCAGACACTTGATTGGCGGAGTCAAGCAAACAAATGTATGTTGGAGAAGGGGAAAAACACCTGTACTGTCAGAAAAGAAGTACATTTATACTCGTATATATGCTTTCCCCAAAGCAATGATTTCATGTATCTTATCATAAAAGCCCCCCAAGGCACATACAGCATAAATGTATCCCTTAAAGAGAATGTGTCACCAGAAAAGGACCTATTGTTTTCATTAGGATTTTATGCTAAATGTATTTACATTTTGTTGAAAATGTAATTTTCTTTATGAAAAAATAAAAAATAATCTGAAATCTTGCCATTTTCACACTCACCACTAGGCCTATTATTAGACGTATACTTAATGTTCCTTTCGGCAGGCACGTAGATATAGACTGACTCGTATGCTATTTTCTAGGTTTGCTATAATCTAGGGAAATGTTATTGTGAAGGGAGGGGGAGGAGGTGAGCTGTAACACCACCTTTTGTTAATGGTGACTCTTGCGTTATCTACTGTATATACAGGTACTATATGTCTGTGATAATTAGACTGCTGCAAAGTTTCCTATAAGGAACAGGTATGTTGGAGTCTAGAATAAGGCCTAGTGGCCAGTGGGAATATTGCAAAAAAAACCCAAAACCCTTAAATTTACATTTACAATAAAATTTGATTACAGCAGCAAGTTATTTTCTGATGGCACAGTCCCTATGAGAATAATATACTGGAATATTTCACAAACCAGCACAGACTGCTTTTTCATGGAAAATAATGATGCAGTCTTACCTCCCATATTCATTTATTCCAGACTCTTGTAATGAGTAATATTCAGCTAGAGAAATTGTGGCTTCTATTAGGATGAGCATAGATAGAAGTTCGTGAGGGACAGAAATGGATCCATACATACCTGCCTGGTACCAGCTGCACTTTCAATGGTTAAATATATAGTCAACATGTCCGTGCCATGGGGCGCAAATTCACTTACGTATCTTCGTGGCTTATAACAGAATTATATGGAACATTAAATTGCGAAAGTCAAATAATAATTAAAAGGCATTTATTCCAGAAGAATATGTACAATATGTTAATACATACATACATGTTTAGTTTTAAAAAAAAGCCTTCAATTGTATCTAAACCAGCAGCCGCCAATGAACTGCCACCATGTATCTGTACACCTTATATTCAATTAAATACATAAAGTGTTGATTGCAAATAAATTACAACAAAAAGAAACCTCACAATAGAGGAAGATGAGGAAGATACTAGAAGTGAGGTTGCGTCATTCCCAAATGATCCCGGGAGCAAGAACCATCACAGCCCGATAAAGGTTCCTTTCTTGCATTCACAACTCGACCACTATTAGTTTCTGTAATTCCTTAAAGGGAACCTGTCACCTGAATTTGGCGGGACCGGTTTTCGGTCATATGGGTGAAGTTTTCGGGTGTTTGATTCACCCTTTCCTTACCCGCTGGCTGCATGCTGGCCGCAATATTGAAGTTCATTCTCTGTCCTCCGTAGTACACGCCTGCGCAAGGCAATCTTGCCCAACTGCGGGTAAAGCCGAAAAGCATTACTGCGCATGTGCCGGCGCACTATGTCCCGGAACTATTTCGCTGTGTTCCGGGACACGCCGGCGCATGCGTACTAATGCTTTTCGGCTTTGCCCGCAGTTGGGCAAAGCATACTGCCCGTGCGCAAGGCAAGATTGCCTTGCGCAGGCGTGTACTACGGAGGACAGAGAATGAACTTCAATCCAATATTGCGGCCAGCATGCAGCCAGCGGGTAAGGAAAGGGTGAATCAAACACCCAAAAACTCCACCCATATGACCGAAAACTGGTCCCGCCAAATTCAGGTGACAGGTTCCCTTTAAAAGTTCTTAATCTTTCATCTAAAGGTGGTTCATACACTGAGAACATCAAGAGTCCAATTCACAAATGTCCTAAATCTGTGCAGAGTGATGTGCGAGAGCCTCCACGAACAAGCCGGTGATGTTCCTCTATGTTCTGGAAGAAGAATGCCACCGGATTTCTCCCATTTTAGCATTGGACATACTCTGGTCTCCTGGCAGTAGTACCTTCAGGCCACGATGGTCAATACTGTCTTATGACAGGTCAATGGTCCCTAATCTAGGACTGCCGTTCATGGTTATTTAGTAATTGGCTTTATCTTGGATAAATCACATTTTACTTAAATGTTAGATATTCCGCACTCTGACATTATATAGTCAATGGTATCGGAAAGACGAGGACTGTGCAGAAGAGAACATATGTAATCATGGTGATAGCAGCTCAAGGAGACAAGAAGGTCAACTGTGACTAATGGTGTCTGTCAAAAAGAGCCACATATGTTTTAATGGGGATAAAAAAAATTCCAAGGGTCCTCATGTATTAGGAAAAAAAAAAAGGATCTAGATTTTGCTGGAAACTGCGCAACTTGTCAATAGGTTCTGCCCGGCTTTTAAATGAAGGTGCAATACCAAGTGCATCCTATGCACAAGAGAGGCGCTGTTTCTGGAGAAAACATAATTTTGTTTCCCTGCACGGATTAATATATAAATATCTGATAGAATGATTCCACGTTATGTCACAGGGGATTGTCATTACATATCTCTGGGTATTCTTAAAAAGTAATCCCAGACTAGAACGCTTCATATAAGAACTTGTGGGGTGGAGCGGATTTATTTTTTGCTCTATACCAATATACTTGCGAAAAGGCAGATTTTAGGAACGTTGGCCCTGAAAACTTTTAAAACACCTCTAAAATCCAAGAGTCCAGTATATAAGCAGAGCGTTCCAGCCCTCGGTACATCAGAGATCCTTTCAGATCTATCGGAAATCTGCACTAAAGCACAGTTCAGTCCAGGGCTCCTGATTAGCAGACATCACATGAACAGCGGCGGCTCCGCATTTCTTATGATGGATCACAGATTGCAGAACGGGTAACGCATGAAACATCCAGTGCCGAATTCTTCAATCCATAAGACTTTATGTATCCCTATGATGAGCTGGGGAGACTGGTTCCAGGCCCTGACTGTTGCTTATAGTGGAAGGGGTACGTCCTCACAGGATGGAAAATATCTGCTGTGGATTTTGCCTGCATGCATTGGGTGAAATCCACTATGAAACACCAAAGCATAATCGAACATGCAACTTAGGCTACGTTCACATTTGCGTTGTTCGGTGCTGCGTTGGCGACGCAACCCACAACACAAACAAGAACGCATGCAAAACGCAATGTTTTGTGACGCATGCGTCATTTTTTGGCATGATTTTGGGCGCAAAAAAAAAAAGCAACTTGCTGCGTCCTCTGCGCCCTGACGCTTGCGCCAAAAATGACGCATGCGTCACAAAACGCAAGACAACGCATGTCCATGTGCCCCCATGTTAAATATAGGGGCGCATGACGCATGCCGAACAATATATCATCGTCTATGTGATGATGCCATTTGCTTGGCATATGGTTTAGTGGTCTAGAGGCTGGCCGGGCGGAATCACTTCCCCAGTTTTACTCTGAATACATAAAGTCTTTTGTAAGTTGTAACTGGATACACAGAGTTCTGGATAAACTTGCTGTGAAGTCAGTCATATAAGAGAATGCCTGACAAGCCTCCATCCACTATGGGAGCTGCTCTAGTGTTTGCACAGCAATTGTTAGGCATAAGGAGAAGGCAAAATGTGGGCGAGAGACCATCTAGTAGCCCATTGACTGGACACTACATGTCTAGTAGATAGGCTCCCAGACGCGCGCCGGCAGCAATAACCCCCCAGCAGAGGGGCGGGCGTCCTAATTATTGGAACCAATGTGCTACAAATGCACTGGAACCTCTGCATCGTTATTTCTACATAATGCAAACCCCAAAATAATAATAGAGGGCATCTGATAGTCCGAGGTAAGAGACGGCAGCATGTCACACAGAGCGGTCTCATCTGTCCCTTCCGGGGGCGATTTACAATGCACGGCAGGCAAGCATGGGAGGTACAGGGCCTGTGTGTTAGGAGAGCAGCAAATCAACAAAATGAAGAATGAATGAAGACAGGAGCGATGTCAGCAGGTCACCGGGGAAATAAAGATTCAGGGCCGGGATTTAGATGGAGATCACATTATAAGTCCACTGACGTATGTTACGGGACTTAAGATGATTAAGGTCATTCTCTGTCTACCCGAGGAGCACATCGAATATGAACGACTCCCGAGTGCTGGGGACTCCGACAAGTAATGGACACTGCTACCCCCGTCTACAGGGCTCTGCTACGGCCTTTATTAACCCGCCATTTCTGGAGAACGGGAAAAGCAGTGGAAAAGTTGTGCTTAAACGCAAGGACAAAGATCTAGTATTGTGCTGCTGGGGAACACGCTCGACCCCAAATACTGTACACAGTCACTTTTCTTATTTCCGGCCCGTTGCTTTCTTTAAGTACACTCATTAAAGTTACCACTCTGTAGATCCAAGTTTTTTGCTCGTTAGGACAGGTCCAAAAACTTTACTGACCTGAGGTCTGACGACAGAGAGCGATCATGGTGGTCCTTGATGAGAAGTTTTGGGAAACCTGTATAAAGTGTTCTCATGCTGTTGTACATTACGGGAAGGCCTCGTGCCACAGGAAAACTTCATTTCCATATGTCAGTTGTGTCCGGTCACTTTTTATTATAAAAAGGAACCAAAAATGCAGGCAGCAGAAATCAAAGCCTGGTCCCGTAAGCTCAGCCAGGTATATCTTTTGTTAAAGTGCTCCAGCATTTCAGAGAAAATATAGTTAGAAGATCTGACTAGGGTCTACAGGAGGAGACTAGACTTGTATGGCGGCGGCTTTGGCTGACTATTCCCAGCATTGCTAGAGGGGATTCACAGGTCTCTCAAAATGGGAGAGACCCGTCAATCATCTGCAGTGGCCTTGGAAAACGGAGGCCGGACCACTTTCGTCTCTTCCTATTGTCCCAGACGGACCTTTAACATATACTTTCTCTTAAACACTCTGGACGACAGGCTCCGATTCATGCTGCCTACAAAATGGTCAGCCTTAATCAGGTGACAGGATCCCTTTAATCCTCACTTATACACAACTGATGCACATTTTGTGCGCATGTCCTTTGCCGGATCAGAAAACTGCATTTAAGTTGTCTAATCCGGCCCTAGATGTGTCAGATGAATGACAGTGATCCCAGAGTAATCTTTTGGGATCAATTTCGGCACAAGTCTCCCTCTGGTGTTTCGGTAGGGGTACGTGCACACGTTGCAGATTTTCTGCAGATCCGCAACGTTTTTTTTCCGCGCAGAAACGCTGCAGATCCGCAAGTGATTTACAGTACAATGTAAATCAATGGCAAAAAAAAAAATGCTGTGCACATGGTGCGGAAAAATCAGCACGGAAAACGCAGCGGATTCAAAAAAGGACCAAGTCCATTCTTTTCTGCTGCGTTTTGGCACCCATTCCATAATACAAATCAAGCAATAATAATGGATCAATAATGCAGTGTGATGCAAAGTTGGTCACATTTATATGCTGGCTGATCTGTGCCATTGAATCTCTTCCTGCAACACTGTATCCATACTTTCATATAATAGTATTCCTTCTTGACCTGGCCACTTTCCAGCGCGCTGGCCTCCTGTTAATGTTGGCTACCAGTTATGGACATCTACGTGCCCTCAGGCACCTTCAAGAACAATAAGAAGATATTACAATTATAACCCAATGTTCCGTCTGGACTAAAGAGATGCATGTACTCAGAAACATGAGAGCGAGGATAATCCAGGAGAATTGGCCGGCTCATTGGGAAAGGAAAGTCCTAAAGCCTCTCCATTGTCAATGAAAAATACTGACTGTGTGTGTTCAAAGGGAACCTGCATAGAAAACAGCAGCGATTATTGCTGGACATCTGTCAAGTGTGAACATACTGGACCAAATCCCCTTATGTGAATGCCAACATTTAAACACCATGTAGATAAAAAAAAAATCCTGGCTGGTCGATTTCTTACTCTATCTTTGCAGAACGTGCAGCAATGTTCATCTGATCCTGCACTGCAAACCCGCTGCATGAACATTACAGAGGATATCCTGTACAACATCAGCTATAGAGAAAACGGGGCCATGATCTCCCGTTTGTCATCACTTCGGATGGGTCAGAATGGCGTGGCATGGTCGCACATAACCTCTGCCATTCCATTCAATGTCCAAGACAGCAAAAAACAGAGCTGAACTATCAATGTCAGCAGCACAGATAAGAGTAGACAGTCACTGGTCATATTGCTTCATTCAATCCCAATATATATATATATATTAATGGGGATGGGTCACATCAATTATAATCTATCAGTTTTTCTTAGAAAATCGCACTTGTCTAAAACTAATCTGCCTGCAGCCACCACTAGAGGGAGCTTTGGAATGACATGGTTTTACCAATGGTATCAATGTACAAAGTAGACAGTGTGCTCCCTCTAGTGGTGGCTGAAGGCAGAAAATCATTTCAGCATATTTGCACGTACAAAGATTAAAAGGAAAATGTGTTCAAGTGGAGACATTACCTTATAGAATACTTGTAATGGTAACATGCTTACTTATCTGCAGGCAGCATTTCATAAGAGAAACATAAAATGAGTGAGGTATAAGTCTCCTTCTCCATAGCATGTTGCCCGCAGATAGAGTAGCATGTTAGCTGTCCAACGTCTAATGGACTACTTGTAATTTTTACAGAATCATGAGATGAGCTGTACTCTGTATGTAAACTGGAAGACATGCTAAAATTACTTAAAGGAGATGTCCAGTCAAAATAACCCAAAAACTTTGCCCAGGGGACAGAATATGTAACAAATAAACTCGGCCATAGTCACCTTCCAGCACTAACCTGGATCAAGCTGAGGCTACTCTGTTGTCTGCCAAGAAACGGTAAGTGGTGACATCACTATTCCACCAGCGGCCAGACCGCTGCAACATGTGACTGACTGCAGCAGTCAAGTTGAGATTCGTGTCATCTGACTTCCAGTCTCTAAGCGGACCATGGAGTGGAGTATGCTGGATCCAGGTGGGTGCTGGTAGAGAAGAATGACTGAGTTTTGTTATTTTTTTTTTATAAATCGAAGTATGTTGGGCAAAGATTTAATTTGCCCGGACAACCACTTTAACTTAGCCACAATAGAAAAAGATATGAATGAGAAAAAGAAAATATCCAGAGGATCCGTGGACAAAACTAAATTAGAAAGGTGCACAGTCATGATATGGAGCAGAGTCTAGAGGTCACTGATCAAGTAGGCGTTTCGAGAGCGGAGTTGTCCTGGTGCCATCCTCAGTCTCCACTTCTTCTGGTGACACGGGATCAGCAGGAGCAGTTGCCGCATCCTTTAACGCTATTGATGATCTCTTCTTGGAGCTTCCTCCTTTCCTCTTCTTTGGATGATTGCTGGCTGTTTTTCTCAGGCTTCTGGCTGCTGTTACTATTTAGGACCCTGCTACTTTGCGTGTGCCAAAGTTCTGAATAAAGGCTTCCAGGATTGTCCAAGAGTCCAAAATGTGTACCTCGTTCTGCTACTTTACCCTGCCAAAAAGAGAACAGGAAGAGACTGATGAGGAGGCACGTCAAGGACAGGATCACGTCAAGGACAGGATCACGTCAAGGACAGGATCACGTCACGGACAGGATCACGTCAAGGACATGATCACGTCAAGGACAGGATCACGTCAAGGACAGGATCACGTCACGGACAGGATCACGTCCCACATACGTGAGCCATGTACAGGGACAGGAGCAGACCATCAGTAGGAAGGGGTGACACCACAATTCTCGGAACAGTCTTGAGCCAAACAATCACATTTCAGACTTGGACTTATTTGGCAACCTCTTGTTGGTGGGACTCTACCCTCTGTGCTGCAGCATTACATGTCATCTCTACAAGAGCGGCCCACCTGGATTACATCACCTCACAGGTACAGTACTTTAGCAGGAGGTGGTCAAGGTTTCATAAAAAGGTTCATAAAATTGAGAAAAAGACAATTCAAGATGACTCACTATATTAATAAATATATATAGAAATACAGTCATGGCTGAAAGTGTTGGCACTGTTGAAATTGTTCCAGAAAATAAAGTATTTCTCCCAGAAAATTATTGCAATTAAGCATGTTTTGTTATACGCATTTATTTCCTTTGTGTGTATTGGAACAAAAAACACAGAAAAAAAGGCAAATTGGACATCATTTCTCACAAAATCCCAAAATTGGGCGGGACAAAATTATTGGCACCCTCAACTTAATGTTTGGTTGCACGCTCTTTGGAACAAATAACTGCAATCAATCGATTCCTACAACCATCAACGAGCTTTTTACACCTCGCAACTGGAATTTTGGACCACTCTTCTTTTGCAGACTGCTCCAGGTCTCTCATATTTTAAGGCGCCGTCTCCCAAAAGTAATTTATTTTAAGATCTCTCCACTGATGTTCAATGGGATTTAGATCTGGACTCATTGCTGGCCACTTCAAGAATCACCCAGAAATGGATGGAAACAAAGCACTGGAGAATTCTGAAGTATTTTTGGGGTTGTTCTCCTGCTGGAAGACCCATGACAAAGATGCAAACCCAGCTTTCTGACACTGGGCACTACATTGCAACCCAAAATCATTTGGTAATCTTCAGATTTCATGATGCCTTGCACAGCGTTGAGGCACCCAATGGCAGAGGCAGGAAAACAACCCCAAAACATATTTGAACGTCCACCATATTGGACTGTAGGTACTGTGTTCTTTTGTAAGCCTCATTCTGTTTTCGGTAAACAGTAGAATGATGTGCGTTACCAAAAAGCTCTATCTTGGTCTCATCAGTTCACAAGACTCTTTCCCAGAAAGATTTTGGCAAGCTGCAGTCCAGCTGTCTTATGTCTATGTGAAACCAGTAGGGTCCTCCTGGGTCTCCTGCCTCAGTATTTCAGTTCATTCACATGTCGGCAGATAGTTTGCGCTGACACTGATGCACCCCGAGCCTGCAGGACAGCTTGAATTTCTTTGGAATTTGATTAGCTACCATCTGGACTATCCTGCGGTGCAAGCTTTCATAAATTTTTCTCTGGCGTCCACATCGAGGGATACTATCTACAGTGCTATGGGTTGTAAACGTCTTGCGTACCATGGACAAAGGAACAATAAGATCTCTGGAAATGGACTTGAAACCTTGAGATTGTTGATCTTTTTCAACAATTCTGGTCCTCACATTCTCAGACAGTTCTCTTCTCCTCTTTCTGTTCTCCATGCTTAGTGTGGCACACACAGTGCAAAGACCGAGTCATCTTCTACACTTTTTTATCTGGTTTCAGCTGTGATTTTCATATTGCCCACACCTGTTACTTTCACCAGGTGAGTTTCAAGCATCACAAGCTTGAAACAAAATTGTTTACCTACAATTTTGTCTGGCCTATTTGTTTGTGAAATTATGTCCAATTTGCCTTTTTTTTTTAAATCTTTTTTTGTGTTCCAATTCACTCAAAGGAAATAGACATGATTACAACACAACGTGTGTAATTGCAATCATTTTCTGGGAGAAAAACTTCATCGGTGGCTCAGTGGTTAGCAATATTGCTTTGCAGTGTTGTGGCCTTGGGTTCAAATCTAACCAAGGGCGATATCTGCAAGGAGTTTGTATGTTCTTTGTGTGTTTGCGTGGGTTTCCGCCCACTCTCCAAGGGTGTCAACACTTTCGCCAAGACAAAATAAATAAATAAATATATATATATATATATATATATATATATATATATATATATATACATATATACACACACACACACACACACACACACACACACACACACACACTATAACGCCACTTAACATTTAAACTGGAGCACAAAGAAAAAAAAGTCGTGGAACTATGGAAATCACAGGATAGATAGACATGATACTGATCTGCATATGATGGAGAAATGGAAACAAAATTCACAAAACATCTCGATTTATTTAGTATCAAGTATGAGTACTTACAGCCTTGGCTGCGATCAGTGAGGTTATTAATGTTTGTCTGAGGAATGTTCTGCCACGCAGAATTCACTTGGTTAAATCATCAAAATCCGCTTCTGGCAAGCCCCTTTGTAATTGCTGATCAATGATGTCTCAGATGTCGCCGATGGAAAATACATCCAGAGATGCTACAGGCCACAGTAGCACATTTAGGCCATGCAGACTACTCACAGTAGAGCCAGCAACATGAGGCCTGGTATTTTTGTGTTGAAAAACAGAACGTCATTGGTTGGCAATTACAAAAGGGGGCTGCCAGCAGCGGATCTTGATGATTTATTATGCTTAAGTGTATGGTGGAGCATTCCTCAGACAGCCATTAATAACATTCATCAATCGCAGCAAAGGCATGTTGGTGTGGGGATTTCTGCATGTGTTGCTCATACTTGATACTGAAGAAATCCAACATGTTTTGAAAATGTATCTTCCATTTTTTCAGCATTTTATCAGTAACATGTCTATTGATCCTGTAATTTCCATATGTCCATGTTTCCCCCTTGGTGTTGAAATTTCTATTTTGAGGAGAATGGAATTATATTAGAATACGTATATATTTTGCATGTTTGTCGCACTTAAATGTTTCAGATCATCAAACTAATTTAAAATGTTAGACAAAGTTAACACAAGTCATCACAAAATACAGTTTTAAAATGTAGGTCTTTATCATTAAGGGACAAAGAAATCCAAACCTATGGGTCCCAACAATCGCAGCAAGATGTCTAGATTTTGAGGATCTTTTGGTCTACTTTGCTTTGTCAGGCAGGTCTTATTAAAGTTATTTCTTGATTGAGAACAGATATGGCAGTAATCAGGCCTGGGTGTGGCTAGGGAATTTGAACGCTGCTTCCCAAAAATTTGATAACCCACAGTTTATTTATGTTTAAATGGGGTACTTTTTCACATAGGGCCCCGTTTGGATTTCTTTTTCTCTGAATAATAAAGACCATCATTTAATTTAAAAACTGTATTTACATTTGTTTGGTGATCTGAAGTTTTAAAGTGTGACAAACATGCAAATGAATATGAAATCAGGAAGGGGACATAGAACCGTATACACACACACACTATGATCATGGGAAAGTCCTCTAATTGAACACAATCACTGCTGCTCCCAGAGAACAACAGCTTGTAATCAACTAACCTATACGTCCCATATTAATATCTGCCTTCTCATCTAATGTGTAGGTCAAGTCATTTATTTAGCGGTCAGATTGCGAATATTCATTAAGATCACTAATGATGATGAAATGTGTGCAGTGTGTGACTCCGATACATAGCAGACATGTGACATTTCTACAATAGGCATGTTGGGAGCAACAAACGGGGACTGTGGAGTGAAATTCCGGCATTTGCTCAGCTCGGTGCTGTTGTGCCCGATCATGCTGTCTTCCTATAGGGCAAATGTGAATGCCATGCCAGCGGGGAACGATGTAGAGCAGCAGGATGTGAATCTAAAACAAGCGGCGCAGGCGATGCACACATCTCGCAGCGCTGGAGGAGATGTCATATTGCATCTGCATTACACACCGGCTAATCTCATCACCATTAGCATGGATCACCAGTCTCTGCAATGAATCCTGGCCAGCCTTTACCGTAGAGTAACTACGGGGTGTAGACACCATAGCTAGGCGGCGGCGGCTTGTAGGGGGATAGCGCAGTGCTCCGCAGTAACTGGGATCTCTGCTCCCATCATCACACATAAATCACAATAGTGCTGACATGTGGCCTATAATAACGCACACATCCTACTAATTCAGAAGAATCATTATATACATCATCAGAGTAGTTTAATGGACTTGATGGATCACCGTCATGACCTGCGATCTAGAACAGCCGCTCCCGCGGAGGCTTGGATGTCCGGCAAAATACAATCTGCTGCAAATTGGCTTTTTTATTTAAAGGGATCACATTTATTATTCTATTCGTAAATAAAAACAAAAGTTGATTTCTGCAGTGAAGCAGACAATCGCCAGGATTTGGCCTGCATGCTGCTCTAGGACGTAGCGCTATTAACCCCGATACTACAGATAGTGACTTACAGTGTAGAACCAAACTACATCAGGGTTAAAAAAAAAAAAAAAAAAAAAAAGCATAGAGAGCCGTTTGTCTATCCGGAGAGCCACAGCTTTGCTCATAGGATCGCAAGTAGAACTGAGCCAGTGCATCTGCTTCATGCAAGATTTGGCTACCAGAGAGCAAAAATGGCCACTAAACAGATTGGAAGTGGGAAGAGGCAGCTGTACACAAATTAACCCATTGTTGCTGGAGGGGTACATATGGCTAAAAATGTAGAAGCAAAACTGTAATTTGCCTTTATTGTATATTTCCCAGACTACTACACAGCTGAACAAAGCCAAATGGCCATTTCCAAGAACCAGGACAGGAAGATGGAGGCAACAGCCACAGAAATCACCTGTACGTGGCGCTCAGCTAATGATTACACACGTGCATGACACATTCAGATCTATAGGAAACTTACCTTGTCCAGCACAATAATTTCATCTGCGTCCACTATTGTGGAAAGCCTGTGAGCGATGAACACGGACGTCCTGTGCTTGATCATATCACGCATGGAGCCCAGGATATTCTGCGGGTAAGTCATAGGAGAGTACATAGTATTTTAATTTTTAGACCATGCTGGGGTGACTTATTTTAATGAAATATTTAATGTGATGGAAACCCCCTTTAAGAGTATGTTGCTCTTGACGGCACTTCATAGTTAACACAACACTGTGCATTAAAGGGAATCTGTTAGCCCGATTTCAACCTCCCACCCCTCCAAAAAAGTATGTATGTGAACAAGCTCTTGATGCCTTCAGCTAGCCAGTCCATTCCTCCCTTATCGAGAAATCACCACTTGAATCAAATGAGGCTGAAGTGCTTTGGGCGTTACAAAGCACTTCCCAAACCACTGCCTCCTCCTGTCTGACCGACAGCTTGTTTGCTTGAAGCCACACAGTGCAGGAGCCAGGAGTCTGGCAGGGGAAAGCAGCGCTGGGCAGGGAGTAGAGCTGGAGTGACCGAGGCTTGGGCAGAGCTGCTGGTGAGGTAATATTGAATGGGTTTTCTGTATGACGGTATCTCTTACAGAGGAGCAACAGTATTGTGGGGAGGATCGACCTCCTAGATAAGAATTACTGGAAGACATGTATGCAGGGAATGAGACTGACATTTTGGCAGGGACAGAACTCAAGAAAGGTCCATTTCAAAAATTGATTGTATTGGCCATAATGAGCGATTTGGGTTGTAGACATGTGTGAGCCACCATTGTGATATTGGGAGTACCCTTTTAACGAGCTGATGCAGTCTATGGCAGCCTGTATGAGGTTAATGAAAGGTCGACACCACAGATTGCCCCTTCTACTATCAAGCATTGAGTGCCCGTCAGTGCCGTATTGGCTGATGCCGGCAGTTACATTGTTTGCCTCCCTGGGGGCTGTAGGAAATTGAGAAGACCACCTGTTTATCTAGACCATATTTCCTATGACAAATTTCCACTTCCCTCATTTACTATACATATTGGCCATCTTTGAGAGAGGACCAACACATTAACACATTTTGGGTGGTCTTCTCAAAGAGGTTTTTTTTTTTTTTTTTTGGATGTTATGGAGGTGGTCTTCCACTGCTTATATTTACATGTCATATTCCCCGGCCTCTTTAGATGCAATGGACTGTGTCAAACAGCTCAAAGCTAGATTAAATGCACCAAACCTATCACAGGGGCTCAGGCTGGACAATAAATTTCTAATTTTTAATGACCATTATCCCATCTCTTGGTTGGCTTACTTTAGGCAAGTTTTCTGTGCTCAAAGTTTGCTGTGCTCCTTATTTAGCAAGACAAAAAAAATGGACATGTCTATAACAATGATCAAAGGTGTGCGTGTGCAGCAAACTTCTGCCTCATTACGGTAAGTGACACTGAAGATCGAGAGCACTTACACTGCACACGTCTCTGCACACCACAGACCTGCTTTGCTGCAGAATCTTATTTTCTAGGCTCCCGAAAATGTGCTCTGCTGGCTCCATTTTTTATTTTATCCAGCTCAAGGAGGAGTAAAAGATTCCAGACTTTATTGAAATGTTTTAAAATATTGATAACATCAGGAAAAAAATGCACCGACCAGCATGAAGAACCTACGCATGTCTGGTGCCAAAACGCGTTTACCATAAACCGCATAGGTACTACATGCTGACCGATGCGTTTCTTCTGAAGTTATCAAAATTTGAAAGCACTTTAATAAAATCTGGATTTTTTTTTACTCCATCTTGAGCTGGACCACCTCTACATGCTTAATTTGAGGTCCGTGGCAGTGGCCATGTTCCGGGCTCTGGAGGACGTCTTGCTGCATTGGTGGGCTGGCTTTTTCCCTTATTTTGTTTGGCCTCATTCAGATAACTGCAATATGGCCGCATGTTAACCCCTGTATGTTGTCCCGAAGTCCGGGCCCGCACCACATGACCAGAACTAACAGTATCACAGGGATCCATGATGTGGTTAGTTTGACTCTGGATTCGCTTCACGATCATCTGAATCAGATCCTAGTCTTAAAAATTCAGCATTGACTTTTTATTTTTAATATTCTCGTCATATGAACACAAACACGAGTCCTTCTGTGCATGGATCCTGAAGACGTTATGCCACGCCGGCTTCTTGGACCAATGTGAGCATGACCACGCGAGTTACCTATAGTCAAATCAGTTTTTGGGAGAAGTGAACGGCAATTAATAAAGAGGAGCCATAGTCCAGACATGGAAGAGTTAATTTCACAAGAGTGAAATTTTCTCTTAACATTCCTTAGAGAAATCAAATCAAGCAGCGGCGCTGTCACACTTATCAGATTAGCGGGCGATGACTGACAGCTGTAAGGAAAAACACAGTGAAAAGTATATATCACGTGCTTCATTATCCTAAACCCTTTGATGTCACTACAGTAACCAGATGTTTTACAGGGTTTTAAATCAAATTTATTTCTCCTCATAGAGACACGAATATCTGGTGAGGAAACATATGTTTGGGGTATTTAGATATAGAAGCAATATCCTCTCTAATGCTATACAATGTGGAGATTGCAGGCGGTAATAACATGTAGCACCTGACCATATCATCACTTCCCAGAACACTGGGTTTGGGTAAAATAGTTCTATATTCAGCCGGGCAGCCACCAATATGGCTGACCAATGGCTCATATGCCCAGATTACTGAAAGAAACTCATATCGTTCAGCGATACAGCCAGTTATGTCTGTATCGCTACATACCTAGACAGATATGTCATATCGAATTGTCAGAACGCAGTACGGCGGCCCCTGCCGGAGCGGTGAGTGGCGGCCCCTGCCGGAGCGGTGAGTGGCGGCCCCTGCCGGAGCGGTGAGTGGCGGCCCCTGCCGGAGCGGTGAGTGGCGGCCCCTGCCGGAGCGGTGAGTGGCGGCCCCTGCCGGAGCGGTGAGTGGCGGCCCCTGCCGGAGCGGTGAATGGCAAGCCCCTGCCGGAGCGGTGAGTGGCAAGCCCCTGCCGGAGCGGTGAGTGGCAAGCCCCTGCCGGAGCGGTGAGTGGCAAGCCCCTGCCGGAGCGGTGAGTGGCAAGCCCCTGCCGGAGCGGTGAGTGGCAAGCCCCTGCCGGAACGGTGAGTGGCAAGCCCCTGCCGGAGCGGTGAGTGGCAAGCCCCTGCCGGAGCGGTGAGTGGCAAGCCCCTGCCGGAGCGGTGAGTGGCAAGCCCCTGCCGGAGCGGTGAGTGGCAAGCCCCTGCCGGAGCGGTGAGTGGCAAGCCCCTGCCGAAGCGGTGAGTGGCAAGCCCCTGCCGGAGCGGTGAGTGGCAAGCCCCTGCCGGAGCGGTGAGTGGCATCCCCCAATATGGACATGGTCTATTGGCAGTAAGCTACTTATCATAGGAGGGGTGTGGTCAGACCAGGGCTCAGGAGATGTGTAGTCCAGGCAGTGATAATCTCTTGGTGACAAAACAAGTCATTGTACTGAAACCACAGCAGACAGCCAAATAAATGACACATCGCTAAAATCAGGGTCTCAGGCCTTACCATGATACTGCCCTCAGAATACAGAGCAAAAACCTGCTGACTGATTCTCTTTAAAACAGAGAGGCACTAAAGTGAGTGGCTGGGAAAGCCTATGAAGGAGATGCAGTGGAGTGGACCTTCATTCGGGAATGCTTCTAGAATTCACACAGTAAGTCATCATTTAGTGATTCCATATCCTAGCAATATGCCATCACTTACCTTTAAGGGAACATACCTTTAAGGCCAAATCTAACTTCTCTTAGATGGTAATATATGACACATTAACTGTAAGTGAAACTATCAAATGTCATAATTAATAATAAAATAAAGTGATCTGTACCTCCTCAGTAATGGAATCCAAGGACGAAGTGGCTTCATCATAAAGAATAATTGGTGGGTTCTTCAACATTGCTCTGGCAATGGCTACCCGCTGCTTCTCCCCACCTGCAGAAAAGACATGTACCATCATATACCATACCGTGGCATATTTCACACCTGACATACAGAGCGCTGATTCTTATGGAGTGCATGTGCACCCATGTAAAGAAAGGGAAGACGAAAGAAGCTCAACGTAGACTGTGAGCCCTCGCGGGCAGGGTCCTCTCTCCTCCTGTACTTGTGTGTGCCTTGTTTTACTCATGTTTATTGTACTTGTCTATATTTGCCCCATTCACATGTAAAGCGCCATGGAATAAATGGCGCTATAAAAATGAATAATAATAATAATAATAACGTGGTGTCCTGAGGCTACACGGGGCTCGCGGACCTGTTTATGATCAATCTTCCTATGAAATGATTATATGGAAAGCAGGGATAGAAAATAAAATGAACCTTTCCCAGTCCCAAATTAGGAGTAAGTAATATGTGAGCCCATCTACAACCCTTGAACTAGAATGTATTAAATACCCTGTGTTATTATAAGACAATGAGGCATTGGGGCACACTTAGTGTGCAAAAAAAAAAAAAAAAAAAGATGTCGCCAATCGGCGAAAGAATAAAGATTAAACGACTGTTGAGCAGCGGAGAATACGCGGTGTGCATGGGCTTATTGATCTGTGAGACACTCAGCCATCCATATCCACAATGACAGCGTCTATAAATCTAATGAACAACGCACTGCTGTACAATAAGCTGCCATTAATAATTTCACTTTTATTGCCGCGTTATGGGACATTTTTCATAGGCTACGGTCAATGATTTCATGGAAGTTTCTATAGAGTCACGGTTTATCGTTTTAACAAAATGTGGCTTAAAAAAATTAAAAGTGAAATATCGCCCTCGTCTTAACCCATTTGGTTACAGGACGACTTATGCATCCATTTGAAGTATCCAGTTTTTCGACGGACAGAAAAAAAAAAGTTCCTATGTCCGTTTTCTTCGGCCGCCGGAAAACGGATTTTCGACGGATTGGGCAAAAAACTGATGAAACGTGAGGCCATCTGGCACTAATACAAGTCTATGAGAAAAAACGGATCCGGCGGCAAGTTTTGCCGGATCCGTCTTTTTCAAAATGTGCCGGATTAAGCCTGACGGCAAAAACCTGATGTGTGATGTTAGCCTTAGATTACTGGGTGCAGCCGTTCTCACACAATCAGAGCTGTTAGTTTTAGCATGAAGCACAGCTGAGGAAGCTAACCCCGCCCACACCAGGCTCTCAGTGTACAATGTCCATAGACAGTGCGCTGCCAATCACAGGAGGGGGCGTGTTCATACCACCAGCTAGTCGCAGCAATGCTAAGCTCCTTGTGCTAAAATAATCATTGTAAGCAAACCGAACCTCAGAGCTTGAGAAGAGAGGCATTGCTGAACTCTGTGCCTTAGCCTCTATCTCATGCTGTCTTCAGATTACATACCAAAAACCTGCTGACAGATTCCCTTTAAACATCTCCTCCTAAGGAATAGCAACTTTTTAGTAAAACAAGATCAAATAAAGTCTCTTTCCAGAGCTGCAAACGCATCACTAATCCCGCATAAAGGACTCGGAGTCACAGGTAGAACATAAAGGCTTGTGATAAGGAGGAACTGATAGTTTCTATGAGAATATCACCCTATGAAGTAGGCACCATGCCCAGTGACAACCTGCTCCCGAAGGGCAAAATCTCTTAACTGCAGAGTTTCAGCCCTACGAGGGGGCAGATGGCTACTTGTGGCCATACCTGACAGTTTCAGTCCTCTTTCCCCAACTTGGGTGTTGTATCCATTAGGCATACGGAGGATGGCGTCATGGAGTCCAGCCAATTTAGCCACTTGGTAGACTTCTTCTGGCGAAGCATTCATGTTTCCATATAGCAAATTGTAATACAATGTGTTATGAAAAAGTACAGCATCCTACAGGCAAAACCACATTGAATATTATACAGCAGAACATACATCTGGGCTGCATATAGTATGCGCAGTTACAAGATGGCGGATAGTTAAGGCTTAGCATTTTTGGGGAACAGAACAGAAGCAAAGAACCCAACAACCTACTAACATGGGTACATAGTATTCTTTCATTATGTCAGATATGGTCTAACACACTAATAAAATGGTGACTTTAGTATGCTCCAAATGATAGTAATACCTGGGGAACTACACCAATGGCTTTCCTCAAGCTCTCCAGACCGACATTTTGGATATTCTGGCCAGCGACATAAATGTTTCCTTTCTGAGGCTCATAAAAGCGGAAGAGAAGTCGAACCAGGGTGCTTTTACTAAAGAAAGACGGAATTAATCATCAGTAAGGAGACATTGTAAAAGAACGCTACATTGGAGAATAATAATCTTTAAATCTATAAACCCCCCCCACATATAGTCCTCTTGGGAAAAAATAAAAACGATTTCTATATGTTTGCACCTTTTCTCCCTAACCCTGTGTGAAGGCTACTTTGTACTTGGTTACTCATCACTGTCTATAGAGACCATAGAACAGATTTGTTTTTTATCAGTTCAATTCCATCCATCCCATATGATTCAGCCAAAAAAATGGACAGATGAGCAGCCCTTTTTCTTTTTCAGACCTTTATAAAGACACCAGTTAGCCTCAACACATGACTGCCAGAGAGGCATAGGTTTTCTTTTCAGGTATTATCACTTTAACGGGAATAGGCCAGCAGGCATTTGCAATGTAATCCGAGAGCAGCGCGACGTAAGGGGTTAAGACCCTGATTCCAGAGATGTGTCACTTACTGGTCTGCTTGATATCATTTTGAAACCATCCCTGTTTTCTCGGCTGCAGTTCTAGCAGTGCTCAGAATGTGGAGCTCTTTATAACCCCACCCACATCACTGGTCATCAGCTGCCAATCAGTGGTGTGGGCGGGGTTACACACAGCAGCTGACTAGGAAGCATGAGACACCTCGTCCTGTAGTGATAATCTCCTGCTGATAAAATGCTGGATTTTATTGAAACAACAACACCACAGTCTATTAAATAACATCACTGGAATCAGGCTCTCTTCGTCATGTTGCTGTCAGATTACATGGCAAAAACTGCTGACAGATTCCCTTTAAAAAAAAAAGAAGAATAATCTCAATGTAGATATAGGTTATACATAAATGTAAATAAAAAGTAAAGTTATTCAATATTGAAATACTTGTTAAATAAGCAGAAAACCGCAAACCAAAAAAAATATATCAAAATATGCTTACCCGGAACCACTACCACCGACAATGGCTATCTTTTTTCCTGCAGGTACTTCAAAAGAAATACCATCCAAGACCTTCTGTCCCTCCATATATTCAAAATATACGTCTTCAAATGTAATGGTGGCCGTCTGGGGGGTGATCATCAATGGAGGGGCAAGTTCTTTATTCTTAAAGGAATAAGAAAAACAGAACTGATTACAACTGCAGAAAATCAGTGTCAATCGATCAAAGGGTGGAGAATAGACAGTGTGGCTATTTGGCACGCTCTGTCAAGGGCAGAGTCAAACTTGGAAGAACGTGGCCAGCTAGTCACAGCAATGTTAATCACGAGGTTTTTCTTTTTCTTCTGTGCCCCTACGTTCCAAAGTTATGTCACCTGGGAAAAAAAAGCTAATTTTCTCTTCAGCCAACTGGGCGTGTACCACAGAATTTCAATGTCGGTATGAATGTGTTTTGATTAAATCAGAAGGAAAAAATAAAAATAAAAAATGTCCCCCACAGACGTTCTCTGTTATAGGACCAGTTCAGTGATGAGAAAATTTGCACCTTTATTTCCGGGGGTATAACTTTGGAACAAATGGGCACTGAAAAAAAAAAAACAAAAAAAAAACAAAAAACCTTTTTTGTTCTAGAATCAGTGGAGCAGCACCAATTGGAGGAGGTAAATTGAAAAATCCAATGAAATGTTCTTCTTAACCTTGGTAGAAAAAAAAAGGATGAAGCCAAGGTGATACTGGTCAGATAGAGAGTACGAGAAGGCCATCTCAAAATTGTAAAAAAAAAAAAATTAGAAAAAAATTAATTTATTTTTTCTATTTATTAATTCTTGACCATGAAGCCAACTTGTCATGTCTAATTGGAAATACCATCAAGGAATATGATTTAGGTCCAAACTAATGTTCTAGAAAGTGAATGTTTAACCAAAGATAGCTTCTGAAAAGGCTGACAGCACTGGCGGGAGAGAGGACACATTGTGGGGGAGCGCTGGAAGAAAGGTCATCTACTCCACCGCCAACAAATCAAAAAGGGATTTGCACCAATGACTTAAGGGCTATGCTAATCCCCCTTTAAAGACAAGTCTAAGCCAAAATGTAAAGCTGGGCTCAACTCCCAATATATGTCATGGACAGACTGAATCATTTCATACATGGTCAGTGATTGCCAATTTAATTGGCTGCATTAAAGCTCCCAAACTAGCTCTGCATTTAAAAAAAGGGGTCCGTGTTATTGTAAAAGAACCTCGTAACGCAAGTGACACCAAAACCGAAAAACGACTGGCGACATTAATGTCTATAGATTGTATATCTACATGTCCGTCCTGTAAGCAGCGAGTAATGACAGCAGTATCCAGAGCAGAAAGAACAAAATGTATTAACGCCGAGCAGTCACCTTAATCTTCGTGTCTACACTTAGGAGGGTAAAGAGGGCGTTCATATCAATGAGGGCCTGTCTGGTCTCTCTGTACACCGTCCCTAGGAAGTTCAGCGGCAGGGAGAGCTGGAACAGAAGCCCATTCACCATCACCAAGTCTCCGATAGTTAGATTTCCTGAAAACAGAAAGTTAGACAAAAGTTGAAATACCGAATAATACTGGGAACTAAGGTGCTAGGCTACTTTCACACTAGCGTCGGCCCGTCGCAGTGCGTCGGGCCGACGCATCCTGTCTCAACGCTGCACAACGGTGGCAGCGGATGCATTTTTACAACGCATCCGCTGCCCCATTGTGAGTTGCGGGGAGGGGGGCGGAGTTCCGGCCGCGCATGCGCGGTCAGAAATGGCGGACACGACGCACAAAAATCCGTTACAAGCAACGTTCTTTGGTGCAGACGGTCCGACGGAACAGTCGCACGACGGTTGCGACGTGTGGCAACGCGTCGCTAATACAAGCCTATGGAGGAAAAACGCATCCTGCAGACAACTTTGCAGGATGCGTTTTTTCTGCAAAAAGGCGCATGGCGACGGAGGCCAAACGACGCTAGTGTGAAAGTAGCCTAATAAACATGCAACAGTTATATTATATGTAAATTTCTGAAAAAATGGGAATTAAAAAAAAAAAAAGCCATTTTCGTTCAGATTATTAATATTTTTCTAACTTGTACTACATTTTAAAAAATGTTTACACCCCAATTGGTTAAAGTGTTTTTGACAGATTTTTGTGATGCAAAACACTTCGAAAAGTTTCAACATTATTGTGCAATGCAAAGTAAAAAAAAAAAAAAAAAAAAAAAAAGCCGAGGTTGACCACAGCATTTAAGGGGTTAAAGACCATCAAAGACCATCACTCTCAGCGGGCTTCAGCCGCTGCTGTTAGAAGCGGAGTCCAGTCCCGAGTACAAGTGACCTGAACGATAGTGAACTGGAAAATTAAAAACAAAAATGTACAAGAAAAATGCATTTGTCCAAATTATTTTTAATGTAGCAGAAACGGGGGATTCCTGTAAAATCCGTAAAATTGCTCATATCAAGTCACAGGCAAAAAGGAACGACTCGAAGGACAAAATATCAGAAATGCAAAAATTACCTAAATCAATTCTTATTGGGTAGTGAAGCACTCAACAAATTATTATTATTTTTTTAATGTCTCAGACATCTGCAGGCATTCTTGCAGATCTTGGAAAGTTTCGGAGTGTAGTGGATGTTTGCTTTTGCCTTAAATGACACAGTGTAATTATTCTCAAACACATTAGATGTGTCATCCAACTCTCCCTGGTCAAACTCTGGATTAGGCGGCTAAAACCCAACATTATTCACGCAGCCCCTTCTAGGTCGTACATGCCTATGTGCCGTTATTTCAGAATAACGTTTACAATTGCACCTTATTGAGATAATGTTAACCTTTCATGAAACATACATTGGTGGATTCTCACTACTTGGACAACCACCTTGTCAAAACCGAAGTTTTCCTCCTACAAAAAAACTACTTATGCTCACCCGGGGCTCCCGTGACATTATGTCATGCCATCACTGTGGGTCAATTAGCGTTGGCTTCACTCTCCCCACCTTTGGCAAATCAAGACATCTGAAGCAAGTGAGGGCAGTCACAGCTCTCACTTCCTCTAGAAGTCAATGACATCCGTAATTATGTCACAAGAGCACGGGGAGAGGCAGTGCCAAAACTGCTGAAAAGGAACCGGAGGTAAGTTTTTATTTTGAGGGGAAACCTAGGGATTGAGAATGGGTTGTTCTTGTGGTGGACAAACCATACAAGTTAGAATGCAGAAGCTTCAGTTATACTTTTGGATATATACCCCTTTTTTTGGTTGGAGATCTGCCAATTACTAAAGCCCACCCATACACTTCAGATAGCTGTTGGCTGAATGACGGTTCGGTCCACTACTCAAGACAACCCCATCTCAATATGCACGTTTGTCCCCAGTACAATAATAACATTTATAGTCACCTCTGGTGCCGGCTCCATTCCAGCGGTGTCGGCTCTCCTGAGGATAGCATGACATTGTTACATCATGCGTTCACCGGGAAAGCAGACACCGCTAAATAGCGTCGGAGGGGAGTAGAAGGCTATATTCACACGTTGCTTTTTTTCCTGCAAAATTAACCTGCATTTTACAGTACCAGCAACAGCTATGAAATTTCAAAAATCTGCACACACATTGTTTTTTTCCCTGACTGAATTGGAAAACTGTTGCATTTTTGAAAACTGCAGCATGACACTTCTTTCAGTGTTTTTTCCCCCACAGAAAGCAAGGAGTAAGTGCAAAAACGCAGTAAAGAATGCAGGTATCAGGTTTTGCTGTGTTTTTAGTGAAAATAAGCAAGGTACAGCAGTATGTGAAACCCATTTGTTTTTTGATTTTCCCAATTTTAAACCTTAACGTCTTGGTCTCCTCCCCTGAGAATGGCAGTCAGAATCAGTACAGTTTCACTAGTGATATGTGTAAAGTAAACATTGGCTGACCAAGGTGCGACACTGAACAATATCTGACCAACTCAAGTCTGAGAAAAGTGTGAAAGTAAACAGTGTCCTACAAACTCAATGTACTGCCAATGTCTTAAGTAAACTATTCCTGACCAATTCACCTCCCCCACTGTTAAATTTGTAAGTGTGAATTTTTTCATGAACTTTTTTTGTTCAGAATAGTCACTCTTTCAGATACAAAAATCTTTTTCCACTACATAGTTTGATCTCATTGCCATTTTTTCCAAAACTGGTTTGGGTTTCACATATGTCTTGCATTGGTGACTTGTGTTCATGCTTCGATGCTGGAAGCAAAGCTGAACTTTGGCATCCTGAAAAACGCAGCAAAACCTGCTTTCTGTAAGCAACTTCTTTACCGCCAACATCGCAGATTTTGCCTGCAGAAAAAAAAAACTTCGCAAAACGCAACGTGTGAACATAGCCTGTGTGTTATTATTTTACTGGGGGCAAACATACGGATTGAGAAGGAGTTGTCCAAGTAGTAGACGACCCCTTTCATTTCTGACCAGTCTCTAAACATCCATGGCACCCTAAAACAATGTCTGCATATTAGTAGCAGTTATTGTAATACGGAACCATTAATGGTCAGGTCCTAATTTATCATTTTCATGTTTATTCATGATATGCTACAACAATAACAGGATACATCATCCTCTAACCTGATATTATGCCTTTACTTGCGAGCACCATGATGGACGTCAGGCCCACACTAAATATTACACTCTGCCCGAAGTTGAGCAATGCCAGCGTTGAGGTAGTTTTAAGGGAAGAGTTTTCATAAGTCTTTAGAAATCCATCGTACCTTTCGGCTTCATATTTCTCATTGTTGAAGTACTGCAGGTAAGAGCAGAAAGGGTAACGAGTTGGTTATAACAGAAGGGGGAGCAGAGTTGGCAAGTTTAGGGTGTGGGAGAGCAGGGGGCTGATACAAATGAGGCTTATCACACATGATGGCACACTCCGATCATCTGCAAGCCCATCATGGGACCATGGCTGCCCCAACAAATGGATGATGGCCAGAGGGAGGACACAGCCACAAAACGGGAAGACCTAAAAGCCTTGTGCCAAAATAAAGGATACCAATAAACATTCAGCCTCAAAATATGTCATTACTAGGCTATGGTTACCTACAGCTCGGCTCCTGTTTTCCCTCATCCATAATATTTTATCTACCTTTGTCTATCACAGTTAAGGTAGCGTTAATGACCAACAAGCACTACGAATACAAAACGCAAAGCGACAACGAACCGTCCCTTAAGAGGCTGGAGGGAATTAGCTGTTTTCTAACATGCATGTATTTTGAGCTAAAAAAAAAAAAATTGTTGCAATCGAGTTTTATTAATATTTTGCACGGTTTTGACTTGTCTTTTTTTTTCTCCTCTGCACCTTGCCGATTGCAGAATAACGGAGAATTAGTCAGTCAATTCATTCTCATGGAGAATATGCAAGTCTTATCTATCTTTTTCTAAGATGCTCTAAATTTATTTATGCCCACCGCAAAATTCAGCCCAACCTCAAAGTGGTCAGTGGTCATAAGTCAGCATAGAAGAGCTCAGAAACAGGGCAGGAAAAACTGTTACAAACAGATTAGTGACTGATTCTTAATTGCCTTTTCGGAGAGGAAGAGGACTTGAACTCTATAGCGCCACCTGTTGGAAGCAGCGATCCTACAAGTCACTATCGACCCTTTAGCGAGTCTTTAAATAGGACTAAGGATAAAAGCCAAATCAGAATCTCAATTTGCAGACACAGTGTTTCGGGGTATTGCCCCTCATCAGTGCAAAGTATGAGATCTGGTTTGGGCAGTTGAGAGGCTCTGGCCTGGGGTCTAAGGAGTAACGCTTCTCCTTTTGGAGAGACATACCGGTTCTGGCATGCCAATGTAAGGAGACTGCTTTTTAATGACTCAATCTGCAGCCAGCAACGAGAAGGGAAATAAAAACAGACTTAGGCTTTGTGCACACGATGCGGATTTTGCCGCGGATCCGCAGCGGATTTGACCGCTGCGGATCCGCAGCAGTTTTCCATGCGGTGTACAGTACAATGTAACCCTATGGAAAACAAAATCCGCAGTGCACACGATGCAGAAAAATCCGCGCGGATTCTCTGCGGAAAAAAAGAAGGAGCATGTCACTTCTTTCTGCGGATTCCGCAGCGGATTTCAACTTGCACCAATAGGAAAGTGCAGTTGAAAACCCGCAGAGGAATCCGCAGTGAAAACCGCAGCGGTTTTGCACTGCGGATTTTCCAAATCCGCGGCGGAAAAATCCGCGGCAAAATCCGCATCGTGTGCACATACCCTCATAAGCCAAAGGGGGCAAAATTTTCAATGAAACCTAATTACAAAAATTGTTTTAATTATTTTTAATCCAAAATACATGCACTGAATTAAAAAACAAAACAAAACTAAAAGTGCTCCGGAAGGTGACCGTATACTTTAAAGCCGGTGAATAAACCTTCGTGAAGGAAAGGTTGGTGCTTCTATAAACTATAGTCATATAATTAAAACCATAACTCTCGGGCGGTTCCCAGTTATATGGAAAGTCATTTAAGGGATTGTTTTATTGTCAAAATCCACACGATGTGGATATCCTATGAATAAGTGATAAATACTTATAAGACAAGCCCACTCCAACAAAGAACGTGCCACCAAGGTGAAAGCTCCTTGTCTGATGCTATAAATTTGCAGCACAGCCCTAAGTGACACTATCTTACCTTGACAGTTTCGTAATTAAGCAATGAGTCTATGGCAGCATTCCCGGCATCATTGTCAGCTTTGTTCATTTCTATTCTAAATTTTGTCCTATGATAGGTGAGAAAAAAATACAATAGCACAATATTCACATGGAAGATAGGACAGGGGTAATTATAAACCCTCAAACTGCACCAGGAGACAGAAGATTCCATCCACTAGATGCCCACTCCGATGTTTACCCATTAATATAACTTAGTCAGAAGTTATCTAGTTCAACCCATTTTCCCCATTGTGAAACTATAGGAAGAAAATAAAAACCCAGGACACAAGACATAAATCCTCTCTGACGTCACATTCTAAATTCTTGGAGCAACGCCCCATCTCCAGTAATTTAGTCCATAATAATGTATTACTTTCACAAAGACATTCATAGCGTCACTGCTCTTACAGTAAAGAATCCCCAAATACACCTTCTTTCCTCTATATGTATAGATTAAACATATACATTAAAGATAGTGTCCTGGGTATACATAGATCATGAGAAAGTCACAGCTTTCATTTCTTATCAAATCATCTTTTATTGAAACACTCCCAATACAGATTTTCCATCTTTCAAATAACATGAATGACATAATTCCATAGTATAAAATATGTCAAAGTGTCAGAACTTCAATCCCCGAACCCACCCAAATCCCAATATATCAGAGAGGGCAGTTTTCATTTTCAGAGTAGTTCTAGAATAATGGAGTATAAAATTTGTTGCTCTGAACTGACTTTTGATATGTGTATATAATTATTAGGTACTACCCTCAACATATAAAAAAAAAAAAAAAAAAAAATATCAAAAAAAAAATCTGTCAACTTCGATCTCTAAGTCCATTTCCATTTTTCCAAAGCCAATTTGCCATTGCCCTGCCCAAGCCTCCAGTGTATGAAAATACTGTGTATATGTAATGATATAAAGTGTCCATAGTAATTATTACATCTTAAAACCAAACAAACAAAAACAACTTTATTTTACTTCGCACTCCACGATCACTGAACTAAGCGGTCACGTCTGCACGGCCGGCATGTAGCCGCTGAGGCCAGTGCAGCGGACACGTACAAGGTTGGGACAACAACGCTGCTGGACAGTTCCTAAAAACTGCGGGACCACAAAAACAGTGAAGGACTAGTTAGTATGGCCTTTGTGTCACTCCGATAAGGCATGAGGTGTGAGACTAGATACATCATACTGCAAGCACTGACTCTGTGGACATGGAAGTGGCTATAGTTATTACCTCCACTGTGTGATTCCAATGGTAAACGCTGTATAGGCTCCCAGGGTCCCCAGTGTAACAAATGCAAACTGAGCTCCACATTTGTAATACTATAAAGAAAAAAAAGTCATTCATGTGATCAAGTTGTTTAAAGCTGGCATCATGATAATGTGAGAAAAAAAAACAACAACTTTTAATTGGCTACTTTTTATAACTCACATATAAAGAGATTAAAGGGGAGTTTATCAGCACATAACGACTGCTCACCCAAGTATAGGTGCTCCGTGCACCCCTGGCGTGGCCGAGCAGGTCGGTGCACCCCTGGTGTGGCCGAGCAGGTCGGTGCGCCCCCTGGCGTGGTCGAACAGGTCGGTGCGCCCCCTGGCGTGGCCAAGCAGGTTGGTGCGTCCCTGGCGTGGCCGAGCAGGTTGGTACACCTCCTGGCGTGGTCAAACAGGTCGGTGCGCCCCTGGCGTGGCCGAGCAGCTTGGTGTGCCCCTGGCGTGGCCGAGCAGCTCTGTGCACCCCTGGCGTGGCCGAGCAGGTCGGTGCGCCCCTGGCGTCGCCGAGCAGGTCGGTGCGCCCCTGGCGTGGCCGAGCAGCTCGGTGCGCCCCTGGCGTGGCCCAGCAGGTCGGTGCGCACCTAGCGTGGCCGAGGTCGGTGCTCACCTAGCGTGGCCGAGCAGCTCGGTGCCCCCTGGCGTGGCCGAGCAGCTCGGTGCGCACCTGGCGTGGCCGAGCAGGTCGGTGCGCACCTGGCGTGGCCCAGCAGGTCGGTGCGCACCTAGCGTGGCCAAGGTCGGTGCTCACCTAGCGTGGCCGAGCAGCTCGGTGCCCCCTGGCGTGGCCGAGCAGGTCGGTGCGCCCCTGGCGTGGCCGAGCAGCTCGGTGCGCCCCTGGCGTGGCCCAGCAGGTCGGTGCGCACCTAGCGTGGCCAAGGTCGGTGCTCACCTAGCGTGGCCGAGCAGCTCGGTGCCCCCTGGCGTGGCCGAGCAGCTCGGTGCACACCTGGCGTGGCCGAGCAGGTCAGTGCGCACCTGGCGTGGCCTAGCAGGTCGGTGCGCCCCTGGCGTGGCCAAGCAGGTTGGTGCGCCCCTGGCGTGGCCAAGCAGGTCGGTGCGCACCTGGCGTGGCCTAGCAGGTCGGTGCGCCCCTGGCGTGGCCGAGCAGGTCGGTGCGCCCCTGGCGTGGCCTAGCAGGTTGGTGCGCCCCTGGCGTGGCCAAGCAGCTGGGTGCGCCCCTGGCATGGCCGGGCAGGTCAGTGCACGTACTAAGCTAGCAGTTTTGATTAACAGCTCTGGCTGTACAAGAGCTAGAGGAGGGTGGAGATACATGGGAAACAAGTGGGTGGGAAAGTGTACTTACCTGCTTGGCTGAACTAAAGGTACAGAGTCCTTGGTTTGAACAGTCATTTTGTGCTGACCGACTCCCCTGTAATAACTTTTCTAGACAGATATTAGCCACTATTACAAGAGATATCACAAACTGACTCCATTCTGGATTAGTTATCCAGATAGCAAAAAGAAAATGAAAAACAATCCATAGCTTTCTGTACAAAGTGTTCATTAAGGAGAGCCTGTTACCTGATCCATGCTGCCAAAGTCACAAAAAGAATCAAATCTCGGGTGCACAAATGCAGCCAGGTATGTTTCCTCTGAAATATTCTGGCGTTTCAGAGAAAACAATTTGAAGAGCTGTCCGGGGACTTTGGGGTTGAGACGAGTCCGGTGTTGCCCCCAGCAGGCTCCCCCACTTTAAGTGATTGACAGGGACTTTCCCATAGCATTTCAGAAAAAAAACATACCGGGGCTACAACAGTGCAGCTGGGCTCCAGTGCATGCTGCCTGTAGCTTGGGCAGGTTTCCCTTTAATGTGTACAACTAAAAGTTTTATTGAATATTGAAATAATTACTCCCATCAAAAAGCTGCAGCAAAACATTCTCTCACAAAGCATCAAACCCCCAATAATTGGAAAAGCAAACATTTTAAGGGGCAAACCCCACAATATTAGGGAGTCTCCACTACCTAAAATATTCAGTTTCTTTATTATAGAGTTCCACGTCCCCTGCTTTCCTTCCCAGCCGTACAGGTAAAGAACATTTTGCTTCTTTAATTCTCCTTGCTAATCCTGACAACAAAGGAACTTTACGGCACAACAGCACTCCCATCGACCTTCAATGCAAGGAACAATGCCCTTTCATGGGGAAAAGGCTATGCTGCCAGGCACCAAGGTTTTTAAACAGGTTGTACAATAAATGAAAATGATCACCCAGCCATGGGATTGCTGGTGGTTCCACTACTAAGGCCCTCACCATTCTCAACACTGGGGGTCTGACGTATCATGTTTGAAAGCAGCGATGTTCCTGCTCCACAGATTGCCTGCCGGAGATAGCGGAACACTATACTCTTATGCAGAATCCAAGCCTCATTTTTGGAAATAGTGGGGGTCCCAGCGATCAAATTTTGGCTCTGTATATCAGAATACGTAAACGTATCAGAAAGAAAAGCCTTTTTGAGTCCAGCACTTACCAAGATACTGCTAACAAGGAGAACTTCGAACATTGTGGGTCCCAGATTAAACACCAGAGCACTGAGCACAAAGCTGATCCCTCTTGTACCGCGATCAATGGCTTTTGACAATGCTCCGGTTTGTCGGCTCAAGTGGAAGCCCAGGTCCAGGTTGTGTAGATGTAAGAAAACATTCTTTGCTATTCTCCTGATGGAGCTTTGGGCCACTTTCCCAAATACTGCGTTCCTTAATTCATTGAAGAGGGCAGCCCCAGCTCTGGATGCACCATCTAGAAACCGAAACAGAGATCCGGGTCAGTGGACAGCTTTCCTACCAGGTTATCCCACATATAGGGAAAAAAGATAAAGGTACAGAGAGGATTAGAATTAAAAGAGGCAAACCATCCTTGATAGAGAATTCCACCCAAAATGTAAAACTGCTTTTAAATAATAAAATATTATTAGATCAGCGGCTATAGTTTTACTTGGATTCTTTTGCGTAGAGTAAGTCTACTTGGTTGAGTTCTAATACAGCAGCCGTAGAAGTCTTTAGGGTCCTACTATGCCTCAGGTTCCATTTGTGGCACACTCTGGCAGATCCTAAACCACAGAGGTCTCGTTTCTTCTAGCAAAGAATATTCCCATAATATGGTGTCTTTCAGAGGCACAAGGACTGCCTCCGGCTCTGCACTCTCTGTACGCTAGCACACAGGCTCCGCACTCACAGCGCCGATGTGTGCATGGAGCTTTAGCCTTTCAATTTAATGTAAACTGGAATATTTAATAGTTTGCTCTGAAAGAACCTTTTCTTTAAAAATTAAAAAAAAAAAAAACAAAAAAACGTTGATGTAGATAAGAAATTGTAATTTCCTGGCAGGGCAATACATTCAATTATTTTACTCTTATTTGAAAGGACTCAAAATCCAAACTGCATTAATGAACTTGGACAAAACCCGACTGCTTGTTTAGGAAAGAGAAAGGAAAAATGCTCATTACTAC
The DNA here is from genome assembly GCF_032444005.1 of Ranitomeya imitator. Classification (NCBI taxonomy): domain Eukaryota; kingdom Metazoa; phylum Chordata; class Amphibia; order Anura; family Dendrobatidae; genus Ranitomeya; species Ranitomeya imitator. Next base: position 129,907,540 of record NC_091283.1, read on the forward strand.
CCTCCATGTTGTCCAGAAAAGAAAACATGAAAAGAAAGAAGATACAGAGTAGAGAAGAGGGAAGGGTGAAGGGGTCACACATCAAACCCCTTCTGATCAAAGACCAAAATACCTTGGTGTGTGTATACAGGGTGAGTATACAAGTTAGGAATATATCTGGAAGGAGAATGTCACAGGAAACAAAACATTTGTGTTCTGCTGCTGCCATAGATCAGCAAGTTTGGGGGCAGATAAAAATAGATGGCGGTGGGATTCAACGAGTCTAGTGCTGGTAATCGTCACATTGCGTCAGTCTGTAAAGTAAAGATCACATGGAGCTCTCTGCAATGTCCAGCGATATTGAATCTTACCAATAAAAAATAACCTTCTCAGATGGAATATTAATGTATACAGATATGGTAAAAGAGGGACCCAGTGCTCTAGACCCCTCTATTATGGTGCAAGCTTTCTGATGAACAGTGTCTTTCTTTGGTGGATTCAACCTGTGCATTACACAGACAGCCTTTTCTTCCTGTGCACAAATGTATGGCCACCATGATCATCTGACCACTATGAGTGTCAGAAGCTAAACCACAGCGACTAAAAGATCAACCGGGCTAGCTTTAATCTTAAATGACAACCCCTTTCGGCGCAGAGGGTCGAAACTACCCCTTTTGGCACACAATGTTGAAATGACCCCTTTCGACACCATCTTTATAATCTGTGTGGTCCTAACTTCCAAACATCCAGCAATAGGACATACAGTGGGGAAAAGTATTGTCAGCCACCAATTGTGTAAGTTCTCCCACTTAAAAAGATGAGAGAGGCCTGTAATTGACATCATAGGTAGACCACAACTATGAGCGTCAAAATGAGAAAACAAATCCAGAAAATCACCTTGTCTGATTTGGCAAGATTTATTTTGCAAATTATGGTGGCAAATAAGTATTTGGTCATTAACAAAAGTTCATCTCAATATTTTGTTATATATCCTTCTTTTGGCAATGACAGCGGTCAAACGTTTTCTGTAAGTCTTCACAAGGTTGGCACACACTGTTGGTGGTATGTTGGCCCATTCCTCCATGCAGATCTCCTCTAAAACAGTGATATTTTGGGCATGTCGCTTGGCAACACGGACTTCCAACTTCCTCCAAAGGTATTCTATGGGGTTGAGATCTGGAGACTGTCTAGGCCACTTCAGGACCTTCATATGCTTCTTATGAAGCCACTCCTTTGTTGCCCTTGCAGTGTGCTTGGGATCATTATCATGCTGAAAAAACCATCCACCTTTTATCTTTAATACCCTTGCTGAGGTTTGCACTCAAAATCTCACGACACATGGCCCCTTCATTCTTTCATGTACACACGGATCAGTCGTCCTGGTCCCTTTGCAGAGAAACAGCCCCAAAGCATGATGTTGCCACCCCCATGCTTCACAGCAGGTATGGTGTTCCTTGGAAGCAACTCAGCATTCTGTCTCCTCCACACACAACGAGTTTTGTTTCTACCAAACAGTTCTACTTTGGTTTCATCACACTAAATGGCATTCTCCTAATACTATTCTGGATAATCTAAATGCTCTCTAGCAAACTTCAGATGGGCCTGGACATGTACTGGCTTAAGCAGGGGGACACGTCTGGCACTGCAGGATCTGAGTCCCTGGCGGCATAGTGTGTTACTGATGGTAGCCTTTGTTACGGTGGTCCCAGCTCTATGCAGGTCATTCACTAGGTCCCCCCGTGTGGTTCTGGGATATTTGCTCACCGCTCTTGTGATCACTTTGACCCCAAGGGGTGAGATCTTGCGTGGAGCCCCTTTTCGAGGGAGACTATCAGTGGTCTTGTATGTCTTCCATTTTCTTATTATTGCTCCCACAGTTCATTTCATCACACAAGCTGCTTGCCTATTCCAGATTCAGTCTTCCCAGCCTGGTGCAGGACTATAATTTTGTTTCTGGTGTCCTTCGACAGCTCTGTGGTCTTCACCATAGTGGAGTTTGAAGTGTGACTGCTTGAGGTTGTGGACAGGTGTCTTTTATACTGATAAGTTCAAACAGGTGTCATTACTATAGGTAATGAGTGGAGGACAGAGGAGCCTCTTGAAGAAGTTACAGGTCTGTGAGAGCCAGAAATCTAGCATGTTTTTAGGTGACCAAATACTTATTTTCCACCATAATTTGCAAAATAAATCTTACTAAATCAGGCAAGGTGATTTTCTGGATTATTTTTCTCATTTTGACGCTCATAGTTGTGGTCTACCTATGATGTCAATTACAGGCCTCTCTCATCTTTTTAAGTGGGAGAACTTACACAATTGGTGGCTGACAATACTTTTCCCCACTGTATGTCCTATTGCTGGATGTTTGGAAGTTAGGACCACACAGATTATAAAGATGGTGTCCTAGCCATAGAAGTTTTCACTAGAGTCGTCTGCAGATGAATACTTCCTCTAACCCAAAAGGGTGAACTCACTTCTGTGTGTTTGAAATTAGCTCTTTCGCTCCTCTGCGCCAAAAGGGATCTTTTTGACTCTCTGCACCGAAAAGGGTCTTCTCAACTCCCCCCACACTATATAACACTGTGGTTTTACCCAGCATTTACAGTTAGGTCCATATATATTTGGACAGAGACAACATTTTTCTAATTTTGGTTATAGACATTGCCACAATAAATTTTAAACAAAACAATTCAGATGCAGTTGAAGTTCAAACTTTCATCTTTCATTTGAGGGTATCCACATTAAAATTGGATGAAGGGTTTAGGAGTTGTAGCTCCTTAACATGTGTCACCCTGTTTTTAAAGGGACCAAAAGTAATTGGACAGATTCAATAATTTTAAATAAAATGTTCATTTTTAGTACTTGGTTGAAAACCCTTTGTTGGCAATGACTGCCTGAAGTCTTGAACTCATGGACATCACCAGACGCTGTGTTTCCTCCTCTTTGATGCTCTGCCAGGCCTTCACTGCAATGGTTTTCAGCTGGTTTGTTTGTGGGCCTTTCTGTCTGAAGCTTAGTCTTTAACAAGTGAAATGCATGCTCAATTGGGTTGAGATCAGGTGACTGACTTGGCCATTCAAGAATTTTCCACTTCTTTGCTTTAATAAACTCCTGGGTTGCTTTAATTTTATGTTTTGGCTCATTGTCCATCTGTAGTATGAAACGACGACCAATCAGTTTTACTGCATTTGGCTGGATCTGAGCATACAGTATGGCTCTGAATACCTCAGAATTCATTCGGCTGCTTCTGTCCTGTGTCACATCATCAATAAACACTAGTGACCCAGTGCCACTGGCAGCCATGCATGCCCAAGCCATCACACTGCCTCCACCGTGTTTTACAGATGATGTGGTATGCTTTGGATCATGAGCTGCACCACGCCTTCACCATACTTTTCTCTTTCCATCATTCTGGTAGAGGTTGATCTTGGTTTCATCTCTCCAAAGAATGTTCTTCCAGAACTGTGTTGGCTTTTTTAGATGTTTTTTCGCAAAATGCAGCCTAGCCTTTTTATTCTTGATGCTTATGAGTGGCTTGCACCGTGCAGTAAAACCTCTTTATTTACTTTCATGCAGTCTTCTCTTTAAGGTTGATTTGGATATTGATACGCCGACCTCCTGGAGAATGTTGGTCACTTGGTTAGCTGTTGTGAAGGGGTTTCTCTTCACCATGGAGATTATTCTGCGATCATCCACCACTGTTGTCTTCCGTGGGCACCCAGGTCTTTTTGCATTGATGAGTTCAGCAGTGCTTTCTTTCTTTCTCAGGATGTACCAAACTGTAGATTTTGCCACTCCTAATATTGTAGCATTTTCTTGGATGTGTTTTTTCTGTTTTCGTAGCTTAAGGATGGTTTGTTTCACCTGCATTGAGAGCTCCTTTGACTGCATGTTTACTTCACAGCAAAACCTTCCAAATGCAAGCACCACTTCTCAAATCAACTCCAGGCCTTTTATCTGCTTAATTGAGAATGACATAACGAAGGGATTGCCCATATCTGTCCATGAAATAGCCTTGAAGTCAATTGTCCAATTACTTTTGGTCCCTTTAAAAACAGGGTGGCACATGTTCAGGAGCTGAAACTCCTAAACCCTTCATCCAATTTTAATGTGAATACCCTCAAATGAAAGCTGAAAGTCTGAACTTCAACTGCATCTGAATTATTTTGTTTACAATTCATTGTGGTAATGTCTATAACCAAAATTAGAAAAATGTTGTCTCTGTCCAAATATATATGGACCTAACTGTAGGCTTTTTTTCCCCCTTTAATAAGCACTCCCATGAATATATATTTCATTAAATGTGTGTATATCGTATATAGTGTAAGCATTTAATATTCTGACCTACTGCCAATCTCTCCGAGATCCACCACTGTTCTTCTCAGCGACATCACCGCTCAGCAGACTCTCCGGATCACACTGCGCTCTGCGTGACCCAGAAGTGATTTTTACAACGTAAATCTATGGAGCATCAGTGCGAGGCCCCAGAGGCCCATAGACCAGCGTTGTAATGGAGTCTTCCGGCTCACACATAGAATGAGCTGGAGATGTGCGGTGACTTTATTGAGAAGCGTTGCAGAACGGCGCTGGATCCTGGAGAAGGCAGCGGTAGTCTGAACACATTAACTCTCCTTTGTGGAACACAAGTCGGACATGGAGTAGGGTGCACTTATGCCGGCTGATCGGCACTTTAGACATCCACCAACATGTCAGCAATCATTTACTAGTCTGTTTACAAAGACTATGGATGTGCACAAAACAAACTAATAGATCATTTTAGAAAGCATAGGCTGCCATTGTTCTCAGCAGCACAGAGCTGGTTTACACAGAGAAGGATAATCTTTTGTGCAAACCAAAAGATCATTTTACCTGATGTGATGTCTTGCTTGTTCCTTGGGTGATCGGCAGCCTATTCAGACTACACGATTATCATGAAATCAGCTTTCCTCGGAATACTCATGAACTATAATCGAAGTGCAAATGAACCTTAAGTTCTATTTCTTGCCATTCTATTTAAAAAACTAGATGGTAGCCCAATGCTAACGAATCGGGTATTCTAGAATATGTATGCGTAGTGTGGTGTAACAGCCTACGTAGTGTATAGCGCAGCCCACGCAGTACATTGCCCAGCCCACGCAGTACATTGCACAGCCCACGCAGTACATTGCGCAGCCCACGCAGTACATTGCACAGTCCACGCAGTACATTGCACAGCCCACGCACTACATTGCACAGCCCACGCACTACATTGCACAGCCCACGCACTACATTGCACAGCCCACGCACTACATTGCACAGCCCACGCACTACATTGCACAGCCCACGCAGTACATTGCACAGCCCACGCAGTACATTGCACAGCCCACGCAGTACATTGCACAGCCCACGCAGTACATTGCACAGCCCACGCAGTACATTGCGCAACCCAAGCAGTACATTGCACAGCCCACATAGTATGTAGCAATGTGGGCATCATATCCCTGTTAAAAAAAAAAGAATTAAAATAAAAAATAGTTATATACTCACTTTCCGTTGGCCCCTGGATACAGGAAGCGGTTACCGACGCACCTCATGCGCTTCGGTCTCAAGAGTGCATTGCGGTCTCGCGAGATGATGACGTAGCGGTCTCATGAGACTGCTACGTCATCATCTCGCGAGATCGCAATGCATGGCATGGTCACCGGAGCGTCGCGAGGAGGGGCCGGCGGACGGTGAGTATATAACGATTTTTATTTTTTTAAATTATTTTTAACATTAGATCTTTTTACTATTGATGCCGCATACGCAGCATCAATAGTAAAAAGTTGGTCACACAGGGTTAATATCAGCGGTTACGGAGTGCGTTACCGCCGGCATTAACCCTGTGTGAGCGGTGAGTGGAGGGGAGTATGCGGGCGCCGGACACTGACTGCGGGGGAGGAAGGAGCGGCCATTTTCTTCCGGACTGTGCCCGTCGCTGATTGGTCGTGGATGTTTTGCCGCGACCAATCAGCGACTTGGATTTCCATGACAGACAGAGGCCGCGACCAATGAATATCCGTGACAGACAGAAGGACAGAAAGACGGAAGTGACCCTTAGACAATTATATAGTAGAAATAATCATTTGAGCTGGAGTACTCCTTGAATTCGATTCTGAGCTTTATTTTAAAGGAGTATTTCCATTAAGTTCTTCTCTCAATATGTAATAATAATATTAGCGAATACCTCCAATTCAAAATGTAGTATAGTTCTTCTGATTTGCTGTGTTGCTTATCCCATGAGCAGGGCATTGCAATAGCTTAGGTATCCATGGTTACCACCACAATATAGGGACAGTGGTCGTAACCATGGATACCCAAGCTACTGCAATGCCCTGCACATGGGGTAAGTGACATAGCGAATCAGAAGAACTATACAACATTTCTAATTGGAAGTATTAGCTAATATTATTATACCTATTACATATTGGGATAGGATCTTGGAGATGGGAATGGAATACTATTTTAAAGTCAAAGCAAACTCAGCAGTTCATTAACAGAAAGTTGCAGTTTCCTTAGAGCCAGAACGGTCCTCAGTCGTTAGCGGATGGGCATGGATTTCCAGCTCCGAGAATGACTGAAACAGCCTAATCCTCCCCGTGTCCTACCAAGTTGTAGGTATTCTGGGAGCTGCCACATGGTTTCTTTGTAGTGCATTCTATTTTGTATTGAAAGTGTAACTTTGGGTCATGTTGTTAATACTCAGATAACGCGCATGTTGATGGAAAAAAATCCAACATTTTTTTTCCTTTGAAGCAGTGGTACTAACTCCCCCGCCCCCCCCAAACCTCTAAGAAATCACGAGTAATAATGGGATGAAATATGGGTACATAGATGTCTACGGGTGTCATATAACAGACCAGATCTGTTTAAGAGCTGTGGACCCTAGACCTTGGGGAACTTAAGAATTGCTTATCTGACACTCAGCTTGCCTTGCACAAGTCAAATGCAACGATTTGTTGTAGGGGTATTGTGGTTTTGTCTTTTTTAGTGACAGAAAAGGTAAATATGTGGCACTCACCAAGTTGCATTAAAATCCACGAAAATATTAATTCAACGAATGTGCAAACGATATAACGGTCGGTCACCATTTGGTTGCCTATAGCCGTTTCGCACTCACTGCGCTTTGTCAAGGCCATGAGAAAGTGCTATGTGCACGAAACACATAGGCAAACTGCTGACCCCAGCCACTGTATGGTCTCCTGACCATCTGGATATGGAGAAAGAAGCGGACTTTTGTAATAAGATATATCACAAAGTTTCTTATTTTCACACCTGCTATTGATTTCTGGAATTTATTTAATTTTTATTTAAACAATGGTTACTAATAACCCGCAAAGTCCCGTAATAAGAATTGTGGCTGATGAAACTGTGTGGTAGTGCCACCCGTATGTTTTTCTGTGCATGCCCGATGATGCATACATTATCCCTCGTAATCCAAAAGTCTATCAAGGGAAAGTGTTGTTCTTACCCACAGCAAGCAATAAGAGGTCAGGTCAGCTTTAATATATGCAGAAAAAAAATAAAACATAAACCCCCAATATTCAACACATTTACCTAGATTATAAAACCAGTGTGAGCTCCCGAAAAAGATTGCCGGACAAAAACATCCATTTACCATAAAGAAAAAAAAAAAAGATAAAGTTCAGAATGGAGGAGCGGGTGCACAGAACTAGCAGAATCGATCCCTCCTGCCAGGGTCCAACAGATGTGGTCACTTCAGATAGAACAGAAGCAGAAGGGATTTTAGAGGACAAGGAACCAGAAAAATGAATAACATTGTCATATGTTTAAATATATTCTAAAAAAATATATATATATAACAAAAACAAAATTAAAGTATTAAAAAAAAGGCTTCTTAATGTAAAATAAAGAGCATGGCGGTGACAACCCTGCCAATCTAATAATTATAGTCATGAAAGAAAGTGCCGGAACAGAGGAGAACACATTAAGCAGCAAAGGATTAACAATTTGTTGATTTTGCACTTCTATTTTGTGTTTGTTAGCCAAGTGCTTTTAAAGTAGGGGAGAAAGCAGCTTGTTGAGGCTAATACGCAGAAGAAACAGCAGGCTTTCTCCCTCTCCATAGTCTTACATTGTCCGCGTAGAAATACATTTTCTAAACTCTCAGTACGCAGCCAAGAAAACAAAACAAAAAAAAAAGTTGAACAAAGAAATAGGATAAATTACTAAACTGGAAGAGCCATACGTGAACAGCAGATTAATATAGATTAGAAACCTGCTCGATTCTAGATTTATTCATCTAGTTCTAGCACAGTGTAACATGTAAGGACACCCATATTCCTACCCAAATAGTGGCAGAGCCTGCCTCAAGAAAACAATTACCGTCTGTACGAGAGTTACAACGCTTCGCTCGCGACGTAATCAATATTATTCAGAGATAAAGTAGATGTACCAAAGAACCAGGGCTGAGGAGTCGGATTTGGAGCCCATTTTGGTGGAGTCGGAGTCATGGAAATTGAGGAATCGGAGTCAGAGGTTTGGCTTTCAGAGTCCACAACCCTGGCAGGGCTCTGGAGTCTGAGCCCATTTTGGTGGAGTCGGTGATATGGAAATTGAGGAATCGGAGGTTTGGCTTTCAGATTCCACAGCCCTGGCAGGGCTCTGGAGTCTGAGCCCATTTTGGTGGAGTCGGAGTCATGGAAATTGAGGAATCGGAGTCAGAGGTTTGGCTTTCAGAGTCCACAACCCTGGCAGGGCTCTGGAGTCTGAGCCCATTTTGGTGGAGTCGGTGATATGGATATTGAGGAATCGGAGGTTTGGCTTTCAGATTCCACAGCCCTGGCAGGGCTCTGGAGTCTGAGCCCATTTTGGTGGAGTCGGAGTCATGGAAATTGAGGAATCGGAGTCGGAGGGTTGGCTTTCAGACTCCACAGCCCTGGCAGGGCTCTGGAGTCTAAGCCCATTTTGGTGGAGTTGGTGGTATGGAAATTAAGGAGTCGGAGGTTTGGCTTACCGACTCCACAGCCCTGCAAAGAACACTGGAAGACAATGGCTGATCTCATGTGGTTGAGCGCTGTACTCCGCTATCTCCAGAAACCACATACACAACTAATAGAACGGTGGCGCTCCACTCAAAACTGGTGGATTTGAGTCACTTTTTCGGGATCATAGGAAGTCCCCGTTGTAGGTGCCCACCAGTCTTGAAAAGCAGGGCTCTGAAATGCCTCCTCGGAATGCAGAGCAACTGCATCCAATTTTGGGGTATGCTGTTCTAAACCGCATGCTCGCCTTCGCTTTCAGTACTTTAAAAGCCCATATTCAGACATTTCTATATTATTTTGTCAGAAATCTCATTAATAAAACATTACTTCTGTATTGATTATCTTATGGATAATAAAGAAGCAACTTTTCAATGAGACTACTAGGATGTGCAGTTTTCCGCAAATCCTCAAAAAAATGTCAGCAAGATGTAAGTCCACAACAGGAGAGACGCCCACGGATATGCAAAAAACATGTATGAAAATATAGACATGGTAAAGTCATATAGGAGACTTTCTCTTAAAATTCTTTTTATTAGGGGATTTTTACAGTATAGGGGATAATGGGTCAGGAAAGCGATGAAGCGAAAGGAAGGCAACCAAACAAAGGAAAACAGGAAAGGGGTTAGGGAGGAAGAGGAGAGGAGGCAAATGAAGATCACCTTAACATAGTTGCACCACAACAATTAAAATACCAAGTGCAAATAAGAGACTTTCTTACGCATATTGTTAAAGGACACTCATAATGTCATTCTGTGGGAACACATTACACATCCCTGAATGTCGTCGGATAGTCAGATGGTCGGGAATGAGTGGTGAATGGTTAAATAAAATGAGAACAAAAGAAATGGAAAAAAAATAATATTTTCAAATCCTAAAAGTCATTAGCTTGTGGGTCAAATCATAAAGGTCGCCTGTAATTAAAGAGGTAATTGCAGACAAGATAGCATTTGACAGAAGAAATTAAGGCTTGACACAACGGTTACGCAGAATCTACCTCATCATAATGCTGCAATCACAACTAATATCTATTTTTTGTCACGTTAATTGCTTTTGTCTATTAATGGTGAGGATGGAAGGCCATATGCACATTACATAAATTCAGGCTCTTCTAAAACGAGAGAGGATGAGATGACTTCCATGGGAAGCAACAAGCTGCAATGTCAACTTTTGTACAATTAAAAAAGGGTGTCCCATGAAAAGTAGGGAATGGCCAATCTAGGATTTAGAAAATACATGTAGTACAAATAGAGTGTGGCTTCATTTAGACATGGTACAGCACCCTCTGCTTCTCCTGTGGATGAATTGTTGGTCTACCTTCTCCTGCACTCAGTGGTGGACGCTATGCTGCAATTTTCCAGCTCATGCCGTGATCTAACAGTAATGGAAAGTGAAGCATTTACATTACTTGTAACATTGGAGTAAAGGGGTATTCTCCAGTTGTCTCCCGAGTGGCTCAGAAATCAGCTTACTAGATGCTGGGGGTGGAACGTGAGGGTGAGCTGAGGGCATGGAGAGAGCACACCTCCTTGAGTGAGAATTCTAATCAAGGAGCTTCGCACTACTACCGTGACACATTAACAGTCTGTTAATGTTTGCTCCAAGTGTACACTGTCATGACTATATTTACATATTTAATAATATTTGGTCCTGCCAATAAAGCTTCTTTGAATTTGATAACAGCGTCTGGGAAATTGAGAGCGCTTTGCTCTGGAAGCTGCAATGGTAGGGGCCAGGGTGGTGGTAGGGGCCAGGGTGGTGGTAGGGGTGGGGATGAATGGTGAGTTTACAAGCCTGATAAGTCAGGAGCTTAGAGTGAAGGAAAGAGGAAGAGGTAGGTAAGCAGCTAACTGCTTTATAGAAACCAATGGGCAGGCATCTTAAGAGTTAACTCCTCACCGTGCAATGGAGCTTCTGAGCATACTGTACATGGTCTGGTGTTCAACCTCCTATGTACACTATGTAATATAAAAGCACTCATTACAGGAGAATGAAAGCAGAAAGAAGAAGCACATCAATTGCAATTTAACAACATAAGAATACCCCTTGAAAGGGTTGAAGAGAAATAGTAACATGGTAGAGCAGAGTGCCTTCAGTATGCCATCCATTGCCATGAGAACCCATCAGCATCCAGTTTTTCTATGATGGCGAGGCCAATTGGGGGATATACACGGGTTGGACCAAATAATGGAAACACCTAATGTTTTGGCATCATAATCTTCGAACATGTGATAAACATGCAAACCGTGACATATGGTAATATTTTGCAGTTGATTATTTGTGTTATGTTATGTGTATGTAAATTAACTGTTTGTTTTGCATAATTGTAAGAACATTGATGAGAACCTGATACTAATGGCAGACCTCTTGGATTTTCAAAGAGGCCAAATTGTTGGTGCTGGTATGGCAGGCACTAGTGTAACAGAAAGTGCCCGAATGCTTGGCGTGTCAAGAGGTACTGTCTCCAAAGTAATGACTGCGTTTGAAAGAGGAAAAATGTCCGCATTAAAGCACAGATCCGGCCGAAAGTCAAAGTTGACTGAGAGAGACCGTTGGACTCTAAAGCGAATGGTGAGACAGGATTGCAAGACCACGGCTCCGAAAATCACTGCTGACCTCAATGAACACCTACAGAACCCAGTTTCCACGAAAACTGTTCGTCGGGAGCTGCACAAATCTGGATTCCACGGAAGAGCTGCAATTAGAAAACCGCTGTTCTCAATGACAAATGTTTCCAAGCTTTTAGAGTGGTGTAGAAACCTCCAGAATTGGTCCCTCGAGCAGTGGAAACGTGATATTCTCAGACAAATCGTTTACCCTATTTCCGACCTCCGGGCCGAGTGTACGTTTGGAGACAGCTGAAAGAAGCATTCCATCCAGACTGCCTTCTCCCAACTGTAAAACATGGCGGAGGTTCTGTGATGATCTGGGGTGCTATTTCATGGAGATCCGCTGGGTCAATGATATCCCTTCATGGAAGAATTAACAGCCGAGATTATTTAGGCATTTTGGGCGACCAAGTGCATCCAATGGTTTAAGCACTGTTCCCGGAGGGGAACGCCATCTTTCAGGATGATAATGCACCAATTCATACAGCTAGAATCGTTAAAGCATGGCACGAGGAACATTCTAATGAAGTTGAGCATCTGATCTGGCCCCCACAATCCCCAGACCTCAACATTATTGAGCATTTATAGTCGATTTTAGAGATTCAAGTTAGACGTCGATTTCCGCCGCCATCGTCGCTCAAAGAACTGGAGGGTGTTTTAACCGCAGAATGGGCTAAAATTCCTTTGGAAACAATTCACACCTTGTATGAATCCATTCCTCGGAGAATTGAGGCTGCAATCGCCGCAAAAGGTGGATCTACATCATATTAAACTAACTTTTGTTGAGGTTTCCAGGTGTTTCCATTATTTGGTCCAACCCCTGGTGCCCCCTGTCTAACCACTTAAATGCGGCAGCCGCTATTAACCAGCTAAACTGCTGTGATGGGAGCCTACTCTGATTACAGCAGCGTCAGACAAGTCTCAGCAGCATAGCTCAGAAGGTTTCCACAATGTATGGAGCCTCTCAGCTAACCGCCTGTAACTGCTGCTTCAGAGTAGGTTCCCATCGCAGCAGTTTAACCTTCTGTGCTTATCCACTGTACATGAATGGGGAATGGGGGATGTTGATAAGGGGTTCATTTTAATGTACACAGAGGGAACATATTCAGCAGCACTTTACAATTCAAAGGATAGAAATACAAGCAATATAAGACTTTAAGGTAACAAACTATGCAACAATTGAAGCAAAAGTGAGTACTTTGCACCCAGGAGCTTACAATCCATTGTTTAAATAATCCCTTTATTTTCTATTTAACCAAGTTTTATATATGTACCTGAATAACACTAATAACACATACTTTGTTGTTCAATTCGCTGACAAGCACAGATTGAAATCTACATCTTCATCAAAGTTGTACTTACAGCCAATCAGTACGGCGGTCGCCATTGTAGCCACAGTGCTGGAGGCATCTGCCAGGTTCAGCACATTCCCAGATACTTCATTCAGGTTGTCCACTGCATATTTAAACATGAAGGGCACCACAATGTTCATCCCCTGCAGAGAGACAAAAGCATTTATGGATATAAAAAGAGTTATACACAAGGAGTCACAAAACACACGGACTCCGTACAAAACACAAGACAATCAACGTCAAACATTCCAATGGGTTTCTAAAATAAACTATTTTGCATGTTGAAAGGGGCATATGTGACTTGAGGGTCCTCAGACATTTCCCCAAATGCATGTCTGCATGCTCCCATCCCAGAGGGCTTGGGAGTTATATGTTTACAACCACCAAGCGTACAGTGTCACTGTGTGCATTTACAACCATCAAGCTTGCAGAGTCAGCGTGTGCATTTGCAACCATCAAGCTTGCAGAGTCAGCCTGTGCGTTTACAACCACCAATCTTACAGTGTCACTGTGCGTTTACAACCACCAAGCTTACAGTGTCACTGTACGTTTACAACCACCAAGCTTACAGTGTCACTGTGCGTTTACAACCACCAAGCTTACAGTGTCACTGTGTGTTTACAACCACCAAGCTTACAGTGTCACTGTGTGTTTACAACCACCAAGCTTACAGTGTAACCCTGTGCATTTGCAACCATCAAGATTACAGTGTCACTGTGTGCGTTTACAACCATCAAGCTTACAATGTCACTGTGTGCATTTATAACCATCAAGCTTACAGAGTCAGCCTGTGTGTTTACAACCATCAAGCTTACAAAGTCACTGTGTGCATTTACAACCATCAAGTGTACAATGTCACTGTGTGCGTTTACAAACATCAAGCGTACAGTGTCACTGTGTGCATTTACAACCATCAAGCTTGCAGAGTCAGCCTGTGTGTTTACAACCATCAAGCTTACAGAGTCACTGTGTGCATTTACAAATTACAACCATCAAGCATACAATGTCACTGTGTGCATTTACAAACATCAAGCTTACAATGTAACTGTGTGCATTTACAACCATCAAGCTTACAGAGTCAGCCTTTGTGTTTATAACCATCAAGCTTACAAAGTCACTGTGTGCATTTACAACCATCAAGTGTACAATGTCACTGTGTGCGTTTACAAACATCAAGCGTACAGTGTCACTGTGTGCATTTACAACCATCAAGCTTGCAGAGTCAGCCTGTGCGTTTACAACCACCAAGCTTACAGTGTCACTGTGCGTTTACAACCACCAAACTTACAGTGTAACCCTGTGCATTTACAACCATCAAGATTACAGTGTCACTGTGTGCATTTACAACCATCAAGCGTACAATGGCACTGTGTGCGTTTACAACCATCAATCTTATAGAGTCAGCCTGTGTATTTACAACCATCAAGATTACAGTGTCACTGTGTGCGTTTACAACCATCAAGCTTACAGAGTCAGCCTGTGTATTTACAACCATCAAGCTTACAGTGTCACTGTGTTTACAAACATCAAGCTTACAATGTCAGGGTATGTTCACACGTTCAGGATTTCCATCCTTTTTTTTTCCTGACTGTTTTTTAAAAAACTGCAGCTCTTGGCAGAAAACGCAGGTCCTTTTTTTGGTCCTTTTTTGGTCCGTTTTTGATGCGTTTTTTGATGCGTTTTTTGATGCGTTTTTTTGATGCAGTTTTCTAGCCAGAGTCTGTGTGTTTTCTAGGAATTTTTTTAGGGTTAAAATGGCTGAAAATACCCTAACCCTACCCCTACCCCTAACCCTACCCCTAACCCTACCCCTAACCCTAACCCTACCCCTAACCCTAACCCTACCCCTAACCCTACCCCTAACCCTAACCCTACCCCTAACCCTACCCCTAACCCTAACCCTAACCCTACCCCTAACCCTACCCCTAACCCTACCCCTAACCCTAACCCTACCCCTAACCCTACCCCTAACCCTACCCCTAACCCTAACCCTAACCCTACCCCTATTCTAACCTTAGTGAAAAAAAAAAAAAAAAAATTCTTTATTTTTTTTATTGTCCCTACCTATGGGGGTGACAAAGGGGGGGGGGGTGTCATTTACTATTTTTTTATTTTGATCACTGAGATAGGTTATATCTCAGTGATCAAAATGCACTTTGGAACGAATCTGCCGGCCGGCAGATTCGGCGGGCGCACTGCGCATGCGCCCGCCATTTTGCAAGATGGCGGCGCCCAGGGAGAAGACGGCCGGACGGACACCGGGACGCCGGGTGAGTATAAGGGGGGGAGATTAGGGCACGGGGGGGGCATCGGAGCACTGGGGGGGGGGCATCGGAGCACTGGGGGGGGCATCGGAGCACGGGGGGGCGGGATCGGAACACGGGGGGGGCAGCCACACTCCGCCCACGCACTTCCGCCCGCTCCCCGCACTTCCTGCTGCAGCGGTTCTGCACATCAAACCGCAGTAAAACCCGCAGATATATTTTTGATCTGCGGGTTTTACTGCGGTTTGGACCTCACAATGGAGGTCTATGGGTGCAGAACCGCTGCGGCTCCGGAAAAAGAATTGACATGCTCCTTCTTTTTTCCGGGAGCTATTCAGCGCGTCTTTTTTTTAACAATTTCCGGACCATGTGCACAGTGTGTCCTGTTTTCCATAGGGTACAGTGTACTGTACCCTGCATGGAAAACAGCTGCGGAACCGCAGCGGCAAAACCGCCGCGGTTCCGCGGTAAAAAACGCACTGTGTGAACATGGCCTCACGGTGTGTGTTTACAACAAAATAACAATACTGTTGTTCATCACATTCTGAAATGATTGCTAAAAGGGAACTCCATAACCCCCTAAACACAACATGTTTGAAACAATAAAGTGAGAATGAACCCTAATGCTGACAAAAAAAGTCATGTTAGGGATGATTGAGGCCAGGCTGTAGTTTCCTTCCCTAAATTATACAGGTCCTTCTCAAAAAATTAGCATATAGTGTTAAATTTCATTATTTACCATAATGTAATGATTACAATTAAACTTTCATATATTATAGATTCATTATCCACCAACTGAAATTTGTCAGGTCTTTTATTGTTTTAATACTGATGATTTTGGCATACAACTCCTGATAACCCAAAAAACCTGTCTCAATAAATTAGCATATCAAGAAAAGGTTCTCTAAATGACCTATTACCCTAATCTTCTGAATCAACTAATTAACTCTAAACACATGCAAAAGATACCTGAGGCTTTTATAAACTCCCTGCCTGGTTCATTACTCAAAACCCCCATCATGGGTAAGACTAGCGACCTGACAGATGTCAAGAAGGCCATCATTGACACCCTCAAGCAAGAGGGTAAGACCCAGAAAGAAATTTCTCAACAAATAGGCTGTTCCCAGAGTGCTGTATCAAGGCACCTCAATGGTAAGTCTGTTGGAAGGAAACAATGTGGCAGAAAACGCTGTACAACGAGAAGAGGAGACCGGACCCTGAGGAAGATTGTGGAGAAGGACCGATTCCAGACCTTGGGGAACCTGAGGAAGCAGTGGACTGAGTCTGGTGTGGAAACATCCAGAGCCACCGTGCACAGGCGTGTGCAGGAAATGGGCTACAGGTGCCGCATTCCCCAGGTAAAGCCACTTTTGAGCTACAGAGAAGCAGCACTGGACTGTTGCTAAGTGGTCCCAAGTACTTTTTTCTGATGAAAGCAAATTTTGCATGTCATTCGGAAATCAAGGTGCCAGAGTCTGGAGGAAGACTGGGGAGAAGGAAATGCCAAAATGCCTGAAGTCCAGTGTCAAGTACCCACAGTCAGTGATGGTGTGGGGTGCCTTGTCAGCTGCTGGTGTTGGTCCACTGTGTTTCATCAAGGGCAGGGTCAATGCAGCTAGCTATCAGGAGATTTTGGAGCACTTCATGCTTCCATCGGCTGAAATGCTTTATGGAGATGAAGATTTCATTTTTCAGCACGACCTGGCACCTGCTCACAGTGCCAAAACCACTGGTAAATGGTTTACTGACCATGGTATTACTGTGCTCAATTGGCCTGCCAACTCTCCTGACCTGAACCCCATAGAGAATCTGTGGGATATTGTGAAGAGAAAGTTGAGAGACGCAAGACCCAACACTCTGGATGAGCTTAAGGCCGCTATTGAAGCATCCTGGGCCTCCATAACATCTCAGCAGTGTCACAGGCTGATTGCCTCCATGCCACGCCGCATTGAAGCAGTCATTTCTGCCAAAGGATTCCCGACCAAGTATTGAGTGCATAACTGAACATTATTATTTGTTGGTTTTTTTGTTTGTTATTAAAAAACACTTTTATTTGATTGGATGGGTGAAATATGCTAATTTATTGAGACAGGTTTTTTGGGTTATCAGGAGTTGTATGCCAAAATCATCAGTATTAAAACAATAAAAGACCTGACAAATTTCAGTTGGTGGATAATGAATCTATAATATATGAAAGTTTAATTGTAATCATTACATTATGGTAAATAATGAAATTTAACACTATATGCTAATTTTTTGAGAAGGACCTGTATAACAGTCTCTTTGAAGAATCCTAAAAACCCTTGATAAGGAGAAGGACAAAATAGAAACTCAATATCATGTACAGCTTCTTATCTTCTGGTACCCCAAAGAGGACATGTCACATTGAGGAAGCAGGAATTTGGGCTAAATTGCAGTCACTTTTTTTGGAGGGGTATTAACGTGAACCTGTCAGCAGGATTTTGCTCAGTAAACTGCAGACAGTGTCAGGTCGGCGCCATTATACTGATTAACATGATACCTTGGAGATGAAATCTGTCTTGTGGTTCTTGTTTAATTTGTATTTGTAGTTTTCAATTAACGATATTCTTGTTCTCTGGGGTGGCCTGTGGGCAGGGCTTTATGTAGTGCTCTGCTTACATATACATTTGTATGGGCTTACAACAGTTCACTGATCCCTCAGTGACCTGCCCCCTATTTTACATACTGCCTATACTGTAGTGTGTTTAGAAAAATTTATAGTAGTGCAAAATGGCGGTGCTTGCACAGCAGCATCTATCAGAACGTGAGATGCTACTGCACATGCGCCCCCGCCGGCACCATTTTGCTGCAGCAAAATTTATTTCCTTCAGCAAAATGGTGGTGGCATATGCACAGTAGCATCTATACGCATGCGCTGTCGCCATTTTGCTGGATGTAAATTTTCTTTTTCTAAGCCAACAAAATTATATGCATTGTGTAAAATAGGGGGAAAGTCAGTGATATATCAGTGACCTGTCATAAGCTGTACAGATGAATACCTAAGCAGAGCACCACATAAAGCCCCACCACAGGCCGCCCTGAGCACGGGCATATCATTAACTGAAAACTACAAATACAGATTAAACAACAACCACAAGACGGATTTCATCACCCAAGGTATCACTGTAATCAGTATAACGGCGCCGACCTGACACTATGTGTAGGTTACTGTGCCCAATCCTGCTGACAGGTTCCCTTTAAGGCATGTTAGGCTTTTGAATTCAATCAATCATTTACTCTGAAATCTTCACTCTTTAGCAGACACAGGTAGAACATGGATTTTGGCTCTTTTCCTAAATTATCAAAAATTGGTGTCTCCCCACAGATATTAAAATGCGAAAGGATAAAACACCTATTGTGCAAGTAAAGGAAACCGCAGGATGAAGACATGGTTTATCTGAAAATCTTTCATGCAGGCATAAATCTCCCAGCTCCATGCAGGTCACCTATGTATATAATGCATCATATAGGTCTAAAGGCGTCTTTCCTCCTGCAGCAAGTGATATCAATTGTGCCCCAGCACATATTCTGTAGATAACAGTCTTTCAACAGGAATATTCCTAAGTATCCTGCACACATTTTAATAAGATCTAAAGCCGACATCCAGGATTTCAACGCTGTGGATTCCCTGAGGGTAAAACATGAATATATATAAGGCCAAGTACTATTCCATTTCATTCATAATCAAGTGAGGATTTATTCTCATCAGCAAAATTTGCCTTGATTTGAAATTCATTAATATCGCGAGCAGCGGATTAGGCTGAAAGAGGCAGATACGTGTGAGCAAAACTGTGCGCTTTACCGTTTAAATTAAATGGTTTGTGGACGCAGGAGTAATGCCATACCGAGTCACGCTCAAGGCAAAACAATAAGAAACGCTCACATGCATGCCAATTGATGCTGATATGGGATTTATGTAGATAGATAATGGGGGAAGTGTGAGGAACGGCAGCGCTATCCAGATAATGCTAGATTAGCGGCCCATACTCAAGTGCAGGAAGATGCGCTCAGTTCTGAGGGCGCTTTACACATGCGGAACGGACATGCCATGGTGTAGAAAAGCAGACGGAGGGTGGTCTACATGGATGGTGCCGATTTACGGTAATTAGGCTTCACGTAATTACCGTAATTGCTTAAAATGCAAGTCATGACAATCATCCCAAAGTGCTTGCAGGTTCCTGCCCAAAATCAAGGCTTCACCCTGGGCCCTTTAAATCATAACCAATGTAAAGAAATGTAATATTAACTTGTTCACGACCAGCCATTTTTTTTTCATCTTGTGATCCTTTGTTTGTTCACGACCAGCCATTTTTTTTTCATCTTGCGATCCTGTTTGTTCACGACCAGCCATTTTTTTTTCATTGTACGATCCGGTTTGTTCACAACTAGCCATTTTTATTTTATCTTACGATCTTGTTTGTTCACGACCAGCCATTTTTTTTAATCTTACGATCCTGTTTGTTCATGATCAGCCATTTTTTTTTCATCTTACGATCCTGTCTGTTCACGACCAGCCATTTTTTTTTTATCTTGCGATCCTTTGTTTGTTCACGACCAGCCATTTTTTTTTTATCTTGCGATCCTGTTTGTTCACGACCAGCCATTTTTTTTTTTTTCATCTTACAATCCTGTTTGTTCATGATCAGCCATTTTTTTTTCATCTTACGATCCTGTTAGTTCACGATTAGCCATTTTTTCAACTTACGATCTTTGGTTTTTTTTCCCCTCTCCCCTTTTTTGAAGTGCCATAATCTTTTTTTTTTTTTTTTCCTTCAACATAACTACATACAGGTTTTTTTTTTTTTGCTGGGTAAGTTGTACTTCTGAATGACACCATTCCTTTTCCCATACAATGTACTGAAAATAAGGAAAAAAAACAAAAAACTCATGGTAGCGTGAAATGGTTAAAAAAACCTGAAATTCCTCCATTGTTGTTTGGGCTTCATTGCGAGGTAAACATGGCAACATAATTCTCCCGGTCAGTACAATTTCGGTGATATCAAACTTGTTTGGTGCTTTTAAATAAAAATTATATTATAATATAAAAAAAGCAAGCCCGATAATTTATATATAAAATAGCGAGCCCTAACATAGCTCCATTTTCGGAAATTAAATATAAATATATTTTTACAAGAATGGAGCTATGTGAGGCTTGCTTTTTTACATGGCGAGATTATGCTTTTAGTGATACTATTTTATAAGATAAGATTTTATAAGTTTTTGCATTTTGGGGTGGGGGTAGCGGTGACTGAAAAACCGCATTTACATTTTTTTTATATAACATAAAACGGACTTTCGCGGAGACAGTCATTCCAAATAGACATATACATTACATTTTTATCTTTTTACAGACTTGAACCGGCGGCGATCAATTGATCACTCGTACTGCAATACTAGAGGCCTCATGGGAGTTCAAAGATGGTGAATTGTAAGGGTTTGCTCACGTGCAGCATTTTCTCTGTACTTTTTCCGTCAGATAAAAAAAAAACAAAAAACAGCATTTTACTGTAACTGCAAAATAAATTTCTAAATAATTTTTTATTCTTGCTGTTTTGACTTATGGTGCATTTTTAAAACCATGCAGCATGTCAATTAGTAGTGTTTTACTGCAGTTTTTGCCCATTGAGATCGAATTGGTTCAGCACCAAAAATGCATATCATTGCTGCTGCTGTTTTACAGCCAAAAACAAAAAAATGCATAAAAAAGCTACATTAAAGGGAATCTGTCACCCCTTTTTTCGATTTGAGATAAAAATATGGATCCATTGTGCATGAGCTCTGCTTTACAGCAGTACCTTTCATATCCCCCGATTCCCCACCTTTGCTGAGAAAATACTTTTGTAATCTCTCCGTTATCCTATGTAAATTACCCCGATCCGGTGGGCTGGGCCTATTCGCAGTCTCTCCCCCGGCTCCTCGGCATTCTCGACATAACGAGATCTGTGAATAGCACCGATCCCGTACAGTTTCTGCGTGTGCACATTGAATTGGCCTCTAGCGCTTGCACAGTATGTTTTGCCCAACAGTGGGCAAAGCATAAAATCACTATGCGCCCGCATTTTTCATTACATTCTATGCCCCCTTGCATGGCAAGACTTCCGGGGCACAGAACGTAATGTAAAATGCCTGCGCATGCGCAATAATGATTTTTATGCTTTGCCCACTGTTGGGCGAAATATACTGCGCACGCGCGAGAGGCCACTTCAATGCGCAGGCAAACAACGCCAGCGCAGGAAAGAAGAAAAATGAATGCGTAGAGCAAAGGAGGAGGTGGGGAGAAATGGTGAATAGGCCCGCCCATCGGACTGGACCGGGGTAATTTACATAGGAAAAAGGAGAGATTACAAAAGGTATTTTCTCAGTAAGGGTGGGGAATCGGGGGATATGAAAGGTACTGCTGTAATGCAGAGCTCATGCACAATTAAACCATATTTTTATCTCAAATTGAAAAAAAAAGGGGGTGACAGATTCCCTTTAATATACCAAAGCAGCACATGCCTTAGGGTGCTTTCACACGGTGTTTAGGCACCTGTTCAGTGGTCCTGTCGGGGCTTAGGCCAGGTTCACATTGCGTTGGTGCAGTCCGTTCAACACATGCGTTAAACGGACTGCACCAACGCAAGTGCCTTTTAGAGATTGCGTTATGCGATTGCGCTAGAGCAGATGCTCCACCTACGCCATCGGTGACGGAGCCGGAAACGCTGCAAAACGCGTCCGAGGGTCCGTCACTGAATGACGGCACATCGCTAACGCATGCCGATTATGTCATGTATTAGCGATGCGCTACATAGTGGCAGTCAATGGGTGCGCTAACACATCCGTTGCATAGAGTTAGTGCCGCTGTGTAACGGATGCCGTCAGCGCATTGCCATTGACGCAATGTGAACCTGGCCTTATGTCCAAACACCACATGCAAACATGCCGGAAAATGATGAACATCAGAGAGCATGTGCGCTGTCGGCACCATTATAGTCTATGCCCCCATCGGTGCATGTGCCCGGACGCAAGCCCTGACAGGGCCACTAAACAGGTCCCGAAATGCAATGAGAAAGCACCGTTAATGATTTTGGTGAATCTTTCTGCTGTTGCGTGCCTGCCAGAAACGTATTCCAGTCTTAGAGCACAATGCATTTCGGCTATAATCTACATTTCTGTTGGCTACACCCCCTTTAGCTAAGCTTTGCCTATCCCAATACCCCCATTAGTTGTGGGACCTAGCATAAAAACACCAAAAATCCTCCCCATGCAGACACTGTGCACTGCCGGGATTTGCTGGGTTCAGACCGGTGACCGGAGAGTATGTCTGAGTTATACATACTCGCGGCCAGTGGGCGTGGTCTCACTCTCCATACACTTGTATGGAGTGAGGCCACACCCTCTAGTCGGACACGCCCATGAACCGTCAGTGTCACTGGTGACGGCGCGCCCTCGGCTCAGTCTGCACAACTTTTTTTTTGTCCAACCAAAAAAATCTGAGCCACTGAATCAGTTTTTAGTTCTGACTATATGAATAATAACAGATGGTCATCAGTTACATCATCAGTTATCAGATCAGTTATTAAGCACCGTTTTTATTTTTAAAGATGGGTCCATTCAAAAACGGATACTTTAGTTTTCCATCTTGCATCAGTTCTTGCCCAATTTGTATTGGATCTAGGTTTTTGTTTTCTTTCACAAAGTGATGACAATTGGACGTGCGAAAGCAGCCTTCGCCCCCAGAGACATGCAGGCACCACCATTGCTGGCATTAGTGCATGGTGCCCTCTGGTGAAATCATCACTGTCCCCATTGGAATCACAATCTAGATTCCCTATCATTAGGTCTTTGGAGCGTGGGAGGAACCTGGAGGAAACACACACAAACACAGAGAGAACATACAAACTCCTTGCAGATGTGGTCTTTGGTGGGATTGGAACCCAGGACCCCAGCGCTGCAAAGTAATAGCATTATTAACCACTGAGCCACTGTGCTGCCCACCATATTACAGCAATTCTTCAAATAATGTGAACTTTTAGGCTGTTTCACATAAGTTTGGCCTTCACTCATGGTGCACAGACAGACTGTAGGTCTCCTGACTCGTAACTCAACAGCCTCATTTATGGCCATGAGGTTCTCGTGTTATCAGAGTTTAATTTGATTTTGGTCAGAAATTCGTTTTTGCTCTGATTGGCTAACAAAAAATAAAAAAAAAAAAGTTTCTCAAACTTCTCCTATCAGTCTATGAAAAACTGTCAGCACACGGATGGCATCCAGAGCGCTGCCAGATGTTTTCCCAAACCCGTGGACTCGCAATGCCAATCTTGATCTGATACCCAAATCAATATCGGACATGTCTCCATGATTTTGCAATGGTTTTCAGGTCACGAAACCTACAGCCAGCCGGACTGTGAAATACGGACGTCTTAACCAATTCTATTTGAATGTATTTAGGAATTTACTTATAATGACACTTCTATTAGTTAGTTATTTCTATTCCCGGAGAAACCCTTTAATGGGAATGAATGGGACTTGTCTGCTTACTTCTTAGAGATCGCAGCTAAGTGTTACTAATCATGGACAATCCCTTTAAATGCAAGTTAAGAAATTATAATTGTAGTAAGATGCTTTTTTTTCTTCTTTAAATAAATGTAAAAATAAGTAAATAATATATATATATATATATATATATATATATATATATATATATATATATATATATATATATATATATATATATATATATATATATATATATATATATATATATATATATATATATATATACACACAAGATGATTCTATATGTTGAATATAGGCCCTAGCGGGCGCCCTCGTGCACATCGGTGCTGTTGTACTGCATAAGGTGTGTTTATGGCACGTGGTTAGCTGCACATGTACAGGACTGGCACTGATCACGTGCCCCTAGCGTTTATGGCACTGAAGCGTGGCAATGTAAGCAGGTGCTGACCCTCCACCGGCAAACGCTGTCTGTACTATTATTACTGCAGGTGAAGAGCATCGCCTATAGATTCTGTGACACCGCCAGCCGCACAGACAACAGGAGATAATCATTAGAGCCGCTCTTGCTTTTTAAAAGTGACATACTCTTTACTAAAGTGACAGCGGGATTTAACTGCCTGCAAGCCAGGGACTGCACTAAATGTAACATGCAATCCAACAGCAAACACCTCGGATACCTGCATTATATATAAGGTATGTGCGGCAACGAACACAAGTCATCTCCCATACGCTCTACTAATACTACAACTAGTAGATGGACAATAGTTCTGCAGCAGCGACAGAACCATCTGATATTCTGGATAGAAAATTAAGAACAATTTTGCAGAACTGCAACATTATTATCCAATGTAAAACTGTGGGGTATTGTAGCATTTTTGTTTAATTAAAAAAAAAAAAAAACCAAACAAATAAATGGACTCCCTCCCCAAGTTTAGTGCCAAAGCTTCACTACTTCTGTCAGACTTTATTTACTTCTTTCAGGGATGATTTGAAGTGTGTGTAATAATATATATATATATATATATATATATATATATATATATATATATATATATATATATATATATATATATATATATATATATATATATATATATATATATATATATATATATATATATATATATATATATACATATATATACATATATATATACATACACACTAGATGGTGGCCCGATTCTAACGCATCGGATATTCTAGAATATGTATTCATGTATGTATATAGCAGCCACATAGTATATAGCACAGGCCACGTAGTATATAGCACAGGCCACGTAGTATATAGGGGCCATGTAGTATATAGCAGACAAATACTACGTGGCCTGTGCTACATACTATGTGGCTGCTATATACATACATATTGTAGAATACCCGATGCGTTAATACAGGCCACGCAATATATAACAGTGGCCACGCAGTATATAACACAGCCACGTACTATATAGCACAGCCCATGCAGTAAATAGCAGCCACGAAATATATAACACAGGCGACGTAGTATATAACACAGGCCACACAGTATATAACACTGGCCACGTAATATATAGCACAGCCCACACAGTATATAAAAGCCACGTAGTATATAACACTGCCCACGCAGTATATAGCAGCCACGTAGTATATAACACTGCCCACGCAGTATATAACAGTGGCCACGTAATATATAGCACAGCCCACGCAGTATATAACACAGCCACGCAGTATATAACACTGGCCACGTAATATATAGCACAGCCCACGCAGCACATAACACAGCCCACATAGTATATAACACTGCCTATGTAGTATATAGCAGCCACGCGGTATCTAACACAGCCCACGTAGTATACAGCAGTGTGGGCACCATATCCCTGTTAAAAAAAAAATAATTAAAATAAAAAATAGTTATATACTCACCCCATGGGATCCAGCGAACCTCTGTTGATGCGCGCGCGGCTGCCGCCATCTTCCGTTCCCAGGATGCATTGCGAAATTACCCAGATAACTTAGCGGTCTCGCGAGACCGCTAAGTCTTCTGGGTAATTTCACAATGCATCGCTGGGAACGGAAGATGGCGGCAGGCGCGAGTGGCTCGGCGGACTACGGAGGGTGAGTATAGCAGGTTTTTTGTTTTTTTATTATTTTTAACATTACATTTTGTTACTATTGAGGCCACATAGGCAGCATCAATAGTAAAAAGTTGGGGACACACAGGGTTAATAGCAGCAGTTACGGAGTGCGTTACCCTCGGCATAACGCGGTCCGTTACCGCCGGCATTAACCCTGTCTGAGCGGTGAGTGGAGGGGAGTATGTGGGCGCCGGCCACTGACTGCGGGGAGTAAGGAGCGGCCATTTTCTTCCGGACTGTGCCCGTTGCTGATTGGTTGTGGCTGTTTTGTCGCAACCAATCAGCGATTTGGATTTCCATGATATACAGAGGCCGCGACCAATAAATATCCATGACAGACAGAAGGACAGACAGAAAGACGGAAGTGACCCGTAGACAATTATATTGTAGATGTGTGTGTGTGTGTGTGTGTATATATATATATGTGCGCGTGCGTGTATATTATATATATATATATATATATATATATACACACATATACATATATATACATATACATATATACACACACACACACACACACACACACACACACACACACACACATATGAATATATCTACTATATAATTGTCTAAGGGTCACTTCCGTCTGTCTGTCCTTCTGTCACAGTTATTCATTCGCTGATTGGTCTCGGCAGCTGCCTGTCATGGCTGCCGCGACCAATCAGCGACGGGCACAGTCCGATTAGTCCCTCCCCTACTCCCCTGCACTCACTGCCCGGCGCCCGCTCCGTAATCCCCTCCACTCACCGCTCACACAGGGTTAATGGCAGCGGTAACGGGCCGCGGTGTAACGCACTCCGTTACCGCTGCTATTAACCCTGTGTGTCCCCAGCTATTTACTATTGATGCTGCCTATGCAGCATCAATAGTAAAAATATGTCATGTTAAAAATAATAATAAAAAAAAAACTGCTATACTCACCATCCGCCGCCTTTCCCGCTCCTCGGGACGCTCCCGGGACCGCTCCATTGCAAGCGGCAGCTTCCGGTTCCAGGGCTGGTGTGCGACAAGGACCTACCGTGACGTCACGGTCATGTGACCGCGACGTCATCACAGGTCCTGCTCATACCAGCCCTGGGACCGGAAGCTGCCGCTTGCAATGGAGCGGTCCCGGGAGCGTCCCGAGGAGCGGGAAAGGCGGCGGATGGTGAGTATAGCAGGACTTCAACGGGCCTTCGGAAGGTGAGTATATGTTTATTTTTTTTTTTAAGTCTCTATACTACGTGGCTGTGCTGTATACTCAGTCGCTGTGCAATATACTACGTGGCTGTGCAATATACTACGTGGCTGGGCAATATACTATATGACTGGCCAATATACGTGACTGGCCAATACACTACGTGGCTGGCCAATACACTACGTGGCTGGCCAATACACTACGTAGACATGCATATTCTAGAATACCCGATGCGTTAGAATCGGGCCACCATCTAGTATATATATAATTGTCTAAGGGTCACTTCCATCTGTCACGGATATTCACTGGTCGCGGCCTCTGTTTGTCATGGAAATCCAAGTCGCTGATTTTGCCATGACCAATCAGCGATGGGCACAGTCTGGCGGCAAAATGGCCGCTCCTTCCTTCCCGCAGTCAGTGCCCGCTCCATACTCCCCTCCAGTCAGCCCTCACACAGGGTTAATGGCAGCGTTAACGGACCGCGTTATGCCGCGGTGTAACGCACTCCATTAACGCAGCTATTAACCCTGCGTGACCAACTTATTACTATTGATGCTGCGTATGCAGCATCAATAGTAAAAAGATCTAATGTTACAAATAATAATAATAAAAAAAAAAGGTTATTCTCACCCTCCGAGGTCGCGCGCGGTCCTCGGCAGTGCAAGCGGCAGGTTCCGGTGCCAAGGATGCTATGAGAGAAGGACCTGCCATGACGTCACGGTCATGTGACCGCGACGTCATCACAGGTCCTGAGTCATACCAACCCTGGGACCGGAAGCTGCCGCGTGCACCGCACACAGGCGCCAGGACTTCAAGGGGCCTTCGGAAGGCGAGTATATGTTTATTTTTTATTTTGTCTTTTTTAACCACGCATATAGTGCCCACATTGCTATATACTACGTGGGCTCTGTTACATACTACATCTCTGTGCTATAGACTATGTAGCTGGGCAATATACAATGTGGCTCTGCTATATACTACGTGGCTGACCAATATACTACATACCTGTGCAATACACTACGTAGCTGTGCAATACACTATGTGGCTATGTTATATACTACGTGGCTGTGTTATATACTACGTAGCTCGGCTATATACTACGTACGCTGTGTTATATACTACGTCGGTTGTGTTATAGACTACGTCACTGTGCAATATAGTACGTAGGCTGTGATATATACTACCTACATATTCTAGAATACCCAATACGTTAGAATCTGGCCACCATCTAGGGTAATATATATATATATTTTTTTTTTTACAAAAAAGTTCAAATCACCCCCTTGGCCCTATTCAAGGTAACAGAAAAAAAAAGAACCACACAACAGAAAACACATTTGTTAATTTGTTATCACTGTGTTCAGAAATGTCAGATCTATCAAAAATATATAGTAAACTAATCCGATCTGTAGACAGAGTAACATAAAAAAAAATAAAAAAATAAAAAAAGCCAAAATGATTGTATTGGCAGCCACAACATTGCAAATGAATGCATTAATGGGCGATCAAAACATCATATCTACTCCAAAAAGGTATCAATAAAAACATCCACTCCCAGCTCCAGATTCCAAAAAATGAAGACTCTACAGGTCTCGGAAAATGGCGGATTTCCCCCCCCCCCCTTACAAACCTTGGATTTTTTTTTCACCACTTAAATAAGAATGAACCTATACAGGCTTGGCATCTCCGAACTCATAATGAACTGGAGAATCATAATTGTCTGTCAGTTTTACCATTTTTTGAACATTGTAAATAAAAAAAACAGAAAAAAAATAATTGTTTAATTGCACTTTTTTGCAGTTTCACAGAACTTGGAATTCTTTAGTACACGACATGGTAAAATCAATGGTGTCATCTAAAAGTACATCTCATCCCACCCAAAAACAAGCCCTCATACAGTCACACTGGCAGAAAACAAAAAAACAAAAAAAAAGATAACAAGGGTAGCAAAAAACGAAGATGAAAAACGGAAAGATTGCCTGGGGAGTGAAGGTTTTTTTTGGTGAATAATTTAATTTTGCCCATAGGCTTCCAAGTATTATAAATAATCGAAATGAGCACATCTATTCATAGGACTCTAGCCTGTGGACAGGAGCGCTATGAACTGTCTCCAACCTTGGCAGCCCCGACGTATCTTAGAAGACCTAGCCAAAAACTAAAAAAAAGTGCCGGGTTTTCAGCAGCTAGGAGGCTTTCACAGGACTCCTATCAGGAGTCTATTGACTACCAATGTGGCCTCTTCATCAGGATCCCTGTCCCTTCTCCGATGTCTACAGGCTGCAGTGGTTAGTCCATGACTACAGAGCAAGTGACTGCTGCCGCTAATCACTGGGCTCAGCAACTTGGCTATTGACAGATAGCCCTGATAAAATGGAGCAGTACTATGGCAGATCTATGCTGTTCCTCATACACGCAACGTACACCAATATCTGGGAAAGCCAGCAAATACGAGCTCCGACTGTCAAGAAGTGCAGATCGGTAGCATCTAATCATTGCAGGATTTAATGTAGCAAAACATAATTATGCTATGCTGAAAATCGGGGAAATGTGTGATGTTCGGAGGATTAGGATTCATGCAAAGTAATGATAATCATGCACAATTCATGTGAATCATACGGGGCTGGAAAGCCGACTAGGAAGTGGTCAAATGTGCTTTTTATCTAATGGACTTGTCTGACAGTACTCTCTGTAGGTTCTCAGAAGCAGGAGTCCACATTCACTATAAATATAGAGTTACACATATGTCTATAGTTGCATTGAAGCTGCAGCACCAAGAAGGAAACATTGTGGAATTATGGAAATCACTGGATGGATAGACATGTTAATGATCTGCAAATGATAAAAAAATTGAAACAAAGTTTTGAAGACCTCTCCATATATCCAGCATCATGCATGAGTGCCACGCACAGACATCTCTGCACCAACACACCTTGGCTGCTATCAAGGTTATTAATGGTTGTCTGAGGAATGATCTGCCACGCTGACTGCAGTTGGGCATAGAAATACCATAATCAACACCAGGCCACATGTTGCTTGTGCTACTATGAGCACCCTACGTGGCATAAACGTGCTACCCTGGCCTGCAGCAGCGTCTCCAGACTTGTCACCCATCAAGCACATCTGGGGCATCAATGATTGTCAATTGCAAAAGGGAGCTGCCAGCAGTGGATTTTGATGATTTGTGTTCTCAACTACATTCACTCTCTTACAAAGAGTGAAAATGTGATATGTGTTAGCCATGCAGTCATTTTTTTTGGATCATTCAATGGATGCTATAAGGCGCCAACTTTAATTAGGGCATCTACCTAATTAGTGGTTTGTAATCCATAAGCGTAGCTTCTCTATTTTTTCACATTAAAATTGCTACTTTTTTTGAATAGTTGTAATACATTGCATTTGTGAAAAATCCTGTAGAAAACGTGTGGGGGGGAACAAGGGTCTGCAGCTTCAGTCGCTGTATTTTTGTGAAATTGTATGGTGTGAGAGGGAGAGGACGACACTGATCACATTGCACAACAGCAAGGGATGTCTGGGTAGAACTGAAGAATCCAGCAATCCAGATTTAAGAGCGTCCGCTCAGAAAACCACCTGAAAACGCTCAAAAAGGAATGAACTGATTAATTTCTAAGTAAAAACGTCCTGCTGTTCATATGTTCAGGCCTTTGAGCATCTTTTTCTAAAGATGCCAAGTGCTTAAAAGAAGTTACCTGACCATTGTTCACGCGTTTTCTGCTTGGAAGAGTTTATGACCGGTTATCTTTTTAAGTGTTTTGTCAGCGTTTTTTTTTTCTTTTTTGAAAGCCTGTTAGTGGTTTCCTCATTGTTAAATGTAGTTAAAAATAATAAAAAAAAAAAAACATCCAAAAAGTAGCATTACAAAAGACACCACAAAACACAGTAAAAAAAAGAAAAAAAAAAAAAAAAGGCTAAAAATCGCCAGCCGTCAAAAAGATCAAAATATGCTAAAAAGACATTTAGGGGAAAAAAAAAAAAAAGCATTTCTCCTGAAAAGGTTTTGGCTTGATAACCTTGTCTTTTTCACAACAGAGGAGAACTACATTGCATGCACATACCCTAAAAAATGAAAATCATACCAGGAAGCCACAGAAAATGATAAAAATATAGCACCAGCCTATAAAGTATCTGGCATCACTCCAAAAATAAAGCTGGGGGGGGGGGGGGGGGGGGGGCAGATAAAACTTTTGCAAATTTTAGTCGCCCAGTGGTAAAAAAATGGCAAATTTAGAAAGTCCAAAAAGCCACCATTGCAAACGGTAGTTGTGATAGAAATGAATGGCGGGTAGATGTGCTTGGTCTCTCCCTCTTGCCTATTCCTCTGCCTGCACGGTTTTAATTTTTCATGGCGGACGTCTCTCCGGCAGGCGAGGGAGCGGCATCTAATTGGCTCCCCTTGCATTTCTCTAGCCTCTCGGAGGCTGCGCACATCTTTTGTACTACAGTGGTCAAACAAGGTGATATCATTTACAATGGGTGTAGAAACAACAGATTAATATTTCATGTGTGTCTGGGATGAAGCGGCCAACGCTGGGCTGCCCGAGGCGGCTGCATAATCTCACTCCTCACACAGCACAATCGGAAACGTGTTTTAGCTCTGCACAATGACAAAGGGCAAATCAATATCATTTTCAGCACGAGTCGCATCGGAATGACGTTAAAACCACTCTTACCCCTGGGGACTATTCCTCAAACCAAGTAATTATTGGGTGGAAGGTTATCCGGAGAAAGGTAACGGATAAGGAACCAATGTTATATCAGTAGGGGAAGATGGCAGGGAGAAAAACAATGAGGAAGCTCTACAGACGTGGATGCGGGGAAGTAGTAAGAATAAAATAAAATACACTAAAGCTCCGATTCATCAAAGTGTTTTCACCAGAATTCTGCCGTAAAACACTTTAGATAGTCGGTAAACATTTGCGCAATTCAAGGGAACCCAGCCCCACCAAAATGGACAGGGATGCGACGCCACAGCTGACTGCAATAGGATTTATAGAAAGGTGCACCAAGGCACGCAGCAGTTTTCAGATGTGCCCAAATCATTTAGAGGTGTGCGCTTCGTAATGAATCAGGATCGACTCCAACATGCCCGCACTCATCAAGACGTTACTCAGATCTAGGTCTCCTCATAAGAAGGTGGATACCATAATTACTCAGGGGACGGCACTAATGCAAGACTGTCAGTACTTGGTTCAAATCAAACCAGTGTTAAGCTACTGACTGGAGTTTATACATACCTCCAGTGGTGAACATAATGGTCAATAAAGTTTCCTGTGCCATTTACGCGCTGTGAGTCCCATGCGGTTTCTGGCTACCTATCTATCACTGCCTAAAAGTGTCCTGGGATAGAAAACAAAACTCATTGCTCGATTACTTGTAACTCTCAGTCCCATTTGATTTACCCAAGCATCTAGCCCCTAGGTAAATGCTGATATCTCTGCCATTACTATCTTTTGTACTTGGACATTTCATAGTCCAACTGCTCTTACAGTAAAGAACCCTTTTCTATACTGACGTGTAGATTTGCTTTGTAATAAATGCCCTGTTAGTTCCTAACCCCTTCCTGACATCAGACGCAATAATCCATCCATGTGACCTGGGTCTATCTGACCAGGGACGGATTATTACGTCTGTGCGATTTCCCGCGCACACGGGTGGTGTGCGGATGATCGCCACCGGGTGTCAGCTGATTCTGATAGCGGACACTCGGCACTAAGTGTCTAAGGGTCACTTCCGTCTGTCCTTCTGTCTGGCTCGGATATTCATTGTTCGCGGCCTCTGTCTGTCATGGAAATGCAAGTCGCTGATTGGTCTCGCCAGCTGCCTGTCATGGCTGCTGCGACCAATCAGCGACGGCCACAGTCCGATTAGTCCCTCCCTACTCCCCTGCAGTCTGTGCCCGGCGCCCGCTCCATACTCCCCTCCAGTCACCGCTCACACAGGGTTAATGTCAGCGGTAACTGACCGCGTTATGCCGCGGGTAACTCACTCAGTTACCGCCGCTATTAACCCTGTGTGAGCAAGTTTTTACTATTGATGCTGCGTAAATAGTAAAAATATCTAATGTTACAAATAATAATAATAATAAAAAACCTTATTCTCACCCTCTGCCGTCGTGCCTGCTCCTCGGCAATGCAAGCGGCAGGTTCCGGTGCCAAAGATGCTATGCGAGAAGGACCTGCCATGACGTCATGGTCATGTGACCACAACGTCATCACAGGTCCTGCCCTCATACCAACCCTGGGACCGGAAGCTGCTGCGTGCACCGCACACAAACGCCAGGGGCCCTCGGATGGTGAGTATATGTTTATTTTTTATTTTAAGTCTTTTTTAACCTGTTACATATGTGGCTGGGCAATATACTACGTGGCTCTGTGCTGTATACTACGTGGCTCTGTGCTGTATACTACGTGGCTGGGCAATATACTACGTGGCTGGGCAATATACTACGTGGCTGGGCAATATACTACGTGGCTGGGCAATATACTACGTGGCTGGGCAATATACTACGTGGCTGGGCAATATACTACGTGGCTGGGCAATATAGTACGTCACTAGGCAATGGCTGGGCAATATACTACGTCACTGGGCAATATACTACTTGGACTGGGCAATATACTACGTGGACTGGGCAATATACTACGTGGACAGGGCAATATACTACGTGGACAGGGCAATATACTACGTGGACAGGGCAATATACTACGTGGACTGGTCAATATACTACGTGGACTGGTCAATATACTACGTGGACTGGGCAATATACTACGTGGACTGGGCAATATACTACGTGGACTGGGCAATATACTACGTGGACTGGGCAATATACCACGTGGACATGCATATTCTAGAATACCCGATGCGTTAGAATCGGGCCACCATCTAGTTACCTCATAAACGGACAGTGGTCAGAATTGTAAAAATTGGCCCGGTCATTAACGAGCAAACCACCCTTGGGGGTAAAGTCTTTTGTATTTAAACACTGTACCAGTTCTTTGTATAAATACATGTGAGGTCAATACAAACTGACCCGATTTTTCCAGCCTTTTGATAGGAGATCTTCCTTCCCATTTCACCACCTGTACGTGACAGTCAGGGTGCTCATGTATGGAGCACGCTCAGGAGCTGATCCCGCTTGATACTGGGCAAATGCCTGTAGTGTCACAGACTGATAGCGGCACTCAACAGCTCCGCACCTCTCGATGCACGGCTATCGGAGGATGATGATGTTATGAAGTTAACACTTGACATACTAATACACTGCATGTTGGTAAGGGGTTAAAAATCAGACGGTACTCTGACAAGACATACATGACACCCGTTTGCTGTTTGATTGTTTCACGGACCCATTGACTTGAATTAACCGCAGTATTTAGATTTATAAATCAAGTCAAAAACTTAAAAAAAAAAAAAAAAAAAAAAAAAATGCAACAGACTATTTACAAGAGACAAAAAATAAAAAATCTGACATGTGAATAATTTAATGGAATATAATGGGTACATGTTCTACCCTCTGAGAAAATCAGCGATGGCAAAAAACAGGCACACCACACACTGATGACAACCTGATCCAGCACACTGCCTACAAGGGTGAAAATTGGTCAATATTTTGAGGGAAAAAAAACAAAACAAAGTGTGAATAATGCCTTGGACTGATCGAGTCCTTGTTAGAGTGAGACACTGCGGCACCATTACAAGAAGTGATAACAGCTGCTGAATTTAGGATGGTTATATAGGGTGAGAAGACCATGTATTATTTCCTTGCTGTATTGATTTAGAGGAACACAAGCAACACCCAATTTATCCTTATGTAAGAAAATATAAATCATGGCAATGAAGCAAATCCCCTAATCAATTTCCCATATCACAGCCATGTAATCCAGGCAACTAGTGATACTGGAGAAGGCATCATCCAGCCCCCTTTAGTTTGTGATGTACGACTACGGAAAACAGCACAGAATCAATCAAATGGGCCTTATGAGAACAATCAGGCAGAGGGAAAAGGGTACAGTCCAGAAAATTATGTAAAGTAGATCTTAATGGTGAAACACAATAAAAAGAAGCCATGAGATGATGAAACCGTGACAAGACGCGGGGACTCTCCAGACACTTCGTTCCCAGTCACAGGACCGGCGTATTCTGAAATAATCTGACATTATCCTGAGGACCTTTAAATGGAAGTCTCAAAGGAAATAGTAACCTATCACGTCGCGGTTTAGTGCAAACCTGCGGGACCTGCAATTTCCCACCGTCTGCTGTTATGTCTGAAGCAATGATGCCTGACAAAGCATTGAGTGCCAAAAACATCCATGCAAAGCCTAACCTTCATCTCTATGTGCCCACAGAAAAGAGGAGGCATTTTATAGGAGCATCCATCATCATCATCATCCTAGCAGATCCTAGGTCAATTGTAACATGGACTCATCAACAGGAGGGACAACGCTAAACACCCTCTAAAATATTGTCCCCCTCACCTGACATTTCTTATATATGCTCCTTGGAAAGCTTGGAGACCACCATTACAGCTCCTAAACCCTTCTGACTAGTGTCTCAGACTGCGGATTATCAGATAGGAACGCCCAGCTTCCATACCGTGCATTAGTAAATGTTATGGAATTGTTGGGGGAACGTTTCTTCCCTTAGACATATGTATGCATTTTATACTGTGTTTTATTAAAATATTGTTTTTGTTCCGTTTCCCAAGGCCCCATTGACCCACATCACTTAAGGTACCGTCACATTAAGCGACGCTGCAGCGATCTAGACAACGATGCCGATCACTGAAGCGTCGCTGTTTGGCTGTCACACAGACAGCTCTCCAGCGACCAACGATGCCAAAGTCCCCGGGTAACCAGGGCCGCGCTTAGTAACCCGATGTTTACCCTGGTTACCAGTGAAGACATCGCTGAATCGGCGTCACACACGCCGATTCAGCGATGTCAGCGGGAGATCCAGCGACGAAATAAAGTCCTGGACTTTCCCCAGCGACCAACGATCTCCCAGCAGGGGCCTGATCGTTGGTCGCTGTCACACATAACGATTTCGTTAACGATATCGTTATGTGTGACGGAACCTTTACAACCCACTATTCTTTCCAAGGTGCTAAAGAGTTCCTGCTGCTCTCAACAGATTGTATCTCTTAGATCCAGATAAATGTTGGCATGGTGGAAGGGATGGAGGGAGAATGACGCAAATCTGGTTGAGTTGATTTGAAATATGAAATTTTGGGGATGTGGAGCTTTAGGTTATCCTCAAAGTAACAATTCTAAAGATCCTCATGTTGTCCTCTTTTTCATGTTTCCTATGACCCAATCCAGATATAAAACAAATCTTTAGCAAGTCATCAACTTCAGGACACCAAAACGGTCATTCGAGGAAATTCTGTCCATAGTCCTACCAATCCTGGAAGAGTGGTATAGTGAAATTACCTAAATGCAGTGAATGGGGAACTGATTGCACAATCCACTAAGAAAATCCACAACTATAACACCCCCTGGTTGTATTGGAACACCCATCAATCCTCACAAACCTTCCCCATTATCATGGGCCAATTCGACTCCGTGACTTCCCACAGATAGTCATACAATGGGCCCAACTCAGCTTTCAAGCCAGAATCCTGTTGCAAAAGTTTTGAAAAGTTGTAACATTTAGGCGCAACTCGGAGTTGTTTTTGTGCAGGTATGTCGCTCGTCAAAGTCACTATGGGTACGTGTCCATGATCAGGATGGCCGGCACTTTGGACGGAGCGGAAAACTCGCTCCGCTCCCTTCTGGAGACGCGATGATGCTGGATGTGCTCATTGCGCACATCCAGAATCATTGCACCCCACACATAGGGCCCTGTGTTATATCTTGTGGCGGCGCAGCGTCGCCGCAAGGTAAATCGGACATGCTGCGATCTAAAAAGACGCGCCGCATGTCCGGAATCGCAGGGCAGCCGGATGTGTGTTACCACACATAGAGGAGACGGGATTTCATGAAATCCCCTCCACTATGCTGTAACATCTGGACGCTGCATGTTTGACGCTGCGTCTCTATGCAGCGTCAAACACACAGCTTTTCCTGAACGTGGAAACATACCCTAAGAGTGTCGGCGTTTGCTACACCAGAAATCTTACTCCAGTCGGGACAGTAGTAGGATTTGTGGTGTGGCAAAGCCTGAGGCGCACGCTACTCATCCAAGACTCCCATTTCATGAAGCGGCAAACGACTCTTCATGAATCCGGAGCGTCAGACGCCACCACATTTCCTGATCAATACCGCAGTGAACAACGCTGGTCTTGATCAATCGGGCCTAATGGGATTATTCTTACCCACGTTTAGGTGTTCGGGATCTTGTTTATCCCTTGCCAAACATACATGTATGTCTTTTGGTTGTAGTTCACAGTGACACCAGAGACCTTGTGTGATAAGTCCTTCTCTCCTCAATGATCTTCTGAGCTGATTTATCAGCAAATCAGTGTCAAACGTAAAGACTTCTCTTAAGGTGCATTCATACGAGCAGATTTCTGGCCGTATAACAGTGTCAGTCTTCTACCTAAACGTTGATCGGTGCTCGCTTAATCCCTTCCGATTGTGGGCAATTTTAATTTTTGCTTCCTCCCCCCCCCCCCTCCTCCCTCCTCCAAATCTATAGCTTTTTTTGCAAAGTATAAGATCTGATTAGGTTATATGAGCATTGCATGCCTTATAAGCCTCCTTACACTGGCATGCCAGGCATGTCACTCTCCACAAAGAGAAACGTTACCCATTAGATCCCTATGAAAACTCGTACACTGAGCAACAAATTTTCATTGACATACAAAAAATTGATCAGGGTTTCGGAGAGAAGGGCTGTAGACCCGAGCAATTAGAGAAGCTCAGAGGCACAAGTAGGAGCGGCAGAAGTCAATCGACCTGAAATTTGTTATTCAATTCTATAAGAAATAACCAAACTCATATTTAACACTTGATGGTATGCCTTATAAAACATATTAGCAGGACATAGTTTTCCAGTAGGTCTTTATTACTGAGCAATTGAACATTAGAAGAAAATCCATGTGTAGTGGTAGTGTGTCTGCTAGGTACAGCATGCATTAAACTACAGCTTCCATTCTGCTCCCAAGCTATGTAACGAGAGAGCTAAACACAAAAAATAAGCTGCAGAGGTATCTGCTGTCACCTTTAGATCATGAGCATTATAGGAGGAAGATTAGGACCTTAAAACAAAATATCCAATACTGAAAAAATAATGTGCCCTGGAAATAGTTAAAAATAAGTGAATATGACCCACCAGGGTCACCTCCTCCCACAATCCTGCACTTATTCCAGCCTCTCAGAGGACATAATTAATGGTTTTCGGGATAAAGGCCACAAGCTTTCTTACCTTTGCACCTGCTAAAAGCCCAAGGGAAATGGCAACTCTTGCTCGTAAATCAGGCCGGTCTTTGGGCCACACATAGGAAAACATAGCTTTCAAGATTTTCTTGGAATTCACTTCCTTCAGCTAATGGGGAAATAAAGAAAAAAAGCATATAAAGATGTGATGCAGGACAGAAAAGATAATCCATTAGGTTTCTCTACAAGGTAAAAAAACAATCATGGCTCTCACACTGTTTATTAGGTAGAGAAACCAGTCTACCCATGGACAGAACATAATCCAGGAGAGCATTGGCCAACTGACCGGTCATCAGCACTCATCTCCTGACTCTCAGCTAGCGACAATTAGTGGAAGAAAACTATTTCTGGCCTGGATAACCTGCGACTTTTGGCATCTTCACAACAGATTTAAAGCAGCTTTGGCAAAATGTGCAAAACTGGGGAGGATCGAGGCGTCAAAATCATCAAAAGTGGCGGTGTTAGAAACGTTACTGCAGTCAGGCAAGGCACACGCCACCGATAATATGCGCCATTTCATCAAGTGGTGCGCGCTTCTTATTCAGGCACGCCCCTCATTAGGACCGGTGTAACAAATGCCAGTCATAGTGATTCTGGCCAATATATTTATATACGTTTAATAAACATGTACCGTAACAATCTCTATAAGCACAATATAAAACTTTATGCACTTTATTTTCGGAAATCCCCCATGTAAATCTCATATGTATGCTATACTAGGTATGCAGCTGCTGGACTTCTTTGCCCAAAAGCACCATTCATTGTATACGAGTATGTAAACTAGTTATTTTCCAGGAGAAAGCTCACTATCATGCTCTCTATAGGGAGGAGATCCTATACAAGTCAATGTCCAAACGTGTAATCAGCATGGCCACATGACTAAAGGCTTCCGTAAACAATGGATTAACCTAGGCCAAACCTACTGATATTAGCTGGTGTACTTGGAAACTTAGTTTTGCGCATACAGGGGTGTGGACTCCTTTCTTTGAGCTGGACAGGTGCACTATACAGAGCTGCTTCTCACAAAATTAGATCATCAAAAAGTTAAATTTATTTCAGTTCTTTAATACAAAAAGTGAAACTCACATATTAAATAGAGTCAAACAGAGTGATCTATTTCACGTGTTTATTTCTGTTAATGTTGATGATTATGGCTTACAGCCAATGAAAACCCAAAAGTCATTATCTCCGTAAATTAGAATACTTTATGACAGCAGCTTGAAAAATGATTTTAACATCCAAAATGTTGGCCTACTGAAATGTATGTTCAGTAAATGCACTCAATACTTGGTCTTGGCTCCCTTTGCATCAATTACTGCATCAATGTGGTGTGGCATGGAGGTGATCAGCCTGTGGCACGCACTGCTGAGGTGTTATGGAAGCCCAGGTTGCTTTGATAGCAGCCTTCAGCTCATCTGCATTGTTGGGTCTGGTGTCTCATCTCCCTCTTGATAATACCCCATAGATTCTCTATGGGGTTAAGGTCAGGCGAGTTTGCTGGCCAATCAAGCACAGTGATACTGTGGTTTGTAAACCAGGTATTGGTACCGTATTTTCTGGCGTATAAGACGACCCCCAACTTTTCCATATAAAATATGGAATTTGGGATATGCCCGCCATATAAGACGAGGGTCATCTTATCCGCCCAGTCATCTTATATGGCGTGTGGGTTCCAGGGTCTGGAGGAGAGGAGGCTCTCCTTCAGGCACTGGGATCCATATTCATGTAAAAAATAAAGAATAAAAATAAAAACCATGGAAATACTCACCCTCGGACGGGTCCTGGCTCACAGCGCTGCTAGCGTCTCCCTCTTATACACTGAAAAGGGGAAAGGCCACAGGTTGGCCGTTGAGCCCGTTTGCGCCTGCGCATACGTAGAGACTAAGCGGAATGCTCTGCCTGTGTAAAAGCATAATCATGGGGCAGGTTCCGTTTCTGCACCTTGGAAAGTATCTGGTACGCAGGCGCGGGCTCTCCCTATGTGTCACCAGGTGGCAAGATACATTCTCGCCGCCGGATTTGTTCGCGCTTGCGCACATGCAGCAACGAGGCGCAATGATCCAATTTTTCTGCCAGACTTTGTCCGCGTCTGCGCACAAGCAGCAATGAGGCGCATTGATCTATCGCACAGGCATATTCAACCCCGCACCAATGCTTCCGGTGTGTGACATCACACGCCGAAGCTGCTCCTGTTTCCGGCTTCTCACACCTGAGACCCAGGTAAACATAATAGAAATGGCTTAAATAGCCCGGATATCATACAAGGAATATACTCACCTTGAGAAAGACACCTCTGTGTGTCGGAACGCGTGGGCTTCCATACTCCTTCATATACTGGCTGCACCGCTGCTCTAAGGGACCAGGGGGCGACCGCTAAGTGACTGTAGAGGACTGTCTGGGGATAAGTATATGCTTTTTTCTCCCACTAAGTGGCTCTGGGCCAACCAATTGTGCACTTTATATAGATACTATTGATTCAAAATTGGGGCTGTGCCTGTATGAACATCTCTGGAGATCTAATCCTAGGTATAGCTAGAGATTATATTATTTTTGTATGCACATTTGCCTTGTTCAAACACTAGTGGGTATAAGTGAATATACACTGCAGTATACTGGACCTAGCTCCTCTTGTTACATCTGGAATCATCAGTCTAGAGGCCCCAGTTTATATAGACAATACTGGTATATGTTATCTCAATGCAGCACTATTAGTAGGCATAGATCGGTGCAAAAATATTTTGTAATGCCAGAATATATGTTTACATAAATG
This sequence comes from Ranitomeya imitator, assembly GCF_032444005.1. Taxonomy (NCBI): domain Eukaryota; kingdom Metazoa; phylum Chordata; class Amphibia; order Anura; family Dendrobatidae; genus Ranitomeya; species Ranitomeya imitator. The sequence goes on from NC_091283.1 coordinate 129,948,732, forward strand.
TATTACACATGTAATGGTGGTTTTTGTAACCATGGAGTTTTTTTACTCGTTGGAGTAATTTTAACTGTTTTTAAATTGTGTGTAGCATTTCCTTGTAAAAATAAAATTTGATACTTTATTACAAACAAAAAGTCTTTTGTGGAGTTCCAACCATAGTGGGCATGTGCTTTTTTCTTTCTTGTAAACTTTGAGGTACATTTTACATGCCCGGTAGTGAACCCACTTGATTCATATGTGTTATTCTGGATGGTGCCCACTGAACTAGGTGTTTTTGTAGCTAGCGTCTCCCTCCGTTCCTTAGAATGCGGTGAGTGAAGGACCTTCGATGACGTCGCGGTCACATGAGCGGTCATTTTCTACCAACTTTTTCCTTCCACTCAACTTTCCATTAATATGCTTGGATACAGAACTCTGAGCAGTCAGCTTCTTTAGCAGTGACCTTTTGTGGCTTACCCTCCTTGTGGAGTGTGTCAAGGTTTGCCTTCTGTACATCTGTGAAATCAGCAGTCTTCCCCATGATTGTGGAGCTTACTGAAACCGACTAAGTGATCATTTTAAACGCTTAGGAATCTTTTGCAGGTGTTTTGTGTTAAATATTCTAACATACTGAGATGACTTTTGGGTTTTCATTGACTGTAAGCCATAATCATCAACATTAACAGAAATAAACACTTGAAATAGATCCCTCTGTTTGTAATGACTATTTATAATGAGTTTCACTTTTTATATTGAAGAACTGAAATACCGTAAATTAACTTTTTGTTAATATTCTAATTTAGTGAGAAACATTATATATGTATCATTGCGTCTCTTGGTGTATTATCTTACTTTGAAATATTCTTACTTTTATATTGTACATGTATTCCTCATGGTGTGCTGTATTCCATTGTTTGCATGTGCAGGCACTCCGATTAGTTGTGCCTCCATGTCACCCCTTGTCTCAGAGGTGTTCTACTTACATCCTTCCAATCTCATCCTTTATTTAACTCCTCCTTGACCTATATTTGGCTTCTTCGATGGCTTTTCAGAATTGCTGAAGAAGTTATCCTACACAGCTGTCTGCAGATTGGGGTCTATGAATTTGGAGAACACCACCATGCTAACGCCAAAATGGTGGGGAGGTCTACTTCTACCATCATCTGGGCAGGAAGGTAACTTTCCTTACCCACATATTTTTACTTTTCCAGGTCAGGGTGCTGTAGTATTTTTGGAGCCAATGATTTAATAAATCATCAGTGCTCCTACTTTTATGCTTGGGTTGCATGGCATAACTTTATTATCTCGACCATCTTTCCATTTCTCTTTGGATTGCTTTGTTGGCCATCACAGTGGTCCAGGGCACAGGTTTCCAAGACACTTTTAATTGATTTTTAATTAGTTTTTGTTACTTCTTGGAATTTTTATAGTAAAACAGATTATTTCTCATGATAGTTCAGATGTGCAGTCATAGATTTATTTGGAATCTTTAGCTTCATCTTTTGTTTTATGACCCAAGTCTGGCTAGTAATATAACAAGGCTCATTGGACATGGACTTCCAGTGTAGCTACTAATAGGAGCCAGTAAAGCCAGCGTTCTCCCTTCTCGAGGAGAGCGGATTTGCATTGGTTTTGTTTGGTCACAACTATGCTCCATGGCAGACTCTCAGATGACTATGTACAAGCAATACAATGCCCTGCAGATATTTTAGAACCTAGCCTACACTACCAACCGTATCACAAGCAATGGTTCCTAAATTATGGATATTTCCCCATTGTCGACACTGCCAACGTGATGGTGACCGAGCAATACTATCAATCCAGTAATGCCGGCTGTGTATCCTTGTCTTAGATTCCAGGACTGATGATTGGTGATCTAAAGGCGCTCATATCTTCATAAATAAATCGGCAATGTATACTGGAATACTTTCAGCGCAGGCTGCAGTGAACTCGCAGCTACGAGCAGGAGAATTGCTCTAGCTTGCTTAATTGCGCGTAAAATGTCACCACTTCATTTAACAGGGCTACTTCTGAAGTTGTGTAATCAGGCATTATGAGTCCATTAAGCTATAGAGCACAAGATTATATTTAAAGGCTACACGTGGAGGTTCCCAGAAGGGATCTTCAGAACCTACCACCAATTTAAAGGAGAAACCCTGACTAAGAAGTCAGGAGGTGACAGCTTCTGTTTTCTAGAGGGAAAAAAAAATACAAAAAAACTGTATCAACACTCCAACATATATCGATTGTGCACTGAGGATAGATCTACTGCTATGCTTTATAGGGGGTTTACTGTGCTAAATGTACATTTCTGCAGTCCCTGACTGCAGATTGCCAAACCCTCACTGTGAGTGACATACACACTATCAGGATTTCGCCTTGCGATCAGCTTAAGTGGTTGACACATGTGATTTGCACGTTTGCGGTCACGTGCTGGATAATTTCTAATCTGCTTCTTTCAAAAATATTGAGAAACAAAGGAAAAATTGCTATTTGGCCTGTGTCCGCCAGTATGCAGATTGTAATCTGTCGTCAGATAGAGGCACTGCAGACGTTTAGGTTTACCTTCCCAAAAAAACATTCAAGATTCTTGATATCATGATGTAAAATATCACGTTTAATAAAAAGGAGATAGATTCTATATAACTTCATGATTCAAATAAGAAAAAAAATTAAAACAAATCCATGATTTTTCAAGCTTTTTGCTCAGGTTTGAAACAAATGGATAGATTTTATGGTCATCAACTTGTCAGCTGTCACGTGGCTTTAAAAGATATGGACACCTATCAGATTTTTTTTAAACTTGTATTTTTGGCTAAAAAAAAAAAAATTTTTTTGCAAGTGGTTTTCATTACAAATTTTGCACCGTTGGCCTCTGTGTCGCACTGTTGGCAGCAGAATGGGGCATATGAGAATCCATCGGTGATTTGTTCTGACAGGAGCGTTTCGGGCTCTTACCTTTGTTCTTCTGAGCTCTTCTCAGCTGATTAATAACCATACATTTCAGCTAAACTGCCACATTGTCATAAATCAGCAGAGCAGCTTAGAAGAAGAAAGGTAAGAGTAATAAACTGTTAGAACCAGCTAATGGGAAAAATGGAAGAAAAAAAAAAAAAAAAATTAAAAGTCGGGTAAATAAAATCAAGACAAAAAAACAAAACAAAACGCAGTTCCGACAATATTTCTGCAAATGACATTTCCAGGATATAAAAAAAAAATGTAAAAGAAATAAAAAAAAAAACCCAAAAAGATAGGAATGGGGCCCAGTGGTGAAATAACTTCACATCCCAACTGAAAAAATGCGCAGTCAGGCACTAACCATGTAAAGTTGTGCAGGCATTGGATGCATTTCTCTGGGGTCCGAAGCCATCCAGGCTGGAGGTCAGTAATCAATAGGATCTAGCCATAGGTGTGCAGCCTAGAGCCAGCACTACTAAGGGATTGCCAAATAGGCAAGTGAAAAAGTTTAGCGCTGGTCCATTTGCCAGTGCCGGCAGTAGACTGCACACCTATGGCTAGATTCTATTGAAAAGAAAAAAGCCATTAGCAACTCTTTAATTCCATTGATGGGCCATATTAGTGGGGAACATGTATGAAGCATAAAAAGAATTAACAAAAAAAAAAAAAGCATAAACGTTATTTTGGCAGTAATGCATTTGTACAGTTGTAGCACTCATATGCGATACTACGATGCCAACAATTTCCTTAGGTTGGGCAGCAGATTTGGTGTTTTGCACAATATATAAAAGCTGCTGTCCTGGAAGACATAAAAGACAGATATACATACACTTTGTAGAAAGAAAACACCAGCTGAAAAAAAAAAAAAAAAGTGAAAGCAGAAAAATAAGGTATTTATGCTCATCTGTACCTGGTGTGAGAAAGAAAAAGCAGAAGAGCATAGCGACAGCTCTCCTGCTACAAATCCATCTTCTCAGGGAAGGATAGCGCGCGAAGATATGCAGAAATAGTTTTATTGTATCACTGCACAGTCGGTGCCAGGTTTATGAGAAACATGAGGAGCGAGAAGTGGAAGGGATGCTGAGCCGGTATAAAAAAGAGCCCTACGCGGAGAGAATGTGTGTAATTATATGTTGCTACGGGCCAGTCAGGCTAAGTCAGGACTGTGATTAGGAGAAGGAAGAGAAAGCGCACACAATATTGTGCAATAGATGCGGTAGTCTGGGCGGTGCCGGCCCACTGCTTGGGCTGTGTCGGCCCGCCGCCTGGGCTGTGTCGGCCCGCCGCCTGGGCTGTGCCGGCCCGCCGCCTGGGCTGTGCCGGCCCGCCGCCTGGGCTGTGCCGGCCCGCCGCCTGGGCTGTGCCGGCCCGCCGCCTGGGCTGTGCCGGCCCGCCGCCTGGGCTGTGCCGGCCCGCCGCTTGGGCCTCCCTCAGTCTGAGCATTTTGTATCAGTACCTACTACAGAGTGTGAGGAGGAAGATTAGACTCAACTGTGACCAACGCACTTTCCCACCAGGTAACACAGTACATACGAACCTTGGGAAGAGACAGGTTCGACGCGCATTTCTCCCTGTGCAGACAGATGAGCAAATGACTCAGAATTCGACTGACATGTACGAGATATCCATCTCAAAGAGTTGTTCCATTTATATCACCCATGCACTGGGTAGGTGATACATGTATAATTGCTGGGGGTCACAAAGTCCTCTGTCTGAAGGGAGAGCACAGCTCCATACACTTCTATGGGATTGATGGAACAGCTATTAGTGGCCAATTCCCCAAATGGTAAGCTATAGCCTACCTGGCTGTTGGGACCCCCAAAGAAACTAAGAATGGGGCACTGCAGAACCCATTCTTGTATGGAACATGAGTGCATCCTCAACCTCCACTTTATCATGTATGGGGCTGCCAGATATACAACTCCTGGCAAAAATTATGGAATCACCGGCCTTGGAGGATGTTCATTCAGTTGTTTAATTTTGTAGAAAAAATAGCAGATCACAGACATGGCACAAAACTAAAGTCATTTCAAATGGCAACTTTCTGGCTTTAAGAAACACTAAAAGAAATCAAGAACAAAAAATGTGGTAGTCAGTAATGGTTACATTTTTTAACCTAGAATAGGGGAAAAATTATGGAATCACTCAATTCTGAAGAAAAAATTATGGAATCATGAAAAACAAACAACTCAACACTCCAAAACATCACTAGTATTTTGTTGTACCACCTCTGGCTTTTATAACAGCTTGCAGTCCCTGAGGCATGGACTTAATGAGGGTCACACAGTCTCTTCATCAATCTGGCTCCAACTTTCTCTGATTGCTGTTGCCAGATCAGCTTTGCAGGTTGGATTCTTGTCATGGACCATTTTCTTCAACTTCCACCAAAGATTTTCAATTGAATTGAGATCCGGACTATTTGCAGGCCATGACATTGACCTCATGTGTCTTTTTTCAAGGAATGTTTGCACAGTTTTTGCTCTATGGCAGGATGCATTATCATCTTGAAAAATGATTTCATCATCCCCAAACATCCTTTCAATTGATGGGATAAGAAAAGTGTCCAAAATAACAACATAAACTTGTGCATCTATTGAAGATGTAATGACAGCCATCTCCCCAGTGCCTTTACCTGACATGCAGCCCTATATCATCAATGACTGGGGAAATTTGCATGTTCTCTTCAGGCAGTCATCTATATAAATCTCATTGGAACAGCACCAAACAGAAGTTCCAGCTTCATCACCTTGCCCAATGCAGATTCATGATTCATCACTGAATATGACTTTCATTTTGTCATCCATAATTGCTTTTCCTTAGCCCATTGTAATCTTGTTTTTTTGTTCTGTTTAGGTGTTAATGATGGCTTTCGTTTAGCTTTTCTGTATGTAAATCCCATTTGCTTTAGGCAGCTTCTTACAGTTCGGTCACAGACGTTGACTCCAGTTTCCACCCATCCGTTCCTCATTTGTTTTGTGCATTTCCTCTTTTGGAGACATATTGCTTTAAGTTTCCAGTCTTGACGCTTTGATGTCTTCCTTGGTCTACCAGTATGTTTGCCTTTAACCCCTCTGTGACCTTAGACGTACTATCCCGTCGAGGTGCCCTGGGCTTATCTGACCCTGGACGGGATAGTACGTCATAGCCGATCGGCCGCGCTCACGGGGGGAGCGCGGCCGATCGCGGCCGGGTGTCAGCTGCTTATCGCAGCTGACATCCGGCACTATGTGCCAGGAGCGGTCACGGACCGCCCCCGGCACATTAACCCCTGGCACACCGCGATCAAAGATGATCGCGATGTGCCGGCGGTGCAGGGAAGCACCGCGCAGGGAGGGGGCTCCCTGCGGGCTTCCCTGAGCCCCCCGCAGCAACGCGATGTGATCGCGTTGCTGCGAGGGTCTCCTCACCTCCCTCCCTGCTCGAGCCCCGGATCCAAGATGGCCGCGGATCCGGGTCCTGCAGGGAGGGAGGTGGCTTCACAGAGCCTGCTTAGAGCAGGCACTGTAAAGGCTGCAGCGCTGCATGTCAGATCAGTGATCTGACAGAGTGCTGTGCAAACTGTCAGATCACTGATCTGTGATGTCCCCCCCTGGGACAAAGTAAAAAAGTAAAAAAAAAATTTTCCAAATGTGTAAAAAAAATAAAAAAAAATATTCCAAAATAATGAAAAAAAAAAAAAAAATATTATTCCCATAAATACATTTCTTCATCTAAATAAAAAAAAAAAAAAACAATAAAAGTACACATATTTAGTATCGCCGCGTCCGTAACGACCCGACCTATAAAACTGTCCCACTAGTTAACCCCTTCAGTAAACACCGTAAGAAAAAAAAAAAAAAAAAAAAACGAGGCAAAAAAACAACGCTTTATTATCATACCGCCGAACAAAAAGTGGAATAACACGCGATCAAAAGGACAGATATAAATAACCATGGTACCGCTGAAAGCGTCATATTGTCCCGCAAAAAAAGAGCCGCCATACAGCATCATCAGCAAAAAAATAAAAAAGTTATAGTCCTGAGAATAAAGCGATGCAAAAATAATTATTTTTTCTGTAAAATAGTTTTTATCGTATAAAAGCACCAAACCATAAAAAAATGATATAAATGAGGTATCGCTGTAATCGTACTGACCCGAAGAATAAAACTGATTTATCAATTTTACCAAACGCGGAACGGTATAAACGCCTCCCCCAATAGAAATTCATGAATAGCTGGCTTTTGGTCATTCTTCCTCACAAAAATCGGAATAAAAAGCGATAAAAAAATGTCACGTGCCCAAAAATGTTTTCAATAAAAACGTCAACTCGTCCCGCAAAAAACAAGACCTCACATGACTCTGTGGACCAAAATATGGAAAAATTATAGCTCTCAAAATGTGGTATTGCAAAAAATATTTTTTGCAATAAAAAGGGTATTTCAGTGTGTGACGGCTGCCAATCATAAAAATCCGCTAAAAAACTCGCTATAAAAGTAAATCAAACCCCCCTTCATCACCCCCTTAGTTAGGGAAAAATAAAAAAAAATGTATTTATTTCCATTTTCCCATTAGGGCTAGGGTTAGGGCTAGGGTTAGGGCTAGGGTTAGGGTTAGGGCTAGGGTTAGGGTTGGGGCTACAGTTAGGGTTGGGGCTAAAGTTAGGGTTAAGATTACATTTACAGTTGGGAATAGGGTTGGGATTAGGGTTAGGGGTGTGTCAGGGTTAGAGGTGTGGTTAGGGTTACCGTTGGAATTAGGGTTAGGGGTGTGTTTAGATTAGGGTTTCAGTTATAATTGGGGGGTTTCCACTGTTTCAGCACATCAGGGGCTCTCCAAACATGACATGGCGTCCGATCTCAATTCCAGCCAATTCTGCGTTGAAAAAGTAAAACAGTGCTCCTTCCCTTCCGAGCTCTCCTGTGTGCCCAAACAGGGGTTTACCCCAACATATGGGGTATCAGCGTACTCAGGACAAATTGGACAACAACTTTTGTGGACCAATTTCTCCTGTTACCCTTGGGAAAATACAAAACTGGGGGCTAAAAATTAATTTTTGTGGGAAAACAAAAAGATTTTTTATTTGCATGGCTCTGCGTTATAAACTGTAGTGAAATACTTGGGGGTTCAAAGCTCTCACAACACATCAAGATGAGTTCCTTAGGGGGTCTACTTTCCAAAATGGTGTCACTTGTGGGGGGTTTCTACTGTTTAGGTACATTAGGGGCTCTGCAAACGCAATGTGACGCCTGCAGACCATTCCATCTAAGTCTGCATTCCAAATGGCGCTCCTTCCCTTCCGAACCCTCCCATGCGCCCAAACGGTGGTTCCCCCCACACATATGGGGTATCAGCGTACTCAGGACAAATTGGACAACAACTTTTGGGGTCCAATTTCTCCTGTTACCCTAGGGAAAATACAAAACTGGGGGCTAAAAAATAATTTTTGTGGGAAAAAAATTTTGTTTTATTTTTATGGCTCTGCATTATAAACTTCTGTGAAGCCCTTGGTGGGTCAAAGTGCTCACCACACATCCAGATAAGTTCCTTAGGGGGTCTACTTTCCAAAATGGTGTCACTTGTGGGGGGTTTCTACTGTTTAGGCACATCAGTGGCTCTCCAAACGCAACATGGCGTCCCATCTCAATTCCTGTCAATTTTGCATTGAAAAGTCAAACGGCGCTCCTTCCCTTCCGAGCTCTCCCATGCGCCCAAACAGTGGTTTACTGCCACATATGGGGTATCAGCGTACTCAGGACAAATTGGACAACAACTTTTGAGGTCCAATTTCTTCTCTTACCCTTGGAAAAATAAAAAATTGGGGGCAAAAATATAATTTTTGTGAAAAAATATGATTTTTTATTTTTACGGTTCTGCATTATAAACTTCTGTGAGCACTTGGTGGGTCAAAGTGCTCACCACACCTCTAGATAAGTTCCTTAGGGGGTCTACTTTCCAAAATGGTGTCACTTGTGGGGGGTTTCAATGTTTAGGCACATCAGTGGCTCTCCAAACGCAACATGGCGTCCCATCTCAATTTCTGTCAATTTTGCATTGAAAAGTCAAACTGCGCTCCTTCCCTTCCGAGCTCTCCCATGCGCCCAAACAGTGGTTTACTGCCACATATGGGGTATCAGCGTACTCAGGACAAATTGGACAACAACTTTTTGGGTCCAATTTCTCCTGTTACCCTTGGTAAAATAAAACAAATTGGAGCTGAAGTAAATTTTTTGTGTAAAAAAGTTAAATGTTCATTTTTATTTAAACATTCCAAAAATTCCTATTAAACACCTGAAGGGTTAATAAACTTCTTGAATGTGGTTTTGAGCACCTTGAGGGGTGCAGTTTTTAGAATGGTGTCACACTTGGGCATTTTCTATCATATAGACCCCTCAAAATGACTTCAAATGAGACGTGGTCCCTAAAAAAAAATGGTGTTGTAAAAATGAGAAATTGCTGGTCAACTTTTAACCCTTATAACTCCCTAACAAAAAAAAAAATTGGTTCCAAAATTATGCTGATGTAAAGGAGACATGTGGGAAATGTTACTCATTAAGTATTTTGTGTGACATATCTCTGTGATTTAATTGCATAAAAATTCAAAGTTTGAAAATTGCGAAATTTTCAAAATTTTCGCCAAATTTCCGTTTTTTTCACAAATAAACGCAGGTACTATCAAAGAAATTTTACCACTATCATGAAGTACAATATGTCACGAGAAAACAATGTCAGAATCACCAGGATCCGTTGAAGCGTTTCGGAGTTATAACCTCATAAAGGGACAGTGGTCAGAATTGTAAAAATTGGCCTGGTCATTAACGTGCAAACCACCCTTGGGGGTAAAGGGGTTAACAACCTTCCCAAGTTGTTTGTATTTGGTCCAGATTTTAGATACAGATGACTGTGAACAACCAACATTTTGTGCAACATTACATGATGATTTGCACTCTTTTAAGGTGTTTGATAATCCTCTCTTTTGTTTCAATTGACATCTCTCGCATTGGAGCCATGATTCAGGTCAGTCCACTTGGTGCAACAGCTCTCCAAGGTGTGATCACTCCCTTTTCGATGCAGACTAACGAGCAGATCTAATTTAATACAGGTGTTATTTTGGGGGTATGAAAATTTACAGGGTGATTCCATAATTTTTCCCCTATCCTAAGTTAAAAAAAGTAACCATTACTGACTACCACATTTTTTGTTCTTGATTTCTTTTAGTGTTTCTTAAAGCCAGAAAGTTGCCATTTGAAATTACTTTAGTTTTGTGCCATGTCTGTGATCTGCTTTAATTTCTACAAAATTAAACAACTGAATGAACATCCTCCAAGGCCGATGATTCCATAATTTTTGCCAGGGGTTGTAGCTGAATGCAGCTTTCTCAAGCTGTCCAACAGACCAAAAAAAAAAAAAATGGAGAAAAAGGTGCACAACCCTCTCTGGTCCATGAACCTCTTCCACTTTCCCAAACTTCTGGGGTAACTGGAACTCCTTTTTTCACAAAAACACTAAGGAAGCCCCAATTTTCCAGGTATGGCATGCCTTCAAGGCTTTTGCTTTGGGAATTCTTGCAGTGGCTGTAGAGCACCTAAGACGACTACATGCACCCAAGGAGGAGGCGCGCACAGCCACAGTGGCATGAAGGCTCCAGTATTTCCAAAATCCTTCAGCGGAAGCTAGATCTGCCACTCAGACCTATTCCCTACTGCCCCGAGATCAGATACTGATTAGGTGTTTCCTATATGGTGAACAGATAATCAGATCCGTCAAGAGAGTGCGATTGGTGCTTATAGCTGAGGGTGTTATAACATTTCAAGCCCTAAAAAAGGAATTTAATCTCCCTAATAATCTATTTTGTTTTCCACCGCTCAAACATGCCCTTCTGACCCAGGTCCACAATGCCACATGTAAGGTACTTTAGAAGACTTCTCCATAGATAAGATGACATGAAGACACACTGAATATTTCCATTTTTCATGATGTCTTACTAGACAGGATTTCTAAACCAGCACATGCTCAGAAAAAGAGCAGGTGTGTGGAAGATGTTGGAGCCATATTGGATGAGCAGTGGTATTTCTTTCTGGATACAACCCAAATTATTCCTTCCCAGTTACTACGAAAGGGCCACATAATTCTATATCCTCCACCGATCTTCTACCACTGCTAGGCTTCACAAGTTTGGACTGAAACCTCAGATTTGTACCCTAAATGCCACAGGACTCCAGGAACCTTTTTCTATCTTTTATGGGACTGCCCAGAGATCAGGGGCTATTGGGCCAAAGTATTGACACTTCTGCATGACAAGATGGGAGTGCCCATCACAGATGACCCAAAGTCTTGTCTTCTGTGTATAGTCACAGAACTCTGTCTGGTCACAACAGATAGTTTCTTGGTCAAAAGTGTTCTGTCCATTGCTAGGAAATGAGAGTCCAGATATTTGAAGTCCCAAAGAATTCCTAATGTTCTTGACTGTAAATCAGCAATAAATCTGTCACTTGCTTTAAAAAAAAAAAAAAAAAAAAAATTATCTGTACTCAGAGATTTCCTTGACAAGTTTGATAAGATATGTCATAGGCGGACCAATACTCCGGGCGCTGATTATTACTGCCTGGAATACTGGCCGGACTCAAATATACCATCTATTTCACATTTTTTCCTTTAAATATACGCTACCGTTCAAAAGTTTAGGGTCACCCAGACAATTTTGTGTTTTCCATGCACGCTCATACTTTTATTAATCAAATGAGTTGCCAAATGAATTGAAAATCTAGTCCAGACTGACAAGGTTCGACAAAAAGATTTTTATTTGAAATAATTTTCTTTTCTCCTTCAAATTTTGCTTTCGTCAAAGAATGCTCCCTTTGCAGCAATTACAGCATTGCAGACCTTTGGCATTCTAGCAGTTAATTTGCTGAGGTAATCTGGAGAAATTTCACCCCATGCTTCCAGAAGCCTCTCCCACAAGTTGGTGTGGCTTGATGGGCACTTTTTGGCACCATACGGTCAAGCTGCTCCAACAACAGCTCAGTGGGGTTGAGATCTGGTGACTGCGCTGGCCACTCCATTACAGAATACCAGCTGCCTGCTTCTTCCCTAAATAGTTCTTGCATAATTTGGAGGTGTGCTTTGGGTCATTGTCCTGTTGTAGGATGAAATTGGCTCCAATCAAGTGTTGCCCACATGGTATGGCATGGCGTTGCAAAATGGAGTGATAGCCTTCCTTATTCAATATCCCTGTTACCTTGTACAAATCTCCCACTTTACCAGCACCAAAGCAACCTCAGACCATCACATTACCTCCACCATGCTTGACAGATGGCGTCAGGCACTCTTCCAGCATCTTTTCAGTTCTGCGTCCCACAAATGTTCTTCTGTGTGATCCAAACACCTCAAACTTGGGTCTGTCCATAACACTTTTTTCCAATTTTCCTCTGTCCAATGTCTGTGTTCTTTTGCCCATATTAATCTTTTCCTTTTATTAGCCAGTCTCACATTTGTTTTTTCTTTGCCATTCTGCCCTGAAGGCCAGCATCCCGGAGTCACCTCTTCACTATAGACGTTGACACTGGCGTTTTGCGTGTACTATTTAATGAAGCCGCCAGTTGAGGACATGAGGCGTCGATTTCTCAAACTACAGACTCTAATGTACTTGTCTTGTTGCTCAATTGTGCAGCGGGGCCTCACACTTCTCTTTCTACTCTGGTTAGAGCCTGTTTGCGCTCTCCTCTGAAGGGAGTAGTACACACCGTCGTAGGAAATCTTCAGTTTCTTGGCAATTTCTCGCATGGAATAGCCTTAATTTCTAAGAACAAGAATAGACTGTCGAGTTTCACATGAAAATGCTTTTTTTTCTGGCCATTTTGAGAGTTTAATGGAACCAACAAATGTAATGCTCCAGATTCTCAACTAGCTCAAAGGAAGGTCAGATTTATAGGTTCTCTAATCAGCCAAACTGTTTTCAGCTGTGCTAACATACTTGCAGAAGGGTTTTGAAGGGTATTCTAACCATCCATTAGCCTTCTTACACAGTTAGCAAACACAAAGTACCATAAGAACACTGGAGTGATGGTTGTTGGAAATGGGCCTCTATACACCTATGAAGATATTGCATTACAAACCAGACGTTTGCAGCTAGAATAGTCATTTACCACATTAACAATGTATAGAGTGTATTTCTGAATTCATTTAATGTTAGCTTCATAGCAAAAAACTGTGCTTTTCTTTCAAAATAAGGACATTTCTAAGTGACCCTAAACTGTTGAACGGTAGTGTATACATTGTACTATTTTGGACAAAGTTGGAGCACTTAAGACCCCTATAGACACCCAAGTGTGAACGAGACTCACTATGCACAGCTGAAAGGTTTATTAGTTCTTTTTTTTAGATTTGTCTACATTGCTAAGGCTACATCAGCCACACACCTACTAATAAAGACTTGTTTCAACACTGTGTACTTCGGTGACTCACTCTTTAGTTGGAGAGGTCTTTTGAACTCCATGTTTCAATTATTTTGCCCTCCTCAGGAAAAGTATGTTTAATGTATACATGATAGATAACTCCTTTTTTTCTTTAATTCTTACAACGCAGACATAATAAAATCCCAGGACGGTATACAGTAGCGACCTGTTTCTTAAAGGGAATCTGTCACCAGAATTTTGCTACCCAATCTGAGAGCAGCATAATGTAGGAAAAGAGACCACGATTCCAGTGATGCGCCACTTACTAGTCTGCTTGCTGTTCATTTGATACAATCTGCTGTTTTATCTAGCAGTTCTCTGAATGCGGAGCTCTGTATAACCCCGCCCACACCACTGATTGGCAGCCTTCTGTGTACACTGTGCATGGGCAGAAAGCTGTCTATCAATGGTATGGGCAGGGTTATACACTGCTCATAAATATGAGGACTATATGGTAGAAGGTTTGCTAGTCCTCTAGTGCTCCTCTCCTGGCTGAAAAAACAGTGATTTTATCAAAACTGCACTAAGCAGCAAAGTAAGTGATACATCACTGGAGTCAGGGTCTCTGTCTCTACATTATACTGCTCTCTGATTATGTAACAAAAACTTACACTTTCACATGAAAATGATTATAGTGAAGCACTCTGCAGTACAATCATTTTCTAACACACTCTATTAGTGACTTTAGCCGAGAACACGCAGTATGGAGCCTGAAGTCTATGCTACTAGCTACACTAAATGTGGCAACAAACTTCTGCCACTAGGCTACCATATTCAGGGTGGGTGCGAGTTCCATATGCTAAGAGCGGCAAGAACGCTGCCTTGTTGGGTGTAGTCGGCAGCACAGACTTCGAGCGGTTTGTATTCCGGGTTATCAGAAAAAAACGCCAATAGAGTGATTTGTATAAATGATTATTATACCGCACTGTCATGCGCTCTAATCATTTTCGTGTGAAAGTGTAGGTCCGCTTTAACGCTATTTGGAATATTAACAATTTCTTACCCCTTGCTTTGGGTCTGTATGAAGACTCCCACCCGCGTGTCCATGCCAGCACGTTCTTACGTGAGTGGAAGGTAAACCGGAGAGCACCTGTATCATAGACATAAGAATGCCGAACACGTCACTACATATTAAAGGCTCAATATCATTTCAGTGCATAGAAAGATCGGCCTCCAACAGCTTTATGGCTGATGGACTGTATGTACAGAGCGATGTAGGCCACCAGGAGATATAACATCTAGATTAGGACTCCATCTTGTGCTGTTCGCAGAGCTGTCACAGTTATTATGTATTATTTCCAGTGTATATCAGTGACACCAGAGCTTCTATTAAGCCACCATTGGCTGCAAAAAAACTACAGATCAGCCGCCGGGAATATCACTTACTTGTAAATGAGTCGTCACAATAAATGCATGATATAACATTACATTTCCTAATACCAAAAAGGTTTCTAACCAATGATGGAACCATGACACGATTGAAACCTTAAAGAGAACCAGTCATGTCTCCAGACGTCACCAACCTGCAGCCAGTTGGCTCTGTGCGGATACGCTGCAGAGCCGGCTGTCAGTCGTAGCGCGGGGGGCGTTTACAGCCGCCACTCCCTATACACTGAGCCACGCCTCTAGGACTGAAAGCCGGAGAAATACAATCAATTTCCTCCTGGTAACTTTCAGTGCGGCGGCCACACCGCTTTAGAAGGCTTTTTACCTGCAGATTAACACCATATGTGCAGGCTAATAGCATTTGGGGACATGACATGTTCCCTCTAAAGGGAATCTGTCACCAGATTTTTGTTGTCCCATCTGAGAGCAGCATAAAGTAGGGGCAGAGACCCTGGTTCCAGAGGTGTGTCACTTACTGGGTTTCCTGCTGTAGTTTTGATAAAACACTTATTTATCTGCTACTCTGCTAGAGCCCTCAGTGAGGAGCTCCTGCCATGTAGTCCTCCATATCCATGAGCTCTGGCTAGACCCACCACCACCACTGACTGGCAGCTTTCTGCCTATGCACAGTGTACACAGAAAGCGGTCAATTGATAGTGCGGATATGACTAGACTGATCTCATCAATGAGAAGACTAGCAGATAAAATAGTGAAATAAAGCCACAGCAAGGAACCCATTAATTGACCCAGTGCTGGAATCAGGGTCTCTGTCTCTATTTTATGCTGCTCTTAAATTGAGAAGCAAAAACTTAATGTAGTTCCTAAAAGGGAATGTCACCATCATCAATAGTTATCATACCCTTTCTGAATGGGAGCAGTGTGATCTGCCTGCATCCTCTATACATGGACACGCAATGTATCTAGATTTATACTTTATTTTAGGTCTGTATCAATCAGATCATAACATCAAGTAATTATCATACTTTATTTTTTTGCTTTTTCCTAGTGACTGAAAAATTATTCATTATGCAAAATGATGCAGGATAATGAGAGAAAGCTCTCAGGGTGCTACCCATCTCATCTCCCCGCTGCCAACACAGAAAGAAACTATTAATACCTTTGCTGGATCTAACAAGTGGCATGAATGGTCTTTCCCCCATATACACCACGAGGTCCGTCTTGGGATCGGGTGTAGGACCTGTGGAAAGAAGGAAGGGCAGGTTAAGGCAAAAGACAATAAGGACTCTTCAAAGAATAGGGCTTTTATGTTTTCTGATGCCCAGGAGGAAAACACAACCTAGGAAGCTGAAACTGCGCCAGGAGAACATAGGCAGCAGGTGTAAAGCAAATGAAAAACAAACATTAAAAATGCAGAATGACAAAGGGACCTTTCTAGCGCTGCAGCGACTGCGTCCCTAGACAGCGGCAGCCTTTGCTTCTTTGTTTCTCCAAATCCCACTCCATTTCTCAGAGTCTCTCTCCCTTATGTTACCAGACAAAAGATTGTGGGCAACAGATAATACACTTCTGGCCAAAACATTTAAAGGGATCCTGCCAGCTCGGAGATTCTGCCCAACCTGCGGGTAGTGTGTGATAGAGCAGGAGAAGCGGATATTGGCCGATCGGAGAACTTGCAGCCGCTCCTAGTGATTGACAGCTGCACAGGGATGACTGTCTGTCCCTGGTTAGGACCACCCATGGACTTCTGTGCCGGGGCGTAGAGCAGGGAATTCAATGCCTGCAACGCACATTAGGCTACAGTCACACAGAAATGGGAATTTTTACACCGGAGAAACCAACTGTTTGTATCCATGCGACATCCAAAGACGATCTGATCTTTTCCTTATTCCTTGACTCTTAATCATGGATCAGTGAAAGATGGATGGAGCATTCAACTAAGTGCAGGCGCTGGGCAGGTTAATTGTGTCTTTTTTTTCTCGTGACAGGTTCCCTTTAATTCGGTAGTTTGAGCCGCCAAAAAGATGAGAATTGGACTCAGAGTCTCACAGAACCGTTTTTAAAAGGTACAATGTGTACATGGATCAATGAAATTGTATGGGTCTGTGTGGTGTCCATTTAAAAAAGCAAAACAAAAAAATAGCACACAGACATGTACAATGGTGGGTGCGAGTGTCCCCTTATACAGAATCTTTTACCACAAGCCTATGTATCAATCCTTCAAGCGCCACTTGCTCTTTAAAGGGAACCTATTGCCATGAAAATGCCGTCCAATCTGCAGGCACCATGTTATAAAGCAGGGGGAACCATGGAGATTGATATATAGTTTTCTGGAAAAGAGTCAGGATAACTTGTGTTTTATTCACTTATACCTGGGCGGCCCTATCAGTGACTGACAGCTACGTCTGTATAAGTGTGCACATAGCGATAGCCGTCAGTCGCTGATAGGATTTTGGGTCCAGTGTCAACTCCTCTCCAGAAACATAAGTACTGAGCACACTGGGCCAGGGTCTGCTGTCCAAGCTCCTAAAGCCCCCGTCACACATAGCGAGATCGCTAGCAAGATCGCTGTTGAGTCACAAGTTTTGTGACGCAACAGCGACCTCAGTAGCGATCTCGCTATGTGTGACACGTAGCAGCGACCAGGCCCCTGCTGCGAGATCGCTGGTCGTGTCGGAATGGCCTGGACCTTTTTTTGATCGTTGAGGTCCCGCTGGGTAGCACACATCGCTGTGTTTGACACCTTACCAACGACCTCGTTGACAGGACGTCCCTCATTGAGGTCTGTTAATCGTCATGAAATAACTGCCATGTGACATCGTTGTACAGGTCGCCGCTGCGTCGTTGGGGAGATCTCACAGTTTGACATCTCACCAGCGACCACATAGCGACGCAGCAACGATCCCTGACAGGTCGTATCGTTGTCGGGATCGCTGTAGCGTCGCTAAGTGTGACGGGGCCTTTAGAAACATGCTGTACATTATGTAAGATAAAAGCTCTCACAGTGGGAGAACAACGGCATATACAAACAGCAAGTCAATCGTAAACTTTCTTACTTTCAGGCTGCCTAGTTAAAGCAATTTTAGACTATAAGAATACTGCTTTCCATATTTTTCCTCGATAATTTTGCTTATCCTGAGCTTTTAATGAAATTTATTAAAATGTGATTTTTAACCACCATCGCATTTTTAAAGTTCACCTCTCACTCCAATAGCTGCCTGGAGTAAGGTTTCTCCTAACAAAGTTATCCAAGGCATCAGGGACTTCCTCAATAAGCTCTTTATTGGTTACATAATACACAACGTAAAAGCATATTTTGGCCAAAAGCGGCCTTTATCCAGCCCCAGAGAAGAGAAAACAGACTTATATGCCTAAATTTCCCAAAACAATTGCATTTTTCCCCTGTAATTTTAATGCTCGTGGAATATTCACCCCATCTTCCAGTTCGCTATGTGGTAACATGAACTGTGTAATTCAAAAGTACAACTCTTCCCATCAAAAACAAGCCCTCAAACGTCTAAGTGGACGGAACAAAAAAAAAAAAGAAAAAAAAAAAAAAAAAGAGAAGCTCTTGTTACAAGGGGGAGATTAAAACGCAAAAACGGATATTGGCTTTGTCACGAAAGTTTACGGTTAAGACCTGTGATAGTTCGGTGCCTTGTTGAAAATTTTGCATTGGGGCCCACAAGCTTTAAATGACTCCTCTCTATAGGCAACCAGTACTGAAAGAATAGGAGCGGTGTTATATTTGTATGAAACCAACCTCCTCTCGAGTCCCAGCTACAGTATCAGTGTGAGACAGGGGGCTCATCCGAGGATGCCGCAGCGGGTGTACGCCCTGATAACGCTCCGCTCTGCAGTTTCCTCCCCAGCTTACTGCACACATGGTTGGTAACATGATAACATTGTAGGTACAAACAAGAAGGCCCCGTAAGTGTGTGCCGTGTTTTATTCTCCACTGTGTGGCTTCCGTCTCGGTGGCATTCTGTCTTTATACCCTACGGTGCTACTGCCCTAATACGTGGGGTTAACTAGAAGGTTTTACAGTGGCTCAAACTTTAAAGGGACAGTCTCATCTTATTAAATGAGTAAAAACAAGCAACTTTTAAATGTACCTCTTAGGCACTGTTCACATGGATCCAGTATTAACAACACTGGATACAATACAAAGAGAAAACTGTAGCCACGCTATGGTTTCTGTTTTGCACCCACTTTTGTTCCATTTCTAACAGATCCGTTGTTACTAGAGGGGTCTCTGAACACCTCCACTGGTTTTTGAGCAGAGACCAGAGGGTATGTATGCGTTACACTGTACATACCTCCAGCCTCGCTCTCCATACACTTGTATAGAACGAGGCTGCGCCCCGACTAATGATACCGCCATCAAGTGGGCGTGGCCAACTAGAGGGTGGGCCGCAACTCAACACTACAAGTGTATGGAAGCGAGGCCATGCCCACTGGACGAGGGCATATATACCGGAAACATACCCTCCGGTCTCGGCTCAAAAAACGGCGAATCCCCACAGCACAGAGTGTGCGCTGGGAGGATTCCTAAGGCTATGTACACACGTTGCAGATTTTGGTGCGGATCTGACGCTGCAGATCTGCAGCTGTTTTCCATGCATTGTATAGTACCATGTAAACGTATGTATATTCCGCAGCATGTCGATTCTTTGTGCAGATTCCGCAGCGGTTTACACCTGCTCCTCAATAGGATGTTGCAGGTGTAAAACCGCAGGTGGAATCCGCACAAAAACAGCGGTAAATCCGCGGTTTATCTGTGGATTTTGCAAAAACGGTGCAGAAAAATCCACACACCAATCCACAACGTGTGCACATAGCCCAAGTCTGCAGCCATAGAGAGTGACTGCAGACTTATCGTTTGGACAGGAAAACTCCTTTAAAGGGAACCTGTCACCCCGAAAATCCGGGGTGAAGTAAGCCCACCGGCATCAGGGGCTTATCTGCAGCATTCTGTAATGCTGTAGATAAGCCCCCATTGTAACCTGAAAAAGGAGAAAAAGACGTTAGATTATACTCACCCAGGGGCAGTCCCGCTGCTGGTCTGGTCGGATGGGCGTCTCTGGTCCGCTGCGGCGCCTCCTATCTTCTTTCCATGACGTCCTCTTCTGATCTTCAGCCACGGCTCTGGCGCAGGCGTACTTTGCTCTGCCCTGTTGAGGGCAGAGGATAGTACTGCAGTGCGCAGGCGCCGGAAAGGTCAGAGGCCCGGCGCCTGCGCACTGCAGTACTTTGTCTGCCCTCAACAGGGCAGAGCAAAGTACGCCTGCGCCGGAGCCGTGGCTGAAGATCAGAAGAGGACGTCTTGTAATGAAGATAGGAGGCGCCGGAGCGGACCAGAGACGCCCATCCGACCTGACCAGCAGCGGGACCGCCCCTGGGTGAGTATAATATAACGTCTTTTTCTCCCTTTTCAGGTTACATCGGGGGCTTATCTACAGCATTACAGAATGCTGTAGATAAGCCCCTGATGCCGGTGGGCTTTCCTCACCCCGGATTTTCGGGGTGACAGGTTCCCTTTAAATAAGGTGGATCTGTTTGCTGTTTTATTGGTTGGACAAAAAAAAAAAAAAAAGTGTTGTGCGCACATATTTTTGTTCCAGCTTAAAAAACAAACAAACACACAAAAAAAGATAGCAGCTAAAAATGAGGCAAATGCATGACAACTTTATGGATCCAAGAATAACTAGTGGTCATGGGAACAAAGCCATATTAAAAGTCCTGTTTGTTCTCCAGAATGGAGGGATCTTTATTTATGTGGTATACTTCTCATTACCAAAGTTACAGACCACCTCAGAAGTGGCTAATTTTTTAGTCAAGGAACAAGCTATTCCTTGCGAGCTGTTCAGTATATGGCTTACAAGCACTACTCTGAAGATGGCCGACTCGCTGGATGCGAAGAGGAGTCTCCGTGCCCCTACATTGCAGCATAAGACAGCGCACAATGGGGGCCAGGGGCTCAGCCACACCGGTGAGCTGAGATATCAATCTTCAGCAGTGTATCACCCCCCAAAAAGGCAGGAGGCCCGTAGAGAGGCGCACTCCTGAAGACAACCCCTGCTCACCACTCCCCAGGTTAGTGCAGTATAGAGGACTTATCAAGTAAAACCAAACCTGACAGATCCACATTACAGAAGTCAGGGTGATTTACTGGAAAATGTATCATACGAGATTTGTCATGGCTGCTATAAAAACCGAATCTGCAGCGCAGGGGTAACCAGGCCCCATGCCTGTCTCCAGTCCGGTCTATAACCGTGGGTGTGCCGCAGGCGTGACAATCTCAGATCCTGTCCGACCCTGGTAAAAATGCTGTTTCAGTATAGGAGTCACATTTCAGAGGAATCTGCTTTATAAGCGCCATTTCCAGCACTGGCCAAGTAGTGACAACGATAAAGCACGTTGCAAAAATCAGAATCTGTTGGTTCTTTTGTGACTCGCTTGTCACAGTTGCGGTCACAATGGGATTATTAAAGGGAACCTGTCACCCCCCCCCAACCCCCAGGCGTTTTTAACTAAAAGAGCCACCTTGTGCAGCACTAATGCTGCATTCTGTCCAGCTGGCTCTTATATTTGGGGTCCCTTCCAACGCTGAAATATTTGTTTTTATAATTTGCCCGCCATACCTGTAGTCTGTCTTGGGGGGCATGTCTTTTCCCCCCGGACACAAACGCCTCCCAGCCGTCACTCAGGGCCTCAGTGTGCCGCCTCCTCTGCAGTCATTAACGTCCCCGGCGCCTGCCCTGTTTTTTTTCGGGCATGCGCAGTTTGCGCTGCCCTTTGACTCCCATTACATGATGGGAACTTACAGCGCAGGCGCCGAGGACGTTAATGAAGACAGAGGAGGCATTCATTGCGGCTGCCAATATCAGACTGCAGGGACACACCCCATTGACAAGGAAAAAAAAAAAAAACACCTAGCGGTCAGCTTGTTCATAAAATTCAAGGATGAATAACAGAGGAATGGAACAACTCACAGCTGCATGAGAAAATGTTCACTGAAGCAGACACCACAGGGGCAAGGATGGGTCCGCTTCATGTTTTGGCTGGTGCCAGTCTCCCGGATAGAAGGCGGCTATACTCTATTCTGACCGACTCCCCAATAAAACTCCTGGCTCCTATAATAACAGGAGGGAACACAGCCTATCGCACCTCCGCAATCGTTAAGGATTTAAAGGACATCAGGACGAGATCAAATTCTCTTGTTGTTCTGAAAGACAAGTCTACAAAGTTTAGGACATGGCCATTTTTGTGGAGGTCATATTCCCTGCAGAGATTTCTGTGCCAAAATGGAGACAAAAAGACGTATTCCTCTACGGAGGGAACATGGACGGCGAATGCAACCTTGTGTAAACCGCTGCGTACAGAAGGTGCCTGATGAGAATGGCTTCTTCGGTTAATCCTCAGTCCCCGCTGCTTTCTTCCCCAGCGTCCTTCTTCTCCATGAACAATGCAATGGAGTATCATGCTCACAGTAGTGGCCGCCATCCTCCAGGAAGCATCAAATTTGTTTTATTGTAGCAAGCAACGCATCTGAGAAGCCCTGGCCTCGGATCCCCTGCTGCTTACCATTACGAAGGAAATTGAGATGTGAAAGCGGGATCACAGACTGTGTTATTCCTCAATTATCCTCCCAACACATGGTCAGCCAAGGCCCCTTTAATGTGTCCATGGGAGTTATTATTGCTTCCTGTTGTAATAAAGTGGAGGGAGCACTGAGAAGAAGAACGTCAGGCTGTGCCACTTAATTTACTAAATGGTATTTCTGTGCCATATTGTGGCTTTGTCTAATAAGGCCATTTCTGCACTTATTTACAATGTATTCCTTCCTTACAGCTAAAGCCGGGCTTGTCATCACTGAGCCGATCTCCGGAGATTGGTGTCCAATAACGTTCAGCACCCAGATATCGCACCTCCAGGGTGCAGTGGCTAAGACGCAACGTCCTAAGATGCATGTAAAGAAGCTGCGGAGACACCATCACGTGTTTCTCGACGCAAGCAGTGAATAGCCAGGCCTTTCCCCGGGAAGGGCAGCATCCTATGAAGGAAAGCCACCTATGCCAAGCATGGTATCCATCCACAGACAGCTGTTTCGGGGTTTTGCCCCTCATCAGTGTGGAGTAGGAATCTGGCTATTAGGAGCAGTGCCTAGTAAAAAGGCTATAAAGGCACAGATGATTGGCCTCGGGGAGACCAAAACATCCAACACCGCGGAGACACCATCACATGTTTCTCAACGCAGCTGTCTGTGGATGGATACCATGCTTGGCATAGGTGGCTTTCCTTCATAGGATGCTGCCCTTCCCGTGGTTGTTCCTTCCCGGGGAAAGGCCTGGCTATTCACTGCTTGCGTCGAGAAACACGTGATGGTGTCTCCGCAGCTTCTTTACATGCATCTGCATATTTCCCATAAGGGATGGGGGCAGTGTTCTGGAATCACTGCGTTGAGAAACACGTGATGGTGTCTCCGCGGTGTTGGATGTTTTGGTCTCCCCGAGGCCAATCATCTGTGCCTTTATTGCAACGTCCTAAGAGTCACAGCACTACAAAGGCCGCATGGATCTGCAGAAAACACCCGCCATTAGCAATAAGGAAGCCCTGTATATTCACTTCTACTGATGCAGCAGAAAGCAGCCGAGACTTTTCGGAAGGGGCTTCCTAGCAGCCACACCCTGGATAGATGCTGAGCTTTACGTGGGACCCTAGTAGCTGTGCAAAGCTATGCAGAAACCAGGACCACCGACATTTCTGGAGTATAAGAAGAAGTCCTGCACAATTACACAACCACAATCACTTCAGGCTACATGCGGTATAATAACTGGACATCTGAAACCATGAACATCCACGGTACAGTACAATAAATAATAATAAATAATCTTTATTTTTATATAGCGCTAACATATTCCACAGCGCTTTACAGTTTGCACACATTATCATCGCTGTCCCCGTTGGGGCTCACAATCTAAATTCCCTATCAGTGTCTTTGGAATGTGGGAGGAAACCGGAGTAGCCGGAGGAAACCCACACAAACACGGAGAGAACATACAAACTCTTTGCAGATGTTGTCCTTGGTGGGGTTTGAACCCAGGACTCCAGCGCTGCAAGGCTGCTGTGCTACTGCATGTGATCAGGCTTATAAATCATGTGCTGCTGACCCCGGGCCACGATACCGAACCTGCACTCTACATGACGGATGTGCATTATTGCCACAAATGCCATCCTCTGGAATAACCTTGCTTACAAGGAACCCTGGCCTTAAATCTGCATTTCACATTAATTTCTTATGGCTCCATGCACATTTACATTGCGGATTGTTTCCACCCGATGCGCTGTATGTAGGATAGCGCTGGCCCATAGCAACGTTCACTGGATTTCTATCCGGTTTGATGGAATTTGCAACAGTCGCCAATGCAGAGGCGAGCACTGGTGGCTCACTTTTAATGGTTGGCCATTTTTGGGTATATTTTTCCTTTTACTTAAATGCATGTATTTTCTGCTAAAAACGGTTTTGCAATTCGGGTTCATTACAAATTTTGCGCCATTTCACTGTTACAGGTTCTTGGTTTCCCTACACATTCAGCTTTGATGTGGTCTGTGATCATACATGAGCGGAGGAGCTCAGAAAACCAGGGTGTTGTTACCAGAGATTTGCCCCTGGGGGTGTTCTTCTTCCCATGCATGAAGCTGACCAATCATAAGCTGACAAGATCATGAAGGGAAGAAAAAAAAAAAGCACACCCTCCTCTCCTCAATCCCTGCAGCCACTATAGAGATACAGCAGAGCTGGGTTATGTGTCATTACAAACACTTCCAGATTTCATCTGACAGCAGTCAGACATACAACCAATGTCATTAGATCCGTCTTCAATCTAAAGAAGGATAAATTGTCCTGGAAGTGATGACATGGCCCCACAGAACCCAGATCTCAGCATCATCTGGAATTACATGGAGACAGGAGGATTTGCACAAGCGACATCCACAGATCTGTGGTTAGTCCTCCAAGATGTTTGGAACAACCTCCCTTCCTTCAAAAACTTTGTACAAGTGTATCTAGAGGAATTGATGTTTTTAAAGGGAACCTGTTACCTGAATTTGGCGGGACCGCTTTTCGGTCATATGGACGGAGTTTTCGGGTGTTTGATTCACCATTTCCTTATCCGCTGGCTGCAATATTGGATTGAATTTCATTCTCTGTCCTCCGTAGTACATGCCTGCACAAAGCAAGATTGCCTTGCCCAGGCGTGTACTAAGGAGGACAGAGAATGAACTTCAATCCAATATTGCGGCCAGCATGCAGCCAGCGGGTAAGGAAAGGGTGAATCAAACACCCGAAAACTCTGCCCATATGACCGAAAACCGGTCCCGACAAATTCAGGTGACAGGTTCCCTTTAAGACAAATGCTGATCACACCAATTATTCATGTGGTTTAGATATCACTTTTGTTCATTCACTTTGTTAAATTTACAAAAACTAAGCTATTAACACTTCTATTTTACGGTGTGGTGTAACATGAGGCTGGGTCACTGCTGCAGGAAGCTGGCGGTGGTAGGAGTGGGGCGATGCTGTGGGCCCTAGGCTGGGAGGAGGGATTGTCCCGGCTAGTGATGGGCGGTCCGGCTATTTGGTGATCTGGCTCCGCTCACAAAAACCAGCCAGCTCTTTTTGAACCTAGATGGATCCCTATTAAATATGAGATCACAGTTGGGTGAACAAATATTTAAGATGACGTATATGCTGCGGAAACCCCGCCTACTTGCAGTTAGCCAATTAAATTGATGAGTGGGCAGAGTTTGGTACAGATAGGCGGAGTTACATCTGCCAAACACCGGAATTTTTCACCCAGTGACAGCCATCCAGAGAAGTTAGTGGTCATCGGTAACAGCAGGGAGCTGGCTCGTCTCTAGTCCCTGTGGTGCGATGAATGCAGCCCCTGGGCTCTTATAAGATGCAACTGCCGGTATGAGCCAGAGCTCTAGACCTCGGATGGGCAGAGTACCTGGTTGACCCTGCCAGGAGCATATGTCTGTGTCAAATATTGAGCCTTGCTCATGTGTATGATGCAATATGGGCGTCTTCTGACACTGCCACCCACTGATCGGTGATCAGCTGACGGACGTAAACCCCCGAATGATCAGCACAGATCTATGAAATGTGCACCGGCCGCTGCGGAGAACACTGTACAGTGGGGGGTCTACTCCCTCAGGACTTCTTTCCTCCTCCTTTCCATGGGCTCCTTCATGGTTTTGCTGCTTTCAGCCACCATGGACAATGTGAACATTCCAATAAGAAACCAATCCAGGAACAGGTGTGCCATTCTCTACCGGGTACTGGAGAGGGGCTTATGGACAACACCTAGTATCTCAGCCCCCGGCAGGGAGGACGCCCCCTCAGATCATCATCTCAGCCCCAGGCAGGGAGGACGCCCCCTCAGATCATCGTGTCAGCCCCCGGCAGGGAGGACGCCCACTCAGATCATCAGGTCAGCCCCCGGCAGGGAGGATGCCCACTCAGATCATCATCTCAGCCCCCGGCAGGGAAAACGCCCCCTCAGATCATCATCTCAGCCTCCGGCAGGGAGGACGTCCCCTCAGATTATGTCAGCCCCCGGCAGGGAGGACGTCCCCTCAGATCATGTCAGCCCCAGGCAGGGAGGCCGCCCCCTAAGATCATCATCTCAGCCCCTGGCAGGGAGGACGTCCCCTCAGATCATCATCTCAGCCCCCGGCAGGGAAGACGCCCCCTAAGATCATCATCTCAGCCCCTGGCAGGAGGACGTCCCCTAAGATCATCATCTCAGCCCCCGGCAGGGAGGACGTCCCCTCAGATCATGTCAGCCCCCGGCAGGGAGGACGCCCCCTAAGATCATCATCTCAGCCCCCAGCAGGGAGGACGCCCCCTAAGATCATCATCTCAGCCCCAGGCAGGGAGGACGCCCCCTCAGATCATCATCTCAGCCCCCGGCAGGGAGGACGCACCCTAAGATCATCATCTCAGCCCCAGGCAGGGAGGACACCCCCTCAGATCATCATGTCAGCCCCCGGCAGGGAGGAC
This sequence comes from Ranitomeya imitator, assembly GCF_032444005.1. Taxonomy (NCBI): domain Eukaryota; kingdom Metazoa; phylum Chordata; class Amphibia; order Anura; family Dendrobatidae; genus Ranitomeya; species Ranitomeya imitator. The sequence goes on from NC_091283.1 coordinate 129,975,510, forward strand.
GCCCCCTCAGATCATCATGTCAGCCCCCGGCAGGGAGGACGCCCACTCAGATCATCATCTCAGCCCCCGGCAGGGAAGACGCCCCCTCAGATCATGTCAGCCCCCGACAGGGAGGACGCCCCCTCAGATCATCATCTCAGCCCCCGGCAGGGAGGATGTCCCCTCAGATTATGTCAGCCCCCGGCAGGGAGGACGTCCCCTCAGATCATGTCAGCCCCAGGCAGGGAGGACGCCCCCTAAGATCATCATCTCAGCCCCTGGCAGGGAGGACGCCCCCTAAGATCATCATCTCAGCCCCCGGCAGGGAGGACGTCCCCTCAGATCATGTCAGCCCCCGGCAGGGAGGACGCCCCCTAAGATCATCATCTCAGCCCCCGGCATGGAGGACGCCCCCTAAGATCATCATCTCAGCCCCCGGCAGGGAGGACGCCCCTTAAGATCATCATCATCATCTCAGCCCCCGGCAGGGAGGACGCCCCCTCAGATCATCATCTCAGCCCCCGGCAGGGAGGACGCCCCCTCAGATCATCATCTCAGCCTCCGGCAGGGAGGACGCCCCCTAAGATCATCATCATCTTGACCCCCGGCAGGGAGGACGCCCCCTCAGATCATCATCTCAGCCCCGGCAGGGAGGACGCCCCCTCAGATCATCATCTCAGCCCCGGCAGGGAGGACGCCCCCTAACATCATCATCTCAGCCCCAGGCAGGGAGCACGCCCCCTAAGATCATCATCTCAGCCCCCGGCAGGGAGCACGCCCCCTAAGATCATCATCTCAGCCCCCGGCAGGGAGGACGCCCCCTAAGATCATCATCTCAGCCCCCGGCAGGGAGGACGCCACCTAAGATCATCATCATCTCAGCCCCCGGCAGGGAGGACGCCCCCTCAGATCATCATCTCAGCCCCCGGCAGGGAGGACGCCCCCTAAGATCATCATCATCATCTTAGCCCCCGGCAGGGAGGACGCCCCCTCAGATCATCATCTCAGCCTCCGGCAGGGAGGACGCCCCCTAAGATCATCATCATCTTAGCTCCCGGCAGGGAGGACGCCCCCTAAGATCATCATCTCAGCCCCCGGCAGGGAGGACGACCCCTAAGATCATCATCTCAGCCCCCGGCAGGGAGGACGACCCCTAAGATCATCCTCTCAGCCCCCGGCAGGGAGGACGCCCCCTCAGATCATCATCTCAGCCCCCGGCAGGGAGGACGCCCCCTCAGATCATCATCTCAGCCCCCAGCAGGGAGGACGCCCCCTCAGATCATCATCTCAGCCCCCGGCAGGGAGGACGCCCCCTAAGATCATCATCTCAGCCCCCGGCAGGGAGGACGCCCCCTCAGATCATCATCTCAGCCCCCGGCAGGGAGGACGCCCCCTCAGATCATCATCTCAGCCCCCGGCAGGGAGGACGCCCCCTCAGATCATCATCTCAGCACCCAGCAGGGAGGACGCCCCCTAAGATCATCCTCTCAGCCCCCGGCAGGGAGGGCGCCCCCTAAGATCATCATCTCAGCCCCCCGGCAGGGAGGACGCCCCCTCAGATCATCATCTCAGCCCCCGGCAGGGAGGACGCCCCCTCAGATCATCATCTCAGCCCCCAGCAGGGAGGACGCCCCCTAAGATCATCCTCTCAGCCCCCGGCAGGGAGGGCGCCCCCTAAGATCATCATCTCAGCCCCCGGCAGGGAGGACGCCCCCTCAGATCATCATCTCAGCCCCCGGCAGGGAGGACGCCCCCTCAGATCATCATCTCAGCCCCCGGCAGGGAGGGCGCCCCCTAAGATCATCATCTCAGCCCCCGGCAGGGAGGACGCCCCCTCAGATCATCTCAGCCCCCGGCAGGGAGGACGCCCCCTCAGATCATCATCTCAGCCCCCAGCAGGGAGGACGCCCCCTAAGATCATCCTCTCAGCCCCCGGCAGGGAGGACGCCCCCTCAGATCATCATCTCAGCCCCCGGCAGGGAGGACGCCCCCTCAGATCATCATCTCAGCCCCCGGCAGGGAGGACGCCCCTAAGATCATCCTCTCAGCCCCCGGCAGGGAGGGCGCCCCCTAAGATCATCATCTCAGCCCCCGGCAGGGAGGACGCCCCCTCAGATCATCATCTCAGCCCCCGGCAGGGAGGACGCCCCCTCAGATCATCCTCTCAGCCTCCGGCAGGGAGGGCGCCCCCTAAGATCATCATCTCAGTCCCCGGCAGGGAGGACGCCCACTCAGATCATCATCTCAGCCCCCGGCAGGGAAGACGCCCCCTAAGATCATCATCTCAGCCCCTGGCAGGAGGACGTCCCCTAAGATCATCATCTCAGCCCCCGGCAGGGAGGACGTCCCCTCAGATCATGTCAGCCCCCGGCAGGGAGGACGCCCCCTAAGATCATCATCTCAGCCCCCAGCAGGGAGGACGCCCCCTAAGATCATCATCTCAGCCCCAGGCAGGGAGGACGCCCCCTCAGATCATCATCTCAGCCCCCGGCAGGGAGGACGCCCCCTAAGATCATCATCTCAGCCCCAGGCAGGGAGGACACCCCCTCAGATCATCATGTCAGCCCCCGGCAGGGAGGACGCCCACTCAGATCATCATCTCAGCCCCCGGCAGGGAAGACGCCCCCTCAGATCATGTCAGCCCCCGACAGGGAGGACGCCCCCTCAGATCATCATCTCAGCCCCCGGCAGGGAGGATGTCCCCTCAGATTATGTCAGCCCCCGGCAGGGAGGACGTCCCCTCAGATCATGTCAGCCCCAGGCAGGGAGGACGCCCCCTAAGATCATCATCTCAGCCCCTGGCAGGGAGGACGCCCCCTAAGATCATCATCTCAGCCCCCGGCAGGGAGGACGTCCCCTCAGATCATGTCAGCCCCCGGCAGGGAGGACGCCCCCTAAGATCATCATCTCAGCCCCCGGCAGGGAGGACGCCCCCTAAGATCATCATCTCAGCCCCCGGCAGGGAGGACGCCCCTTAAGATCATCATCATCTCAGCCCCCGGCAGGGAGGACGCCCCCTCAGATCATCATCTCAGCCCCCGGCAGGGAGGACGCCCCCTCAGATCATCATCTCAGCCCCCGGCAGGGAGGACGCCCCCTAAGATCATCATCATCTTAGCCCCCGGCAGGGAGGACGCCCCCTCAGATCATCATCTCAGCCCCGGCAGGGAGGACGCCCCCTCAGATCATCATCTCAGCCCCGGCAGGGAGGACGCCCCCTAAGATCATCATCTCAGCCCCAGGCAGGGAGCACGCCCCCTAAGATCATCATCTCAGCCCCCGGCAGGGAGCACGCCCCCTAAGATCATCATCTCAGCCCCCGGCAGGGAGGACGCCCCCTAAGATCATCATCTCAGCCCCCGGCAGGGAGGACGCCACCTAAGATCATCATCATCTCAGCCCCCGGCAGGGAGGACGCCCCCTCAGATCATCATCTCAGCCCCCGGCAGGGAGGACGCCCCCTAAGATCATCATCATCTTAGCCCCCGGCAGGGAGGACGCCCCCTCAGATCATCATCTCAGCCTCCGGCAGGGAGGACGCCCCCTAAGATCATCATCATCTTAGCCCCCGGCAGGGAGGACGCCCCCTAAGATCATCATCTCAGCCCCCGGCAGGGAGGACGACCCCTAAGATCATCATCTCAGCCCCCGGCAGGGAGGACGACCCCTAAGATCATCCTCTCAGCCCCTGGCAGGGAGGACGCCCCCTCAGATCATCATCTCAGCCCCCGGCAGGGAGGACGCCCCCTCAGATCATCATCTCAGCCCCCAGCAGGGAGGACGCCCCCTCAGATCATCATCTCAGCCCCCGGCAGGGAGGACGCCCCCTAAGATCATCATCTCAGCCCCCGGCAGGGAGGACGCCCCCTAAGATCATCATCTCAGCCCCCGGCAGGGAGGACGCCCCCTAAGATCATCATCTCAGCCCCCGGCAGGGAGGACGCCCCCTAAGATCATCCTCTCAGCCCCCGGCAGGGAGGACGCCTTCTCAGATCATCATCTCAGCCCCCGGCAGGGAGGACGCCCCCTAAGATCATCATCTCAGCCCCCGGCAGGGAGGACGCCCCCTCAGATCATCATCTCAGCCCCCGGCAGGGAGGACGCCCCCTCAGATCATCATCTCAGCCCCCGGCAGGGAGGACGCCCCCTAAGATCATCATCTCAGCCCCCGGCAGGGAGGACGCCCTCTCAGATCATCATCTCAGCCTCCGGCAGGGAGGACGCCCCCTAAGATCATCATCTCAGCCCCCGGCAGGGAGGACGCCCCCTAAGATCATCCTCTCAGCCCCCGGCAGGGAGGACGCCCTCTCAGATCATCATCTCAGCCCCCGGCAGGGAGGACGCCCCCTAAGATCATCATCTCAGCCCCCGGCAGGGAGGACGCCCCCTCAGATCATCATCTCAGCCCCCGGCAGGGAGGGCGCCCCCTAAGATCATCCTCTCAGCCCCCGGCAGGGAGGACGCCCTCTCAGATCATCTCAGCCTCCGGCAGGGAGGACGCCCCCTAAGATCATGTGCTCTCTGAGCCTCCCGCACTTCTGTTTCAGTTTCACACTTGTTTAATCCTTTGAGTGCAGTCTACTGTTCTCTGTTATCAGCCACTGAGGTGACCACAGTTTTCTGCAGGGGGTGGGCCCACACATAATACAGGTGGGTGCAGACCCCACACCCTCCATGCTCCTGGCACACATGCCCCCTCACCTGGCTCTGCTGGGCCCTGCTCGCCTTCTGCCTCCGCTCCCCCGGACACCAGGAGCCCAGCGCCCTCCTGAGCTGCCATGGTGACACCGTTCTCCTCCGTGACACACTGAGCACCATGAGCAGCGCCATGTCCTGGGTCACGGGGTTTGTAGTGAGCCAGTGCAGTCCTCCAGGACCATAGAGTAGAGCTCAGGAGTCACCAGAGTGTCCCCATCAGACAGGAAGCCGGCAGAGCCCCGCCCCCTGTCACAGACGGTAGGAGCTGCCGGTTTGGCAGCCGTGCTCCTCGTGCATTACGTAGTGTACGTAGCCGGCCGCCCACATTATAATGGAACGTTCCAGCAAGAGATTCGGTTCAGAATTTCTAATTCTAATATTACCGCCCGGATCACTTTCTCCCAATGGTTTATCCAAGCGCCTGATAATGACCAGTGGGGGCGGGCTACGTGTATGATTGGCATTGGAGGCAGCCAATCAGCATGGAGGAAGAGAAGCCTCGCGAGAGCTGCCTTGTGTTCGCAGAGCACGCTGCCTGGTGTGGTGTGAGGCCGGGGGTGCATGGGTGACATGCCGGGCGAGCAGCAGCCACCGCAGCCGGAGCTCTCACACAGACACATACGGTTCGTGGACGGCAGCGGGAGCAGTAATGAGGCGGATAAAGAAAGCGAAGACAGCGGGAGCCCGGACGTGGATGTGCCCGAAGATCAGCAGCAGCTGGTGGGACCTCAGCTCAAGCTGCTGCCCATGAATGACCAGATCCGGGAGCTGCAGACCATCATCCGGGACAGGTGAGAGCCTGGGCGCAGTGGGGTCCGAGGAGCCTCCGGGTCTGCCCGAGGAGCCCCCACATCTGCCCGAGGAGCCCCCACGTCTGCCCGAGGAGCCCCCACGTCTGCCCGAGGAGCCCCCACGTCTGCCCGAGGAGCCCCCACGTCTGCCCGAGGAGCCCCCACGTCTGCCCGAGGAGCCCCCACGTCTGCCCGAGGAGCCCCCACGTCTGCCCGAGGAGCCCCCACGTCTGCCCGGGGAGCCCCCACGTCTGCCCGGGGAGCCCCCACGTCTGCCCGGGGAGCCCCCACGTCTGCCCGAGGAGCCCCCACGTCTGCCCGAGGAGCCCCCACGTCTGCCCGGGGAGCCCCCACGTCTGCCCGGGGAGCCCCCACGTCTGCCCGGGGAGCCCCCACGTCTGCCCGGGGAGCCCCCACGTCTGCCCGGGGAGCCCCCACGTCTGCCCGGGGAGCCCCCACGTCTGCCCGGGGAGCCCCCACGTCTGCCCGGGGAGCCCCCACGTCTGCCCGGGGAGCCCCCACGTCTGCCCGGGGAGCCCCCACGTCTGCCCGGGGAGCCCCCACGTCTGCCCGGGGAGCCCCCACGTCTGCCCGGGGAGCCCCCACGTCTGCCCGGGGAGCCCCCACGTCTGCCCGGGGAGCCCCCACGTCTGCCCGGGGAGCCCCCACGTCTGCCCGGGGAGCCCCCACGTCTGCCCGGGGAGCCCCCACGTCTGCCCGGGGAGCCCCCACGTCTGCCCGGGGAGCCCCCACGTCTGCCCGGGGAGCCCCCACGTCTGCCCGGGGAGCCCCCACGTCTGCCCGGGGAGCCCCCACGTCTGCCCGGGGAGCCCCCACGTCTGCCCGGGGAGCCCCCACGTCTGCCCGGGGAGCCCCCACGTCTGCCCGGGGAGCCCCCACGTCTGCCCGGGGAGCCCCCACGTCTGCCCGGGGAGCCCCCACGTCTGCCCGGGGAGCCCCCACGTCTGCCCGGGGAGCCCCCACGTCTGCCCGGGGAGCCCCCACGTCTGCCCGGGGAGCCCCCACGTCTGCCCGGGGAGCCCCCACGTCTGCCCGGGGAGCCCCCACGTCTGCCCGGGGAGCCCCCACGTCTGCCCGGGGAGCCCCCACGTCTGCCCGGGGAGCCCCCACGTCTGCCCGGGGAGCCCCCACGTCTGCCCGGGGAGCCCCCACGTCTGCCCGGGGAGCCCCCACGTCTGCCCGGGGAGCCCCCACGTCTGCCCGGGGAGCCCCCACGTCTGCCCGGGGAGCCCCCACGTCTGCCCGGGGAGCCCCCACGTCTGCCCGGGGAGCCCCCACGTCTGCCCGGGGAGCCCCCACGTCTGCCCGGGGAGCCCCCACGTCTGCCCGGGGAGCCCCCACGTCTGCCCGGGGAGCCCCCACGTCTGCCCGGGGAGCCCCCACGTCTGCCCGGGGAGCCCCCACGTCTGCCCGGGGAGCCCCCACGTCTGCCCGGGGAGCCCCCACGTCTGCCCGGGGAGCCCCCACGTCTGCCCGGGGAGCCCCCACGTCTGCCCGGGGAGCCCCCACGTCTGCCCGGGGAGCCCCCACGTCTGCCCGGGGAGCCCCCACGTCTGCCCGGGGAGCCCCCACGTCTGCCCGGGGAGCCCCCACGTCTGCCCGGGGAGCCCCCACGTCTGCCCGGGGAGCCCCCACGTCTGCCCGGGGAGCCCCCACGTCTGCCCGGGGAGCCCCCACGTCTGCCCGGGGAGCCCCCACGTCTGCCCGGGGAGCCCCCACGTCTGCCCGGGGAGCCCCCACGTCTGCCCGGGGAGCCCCCACGTCTGCCCGGGGAGCCCCCACGTCTGCCCGGGGAGCCCCCACGTCTGCCCGGGGAGCCCCCACGTCTGCCCGGGGAGCCCCCACGTCTGCCCGGGGAGCCCCCACGTCTGCCCGGGGAGCCCCCACGTCTGCCCGGGGAGCCCCCACGTCTGCCCGGGGAGCCCCCACGTCTGCCCGGGGAGCCCCCACGTCTGCCCGGGGAGCCCCCACGTCTGCCCGGGGAGCCCCCACGTCTGCCCGGGGAGCCCCCACGTCTGCCCGGGGAGCCCCCACGTCTGCCCGGGGAGCCCCCACGTCTGCCCGGGGAGCCCCCACGTCTGCCCGGGGAGCCCCCACGTCTGCCCGGGGAGCCCCCACGTCTGCCCGGGGAGCCCCCACGTCTGCCCGGGGAGCCCCCACGTCTGCCCGGGGAGCCCCCACGTCTGCCCGGGGAGCCCCCACGTCTGCCCGGGGAGCCCCCACGTCTGCCCGGGGAGCCCCCACGTCTGCCCGGGGAGCCCCCACGTCTGCCCGGGGAGCCCCCACGTCTGCCCGGGGAGCCCCCACGTCTGCCCGGGGAGCCCCCACGTCTGCCCGGGGAGCCCCCACGTCTGCCCGGGGAGCCCCCACGTCTGCCCGGGGAGCCCCCACGTCTGCCCGGGGAGCCCCCACGTCTGCCCGGGGAGCCCCCACGTCTGCCCGGGGAGCCCCCACGTCTGCCCGGGGAGCCCCCACGTCTGCCCGGGGAGCCCCCACGTCTGCCCGGGGAGCCCCCACGTCTGCCCGGGGAGCCCCCACGTCTGCCCGGGGAGCCCCCACGTCTGCCCGGGGAGCCCCCACGTCTGCCCGGGGAGCCCCCACGTCTGCCCGGGGAGCCCCCACGTCTGCCCGGGGAGCCCCCACGTCTGCCCGGGGAGCCCCCACGTCTGCCCGGGGAGCCCCCACGTCTGCCCGGGGAGCCCCCACGTCTGCCCGGGGAGCCCCCACGTCTGCCCGGGGAGCCCCCACGTCTGCCCGGGGAGCCCCCACGTCTGCCCGGGGAGCCCCCACGTCTGCCCGGGGAGCCCCCACGTCTGCCCGGGGAGCCCCCACGTCTGCCCGGGGAGCCCCCACGTCTGCCCGGGGAGCCCCCACGTCTGCCCGGGGAGCCCCCACGTCTGCCCGGGGAGCCCCCACGTCTGCCCGGGGAGCCCCCACGTCTGCCCGGGGAGCCCCCACGTCTGCCCGGGGAGCCCCCACGTCTGCCCGGGGAGCCCCCACGTCTGCCCGGGGAGCCCCCACGTCTGCCCGGGGAGCCCCCACGTCTGCCCGAGGAGCCCCCACGTCTGCCCGAGGAGCCCCCACGTCTGCCCGAGGAGCCCCCACGTCTGCCCGAGGAGCCCCCACGTCTGCCCGAGGAGCCCCCACGTCTGCCCGAGGAGCCCCCACGTCTGCCCGAGGAGCCCCCACGTCTGCCCGAGGAGCCCCCACGTCTGCCCGAGGAGCCCCCACGTCTGCCCGAGGAGCCCCCACGTCTGCCCGAGGAGCCCCCACATCTGCCCGGTGCTTCTACATCGTCCTTATGGACGGGGGCTTCTACATCGTCCTTATGTGCGGGGTCTTATACATCGCCCTTATGGGCGGGGGCTTCTACATCGTCCTTATGTGCGGGGGCTTCTACATCGTCCTTATGTGATGTGTCCATTGACCTTATGTACGGGGGGATGCTTGGACATCGTCCTTATGTATGGGGGGCTTATACATCGTCCTTATGTATGGGGGCGCTTATACATCGTCCTTATGTATGGGGGCTTATACATCGTCCTTATGTATGGGGGCTTATACATCGTCCTTATGTATGGGGGGCGCTTGTACATCGTCCTTATGTACGGGGGTGATGTGTCCATTGATCTTATGTACGGGGGGATGCTTGGACATCGTCCTTATGTATGGGGGCGCTTATACATCGTCCTTATGTATAGGGGCTTATACATCGTCCTTATGTATGGGGGGCGCTTGTACATCGTCCTTATGTATAGGGGCTTATACATCGTCCTTATGTATGGGGGGCGCTTGTACATCGTCCTTATGTACGGGGGGCGCTTGTACATCGTCCTTATGTACGGGGGTGATGTGTCCATTGACCTTATGTACGGGGGGATGCTTGGACATCGTCCTTATGTATGGGGGCGCTTATACATCGTCCTTATGTATAGGGGCTTATACATCGTCCTTATGTATGGGGGGCGCTTGTACATCGTCCTTATGTACGGGGGTGATGTGTCCATTGACCTTATGTATGGGGGGCTGCTTGGACGTCGTCCTCATGTGTGTGGCGCTTTGTGTGGATGAATAAGTTCTCCTAGTTGAAGCTGCACCAAGTAACATGCAGTCCGACATTGTAGTGGATGATGGCGCCTGGCGTGTAAGATGAAATGTGTTCCATTCGCTGCTCCAGCTTTGGTGATATTCCTTGCTTATTGTTTACTCCCTGATTTATGGCTATTTTGTCAACTTCCCTGCTATGCATTTCTTAAATTCTGAACCGCCTCTTTACGGATAGGAATTTGTCCATCTCTTGTAACTGAGGCTTAAATTAGCTCCGATTTCAGAGGCTTAATTTCCCGGAACGTCCTGACACGTTGTTGCGTCCCACGTCTTGTGGCTGTCAGGGAATGAACAGCCGTTCTTGGTCAGAGAATACTGATGCACATGAAAATATGTGCACCCCTCCATGAAAAGGTGAATGCTACATATAAACGACACTATAACGTGCCAGCAGGAAGCAGACACTGTCCGTGGCGGGTAGTGTGGAGGACATCTTGTGTTTGTGCCCAGTATGACCATTTCCATCCCTCACGATGAAGATGATGCTTACACGGTGATTCTCCATTGTGGGGACTGTCTGTAACAGGTTCTTACTGCTCTTTTGCAGGACCACAAGTCGAGGAGATTTTGTGTTTTCTGCTGATCGCCTGGTATGTAGTCATGTTCCTTCACGGACTTCATTAACGTAAGTGATGACTTCTTACAGGACTTTCTAGGACTTCTCAAGAAGCTTCACATCTACACCAAACCTGCATTATAATTGGTGAATCCTTTAGTTGCCCCCATATTCAGGATGTGGTAGGTGGCACAGTTGTTCATGTAGCCGACTTGTGGTGGGGTGACTGCACTAGATCTCCATGCTCTTATGGAAACCAATCCGGTCACCTTTGATGTTAAAGGGATTGTTCAGGAATAGGAAAAAAAAATAAAGAAAATGTCATAAATTCCTGAATACTTTGAATTAGGAAATCAGTCCTTTTGTTTATTATTATTTATTTATATAGCACCATGAATTCCATGGTGCTGTACATGAGAAAAGGGGTTACAGATAACATTTACAGTAAACAAATTTACAATGACAGACTGGTGCAGAGGGGAGAGGACTCTGTCCTTGCAGACTTACATTCTACAGACGTAATCACGTTAAAAATAAAATTGATGCCTTTCTGATATACTGACACAACAGTCTGTCGGCATGTTGGAAGAAGAGCTTGTGAGCATGTGCAAAAGGAAGCTCTGCTGTTGAGACTTGGAGATACTTATATTATGTGTTGTTGTCGTGCAGATAGAAATGGTGGACAGCAGTGTGAGCAGCCTCCTCTTACCTCAGCACTCCTGGTATCTCCAGTAATAGCTCAGATAGACAGGGTGGACAGTAGAGTGAGCAGCCTCTCCTTACCTCAGCACTCCTGGTATCTCCAGTATTTCATCAGATAGACATGGTGGACAGCAGTGTGAGCAGCCTCCTCTTACCTCAGCACTCCTGGTATCTCCAGTAATAGATCAGATAGACATGGTGGACAGCAGTGTGAGCAGCCTCCTCTTACCTCAGCACTCCTGGTATCTCCAGTAATAGATCAGATAGACGTGGGTGGACAGGAGTGTGAGCAGCCTCCTCTTACCTCAGCACTCCTGGTATCTCCAGTAATAGCTCAGATAGACAGGGTGGACAGTAGAGTGAGCAGCCTCTCCTTACCTCAGCACTCCTGGTATCTCCAGTATTTCATCAGATAGACATGGTGGACAGCAGTGTGAGCAGCCTCCTCTTACCTCAGCACTCCTGGTATCTCCAGTAATAGATCAGATAGACATGGTGGACAGCAGTGTGAGCAGCCTCCTCTTACCTCAGCACTCCTGGTATCTCCAGTAATAGATCAGATAGACGTGGGTGGACAGCAGTGTGAGCAGCCTCCTCTTACCTCAGCACTCCTGGTATCTCCAGTAATAGATCAGATAGACGTGGGTGGACAGGAGTGTGAGCAGCCTCTCCTTACCTCAGCAGCCCTGGTATCTGTAGTGTTAGATCAGATAGGGTGGACACCAGTGTGAGCAGCCTCTTAACCCCTTCACAAAATTTGTCGTAAGTTTATCATGGTCGGGAAGGGGTTCCCGCAAAATTTACGTCATGGCTATTATGCGGGCACAGGAGCTGTTCCCACACTATCACCACCGGGAGCTCGGCTTAATTTGTTCTTCAAGAGACAAATGGCGCTTCTTTCCTCCCGAGTCTAGCCATATTGTAAAGTAGTACTGTATATAGAGGGGTTCTGCTGTTCTGGCACCTCAGGGGCTCTGCCAATGTGACATGGCACCCTCAAACCAGTCCAGCAAAATCTGAACTCCATTACGGCGCTTATTTCTATCTGAGCTTTGCACTGTGCCTCAAAAGTAGTGGCGTACTTAGCAGAAATTGTGAACATACCGTATATACTCAAGTATAAGCTGAGAATTTCAGCCCATTTTTTTTTTTTTTTTAGGCTGAAATTGACCCTCTTGGCTTATATTCGAGTCATTCCCAGGGGTCGGCAGGGGAGGGGGAGCGGCAGCTGTCTAATCATACTCACCTGCTCCTGGCGCGGTCCCTGCAGGTCCCTGGTTCTCCGGGCGCCGGCAGCTTCTTCCTGTATTGAGCGGTCACATGGTACCGCTCATTACAGTAATGAATATGGGCCCGACTCCACTCCCATAGGGGTGGAGCCACATATTCATTACTGTAATGAGCGGTACCATGTGACTGCTCAACACCGGAAGAAGCTGCCGGAGAACCAGGGACCTGTAGGGACCGTGCCAGGAGCAGGTGAGTATAAGGGTATGTGTCCACGTTCAGGATTGCATCAGGATTTGGTCAGGATTTTCCATCCGTTTTTGTAAGCCAAAACCAGGAGTGGGTGATAAATGCAGAAGTGGTGCATATGTTTCTATTATACTTTTCCGCTAATTGTTCCACTCCTGGTTTTGGCTTACAAATACTGATGAAAAATCCTGACCAAATCCTGATGCAATCCTGAACGTGGACACATACCCTAACGGGGGCATTGCGCGATAGTCACCTGTCACCCGTTCCACTGCCGGGCTCCGTCTTCAGCGTCCTCTGTCTGTGATGTTCAGGTCAGAGGGCGCGATGACGTGTTAGTGTGCGTGCCGCCCTCTGCCTCAATAGTCACTGCGGAGGACGCTGAGGGGCAGCGACGAGAGAGGGAGTATGTAATTTTTTTTTTTTTATTGCAGTAGATATACTGTAGCATAACATGCATTTTATGGGGCCATAATCTACTCTTATGCAGCATTATATGGGGCAAATGTTTCCATAGAGCATCTTATGGGGCAATAATCAACTTTTATGTAGCATTATGTGGGGCAAATATCTTTATGGAGCATCTCAAGGGGCCATAATCAATATTTGTGTAGCAATATATGGGCTAAATGTCTCTATGGAGCATCTTATGGGGCCATTATTAACCTTTGTGCAGCATTATATGGGGCATATTTTAATATTTATATGGGGCAGCACGGTGGCTCAGTGGATAGCACAGCAGCCTTGCAGCGCTGGGGTCCTGGGTTCGAATCCCACCCAGGACAACATCTGCAAAGAGTTTGTATGTTCTCTCCGTGTTTGCGTGGGTTTCCTCCCACATTCCAAAGACATACTGATAGGGAATCTAGATTGTGAGCCCCATCGGGGACAGTGATGATAATGTGTGCAAAACTGTAAAGCGCTGCGGAATATGTTAGCGCTATATAAAATAAAGATTATTATTATTATGGAGCATCTTATGGGGCCATCATAAACTTTATGGGGCTCCTGATTCAATATGGATATTCAAAAACACTTAAACTACTGATGTCTCAATTAATTTTACTTTTATTGGTATCTATTTTTATTTTTGCATTTACCGGTAGCTGCTGCATTTCCCACCCTAGGCTTGTACTCGAGTCATTAACCCCTTTCTGCCAGCTGACGGAATAGTACGTCAGCTGGCAGATCCCCTGCTTTGAGGTGGGCTCCGGCGGTGAGCCCACCTCAAAGCCGCGACATGTCAGCTGTTTTGTACAGCTGACATGTGCGCGCAATGAGCGCGAGCGGAATCGCGATCCGCCCGCGCCCATTAACTAGTTAAATGCCGCCGTCAAGCGCTGACAGCGGCATTTAACTAGCGCTCCCGGCCGCGCGGCCGGAACTGCTCGCACTGCGGACCCCCGTCACATGATCGGGGGTCAGCAGTGCATCGCCATAACAACCAGAGGTCTCCTTGAGACCTCTATGGTTGTTGATGGCCGATTGCTTTGAGCGCCACCCTGTGGTCGGCGTTCAAAGCAACCCTGCATTTCTGCTACATAGAGGTGATCTGTACTTCACCTCTATGTAGCAGAGCCGATCGAGTTATGCATGCTTCTAGCCTCCCACGGAGGCTATTGAAGCATGCCAAAATTAAAAAAAAAAGTGATTAAAATATAAAAAAAATAAAAAATATATAAAAGTTCAAATCACCCCCCTTTCGCCCCAATCAAAATAAAACAATTAAAAAAAAAATCAAACATACACATATTTGGTATCGCCGCGTTCAGAATCGCCCGATCTATCAATAAAAACAAAGGATTAACCTGACCGCTAAATGACGTAGCGAGAAAAAAATCAAAACGCCAAAATTACGTTTTTTTGGTCGCCGCGACATTGCATTAAAATGCAATAACGGGCGATCAAAAGAACGTATCTACACCAAAATGGTATCATTAAAAACGCCAGCTCGGCACGCAAAAAATAAGCCCTCTCCTGACCCCAGATCACGAAAATTGGAGACGCTACGGGTATCGGAAAATTGCGCATTTTTTTTTTCTTTTTTTTTTTAGCAAAATTTGGAATTTTTTTTTCACCACTTAGATAAAAAAATAACCTAGACATGTTTGGTGTCTATGAACTCGTAATGACCTGGAGAATCATAATGGCAGGTTAGTTTTAGCATTTAGTGAACCTAGCAAAAAAGCCAAACAAAAAACAAGTGTGAGATTGCACTTTTTTTGCAATTTCATCACACTTGGAACTTTTTTTCTGTTACATGGCATGGTAAAATCAATGGTATCGTTCAAAAGTACATCTCGTCCCGCAAAAAATAAGCCCTCACATGGCCATATTGACGGAAAAACAAAAAAGTTATGGCTCTGGGAAGGAGGGGAGCAAAAAACGAAAATGAAAAAGCGGAAAAAGCTCCGGGGGTGAAGGGGTTAAAGGGAACCTGTCACCCCGTTTTTTCAGATTGAGATATAAATACTGTTAAATAGGGCCTGCGCTGTGCGTTACTATAGTGTATGTAGTGTACCCCGATTCCCCACCTATGCTGAGAAATACATTACCAAAGTCGCCGTTTTCGCCTGTCAATCAGGCTGGTCAGGTCAGGTGGGCGTGGTGACATCGCTCTTTTCTTCCCCAGCTTTCCGTTGGTGGCGTAGTGGTGTGCGCATGTCCAAGTTCCGAATTCCCTGCGCGCACGTGAAGAACCAGCGCGCGATCTGCGCTATTATCCCTTTCATCGGTGGGGGCGGCCATCTTCCTGGGGCCGCGCGTGCGAGTTTGCATCTCGGCTTTGGGAAAATGGCCGCCGCGATCTCTTCTGCGCACGCGCGGCATCCCGCGGCCATTTTCCTGAAGCCCCGTGCAGCAGAGCACTCCATCTGCACACGCGTGGCCCCAGGAAGATGGCCGCCCCCACCGATGAAAGGGATAATAGCGCAGATCGCGCTCTGTTTCTTCACGTGCGCGCAGGGAATTCGGAACTTGGACATGCGCACACCACTACGCCACCAACGGAAAGCTGGGGAAGAAAAGAGCGATGTCACCACGCCCACCTGACCTGACCAGCCTGATTGACAGGCGAAAACGGCGACTTTGGTAATGTATTTCTCAGCATAGGTGGGGAATCAGGGTACACTACATACACTATAGTAACGCACAGCGCAGGCCCTATTTAACAGTATTTATATCTCAATCTGAAAAAACGGGGTGACAGGTTCCCTTTAAGTTTTCCCAGTTGTGTCAAAATTAGGGGTCTCGGCTTATACTCGGGTCGGCTTATGCTCGAGTATATACGGTACTTTAAGGTCCATTTTTCCTATTATAGTTTATGAAAATGTAAAACTTTAGGCCAAAGCAATGTTTTATTGGGAAAAAATTGTAATTTTCCTTTTACTCAGCCTAGTGTTACACAATCCTGTGAGTCTTCTGAAGGTTAAAATTTTTCACTACACCCCTAGCTTAATCCATCAAGAGGTGTAGTTTCCTAAATGGGGTCACTTTGGGTGGTTTCTGTTGTGTTAGCATGTCAGGGACTCTTCAAATGAGACATGGCGTTTGCAATCTATTAAAGTCAAAATTGAGCTCCAGAATTCACTTGGCGCTTTTTCGCTTCCGAGCCTTGCCATGTGCCCAAGCAGTAGTTTTCCACCACACATGGGGTATCGTCATACTGAGAAGAAATTGCCTGACAAATTGTATGGTCCATTTTCTCTTGTTAGACTTACAGAATCGGCGCTGCCGGCCGTCTGTCCTTGTGGACAGTCTACTAGTCACTATCACTGGCAGTTACCAGCAAAATGGCGCCACTCTGTGATCCTAAACTTCATTCACCCAGAAGGGGAGGAGATAAGTGATGTGATGTCACACACGTGATCAGACCCCGCCCACATTTACTGCAGTTGTAATGTGAGCTAGTTGTGCACTAGGTTTTCATGGCAAATTTCAGCAGCTGCTCCCCTAGTGTTTAAAAGTACCAAACCTTTTTTTTTAATTGTTCATATTTTATTTCATTAAAACAAATGATAACATTTTAAAAAACTAAAACCGTAATGCTTTACTTTTTTCAATTGTGGAATTTTTGTTTTTTTAAGGCACCTTCCCTTTATGTGTACAGTGCAGAAGGCTCGTATATGGAGCTGTGTGCTGTCTATGTGCTATGATACATCGTCTTTACAGCCCAGTGTCTCAAATCAGTAGAAAAGCTTTGCCTGATTTATTTTGATGTTTAATTTTTTATCTCTTTATCCCTGCAGATAAGGTTGGTGGTTGAGGAAGGTCTGAACCAGCTGCCATATACAGAATGCACGGTTACTACACCTACAGGTACGACCATCACGGTTAATATCGGTGAACGCAAGGATGTACTGCCACTTATTACAGTTGTATCATTCTTAGTAATTGGGTAGAAAAACAAAGTCTCATCCAGAAATGCTGATTATAGGCCGGAAGGACAAAAGAGAGCAGATAGGGCATTAACCAGACAACAGGGTCTTGTCCTCTGGTACCTGCTCACTTGGTAAAGTCGCGTGAGAGCACGATTCTTGGAATAACTCAGAAACCGGGGTACAGCTGCTGCTGCTCCGCTGGTACTCAGATCCAATGCTGACGTCAATTGGTGTGGAGAATCCGGTATGCTGCACTGCTGGGGTCTCAAACAATGAGAAGGTCCAGAAAGGGATTTAGAATCAGATGTGCAGTTTAATCTATACACGTTTCGAAGTCCAACTGACTTCATCAGGAGAACCATGTGATGGACATTCTTCTGACGGTCCCCCCCTGTTCTTCTGACGGTCCCCCCCTGTTCTTCTGACGGTCCCCCCCTGTTCTTCTGACGGTCCCCCCCTGTTCTTCTGACGGTCCCCCCCTGTTCTTCTGACGGTCCCCCCCTGTTCTTCTGACGGTCCCCCTGATGGTTCTCCTGATGAAGTCAGTTGGACTTTGAAACGCATAGCGATTAAACTGCATGTAGGATTCTAAATCCCTTTGCGGACATTCTTATTATTTGAGACTTCTCCACACCAATTGCTTATGGATAATAGCGCAGATAAAATCTAAAGTTCGCTTCCGCTACATTATGTTCCTCAGCAAACACTAAAACATTGTTTTTGCTTTTAGGCTACAAGTATGAGGGGGTGAAGTTCGAGAAAGGGAACTGTGGCGTGAGCATTATGAGAAGCGGTAAGTACTTGTACACGGGCTGCTGAAATGTGGGGGCAGAACGAGAATCTGCTCTGAGAACTGGTCCTAGAGGAAAACACTGATTTTGGATTTTTTTTTTTTTTTTTTTCGTTTACACTGTGCACAATGATTAGGCAATTTGTAATTTTGATTATTTTTATTGAACAACTCCAGAGCCATCTGTCAATCCAAAATGTTAATAAACTCGGATCCTGAATATTTTAGAAAGTAAAAGTGAGGTTTTGTCTTTCTGCGGAGAATACCTGTCTGCAGGATCACTGTGCAACTAATTGGAAAAAAACATAAATTTTCCCATCTCAATTATTTATTTTCATCTGTTAATGTGAGAATAACCAAACTGTTCAAAATGTACGAAACCACATTTGACAATTAAAAACATGCTCGTTTTTTTCGCGGAAAAAAACGCATCCATGTGCACAAAACATGCAGAATGCATTCTAAATGATAGAATGCATAATGTATGCGTTTTTAATGAGTTTTTATAGCGTTTTTAGCGCGAAAAAAACGCGAAAACCTGAACGTGTGCACATAGCCTTAGTGAATAGAAGAGCAGATTTTCTGCGTTTTTCCCGCAATTCTATGCATTTTGGAAAAAATGCACAAAAAACGCATCAAAAACGCGGTAAAAAACCCATGCGGATTTCTGGCAGAAATGTCCGTTTTTTTGTCAGGAAAATTTCTGCAAGAAATCCTGACGTGTGCACATACCCTAACAGTCATAGGCTCCATCCATGGGGTCTGTCTGTTTGGGCAGCACCAACCTCCGCCTCCAGACACTGTACTGAGAGGTGATTGTTTTCCTTCACCATAAATCTCCCATTTAAGAAGGGACTCCAAGCTCTCAATGAGGTTTAGGTCAGGTGAGGACGGTGCCAGGTCATTATTCTTTTATCTTTAAGGCCCCTTACACACTGCCTTCTTGCCCAGTTACTATGTCTCGGTGACCACCTCCAGTAGTAGTATACGCCCAAAAACGATGCACAACACCGCGCACATTGACTCTGTCAGCACCATTCTAGTCAATGGCCCTGTCGGCACATATGCCCAAATCTCGTTTTGCTGGTGTTTGAATGCAAGCTGTGACGAGACCACTGACCCTGGGCAAGAACATAGTGTGAAAGGGGTTTAAGGCCATTACTGGCAGCCGAGCACTGGAGACTTCCATGCTGTGATGGAGCACTGTCCTGCATAGAAATCATGGCTTTCTAGAAGACGTAGACTTTTTTTTTTCTGTATCACTGCTTCAAGAAAGTGTCTTTCTGAAAACTGTCAGTAGGTTTGGGAGTTGATTTGAGTCAATCTTCAACCCAAAAGGGTCCAACTAGCTCATCTTCAATAATACCAGCCCAGAACAGTGCCCACCCCCACCGTGCTGGCTCCTGAGTCAGTGTGGAGGTCTGTGCCCATCACTGATCCAGTATGAGGCACATTTTGGTTCAGGAAAAACAAGCTGTCTAATAATGCTGCACTTCTTAATACAGGGTGTTGTATCTTTAGGCCTCGTCTTCCTCATTTCACAAATGCCCATCACCCGATCTGTCTTTCATACAGTAAATTGCTTGAGGTTTTTTTTTCTTTCTGGGCCGGTTTATAACCTTTTTTTTTTTTTCTTAACCTTTACTTATGTATGTGTGTATATATTTCTTACTTTGTCCTTAAGAGGTCATAACAGTTCTCTCGCTACATTTCTTATTGAAATACTATACTGCTGTAATAAGTCATTAGCAGAGCGGACCTGGGCGTAAGACTGCCGGGCACCATGCTGGCGAGCCCATGCCTCCAATTACTACATAGCCTTCATTATATACCATGTAGCCTAGAAAAGAAGAGACAAGACTGATGAGGATTATCCCTGCTTTCTATCATGGGAGTCTCTAAGGCTCTGTTCACATGTACAGTAGTTATTCTCATTTTTGATTCCCAGCAAAGAGAACCGCCCTATCTTTGCTGCCGAGTACAGGAATTGGCCAATTTAGGCGCTAAGTATTCTCGATTTTTTTTTTTTTTTTTTCCTTCCCCTATTTTCTAGAGCAGTGATGTAATATTTCAGATATTTAATATTTTCATGCTATAGCATTACAGAGTGAAGGCTTTATTTGTTGGTTATTAGTGATGAGTGAACGTAATGGGATAAGGTGTTAACAAATGGTCATCAATTGTCATCCATTAACAAAAAAAAAAATCTGTCTAAGTCCTTTACATGCCACCCAGAAACAGTAGAGGTGTTAAGATGCCCCTGTATTAAAAATGGATCCGTTACAAACAGAACAAAAATGGAAACCTAGAATTGTATCCGTATTTGCTCAGTTTTGTAAAGGATCAAGTTTTTTTTGTCTTTTAATAAATACCGGAATCTTTACAAGTAGATGAGAATGGAACATAATGTGAAGTAATGCAGCAATGTAAAAAAAAAAAGTCTACAGAATTGTAAGCTGCACTGTGAACCGTAAAAAACACGGATGGTGTTTAAGGGGTTAATGCAGTCTAAAACCACAGAAAAAAAACTTTTTGCAACTTGTCTGGTGAGCTGCAGCTGGAGGAAGCAAATTGAATGCTAATTTTCACTGCAGGATAACGCTGACGAGCCATGCTAATTGATAAAAGATTAATTTATCGGTTTTCCACAGGATGAGGACTGACCTGGTGGTCGGGATGGAGGTAGCACGGGGTTGGGGGGGGGGATGGAGGTAGCACGGGGGGGGGGATGATGGAGGTAGCACGGGGGGGATGATGGAGGTAGCACGGGGGGGGGATGGAGGTAGCACGGGGGGGGATGGAGGTAGCACGGGGGGGGATGGAGGTAGCACGGGGGGGATGGAGGTAGCACGGGGGGGGATGGAGGTAGCACGGGGGGGAGTGGAGGTAGCACGGGGGGGAGTGGAGGTAGCACGGGGGAGGGGGATGGAGGTAGCACTGGGGGGGATGGAGGTAGCACTGGGGGGGATGGAGGTAGCACTGGGGGGGATGGAGGTAGCACGGGGGGGATGGAGGTAGCACGGGGGGGGATGGAGGTAGCACAGGTGCAGCACGCTTCTGAGCATCCGTAAGAGGTAGATGCTCAGTATTCTAAGTGCGCAGTCTGTAGGGTGCCTGTCTCGTGTTTACGTGTCAGACACATCATGTCGATAACATGGGAGGTGTTGGGCAGCCCATGTCTATGTGTGACCAATGTGGTCTTATCGAGAAGCCACCTGCTCTCTGCTAATCCTTCTCTTTTTCAGGCGAGGCCATGGAACAAGGTCTACGTGATTGCTGCCGCTCTATCCGTATTGGAAAGATCTTGATCCAAAGTGACGAAGAAACGCAACGTGCCAAAGTTTACTATGCTAAATTCCCACCGGACATTTACAGGAGGAAGGTGTTGTTGATGTACCCAATACTAAGTGAGCGATACTATGGCATATAGCCTGTCTAGTTTTATGTTTCACCATAAATCACAAATGTTATCCCATACATTTATATTCTTTTCATTACTTTGGATGATGCTCTCGACCCCTCACCCCCTACGTGGCCGTTTTTGGGATCCATTCAGCTCTTGTAATGCCGCACATTCCATTGTTGTAAGACCATGTATAAACGAGGGGGTATGGCAGGGGAAACAAATGTCACCATTACACATGAGGACACTCTGGGCTAAGCAGACATGGGCCTATACTAGGGGATCCCACAGAGGCAAGCCCCAACCTCAAGCTCTATAGATTATGGTAGGGCGTCCTGCGCTGTCTACTCGATGCCTTCCCTTTTTCACCATAATCCATTCTCTGATGAAGGTCTAGACTGAAATATCATTATTTTCCCGGATCGGTAGCGTGATGGAATTTTTATTGACTACTTTCACAAGGGGTGTTCTCACAAGTCTATTTTCTGTTCTTGGGGTGTAAACCTACTTGTGCAGGTTGTCTACTTGCAGTCACTTTGACTGCCCTCTTTCTAGTAATGCTGGAGACCTGACAACGTGCAATGTGTGCACTCTGTGACTGCAGACAGTTCTTGTAGACTTTCACCACAATACTGGACAACCCCTTTAAGGTCTGGGGTCCATGGATGGAGACCTTCTTCACTCTTAACATTGAAGTAATACCCAAACACAACATATCACTCTGTACCACTGCATTTTTCCCCTGATTTCCTGTGCTGCTTGATACCATGTGCTTTAAGTGACTGTTCTCCATTTCGCCCATGGCTTTTGGATTCTTTCCCTCTGTCCGGATGGATTTCAGATTTAGCCCAAATTGTCTGCTCAGATATGTATCTTGATTTGTTTATTTTGTATATTAAATATATATTTTTTAATCTGTTAAAAAGAGGGGGGGGGGGGGGAAACTACTAGAGGATATTCTTGGACAGTTAGCTAAACGGTAGCAACCAGTGCCAGGCTGCTGCCAAGGCTAAAAAGTTCATGCAGTGAGGCAACTTGGCTCTACCTCCGTTAATTTATTAATAATATTTATTAAATATTCATTTGTTTTCATTTTGGAAAAAAAAAACTACCGTAGTTCAAAATGTCAAGTAAATATTTAGATCTTACCCAGGACTATAATAGGGGCATCTCCTCTACATCTGTCAGGGTTCTTTACTGTAAGAGCAGTGACACCATGGAGGTGAGAACGCCTGGAGGCCTTACTTCAATATAGCTATTAGGCTATGTGCACACGTTCAGGATTTTTCGCATTTTTTCCGCTATTAAAAACGCAATAAAACCGCGAAAAAAATGCATACCTTAAGCATCCTATTAGAATGCAATCCGCAATTTTTGCGCACAAGCTGCGTTTTTTTTCCCCGCGGCAGAATCGCATTCTGGAAAAAAACGCAGCATGTTCATTCTTTGTGCGGAATCGCGGGGATTCCGCACACATAGGAATGCGTTGATCCGCTTACTTTCCGCATGTGGCTGTGCTCACCATGCGGGATGTAAGCGGATCATGTGCGGTTGGTACCCAGGGTAGAGGAGGGGAGACTCTCCTCCAGGCCCTGGGAACCATATAATTGTTAAAAAAAAAAAAATGAATTAAAATAATCGTGATATTCTTACTTTCCAGCATCCCCGGCAGCCTTCCCGCTCCTCGCGATGCTTCCGTTCCCTGGGATGCTTTGCGGCAATGACCTGTGATGACGTAGCGGTCTCGTGAGATGCTACGTCATCAGGGGTCATTGCCACTAGGCATTATTGGGAGCGGGAAGACTGCTGGAGACGCCGGAAGGTGAGAATATCACTATTTATTATTAAATAATATCACGATTTTTTTACTATTTTTAACATTATATCTTTTTACTATTGATGCTGCATAGGCAGCATCAATAGTAAAAAGTTGGTCACACTTGTCAAACAATATGTCAACAGTTTTCCAAGCGATGCTACAGATCGCTTGGAAAACGTTAGCACTCTGCAAGCTAATTACGCTTGTAAAACGCTTTTTACCTGCGGCACAGTGGCGGAATTGCCGCGGAAATTTCCTCGGCAATCCCGGACGTGTGCGCATAGCCTTACAAGTTTTATGTGCTAGATGACTAGTCTTTTCTAGAGACTATTTGTGACTTCCATGATTTTAAGGATGAGCATCGCAGTGACTTGTGTCTTTCCCCTACTAACCATGTTATTCTGCTGACTGCTCATTGCATTAATGTACATACTGTTACTTACCCGTTCTAACCATTTAATTCATTGCAGGCACTGGAAATACCGTTATCGAAGCTGTAAAAGTTCTGATTGAACATGGCGTCCAACCGGCTTGTATTATACTGCTCAGTCTCTTCTCTACCCCACATGGTGAGTCTCTTCAGCCACCACCAGGCTGGATAGCTGAGTGTTCGTGTTTTCACGAGCCAGCTTTTCTTTTGTTAAAGGGAATCTTTTATCAGGTTCTTGCTATGTAATCTGAGAGCAGCATGATGTAGAGGCAGAGACCCTGATTCCAACATTGTCACTTACTGGTCTGCTTGCCTCAGTTTTTATAAAATCACAATTTTCTCTGCAGATCTACCAGTTCTCTAAAGACTAAGCTCTTTAACCCCAATCGCATCACTGATTGGCTGCTTTTTGTGTAAACTCTGCATAGGCGGAAAGCTGCAAATCTGTGCTGGGGGTGGGGTTATACAGAGCAGGAAGACTACATGACAAAAGACAACTAGTCCTCCAGTGGTTGTTATTATTATTATTTATATAGCACCATTGATTCCATAGTGCTTTACATGAGAAGGGGTTACATACAAGTTACAGATATCACTTACAGTAAACAAACTAACAATGACAGACTGATAGAGAGGGGCGAGGACCCTGCTCTTGCGGGCTTACATTCTACATTCTACAGGATTATGGGGAAGGAGACAGTAGGTCGAGGGTTGCAGGAGCTCCGGTGTTGGTGAGGCGGTAGCTTCGGTAGTGATGAGGAGGCAGCAGGGTCAGTGCAGGCTGTAGGCTTTTCTGAAGAGATGGGATTTCAGGTTCCGTCTGAAGGATCCAAATGTGGTTGATAGTCGGATGTGTTGGGGCAGAGAATTCCAGAGGATGGGGGATATTCGGAAGAAGTCTTGGAGGCGGTTGGGTAAGGAGCGAATAAATGTGGAGGAGAGAAGGAGGTCTTGGGAGGACCGGAGATTACGTGAGGGAAGATATCGGGAGATTAGTTCAGAGATATATGGAGGACACAGGTTATGGATGGCTTTGTAGGTCAGTATTAGTAATTTGAACTGGATACGCTGAGGGAATGGGAGCCAGTGAAGAGATTTGCAGAGGGGGGAAGCGGAGGAGTAGCGAGGAGAGAGATGAATTAGTCGGGCAGCAGAGTTAAGGATGGACTGGAGAGGTGCAAAGGTGTTAGCAGGGAGGCCACAGAGAAGGATGTTGCAGTAGTCAAGGCGGGAGATGATGAGGGCATGCACAAGCATTTTAGTAGATTGACGGTTGAGGAAAGGACGGATTCTAGAGATATTTTTGAGCTGGAGTCAACAGGAGGTGGAAAGAGCTTGGATGTGCTGTTTGAAGGACAAGGCAGAGTCAAGGGTTACGAGGCAGCGGACTTCCGGTACGGGGGGAAAGCATGATGTCGTTCATTGCGATAGATAGGTCAGGTAAGGAAGATCTATGAGATGGAGGAAAGATGAGTTCAGATTTGTCCACCTTGAGTTTGAGGAAGCGAGAGGAGAAGAAGGAGGATATGACTGATACACTCTGGACAGCATAAAGGTGGTACTGGAATCCATGGGACTTTTGAGTTGTCCCAGGCCAAGTGTATATATAGAAGACACAAAAGAGAATGGTAAAACCAAAAACACTCAGTTTGAAAAAATGTTTGCAGTAATCCGCAAGTGCTAGTAAAAGATGTAAATAACAGGGTATTTGGTTGATACGTTTTTTGCAAAAAATGTATACTAAGCTGCTCTACCAATCTTCACGGTATACCCATATCAGAGCAGTCCTAACTAATGTATGCAATCCCTATCTGATGTATTTAAAAACCTGATCATCTGTATATTACCTGTGTGAACAGGATTCAGAGAGGAAAAATCCATGTGTGCATACAGGGTAGAACAGCTTTTGTGCAGCTAGCCCAAGAGGAGTGGTGGAACTCCCCAGTCTTGTAGACACAAGAGAACAATTATGGAAACAGGAACACATGGGCTACTTGCACAGTGAACAAGTCTGTAAGAACATGTTCACACACCACCAAGAAACCTGAAGACACAAAAGAGAATAGTGAAACCAAAAACACTCAGTTTGAAAAAATGTTTGCAGTAATCCGCAAGTGCTAGTAAAAGATGTAAATAACAGGGTATTTGGTTGATACGTTTTTTGCAAAAAATGTATACTAAGCTGCTCTACCAATCTTCACGGTATACCCATATCAGAGCAGTCCCTAACTAATGTATGCAATCCCTATCTGATGTATTTAAAAACCTGATCATCTGTATATTACCTGTGTGAACAGGGTTCAGAGAGGAAAAATCCATGTGTGCGGATTACTGCAAACATTTTTTCAAACTGAGTGTTTTTGGTTTTACTATTCTCTTTTGTCTCTTCAGGTTTCTTGGTGGTGTGTGAACATGTTCTTACAGACTTGTTCACTGTGCAAGTAGCCCATGTGTTCCTGTTTCCATAATTGTTCTCTTGTGTCTACAAGACTGGGGAGTTCCACCACTCCTCTTGGGCTAGCTGCACAAAAGCTGTTCTACCCTGTATGCACACATGGATTTTTCCTCTCTGAACCCTGTTCACACAGGTAATGTACAGATGATCAGGTTTTTAAATACATCAGATAGGGATTGCATACATTAGTTAGGACTGCTCTGATATGGGTATACCGTGAAGATTGGTAGAGCAGCTTAGTATACATTTTTTGCAAAAAACGTATCAACCAAATACCCTGTTATTTACATCTTTTACTAGCACTTGCGGATTACTGCAAACATTTTTTCAAACTGAGTGTTTTTGGTTTTTTTTTTTAATTTAAATAGATTTTTATTAACAATATAAAAAAAAGGAGAACAACAGAATGCCATTTACATTGCATTATATCAGATACACATTTTCTTACTTTAATAAACCCCAACATTACCCCAACTACCCCCCTCCCCCATAAGACAGCTCAGTCTCAATCTCCACCCCACCGAGGCATTATCTGCCTCTTGTAATTTATCCTCTTCCAGGTCTTAGGAAACACGACGCCTATACTCCTCAATCCAAATCAAGCCAAGGAGACCATATTTTATTAAAGAGTTCTATTTTCCCCCTTTTACTGTACACCCCCTTTTCCAATTTTAGACCATGTTGAACATATTGGAGAAATTCCCTTCTCACAGGTGGTTCCGCGTTTATCCAGTTTCGTGCTATTACTTTCCTGGCCATGTAGAGTAGCCTAGCAATTGCAATCTTCCAAGTATTGTCAACTCCAATTTCTTCCACATATCCCAGCACACATACTATCGGGTCTCTAACAACTCTGCACTTATACGCTGCTTCAACTCGGCTCAAAACCACCACCCAAAAGGCAGCCAGTCTCGGACACGTCCACATCATGTGATATATTCCTGCCTTCTCACTCGCACACCTCGGACACCCAGAATTGGCACGCAATCCCGCTTTGTATAACACTTCCGGAGATTTATATACCCTATGCAAAATGTATAGCTGCGAGAGCCTATATGGTTCACTCAAGGATAGTCGCGGAACCCACTCCATCACCGATTCCCAGGTTTCATTTTCCATCGGCCCCACTTCTCTCTCCCACTTAGCTCTCGCCTTTATAGGGAAATCTAGCAGAAATGTGTGCATAAGGTCCTTATACAGAGTGGAAATAACTCCCCTTGTAGTACCCTCACCACACACATACTCCAACACTATATCATCTTGAACCCTGATATCAGCCTTCTTATTCTGAGCTCTAAAGGCATGTCTCATCTGCGCATACTGATATTCCCCTGTGGATCGCAAACCAAATTCTTCCTGCAATTGGGAAAAGGACTTCAGCTCCTGCTGCTGGATTATCTGGTGAACAAAGCAAATTCCCTTATTCTGCCATTCCATCAATCCTCCCAGGGCCTCAAAATCCTTTAAGTTGTGGTTAGACCATATCGGTGTGAATTTAGTCAACCCTGTAACCCCACGAATCTGCCTTAATCTATTCCATAATTTACGAATCAGGAACAGGGTTGGGTATATTTTCCCCAGCGCGCCCAATGAGCCATCCTCCAAACACCTGGCCATCGGTCGTCGGTCCGTCACCTCTTCCAATAGCTGTTGTACTGCACTGGATGACGCCCCTCGCGCCCAGCCCTTCAAATGCTGGCTCTGGGCCGCAAGGAAGTATATTTCCGGGTTGGGCAAAGCCAAACCACCATCTTCCTTGGGTCGTTGAAGCGTCTCCAAGCTAATACGTGGATATTGTCTACCCCATATCAAACTTCTAAAGAGGGCATTAATCTGCCTGAACTTCCCCCGAGGGATCCAAATTGGTGCGTTATGCAGAACATAAAGAATTTTGGGCATAAGGACCATTTTAATAAGGTTTACCCTACCGACGACCGATAGATGTAGCTTATTCCAGGCGTCTACCTTTGCCTTGAGTACCCCCATAACAGGAGTCAAATTTCTTTGCAGAAACTCCGCCACCGGCACCGAAATCCATATTCCAAGATATTTAAATTGGGAAACCACCTTCAGCCTCTCATCCCCAACATCCTCACTCACATTCTCTCCTACGTCATCCACTCTAAAAAGAACCGTCTTATCCCAATTAATTGTTAGTCCCGACACAGTACCAAATCTCTCAACAATTTCAACGGCCCCTCTTAGTGAATTGTCTGGATCCTCCAGGAACAGCAAAACATCATCCGCATATAACGCTATTTTTTCCTCTACTTTGCCATACCTAAACCCAGGGACCCCATCCGACTGCCGAATCTTAGCAGCAAGAGGTTCTACAGCCAACGCGAACAGGAGGGGTGAAAGCGGGCATCCCTGCCTAGTACCCCTAGCCAGCCCTATAGGATGAGATAGCTCCCCATTTACTCTAATTCTGGCGGATGGTAATGAGTACAACAGCTGTATCCAGGCCACAAACTGCGGGCCAAACCCCATACATTCCAGCACCTGCCAGAGGTACCCCCATTCGACGCTGTCAAACGCCTTATGTGCATCTAGCGATACAATCACTCTTCGACCACAGTTATCAGACTCTACCTGCAAATTTACATATAACCTCCGCAAATTGATCGCCGTTGATCTATCCGGCATAAAGCCAGATTGGTCCGAATGCACCAGACTCGCAATAACACTAGAGAGGCGGAGAGCCAACACCTTGGCCAGAAGCTTGACATCAATTGTTAGTAAAGAAATTGGGCGGTACGACTCCGGTTTCCCCAAGTCCTTATCCTCCTTTGGAATGACCACTATTATGGCCTCTCTCATAGAGGCTGGCAAGCGCCCACAAGACCTAGCTTCCTCCAATACCATTTTTAATCTAGGAATCAACACTTCTGCCAACCCTTTATAGATCTCAGCGGGTAACCCATCGACCCCAGGCGCCTTCCCATTGGCCATAGACATCAATGCCCGACTCAATTCCTCCTCAGTGATAGGGGCCTCAAGGCTCTCCCTATCTGCCTCACTCAGTCTCGGCAAATCCAGACCTTCCAAGAAAGTCAGTGCATCCTCGACCGATTCACCAACCCGAGAGGAATACAAATCTGCATAGAAGTCCGCAAAGGCTCTCAAAATTTCAGGTGTTTCCGTTATTTTACCTCCACTAGCAGAATCCAAAGAGTGTATATATGAAGAACCTCTCTGAGCAGCAGCCACTACCGACAGCATATGTCCCACTGTTTCTCCCTCCTGATAGAACAATACCCTTTGGAAATCTCGTTTCCTCTCAGCTTTGCCTAGCAGAATTTTTTCCAAATGATTTTGTGCGTTTTTCATTCTTCTCTCTGCCTCAGGGGTTCCCAGTGTGGCCATCCCATCCTCTGCTTCCTTCAACTCCTCAACTGCCGCTTTTTCTACCTCTCTCGTCCTCCGCTTACACCTACTAATGTCCCTAAACAGTAGTCCCCTCAGGTACGCCTTCATTGCATCCCAAATTGTAAGAGCGTCGGCGCTTCCATCATTTAAGAGAAAGAATTCCGCCACCTCCCGTCCTATACTTTCCAACTCAATACTCTGTAACCAATTAGGATGAATCTTCCATTCTCTCCCACTTAGCGAGCGAGCCCCCTCCAATCTAACCTCTACTTCAATTGGACTATGGTCCGACAAGGCCCTTGGCAGATATCTCACCTCCCCAACCAATGTGTCCAAAATCCTGTTACCCAGAGCCATATCAATCCTAGAGAGTGTGGTATGTGCCGGTGAATAACATGAGTACCCTCTCTCCCCCACATGTCTAACCCTCCACAGATCAATCAAACCTATCTCCTGTATATAGGTGCCAAATGTTGTTATGTGTCCCTCCGACCTATTCTGAGTATTTTTATTTTTATCCCAATATTCATCACAGATGTTATTTAGATCTCCGATAATTATTAACGGTGTCGGTCCCCATTTTTCCACTCGCTCCATTACTTCTCTAATCTTCCTGCTAGAGTAGGGAGGCGGAATATACATCGCGGCAACACACAGCATCACTCCATACAGTATACACCGTAATAGTACATACTGTCCCTCCACGTCCACATATACCTTCACCTCCTCATACTGAACTCCCGCTGGAACCAAGATTGAGACTCCTCTTGCATACGTGGAGAAGGTAGAATGATATCCCCTCTGGATCCATCGTCTATTCAAAACATCCACTTTTTCCCTTACCAAATGCGTCTCCAGCAAGCATATCATTGAGGCCCTTTGGTCTCTTGCATATTGCAAACACGCAGCACGTCTAGATTTCTCCCCTAGGCCTCTCACATTCCAGCACAAAATCTTAAAACGGGTCCCCATCACTTGGCTCATCTTCACTATAAGTATCATCAATTTTGAGCTCAGGCTGTCTAACTACCCTCCCAACTCCCCCTCCCACCCTTCCCCCCTCACATCTAACCATTCCACCTCTTTCCAAGAGTGGGGCATCATCGCCCATAGCGAACACTCCGTTTGGCATTACCTTCCCAACCCTCCTCCCACCACTGTACATAACAGGATTTCAGACATTTTGAAAAATAACGTTCTCAAAACATTTTAACTTAGAATTATTTGCACACACAAGAAGTCTGCATAAACTTAAAATATGTCGCAAACCCTTCCTCCCCCTTTCCCAGCAGCCATTACACCATCCCTTTAACTTTAACTGGATATAATCCAGCTCCCTTCTTCCCCCCCCATACCCCTTGGCTTGTCAATCACATGACTCTTTTCCAACTGACAGATAAGTAAACAACTTCAGACTCTTCCCACAGTTTCAGTCTCCTTTTCCTTTAAGCTTTTTAGCATTAATATCGATCCACTGGGTAGCGTCCTCCGGCTTCTGGAAAAAATGAATTTTATCAAACGCCACCACCCTCAGTCTTGCTGGGAACATCATGGAATACTGCACACCCAATTCCCTCAGCCGTCTCTTTATACCCGTGAACATCATCCGTTGTTTCTGCACCAGAGTAGAATAGTCTGGGTATATAGCAATCTTTTGACCTTCAACTGTCAGATCCGTCATGTCTCTGGCCTTCCTCAGGATAATGTCTCTGTCTCTATAGTTTAGAATTTTGGCGAGCATGGTACGGGGATTCGCTCCAGGGACAGGTGGTTTCGGCGGGACCCTATGCGCTCTTTCTACCGCGAACACTTTTGTTAGCGCCATATCTCCAAATGTCTCTAACAGCCATTTTTCAATATATTCCGTTGGATTCCTCCCTTCAGCTTTTTCAGGGATGCCCACTATGCGAATATTATTTCTTCTGGACCTGTTCTCAAGGTCCTCATTTTTCGCAGCCAATTCAGCTATTGCTTGAGTGAACTTTTTCTCTGCTTTTTGCAGCTGCACTATATGGTCTTCTGCAGTGCTCACTCTCTCCTCTACCTCCCCCACACGTTTGTCAATCTTCTGCATGGCTGCGTTTATCTGGGCTGTGTCCCCCTTAACCTCCTGTATCTGTATGGTCAGAGATTGTTTACATGAAGAGACTAGCGCAAAAACGTCTCTTAGGGTAGGCTCAGCTTCTGGCGCCATTTCCTCGGGTCCCCCTTCTGCCACCGCCATTTTACTCTCCTTTCTCCCCTGTTGTACCTCATGTTCTCCTGCTGGGCTCTCCTCCTCCTCCTCCTCTTCGGTATCAGCTCCGGCTCCCTCCTCTGCGGCCTCCGCTCTCGCAAACTGCTGGAGCTTTGCCGCTACCTCCATGCGCTTTCTGCATGCGGCGTTCTCCTTGTCTGCCTTTTCCCTCAAGTCGGCGCCATCTTGGATTGCGCCTGCATCCCCGGCTCCCGCGTCCTTCTGCCGTCTCCTGGTCATGTTCGTCGGTTCCAGCGCTACCGAACAGCACCGCCGGCCTCTCCAAGTCTCCCCGCAGCCAGTAAGCCCCCGCAGGGACCAAACAGCAGCGGCTCTGCAGGATTTTACAATATACAGCGGCGGGAGCTCACAGCCGCACGTCCGCTCACATGGACTCTCAGGCCACGCCCCCAGTGTTTTTGGTTTTACCATTCTCTTTTGTGTCTTCAGGTTTCTTGGTGGTGTGTGAACATGTTCTTACAGACTTGTTCACTGTGCAAGTAGCCCATGTGTTCCTGTTTCCACAAGTGTATATATAGTGAAGAGTAGGTGTCCTAGAACAGAGCCTTGGGGGACTCCAACAGAGAGAGGGTGAGATGAGGAGGTAGTGTGGGAGACACTGACTGTGCGGTTGGAAAGGTACGAGGAGATCCAGGATAGGGTGAGGTCTTTGATGCCAAAGAAGGAGAGGATCTGTAGTAGGAGGCAGTGGTCAACTGTATCGAAAGAAGAGGACAGGTCTAGAAGGAGGAGTATACAGTATTGTCTGTTAGCTTGGCTGTAAATAGGTCATTAGTAATTTTGGTCAGTGATGTTGGGTAGGGAGGTTATGGGGTTTGGGCATTGGTATGGTATACAAAGGGGTTGTGGTTGAACAATGTAGACTTGCCTTGTTTGATCGATCTTATTTTTAAAGTGTGTTGCAAAGTCCTCAACAGAGATGAGGGAGGTTGGAGTTAAGGTTTTGAATAACTGTTTGGGTTTGGAGGATAGGGAAGATACAAGTGTTGTGAAGTAGGCCTGTTTAGTAGAGGCGAGAGAAGATTTAAAAGCGAGTGTTGCCTGTTGGAATACAGTGAAGTCTTCTTGCGAATGTGTTTTCTTCCAACGCCGCTCTGCAACCCTGGACATTTGCCGGAGCTTTTTAGTGATGTTGTTGTGCCAGGGTTGTCTATTGATACGTCGCACTCTGCCATGAACGAGAGGGGCAACTGTGTCAATAGCTGATGCGAGAGTGGCATTGTAGAAAGCAGTGTCTATGTGGTGGAGTGAGGATGTGGATGCCAGTGGTAGGATAGTCAGAGAGTATGTGGGTGTCTAGGTGTGCGAGGTTTCAGAGGGGGTGCGCATGTTGCTGGACATGGGTGACTGGTGAGGAGGACAGGGATGAGAAAGTGAGCAGATGGTGGGCGGATAGAGGGAGGGGGAGGTGTGAAGTTAGATAGAGAGCAGAGATGAGTGAAGACCAGGTCTAGTGTATGTCCGTCTGTGTGGGTGGCTGTGGAGGACCACTGAGTAAGTCCAAAGGATGAGGTAAGGGACAGAAGTTTGGAGGCTGTTGACTGAAGGGTATCAGTGGGGATGTTGAAGTCACCTATGATGATGGTGGAAATGTCAGCAGAGAGAAAGTGAAGAAGCCAGGTGGAGAATTGGTCAATAAAGGCAGTGGTCGGGCCCGGAGGTTGGTATACAACGGCCACTTGGAGGTTGTAGGGGGAGTAGATGCCGACAGAGTGGACTTCAAAAGAGGGGAGGATAAGGGAGGGTAGAGGTGGGATTGGGTTAAAGGTGCAGTTAGAAGAAAGAAGACCCACTCCTCCACCATGTCTGTTGCCGAGGCCGCGGTAAAACAGCGCAGCAGGGGAGGCGGTGTCAGAGGGTGTTAGCCATGTTTCTGTGAGGCCGAGGAAGGCAAGCTTGTGAGAGAGAAAAGGTTCATGAATCACATGAAGCTTATTGCAGATTGAGCGGACATTCCAGAGTGCTCTAGAGAGCGCGGGGGGGCGATGTCACAGGTTTTACGTTGGAAAGATTGTGGTAGTTCATATTAGATAGGGAGTGGTAGGAAGGGGTAGTAATGGGAGGAATGAGCTGTGGGGGTCCAGGGTAAAACACTGACTGTATTGCAAAAAAAAACACAGCCTAGTAAGCGCCATCACTGGAATCACGCTCCTCTCAAATTACATAGCAAAAACCTGCTGACAGTATTACCTTTAAAGTTTGTCTATGAAGTAACTACCCTTTCAATAACCTACTTGATCATCTTATTAATAGAAATCCACATGGAAAGCTTTTAGAGGCAGGACTGTAGTGAAATGTCGGTGAATATTATGGGGGGGTCATTCCCTTTCAGACAATCTTTGTCTCCATTTGCATTTTATAAAAAAAAAAAAATACACACTTGGCTTTCCTCACTTTCCCTCGGGTCCAGCTCTGAGTCTCTGCTGCCAGTGTGTCCTGTATTGGCTGTGGCATTGATGTCACGTCAGCATCGTATCAGTCAACTCAGCGGCTCTTAGGGGGCGTTCTGTCTACATGAGCAGAGCTGCTGAGCTCCTTGATTGGCTGCAGTGACCGCCAACCACTCAGTTCAGGACCCAGGACTGGAGAATAAAGCACTGATTGCGGATAGTGATGAGCGAACGTGCTTGGATAAGGTGTTAGTCTTCGTCGTGCGTGAATACTATGTTCGAGTCCACGCAGCAGCATCTTGTAGCTTTTCAACAGATGCAAAGGATTGCCTGTTAGGCTACCCCTACATGTGTTTTGGCTGTCGAACAGCCGGCGGGGACTCGAATATAGTATTTGAGCATGCCAAAGACACTGTTTGCACACAAGTGTGCTGATAACCACCGATTGACCAAACCGCTGCACGGCCAGCTCTACCCTCACCTACTGTATCCTCACCCATCCCTTGTAGATTGTGAGCCCTCGCGGGCAGGGTCCTCACTCCTCCAGTACCAGTCGTGACCTGTATTGTTCAAGATTATTGTACTTGTTTTTATTATGTATACCCCTCCTCACATGTAAAGCGCCATGGAATAAATGGCGCAATAATAATAATCCCAGCACGCTCTCTCATCACTAATTGTGGATTGTCTTTTACAACCACCTGCAGGAGGGGACCAAGATTTTCAGACGAGGGGCACCCCCTGTAACACACAGATGTAATGATACTATTCCATGTGTCATCTTATTTCCAGGTGCCATCTCCATCATCCAGGAGTTTCCAGACATAACCATTTTAACCACTGAGGTCCACCCGGTTGCTCCCACACACTTTGGCCAGAAGTATTTCGGCACAGACTGACCGTATGGATGCTCCGGTGCTATGGAGGTATCAGATTGACAATTTCCTTAAAGTCTGGCAGCGTCCTGGCTAATCTTCAGTGCCTTGCCACCTACTGCTTGGATGGGGCACTCAATTATGCAATCCTTTTTACTGTACCATGATTTTTCAAGCTTTTTATTCAGCCTGAACGCTTGGCCATCAATCACAGAACCTGACCGGTGTTTTTCCTTGGTGTTCGTTGCCTACACACCACCTCGAGTGTTCAGTGCACATTCCATTCAAAAGCAGCTTGTAGCGCGCGTGGAGGAGTTCCAGGGCATCAAATCCTATTTATTTCTTTGTATTAAAATAATGGAAAAACAGACAATACATCTGGTGATCTGATTGGTGGGTGTGAGATTGTCTCGTTAACTGTAAAAGTACAAATGTAACTAGAGTCTTGGAAAATCAGGAAAAGCAATGAATGTACTGCTGATGAAGAACAAGATGCCCAGAAGATATACTAATAAGGAGGGCAACATTTCCTGCAGCATTAAAGGGGTTGTCCACTACTTTTTAAAACTTAATATGTCCTGGGTTGTGGAAAAAAGAAAAAAGATCCTCCCTCACCTGCCGTGTCGTGTCCCCCAGCTCAGATGGATTGTGAAGGCCGCAGTAGTTCAGCGGCGGCTGCAGCAGACACCGGTCACCTCCCCACCGAAGGGGCAATCCAGCGGGTGGCAGGAGCAACTTCCATCCAGTAGGCAAGGATTGTGGTTTTAATTTTATAAATTATTTAACGGTAGTTGATCACCCCTTTTTAAAGGAGATGTCCACCCATCATTTTTATTTTTTTTTTTATTCTTATAAACTTGCCATCTGCTGTAAAATAAAAAAATATATATATAAAATACTCATTTGGTCTCCACTGTTTTGTGTTTTTTTTTCCAATTTGGGCAGTGATTTAAAATAAAAAAAATTACGACTTTCATAAGTTTTTGTTACTTGTTTTGCATAAATTAGCAGTACACACATATTAAAATGTAATTTTTTTTCCTGTCCTTTTTATATAGCGTCAGTTCATGGTTCTATAAAAATAAAAAAAATAGTATAACGCGCATACTGCATTTTGAAGAAAAACCACACATTGGCCCCAATTCGTGGAGACCGGTGTTGTTCATGGCAGTCTTGATGAGGTGGCATCAGGAACATCTGAAAAGTGGCGAATGCCCTCCATTCACCTCGCCAAAAATTTTACGCCAGTCAGAGACTGGATTAAAGGGAAGGTGCCGTCAAAATTTTTTTTTTGCCAGCGATTGAAAAAATGTAAAGAATTAATGTTTCAATTTTCTTAAATTATCATGTTTATAATTTAGCAAAATGACAATTTTAAAAGATTTGGCATTTCCACTTTTAAACACTAGTGGGAGCAGCTAATGAAATTTGACAAAAACCTAGTGTACAACTAGCTCACATTACTGCACTGCAGTAATTATGGGCGGAGTCTGCTGATGTGTGTGATGTCTCCTCCCCTTCTGGGTGTTTGCTAAGGGATAAGAGAGGATGTCTCTCCCCTCTGTACCAATCTGTCATTGTAATCCTGTTTACTGTAAACGATATCTATAACTATGTAACCCCTTCTCATGTACAGCACCATGGAATTAATGGTGCTATATAAATAAATAATAATCAGGAACCCAGTGAGCAGCCATTTTGTTTGTGACTGCAGAGTTATACTGACAAGTAGACAGTCACAGAGGATGGCAGGCAGCAAGGATCCTGGGAGATATGTGGTGGAGGGAGCAGGGTAACAGCAGCACAGAGTATTTCAGGAGAGCAGTGTGCTGGTCTATGGGGGGGGGGGGGGCACCATGTTCGGTGCGCAGAGCAGCCAGGGACTGTACATAGGGCGCTGTCTTTTATACACATGGATGGACCGTCTGCTCCACAAAAATCCAGGAAACATTTCTGCGGATTGATGGCCTGTTCTGATCCACACATTGCATGCAGACCCCATTCCCCTCCTCAGATCCTGTCCTGGCGATGTGTGAAAGCGAGGCGACCGGTGCGGCCCGGGGTGACGCTGGGGGGAAATGTAGCCATATAGTAACGATAAAAATGAGACCCCTCTCTTCAGCTGCCTCACCAGCCCTCCCCTGATGGCACCTAACTGGAGGTCATGCTGCCCCCTCTATTACCCCAGACCCGTGTGCAGCTGCTCAGCCAGAACCACCCTAGAATGGGTCCGCTTTCTGAAGATAATACTGCCATAGTGTTCACAAATGATACCATGTGGCATAGTAGTTAGCACAGCAGCCTTGCAGCACTGGGGTCCTGGGTTCAAACCCCTCCCAGGACAACATCTGCAAAGAGTTTGTATGTTCTTTCCTCCGGGTTCTCCAGTTTCCTCCCACATTCCAAAGACATACTGATAGGGAATTTAGATTGTGAGCCCCAATGGGGACAGTGATGATAATGTGTGCAAACTGTAAAGCGCTGCGGAATATGTTAGCGCTATATAAAAAGAATGATTATTACCATCATATAGACCGCAAATAACGACGCCATAGTGTTCTCACATAACAACGCCATGTAGATCACACATAACGGGGGGAGAGGATTAGATACACAGCTCAGTCAGTATCATACAGGATAGGATTAGATGCACTGCTCAGCAGTCAGTATCACACAGGGGAGGATTAGATACACGTCTCAGCAGACAGTATCAGGCAAGAGAGGATTAGATACACAGCTCAGTCACTATCACACAGGATAGGATTAGATGCATGGCTCAGCAGACAGTATCAGACAAGAGAGGATTAGATACACATGGGTGGAGATACACTGCTCAGAGTCAGCATCACAAAGGATAGGATTAGATTGCCTCTCCCCCACTGATACTTACTCCGCTGCCGAGTCCTTTCTCCCTCCCGTCCTTGGTCGTCTCCTCCTCCTATAATGCAGGGCTCCTGCGATTATACTGGGAAACTGGAGCTCACAGATGCACTGTGAGCTCCAGAAAGATGGCACGGATTTCCTGCCTCTATTATGGTGTGGACGGCTCAGGGGGCGTGGCCAGATCACAGCAGGGAGCAGCTCAATGTAAAGTATAGGGTCGGATGCCGACCGCAGATGTCTATGCCCAGGGCTGCCGTATTTGCAGAGTGTAAGGGTATGTGCACACGTTGCGGATTCTCTGGGGATCCGCAGTGTTTTTTGAGGTGCAGAAACGCTGCAGATCCGCAATTGATTTACAGTACAATGTAAATCAATGAGAAAAAAAAAATGCTGTGCACACGTTGCAGAAAATCTGCTGCGGAAACACTGCGGTTTAAATGAAGTAGCATGTCAATACTTTTTTGTGAATCTGCAGCGTTTTTGTACCAATTCAATTATAGAAAACAGCAGGGGTAAAAAAAACGCAGCAAATCCCCAAAGAAAAC
This sequence comes from Ranitomeya imitator, assembly GCF_032444005.1. Taxonomy (NCBI): domain Eukaryota; kingdom Metazoa; phylum Chordata; class Amphibia; order Anura; family Dendrobatidae; genus Ranitomeya; species Ranitomeya imitator. The sequence continues at coordinate 130,013,435 of NC_091283.1, forward strand.
CGCCGCAAAAATGCCCAAAAAACGCTGCGAAAACGCGACAAATCCGCAGGTGCCTAAGGCTATGTGCACACGCTGTGGATTTTGCTGCGGCTCTGCAGCGTTTCCCATGAGTTTACAGTACAATGTAAACCTATGGGAAACAAAACGCTGTGCACATGCTGCGGAAAAAAATGCGCGGAAACACAGCGGTTTACATTCTGCAGCGGTTTTACAGCTGCTCCTATAGAAAACCGCAGTTGTAAAACCGCAGTAAAAACGCAGCGTTTTAGCCCTGCAGATTTAGGCTATGTGCACACGTTGCACATTCTGTGTGGATCCGCAGTGTTTTTTGCGGTGCAGAAACACTGCAGATCCGCAATTGATTTACAGTACAATGTAAATCAATGAGAAAAAAAAAGCTGTGCACACGTTGCAGAAAATCCGCTGCAGTTTAACCCTGCTGTTCTGTTGGTCAAAAATGACCGACTTTGAACTTCAATATTCTTTAAAATATTCAAGATGCGGCTCTGAAACCCGTGGCCGACCGACCCATCCTCATTTAAGTCAATCAACCACAAGTTTCAGAACCGCATCTTGAACACCCCAAAAAATACCAAAGTTCAAAATAGGTCTCCCCAGACCGAACAGAACAGCAGGGTTAAAAGAAGTAGCATGTCACTTTTTTTGCGAATCTGCTGTGTTTGTGTACCCATTCCATTATAGAAAACCGCAGGGGTAAAAAACACAGCAAATCCACACAAAAAAACAGCTTCGGATCTGCACAAAATCCGCAGCTGCGTTTTTTGCCAGGAGAGGCAGAATCCGCACCAGAAATTCCTAATGCTAATCCGCAACATGTGCACATAGCCTTATCAAATACGCTGCGGAAAAATCTGTAGTGGACCATTCTACGTGTGCACATAGCCTAAGTGTCGTGCAGCTCCACTTACACTCCTGCAAAGCAAAATGGCGGCACCCAGTGGCTAAAAAAAATAAATAAAAGTTAGTTAAAAAATGTAAATTTGTATTAAAAATAATTGTTTATATAAACAATAATTTTTAATACAAAAAATAAAATGCGGCACCTTTCCTTTTAAGATTTGTGAATGAACATACGCCACAACTAGTCATAAATTAGATAAGCCAGCATCGCCAACCCCACCCATTTTGGAAATGCCAGAAGTCACAGTTTTTGCGCAGTCTTGCATTATACAAACATGTTGCAAATTTTCAAAGTGTTTTACACCACCTGGTTTCTGGCAAAAACACATTGATGAACCTGGGCCACTGCACGTCATGTGTTTTAGAGATCATGCAGATGTCTGAGCAACGCGATGTGAGCACGGACTGGCCGCGACTTGTGCGTGACGGCTTCATATAATTCCATGAGACTGTCACGCTTAGGTCCGGAGAGCTGAGGCCAATCCATGCAGTGCAGTCCGTGCTCGCACCGGTGTCTGCATGAGCCCTTAGGCCATGTTCACACAGTGCGTTTTTTACCGCGGAACCGCGGCGGTTTTGCCGCTGCGGTTCCGCAGCTGTTTTCCATGCAGGGTACAGTACACTGTACCCTATGGAAAACAGGACACACTGTGCACATGGTCCGGAAATTGTAAAAAAAAAGACGCGCTGAATAGCTCCCGGAAAAAAGAAGGAGCATGTCAATTCTTTTTCCGGAGCCGCAGCGGTTCTGCACCCATAGACCTCCATTGTGAGGTCCAAACCGCAGTAAAACCCGCAGATCAAAAATATATCTGCGGGTTTTACTGCGGTTTGATGTGCAGAACCGCTGCAGCAGGAAGTGCGGGGAGCGGGCGGAAGTGCGTGGGCGGAGTGTGGCTGCCCCCCCCGTGTTCCGATCCCGCCCCCCCGTGCTCCGATGCCCCCCCCCAGTGCTCCGATGCCCCCCCGTGCCCTAATCTCCCCCCCTTATACTCACCCGGCGTCCCGGTGTCCGTCCGGCCGTCTTCTCCCTGGGCGCCGCCATCTTGCAAAATGGCGGGCGCATGCGCAGTGCGCCCGCCGAATCTGCCGGCCGGCAGATTCGTTCCAAAGTGCATTTTGATCACTGAGATATAACCTATCTCAGTGATCAAAATAAAAAAATAGTAAATGACACCCCCCTCACTTTGTCACCCCCATAGGTAGGGACAATAAAAAAAAATAAAGAATTTTTTTTTTTTTTTTTTTCACTAAGGTTAGAATAGGGGTAGGGTTAGGGGTAGGGGTAGGGGTAGGGGTAGGGGTAGGGTTAGGGGTAGGGTTAGGGGTAGGGTTAGGGTATTTTCAGCCATTTTAACCCTAAAAAAATTCCTAGAAAACACACAGACTCTGGCTAGAAAACTGCATCAAAAAAACGCATCAAAAACGGACCAAAAAAGGACCAAAAAAAGGACCTGCGTTTTCTGCCAAGAGCTGCAGTTTTTTAAAAAACAGTCAGGAAAAAAAAAGGATGGAAATCCTGAACGTGTGAACATACCCTTAGGGTATGTGCACACGTACAGGTCCTTCTCAAAAAATTAGCATATAGTGTTAAATTTCATTATTTACCATAATGTAATGATTACAATTAAACTTTCATATATTATAGATTCATTATCCACCAACTGAAATTTGTCAGGTCTTTTATTGTTTTAATACTGATGATTTTGGCATACAACTCCTGATAACCCAAAAAACCTGTCTCAATAAATTAGCATATTTCACCCATCCAATCAAATAAAAGTGTTTTTTAATAACAAACAAAAAAAACAACAAATAATAATGTTCAGTTATGCCCTCAATACTTGGTCGGGAATCCTTTGGCAGAAATGACTGCTTCAATGCGGCGTGGCATGGAGGCAATCAGCCTGTGACACTGCTGAGATGTTATGGAGGCCCAGGATGCTTCAATAGCGGCCTTAAGCTCATCCAGAGTGTTGGGTCTTGCGTCTCTCAACTTTCTCTTCACAATATCCCACAGATTCTCTATGGGGTTCAGGTCAGGAGAGTTGGCAGGCCAATTGAGCACAGTAATACCATGGTCAGTAAACCATTTACCAGTGGTTTTGGCACTGTGAGCAGGTGCCAGGTCGTGCTGAAAAATGAAATCTTCATCTCCATAAAGCATTTCAGCCGATGGAAGCATGAAGTGCTCCAAAATCTCCTGATAGCTAGCTGCATTGACCCTGCCCTTGATGAAACACAGTGGACCAACACCAGCAGCTGACATGGCACCCCACACCATCACTGACTGTGGGTACTTGACACTGGACTTCAGGCATTTTGGCATTTCCTTCTCCCCAGTCTTCCTCCAGACTCTGGCACCTTGATTTCCGAATGACATGCAAAATTTGCTTTCATCAGAAAAAAGTACTTGGGACCACTTAGCAACAGTCCAGTGCTGCTTCTCTGTAGCCCAGGTCAGGCGCCTCTGCCGCTGTTTATGGTTCAAAAGTGGCTTTACCTGGGGAATGCGGCACCTGTAGCCCATTTCCTGCACACGCCTGTGCATGGTGGCTCTGGATGTTTCCACACCAGACTCAGTCCACTGCTTCCTCAGGTTCCCCAAGGTCTGGAATCGGTCCTTCTCCACAATCTTCCTCAGGGTCCGGTCTCCTCTTCTCGTTGTACAGCGTTTTCTGCCACATTGTTTCCTTCCAACAGACTTACCATTGAGGTGCCTTGATACAGCACTCTGGGAACAGCCTATTTGTTGAGAAATTTCTTTCTGGGTCTTACCCTCCTGCTTGAGGGTGTCAATGATGGCCTTCTTGACATCTGTCAGGTCGCTAGTCTTACCCATGATGGGGGTTTTGAGTAATGAACCAGGCAGGGAGTTTATAAAAGCCTCAGGTATCTTTTGCATGTGTTTAGAGTTAATTAGTTGATTCAGAAGATTAGGGTAATAGGTCGTTTAGAGAACCTTTTCTTGATATGCTAATTTATTGAGACAGGTTTTTTGGGTTATCAGGAGTTGTATGCCAAAATCATCAGTATTAAAACAATAAAAGACCTGACAAATTTAAGTTGGTGGATAATGAATCTATAATATATGAAAGTTTAATTGTAATCATTACATTATGGTAAATAATGAAATTTAACACTATATGCTAATTTTTTGAGAAGGACCTGTATCTGTGAGGGCTGCGGATTTTTCCGCAGCGGATTTCATAAATCCGCAGTGCAAAACTGCTGCGGTTTTTCTGCGGATTTATCGCGGTTTCTATTGCGGATTCTGCTTCGGGTTTACACCTGCAGTTTTCTATTGGAGCAGGTGTAAAACCGCAGCGGAATCCGCACAAAGAATTGACATGCTGTGGAATGTAAACCGCTGTGTTTCTGCGCGTTGTTTTCCGCAGCATGTGCACTGTGGATTTCGTTTTCCATAGGTTTACATTATACTGTAAACGCATGGGAAACCGCTGCGGATTCGCAGCGTGTTCACATACCCTTATACTGGTTTCTCAACATCAGCAGTAACATCTGGCAGTATATGCCATAAATGCTGGATAGGTATGCACTTTTTTGTGAAAACCTTAAATCCCATACAAAACTCCTATGGATGCGCCATTTTTGGGGAGGCTGAGAGCTGATGTTTTTAGTCTGGAACGGGGCCCCTTCCCAGGCTATTAATATCAGCCCAGAGCTGTATGCCTAGCCTTTGCTGGTTAATTATAGGGGGACTGTCTTTTTTGAGGGGGTCCTACATTTTAATCAGTAAAGGCTACGTATACAGGTGTGAGCTGATATTAATAGCCTGGGAAGCTCTATGTGTATTACTCCCTTTCCAGGCTGTAAACATCAGCCCCAGCCGTCAGCTTTCCCTCTGCTGGTTATGAAAATTTAGGGATACCCCACGCTATTTTTTTTCTTCTGATATTCAGTAATATAATCCATGTACAGTAAGCTACACCTGCATAGTACTAATTTTATATATGACTGATCTTTATTGCTATACTATTGTCAGGCCGTGCTGTGATTTTACTGTATGGGGCAGCTGAGATGTCAGGCTTTCAAAGGACATGGGTGTGTAAAAATCGAACGGCACTCGCAATTTTTTTTTCTTTTTCCCCTCGCACTCTGACTTCTATTGCCGAATGCGATCTGTTTTTCGCATACAATCATGCTGCGATTTTTTTTTTTTATATTTTTTTTTACCAGTAAAATTGTTATCTGATCTGAGAAAAAAAAAAAATCGTACCTTAACACACAATCCTAGAATAACATTGGTCCAACTGCAATCCAATTTTTAATGTGTTGCACTATCGAACAGCCGCAAGACATGCAGTAGCGGGGACTTGAACATATTATTCAGGCACACTGAAGACACAGCACCCAAGCATGCTCAGATAACACCTTATCCACGCTCGCTCATCACTAATAATAAACCATCGCAGAGCCAAACAAAAAAAACACTGCACACAATAATTATAAATTACACAGATTTATTTACGACAGGCAACAAATCCAGAAAAAAAAAATACATTGTGAAAATGAACATTGTCGATTAAAAAAAAAATCCCTGCAACAAGCATAAAAATAATCATTGTATAAAACGTAAAAAGGATTTGTGTCGTTCCAGTCCTGCTTAGGAACAAAGTGCGAAATAAGAAAAATGACTGTCAAACAGCCTGTTCTAGGTATACGGTGCAGCTGTAACCTGCGTATAACAGCGGCTCCTTATATAAATGACATGAGTCAGGAATGTTCTGAGAACGGCCGGGGAATTGTTCCCGTGTTGCTGCCTTCATAAAAGTGCAATGCATTACAATGTAAGACCCGCAGAGATACTGTGGATCATCGCAGTTTGGTAATGGAGAGGGAACTCCTTGTCATACATCCAATTAGGAGTTAAAGAGAACCTGTACCTAGCGTCACACTGCCTGATCCCCGGGCAGCATGCATCAGACACTGGCTCCGGCATTCCAACCATGTAGGTTTTACTTTGCGAGCAAACATGTTGAAAATCCGGGTGCTCCTCGCCCCAATCGCCAAGACTGACAGTTCACTCCCTATGTGCATAGACCTGTCAGTCAGGCTGGGGAGGGAAGAAGCCGGCCGGGGACAGCATCAGTCTAATCTTTCCAGACTTACAGGGCCCGATTCATCATTTGTCAAGCCTTTTTTTTTTTTTTTTTTTTTGGGCCTTTGATAGTTTTTTTTTTTTTTTTTTCTTCTTTGCACTAAATTCTTCAAAATGGTGCACGTAATTCATGAATTTTGCACACAACAAAAATACTCTTTATTTTAGTCTTAAGGCATGAATCTGGCAACAGGTTTTTGCTATTTAACCTGAGAGAAGCATGACATGGGGACAGAGACCCCGATTCCAGCAATGTATCACTTACTGTGCTGCTTGCTGTAGTTTTGATAATCTCATGCTGAAACAGTGATTTTTATCACTAGAGGACTAATGATTTTTATCACTAGAGGACTAATAATCCTGTTATAATCCTGTATGCGGTCCTCCATATTCATAAGCTCTGTATAACCCTGCCTCTACTACTGATTGGCCGCTGAGTACACTGTGTACAAGCAGAAAAAAAAAACAATCAGTGGTGTGGGTAGGATTATACAGAGCCCAGCATTGAGAGAGCTGCAGTAAGCAGCCTAGTAAGTAACACATTGCTGGAATCAGGGTCTCTGTCCCTACCTCATGCAGATGACATATCAAAAACCTGGTCACTGATTCCCTTTAAGTGAAAAGTGTCATGATCCAAAATACCTCTAATAAATCAGCCAAAAATATCTGGAGAACTCCAACATCATGTCTATAATGGAAATTTTTTTTAAAAAAGGCGCTAATTACAAGATTAAGGGAGAAAAAAAAAGCGAAAAGCACCAAAACTAGACCACAGGATGCCTAAATGCAATAAATCTGGCCTGTAGTCTTTGGCTGGGCGTTTCGATGATCAGTGTGTAAGGCCGCAGCGTTTTAGTGTAAAATATATGTGGCTGCAATCTCGCATCCAGTGTGATTCATGCTGCCTGTGATCCGGGAAGCATGAATCCAATGACAGGGTCCCTTTAATACACAGACGTCACAATGATTTGAATGGGTATTATGTAATACTTCATTTCCCCTGCAGGGGCGCTGTAGAGACATCACAGCCAGGTTTTCCCACAGATTACAGCTTTCTAAGGAGCAGGGATTGTCCTTTGGGTCTGATGTATGCAGGTATCCGCCATTATGAGCATTTACATTCCATATAGCGGCATACATTAGGGCCGTATGTTTGGTATAAGCAGAGCACTGAAGAGATTGGATGCGGCCCAATAGGTATGCATACAGCACGTAAACGAGCGCCATTGTCCCGGGTCACATACGATTTCAACACAAAGCAGAGTGGAAAAATCTGCCGCACATCTTGCATGTTTCACATGGCGAATCTGCTGCAGAATCAGCACAGATTTGCTGTGAAATTTACAGGTGAATTTATGGAAATAAATGGACATCCCCTTTAATTCAGAATCGGATACAAATAATGGCACCTATCACCAGTAATATACATAACATGAAGGCATCTGTTATACCCATCATACACGCACAATGATTGACTACTACTGCCACGCGGCGCAGACACTACATTCTAATGCATGTCGTTCCATACGGGATTATACGCAAATCACCCCCTTTATTTCCAGGCAACTGTGGTGCATTCAGGATACGCAAGGACCTTGCCATACAGTAACATTTAGTAATCACTAGTGAGGATCGGACGTTCTTGGATAAGGCGTGCTCGAAGAATGTTCCAGTCCCCGTGGCTGTTAGACAATCCATTCATGTTGCAGCTGTCTAACAGGAACTCCATTCATGTTGCAGCTGTCTAACAGCCGCGGGGACTGGAACATATTTTTCGAGCATGCTCAGATAACACCTTATCCCAGCACGTTCGCTCATCACTAGTAATCAGGCATTAATGTGACCTGGCATACGGCACAGTATCAAGTATTCTGGAGTATAGGACAATCGTAGAAAAAGTATAAAGTTTACTTGTAGATCATTTCTGGACTATCGAGCCGTTTCGCACTGGGAACAAGTGGACTCCTGGATACACTTTTTCACAACAGGTACTCAGGCCCCCGATATATCAAGGTAATGCTTTGGTACAGGAATGACAGTAGATTTGGGCTGAATCAGCCTTGGATCTGCCCAGATTTGTTCTACAGTGCAAACACATGAAATATTCCTCCGTCCATACTGGAATCACTGCGGACGCCGACAGCCTCCAGTCTATTTATACAGAATAAGATCCCTTCATTACCCAGAGATTGTACACAGAAGTGCCCCTCCAGCATTAGGTACACACATGAAGCGAGACAATCAATAAATTAGAAAAAAAAAAAAAAAAAATTAAAGCACATCATCACGTCCAGAACTTAAAAAAATCCTCTTGCATAGGAAGAATGCGCAGAGTTGTAATAAATATGGTCCTGTTCACCTTCCCCACCTGCTAAATAGATACGAGGAGCAGAGCACAGTCTGAACCATTCCTAAAGAGCCATGTCCAGATGGGCCGCCAAGTGGGCTAATTGTCCTGCTGGGCATGTGGTGTGCAATATTCCCAGTGTTGTGGCCCCTGGAATACAGAAATGGTCACATCATTCCCCAGATACAAAACCCTAATTACATAGTATATTTACATAGGGTGGGAAAGGACTAGAGGCGCCCATACGTGTCAGATGGCTGTCGCATCTAAGCTACTGTAATGCCCTGCACATGAAGTAAGAGACATAGCTTATCAGAAGAACTATACTACATTTCTAATTGGAGGTATCTGCTAATATTATTACTACACCTATTATACATTGGGGTAGGAGCTTGGAGATGGGAATCTTAAGGCTTTGTGCACATGTCCAGAATTGCCGCGGAAATTTCGCAACTGTGCACGGGTAAAACATATGCGGAATTAGCATGCGTTTTCCCGCTAAACAGTAGCGTTTTACAAGCGTAATTAGCTTGCAGAATGCTAGCATTTTACAAGCGATCTGTAGCATCGCTTGGAAAACTGATTGACAGGTTGGTCACACTTATCAAACATAGTGTTTGACAAGTGTGACCAACTTTTTACTATTGATGCAGCCTATTCAGCATCAATAGTAAAAGATCTAATGTAAAAAATAATTAAAAAAAAATCTTGATATTCTCACCTTCCGGCGTCCCCGACAGGCTTCCCGCTCCTCGCGATGCTCCAGTCCCAGTAATGCCTCGCGGCAATGACCCTAAATGACGTAGCATCACGCGAGACCATTACATCATCACAGGTCATTGCCGCGAGGCATCACTGGGAACGGGAGCATCGCGAGGAGTGGGAAGGCTGCGGGGGCCACCGGAAGGTGAGAATATCATGATTTTTTTTTTTTTACATTAGATATGGTTCCCAGGGCCTGGAGGAGAGTCTCCTCTCCTCCACCCTGGGTTCCCACTGCACATGATCCGCTTACGTCCCACATGGTGGGCATAGCCACATGCGGGCAGTAAGTGGACCAATGCATTCCTATGTGTGCGGAATCCCTGCGATTCTGCACAAAGAATGAACATGCTGCGTTTTTTCTGGAATGCGATTCTGCCGCGGAAAAAAACGCAACATGTGCACAGAAAGTGCAGATTGCATTCTAATAATAGGATGCTTAATGTTTGTGGTTTTTTTGCAGTTTTATCGTGTTCTTATAGCTGAAAACCGCGGAAAAAAACATGAAAAATCTTGAAACCTGTGCACACAGCCTTATTCTTCTTTAAAGGGGTAACAGTTTGGAATGTCCAAGTCATGTCCTGACTAGTGAGCGAACGTGCTGGGATAAGGTGTTATCTGAGCATGCTCATGTACTATGTCTAAGTTCACATTAGCGTTGCGCCGCTGTTGCGTCGGCGACGCAGCGGCGACGCAGCGGCGACGCGCCCCTATGTTTAACATAGGGGACGCGTGCGTCTTTTTGGTTGCGTTTTTCGCCACGTGCGTCGTTTCCGACGCTGGCGTCGGACGCACGAAAACGCTACAAGTTGCATTTTCTGTGCGTCCGATTTTGGTCAAAAACGACGCACGCGTCGCAAAACGCGCGCGTTTTTGCGCGCGTTTGCGCGCGTTTTTCGATGCGTCGCGCGTTGCGTCGCCGACGCAGGGCGGCGCAACGCTAGTGTGAACGTACCCTAACAGAGTGTCTTCGGAGAGCTCAAATAATATGTTCGACTCCCTGCCACCATTAGGTAATCCCTGCATGTGTTGCAGCTGTCTAACAGTCAACCTCTGTATGTGTTGCGGCTGTCAAACAGCAGCGAGACATGCAGCCGTGAAGACTCGAACATATTTTTCGAGCACGCCGAAGTCACTCTGATATCACCCGAGCATGGTCCTTATCTGAGCATGCTCGTGCATCAACAGAGTGTCTCCTAATCCGAGCAGGTTCGCTCATCACTAGTCCTGACCTTAATCCTATGGAAATGTTGCGCAAGGACCTGAAGTGAGCAGTTCATGGGAGAAAACCACCAACATAACAGAGGTGACGCTGTTTTTAGGGCAGTGTTTCTCAACTCCGGTCCTCAAGAGCCACCAACAGGTCATGTTTTCAGGATTTCCTTAGTATTGCACAGGTGATAATTTCATTACCTGCACAGGCAATAATTCCATCACCTGGGCAATACTAAGGAAATCCTGAAAACATGACCTGTTGGTGGCTCTTGAGGATTGGAGTTGAGAAACACTGTTTTAGGGAGTAACAGGCTAAAATTCCTCCAATCAATAACTACCAGAAACATTAAGTTACGGTTATTATTGCACTAGGACGTTACACCAGACACTAAAGCAAGGGTTCATATATATTTGCAATTCACAGACGTGTGATATTGGATCATTTTCCTTATTTAAAAAAAAAAAATTACAAAGTCTAAAATTTTTGACTCGTTTATTTCTATTCATCTATTTTTAGGACTTATATTAAAAGATGTCGTTTTACACTAAACCTATGGAAAACTCTGAAGGGTTCACAAACTTTCAAGCACCACTACACAGGAGACCTTACACTGGCAATCATCACAAGAGACCATTCACATCCAAGTTGTGAGTGATGGGGCGCCAGAATTGGAAAAATTCGGTTAAGGTGCGATTAAAAACACATTAAAAACACAATGGGATCTTACTCTGGTATTTGCTGTGGGTGAAACATGTAAATTAAATGTTATTCATCTGTAAAGAAAAGAAAAAATGTGCAGCTTCATCCAAAAATTGCGTCTAATTTACAAGTCAGTTTTTGTCTTGTACATGAAAATTGGACAATATTTGTCAGTGCTCTGGCTCCATTACTGGTCCAATTGTCAGTTTTTACCATTTCATTTTCTCATGTGCAAAAGCAAAAACTTGAAACCTTCTGATTGTAAAGTAGACAGATGGAAGGTATCTGGGTGGACTCATTCGAATGGGTGACTCATCAGCAAATCAGAAAAAAAAAACTGGACAGAACGCACACAACAAGAAGGGATGTGTGAATGAGCCCTAACAGAAACAGAACACTTGAGGTCACACTTACCACGTCTTGAGAACTCCCAGCTGATGATCTCCTGATGACTATGTGTCCATTTCCAGGATTATGTGTGATGATTCATGAGAAGCTAAAAAGTAACCATTAGCCAATTAGTCTAACACACCATTACTTATAGTCCATGGGTGAAACATTAATGCTACTGATTGAAAGGCCTTTGTAATTGCTCTGTAAGGGTGGGTGCTATACCGGATGCCCCTGAAGGTATTGTGTAATTCTCCACCCGCAATAGACAATAAAGGCGCTAACCTTTCTTAGGGTTATCTCATCCTAATGGGTAAAATTGCAAAGTGCTTGTAAAAACAAGCAACTTCACAAATTAACAGTTATTAAAAATCCTCCCCGTTCTCAAGAACAGAGGGATTTTTAATTGAATGGTTTACTTGCTCATTACCTATGTTACTGGCCACCTCAGCAGGCTACCGGAGGTGGCTGGTTTCCTAGGCAAGGAGTGCGCGCTTACAATCTCCTTGCTTTAAAGCCTGCAAGCACTGCTTTGAAGCTGGCAGGATCTGGCCATCTTAAAAGGGTTGTCCAGTCTAAAATGAAAAACCTGCAGTCACTCTCTGAGACTGCAAACTTTTGAAGCCCCCCAGTACACGGACTGTGCAGAACCCTTCTAGTGAGCGCGGCCTTGATCAATAGAAGTATATGGATAGAAGCCACAGACTGTTTAGTGGGCATGGCCTCGCTCAATACAATACTAGGTGGCTCCTGCCCAGGAGTATGTATAACTCATACCTGACCGCCGCTCCCTGGGCAGAGAACGATGCATCCTCGCAGAGCTCAGTGTGTGCGCTGGGGGGGATTCATAAATCTGCAGTCACACAGCATGGCTGCAAACTTTTCATTTTAGACCGGACAACCCCTTTCAAGCACCTCTCCGGCGGGTTTTACATTTTACGGCTGCAGTGTCACTAATCTAAGTTCCTTGCCTCTAATATTATACTTACCAGCCGAAGTCTTCTTTTCTCAGCGCCGCTCCACTAGTCTTCCGCAGGTTGTCTTCTGCCAGATCGCTCCAGTGTTTTCTGAACAATCCAGAAGTCACCACCCAGTGTAAGTCTACAAGACCGAGAACATGCCCAGAACAAAGCCCTCATAGACTTACGCTGAGAGCTTGTGGCCGTCACCTCTGACTTCCGCTCAGTCAGGGGCTGAGGTCACAAGATGGCAGATCAGGATCAGAGCAGCACTGGGAAGAGCAGAAGACGGCAGATGGTAAATATAAGACTACAGGCAAGGAATTTACATTAGTAGCACCACTCCAGCACTGAAATACTAAATAAATAACAAACAGGTGGAGTGGCGCTTTAGGGTCATCCTGTACTTCTCAAACGCTGCGGAGGCACATTTGCCTCTACGTGCAGCATGGGAGAGCACGCAAAACTGACAAATCTCTAGGCGCACCTCTCCCCCCAGCAAACAGAAGGCATGGAGGCAGAGGCGCGGTGAACTCATCAAGAGGACACAATATCCCTTAAAGGAAGTTCTCGTCACCCCCAAAATGCATTTTAATTGACTTATATTGTGGTATATGGGACTTAACCCCTATAAAAATTGTACCTGTTACTAGTACTGTACCTGAGAAAATAACTTAATTCATATGCAAATATGGCGGCTCATAAAAGCTTGGCGTGCTCTTTTGCAGCCTCATTTTGACTGTTTGCTTCCCCCGCTTCTGATGGCAGCGCTTGCTTCCTTGAGCAAGTTGCGTTCTACAGTTAGCCGACATATGTGCGCATGCACACTGACGCTGCCCGTGCCTAGTCACACACACTCTAGGCGCCTTTTCTTCTCTGGCTCCTCTCTGCTAACGCCACTCCGTGCACGGATACAGCCACAAGTGTAGCGAGTGGCGTCAGGAGCCAGGAAGGAGAAGGCACTTGGCCACTACGGCACTGTCACTCCCGCTGGCTTTAGTGAGTGCTGTCAATCAGAAGTGTGGGAACCCTACAAAATGCAAAATGACGGGGGTAACAGTGCAGCGAAGCCCCCTTATTTGTATTCGAGTTATTTTCTCAGGCACTATAATAATAAGAGGCACGGTGCGGTTATTTTTATAGAAGCCAAATCCATTGTGCTGGTGACAGAGTCCCTTTAAAGAGTAATTTCAGTAGAGCTTGCAGCAGGTGGTCTGTGTCTGCCTCTAGCTCCACTCCATAGAGTTTTAGGAATTCAGATCCAGCTCTTCCTTTCTTTAAAAACAATCATTTCTTTAGGTTCACAATTTTTAAGAACCCAGTATTACAGATTGATACAGACCCAAATAAAATGATGCGTACTGCAGCAGAGAATTATACACGATCTATAAAGGAAAACATGCACAAGGCATGGTAGCAAAGTAAGCCAAGCAACTGGTTCATGAGGATGACGATTTATCTAGGGACCAATTACCTGAATTCTCGTCATCTGTCCCGTCGTCATCCCACTGATTCACTCTGCTTAGAAGGGGGTTTTGGGATTCAGAAACCATTCTCATTGGAAAGGAAAGTCCATCCCCGACGCTTAGAACAGAGAAGAGGAATGCGGTTATGAGTTATCAGTACTGTGAACAGTATGGATTCATAAGGGTTAATTACATGGTAAATGCAAAGTGACAAAACTATATGATCTACCTTGTGAAAACAGGGATTAACCAGAGCTTTCTCCTCTTCCCAAATACTTGCTCCAGGTTTCTTCGGATGCCCAAGTGGAAACCATTCTTATCAGAGCCACTGGGAAAAACGGGGGCTGAAAAGGCCTCTGGAAAAGTGCAGAAATACACGTGGAAATGTTATGTACTTATTGTTTCCTGAGCTACCTGCAGGGGGAAACTCCCTGTGGTGCTGCACATGATGGCGGGACAAGAATGTCAGGAGCAGGACTTGTAATAGACATTTACACATACGAGATATCGATAAAGGGCTATTATGTGAGGCTAAATATTAATGTCACTGTTTTTAGAATTTAATTTCTACGGTATGATTCCTTAAAGCACCACTTCAACATTTTCTTTTTTAAATTTTTTATTACTGAAGTGATGTTACTAATCCAAGTTCCCTGCCCCCATCACCGTCTGTTCTCGCTGCTTCGGTCGTCTTCTGCAGGTTGTGACCAGTGTTTGCTGGACGATCCGGAAGACACAACTCCATGTGCTTGATAAAGGTCATTGTACCGAAACGTCGCCGCAGATGGCAGATTAAATCTGTAAGTCATTTTTCACTGACCGGTGTGGCGCTGTCTTCTTCTTTGTTATGGATTGGACTTTGTAGCTGGGCTGACCCCCTGGCAGTGACGTGCGCCACTAAGCCTATTAAGGCCGTATGGGTGTAAGGTGCGGTTTAACGCATTTTTTTTTAATTTTTACAACTCCATGTAAGTCTATGAGAGCGGACATAAACTTACACTGAGAGCTTGTGATCATTACCTCTGACTTCCGCTCAGTCAGGGGCTGAAGTCACAAGATAGTGGACAGGGGTGTCACTGGGAAGAGCTGAAGACGGCAGCTGGTAAGTACCATACTAGGGACAAAGATCTGACATTAGTAGCACCACTCCAGCACTGAAACAAAAGAATAACACTGGAGTGGGGCTTTAAAAACGGCTTGTACACTCCATGAAATAACACTTCTAGAGCATCCTTTCTAAAGGTACCGTCACACTGAACGATATCGCTAGCGATCCGTGACGTTGCAGCGTCCTGGCTAGCGATATCGTTCAGTTTGACACACAGCAGCGATCTGGATCCTGCTGTGATGTCGTTGGTCGCTGCAGAAAGTCCAGAACTTTATTTCGCTGGACTCCCTGCAGACATCGCTGAATCAGCGTGTGTGACGCCGATTCCGCGATGTCTTCACTGGTAACCAGGGTAAACATTGGGTTACTAAGCGCAGGGCCGTGCTTAGTAACCCGATGTTTACCCTGGTTACCATCGTAAAAGTAAAAAATAAAAAAAACACTACATACTTGCCTTCTGCTGTCTGTCCCCGGCGCTGTGCTTCTCTGCACCAGTGCACTGGCTGTGAGCGCCGGCCAGCCGGAAAGCACAGCGTTGACGTCACCGCTCTGCTTTCCGGCCGCTGTGCTCACAGTCAGTGCAGGAAAGCACAGCGCCGGGGACAGACAGCGGAAGGTAAGTATGTAGTGTTTGTTTTTTTTTACTTTTACAATGGTAACCAGGGTAAACATCGGGTTACTAAGCGCGGCCCTGCACTTAGTTACCCGATGTTTACCATGGTTACCGGCATTGTTGGTCGCTGGAGAGCTGTCTGTGTGAGCAGCTCTCCAGCGACCAAACAGCGACGCTGCAGCGATCGACATCGTTGTCGGTATCGCTGCTGCGTCGCTTAGTGTGACGGTACCTTTAGAGTCTGCCTTGTGCTGTTCCTCCTGATAAAAGAATACATGAACAATTGGGTGTTACTAGTTGTGCCTGTGTCCATACATAGTGTAACATTGTCTAGTCACTGATGACAGTCAGATGGAGGATACATCCCTTTTGATAAGGTAATTGGTAACACCCAATTGTCAATTTACTCATACATTTCCAAGAGGAACTAATGGAGATTTTTAAGAAAAGATGCGCCAGACTTATTTCTTGAATTATTACTAAAGTAATCACATCAAGTGAGCCTGCTTAAAGGGCTTGTGCTGTCGCAAGATACTGATGTCTTATCATTAGGCCAGGCTCCTTAAAATAGGTAATCAATATCAGATCAGTGGGGTCCTGGGACCACCAAGATCAGCACTTATAAGCTCCACAGACCGAATGTTAACCCACTGAATGGAGCTATAATGTGCACTTCCAGTCAGTGTGTAGCGTCCCCTGCTGGTTACCATAAAACACCAGTACCCTTTTTTTGTTTTTTTCATTGATTTAGTCGTATAAGTGATTGTTTTTTTTGTGATGATACCAATTTTGGGATACATAATATTTAATAATTAGTTTTTTATAATTTTTTTCTATTAACAAAAAAAAAAAAAAAAGCAAGAACACAAAACATTTCAGCCATTGTTTTTTTTGGCGCTTTACAGTAGAGGAAAAATAATTTTGCAGAATACGATGAATTTATTATGGAAAAATAAAGTCATTTTTGTGGCACTGCATTGCCAGAGCCATAGCATTTGTATGTTTCTGTCTTCTTATTTGTGGGCTAAGTGATAGCTCTTACTGATACGGTTATGGGATACATGTAATTTATTAACTTTTTCTAGATGTGTGTGAAATAGAAGAAGTAATAGAAAAAAAAAAGTAATAAATGTGCAGTTCTTTTTTTCCTTCACTTGCGCTACAGAGAAGCAGCACCATCCATTCATTTTGGTCTAAAAATCCCTCCAGGGAAAGCAAATTATACACCCAGACACTCTGGAACTTGAAGTAGCGATTCCTGGATTGCTTGTATAATACTTTATAATGCACAGTATAGTGCAGCATTACTGTACAAATGCCAGACCTGCAGCCATGATGAACCATTGTGTTGTGCCTATAAAACCCCTTAGATGCTGCAGTTTCCATTGACCATAGCATGAAAGGGGGTTAAGACTGTCAAAATCAAAATTTTCACTTAAATGCCCAGTTTTGTATATTTTTCCTTCCAAGCACTACCCTTGCAAAATCCAGACAGTTGGCAATTAGGATGATATTGCAAACTGCCCCGGGTGAAATCGTGATATTCTGGCAATAATGCCATGGTGCCCAGACCTTAAAAGGGGTTGTTCCCTGCAGGTAGCTGTGGACTGTGACAATCTCCTCTTTATACTACAGTTAGGTCCATATATATTTGGACAGAGACAACATTTTTCTAATTTTGGTTATAGACATTACCACAATGAATTTTAAACAAAACAATTCAGATGCAGTTGAAGTTCACACTTTCAGCTTTCATTTGAGGGTATCCACACTAAAATTGGATGAAGGGTTTAGGAGTTTCAGCTCCTTAATATGTGCCACCCTGTTTTTAAAAGGACCAAAAGTAATTGGACAATTGACTCCAAGGCTATTTCATGGACAGGTGTGGGCAATCCCTTCGTTATGTCATTCTCAATTTAGCAGATAAAAGGCCTGGAGTTGTTTTGAGGTGTGGTGCTTGCATTTGGAAGGTTTTGCTGTGAAGTAAACATGCGGTCAAAGGAGCTCTCCATGCAGGTGAAACAAGCCATCCTTAAGCTGCGAAAACAGAAAAAACCCTTCCGAGAAATTGCTACAATATTAGGAGTGGCAAAATCTACAGTTTGGTACATCCTGAGAAAGAAAAAAAGCACTGGTGAACTCATCAATGCAAAAAGACCTGGGCGCCCATGGAAGACAACAGTGGTGGATGATCGCAGAATTATCTCCATGGTGAAGAGAAACCCCTTCACAACAACCAACCAAGTGACCAACACTCTCCAGGAGGTCGGCGTATCAATATCCAAATCTACCATAAAGAGAAGACTGCATGAAAGTAAATACAGAGGGTTCACAGCACGGTGCAAGCCACTCATAAGCATCAAGAATAAAAAGGCTAGACTGAACTTTGCTAAAAAGCATCTAAAAAAGCCAGCACAGTTCTGGAAGAACATTCTTTGGACAGATGAAACCAAGATCAACCTCTACCAGAAAGATGGAAAGAGAAAAGTATGGCTAAGGCGTGGTACAGTTCACGATCCAAAGCATACCACATCATCTGTAAAAGACGGCGGAGGAAGTGTGATGGCTTGGGCATGCATGGCTGCCAGTGGTACTGGGTCACTAGTGTTTATTGATGATGTGACACAGGACAGAAGCAGCCAAATGAATTCTGAGGTATTCAGAGCCATACTGTGTGCTCAGATCCAGCCAAACTGATTGGTCGTCGTTTCATACTACAGATGGACAATGACCCAAAACATAAAGCCAAAGCAATCCAGGAGTTTATTAAAGCAAAGAAGTGGAATATTTTTGAATGGCCAAGTCAGTCACCTGATCTCAACCCAATTGAGCATGCATTTCACTTGTTAAAGACTAAACTTCAGACAGAAAGGCCCACAAACAAACAGCAACTGAAAACCACCGCAGTGAAGGCCTGGCAGAGCATCAAAAAGGAGGAAACACAGCATCTGGTGATGTCCATGAGTTCAAGACTTCAGGCAGTCATTGCCAACAAAGGGTTTTTAGCCAAGTACTAAAAATGAATATTTTATTTAAAATTATTGAATCTGTCCAATTACTTTTGGTCCCTTTTAAAACAGGGTGGCACATGTTAAGGAGCTGAAACTCCTAAACCCTTCATCCAATTTTAATGTGGATACCCTCAAATGAAAGCTGAAAGTCTGAACTTCAACTGCACCAGAATTGTTTTGTTTAAAATTCATTGTGGTAATGTCTATAACCAAAATTAGAATAATGTTGTCGCTGTCCAAATATATATGGACCTAACTGTATGTTTAGCATTACACGGACTGCGCTCTTTCCAGGACTCCTCCGCTCATTACATCTACATGCCTTAATAAAACAGAAGAGCGGAGGTTCACCAAAGGTGAAGGTGCAATAAAAGTGCAAGAAGAAGCTTTTGCAACCAGAGGAATCCAGGTAGAGCCACTTCTCATTTTTCAGCTCTTACCGCTTCCTTCACAACCTCTTCCAGTGCCTTGTGGCCTGGCAACATATTGTATTACAGAATACATTGTTCGGAAACCTGCAGCACGGGGCGGGAGGACAAGGAAGCCTTTCATTCATTATTTTTTAGGAGGCTGTGTACTAGTCTGCACAACCCTGGAATATACAGTGCAAGGTAACCTCAGACTTTGCACGCAGAATGGTCCTAATTAAGCAATAATCCCCTGCAATAAAGGTTCATAATTACTGGGGAGTCGGAGAAGTCTGAGTGGTTGCCACAGCAACATGCCATTATAATATTAGTCCTATTGCTGCGGTTTTCTACAAATGGATGTGTATTATACCAGCCGCACAAAGACTGCGACGTGAAGCAGATTTTACCGAGCCGCAGAGCCATGATGACAAGGACAAATAAGGGGCATTTACAAATGTCGGTGGCGGACTCTTCTACGCAGGGCTCCATAGGAATAATGATGACGTCCAACTTCATGGGCAGGTGACAATCACATGAGCTCTAGCTGCGTCTTCACGAAAAAGAAGACAAGTGATAATTAGGCGGGACCGGCCTTAGGACGTTTTTTTTTTTCTTAACTGACATTTTGGTGACCAGATGTTGGCGGTCAGTCAGTCGGGACATAAAGCCCCACAGTGGTGGTGAAATTGTTGGGCCTTTGGTGTCTTTTTTTTCTTCAAATAGCAGCATGTTCAGTCATATGTGTGGGCAGCCATAACTGTACGACTATACAACGGCGGCCTAGGTTTTGCCAGAGACGACGATTAAAAAAAAAAATAGAATGACAGTGTAGTAAATGCTTTTGGCCTAGCTATACTGTTCTTATTAACTAGTTCTGCACTGGGCTATTTCCCCCCTTCCTGACCAGGTACACCTTAACATACACATGCGGTTATTCGCAACAAAAAATATTCTAGTTCAAATAGTCAAATCATTTTTGCCTCTTTTTTTCGCGATACATGTGGCTTAATTTTTATGTAAATATAAATATACACACACACATTATATATACATGCACAACTTTTTCTGATATCGAGAAGATGTGTACACATCAAAAAATAGTAAGCACGTCTATTTTTCACATTTTTTAATTTTTACAAATCACAAAGAATCACTAAAAAGAACATTTCAAATTGTGTTCCCCTTTCCATACACATTTTTATATATTGAACATATCTTTTTGAGAGGATGGGGGCAAGAAAAAGCTTCAGACTTGCAGTGTCTTTTTTTTTTATTTACATCCTCTTTTATTACATATATTGTGCCCTACAGTAAGGGAGCCGTCTCACAGTGGCACTTTGGTCGCTACGACGGCACGATCCGTGACGCTCCAGCATCGCACCATTATCGCTCCAGCGTCGTAGACTGCGGTCACACTTTGCAATGTACGACGCTGGAGCGATAATTTCATGACGTATGTGCGATGTAGAAGCTGTTGGTTACTATGCGCACATCGTATACAATATCGTGCACACCTTTGTTACACCATGCGATCATGCCGCCACAGCGGGACACTTGATGATGAAAGAAAGTTTCAAACGATCTGCTACGACGTACGATTCTCAGCGGGGTCCCTGATCGCAGGAGCGTGTCAGACACTGCGATATCGTAACTATATCGCTGGAACGTCACGAATCGTGCCGTCGTAGCGATCAAAATGCCACTGTGTGACGGAACCCTTAAGGTCCTAAAAGGCCTTTGAATGCAGCATTTCAACACATTAATACATTATCTTAATTGCAGATTTCCCCTACAATAAAGGCTGGAACATTATCCCCAGTTCCAAGGTTATTTCAACATCCTGGCTACATAGCAGAGCTGAGTCGGACTCATAGGACCTAGCAGCTCCTGCTCTCTTCCTACATTCATTGATCATATAATGGTCTGGAGGAGAAAGCACTGCCAGGATTCCCTATAAACTGTGTACACAGTGCTTGTATACAGCTATGAGGAAGCAGACATGGCAGTAAACCGTGTTTTCCATCAATAGAAGGGGTCAGGCTGTGTCCAACAGCCAGCTCTCCAATAATGCACGATCACGTGCAAGCAACTAACTCTGCACTTACGTTATAGAATGTCAGTGCAGAGTAAAGTGCGGACCGCCTGGACATTTAAAGACTATGGGCAGTCAGGAAGTAATTAAACTCTGAGCATGTTGCCTCTAGTTCTTCCTTCTCTCATGCTAGCGACTATGCAATTGCTGGGTGGATGCAGGAGATGCTGAGTTTTAGACCCAGATCAGCACTGCAGTAGAGACTGGAGGCAGAATTTGCCCTTTAATGGAACATGTCACTCACAGATGAGGTTAGTCTGGCACTGGCCCAGCGGCCTTCTATCAAAAACGCTCCAGGTGATTGACAGGTGTCTCGCTAACTATATAAATGGAAGAGACCTGTCAATCACTTAAAGCAGCACAGGAAAAAAAAACAAAAAAACGCCAGGGGCAGATTAGGACTAGTCCCGTCTCCAGCTATTGTCCCAGGGCGAATCTTCAAAATATATTTTCTCAAGCACTGGAGGATTTCAGACAAAAATATACCAGGCCTCTGACATTCCTATACATTGGACCATTGCACGGCACGATATGACAACAAGGTGTAGTCAGCACCTTGGTTGACGGCACAGTGCACAGGGACGTCAGAGGCCTAGTCGGCTGGATGCCGTGGCCTGGAGTGAAACACGTCAATGAAGATGCACACGATGGGGAAATGGCCCTTTATAGTCCAGCAAAATGGTGACCAAATGACCCCCCATTTTGCTGTATGCGTACAAAATGAATAATACATAAATAATCTGTATTCTGTAAATTACTAATTTTTGTAAAATTCGACGAGACTGCAATTCCACCCAATAGCACTGTTGCTTTGGGGTGCTTGGTTCAGTTCCACTGAGGAGAACATTTGTAAGGAGTTTGTATGTTCTCCCCCTGTTTGCGTGTGTTTCCTCCGGGTTCTCAGATTTCCTCTCACACGCCGAAGACGTGCAGATAGGGAATTTAGTTTCGGATTTTTGGAGCCAATAGAGACAATATCGTCAGTGAAAATGTCTGTAAAATGATGCGGAATATGTTGGCGCTATATAAGCAAGCATAATAAACAATTTAAAATGTATTTTTGTGGCAGTCAGTGCTCTATTAACCCCTTCACGTCCTTGCCCTTTTCTGTTTTTAGCTCCCCTCATTCCCAGAGCCATAACTTTTTTTATTTTTCCATCAATATGGCCATGTGAGGGCTTGTTTTTTGCGGGTAAAGTTGCACTTTTCAACGACATCATTGGTTTTAGCATCTAGAAAACGGAAAAAAAAATCCTAGTGCGGTGAAATTGCAAAAAAAAGTGCAATCCCACACTTGTTTTTTGTTTGTCTTTTTTGCTAGATTCACTAAATGCTAAAACTGACCTGCCATTATGATCATTATGATTCTCCAGGTCATTACGAGTTCATAGACACCAAACATGTCTAGGTTACGTTTTATCTAAGTGATAACAAAAATATTCCAAACTTTGCTTAAAAAAAAAAAAAAAAAGTTGTGCAATTTTCCAATACCCGTAGCGCCTCCATTTTTTGTCATCTGGGGTCGGGTGAGGGCTTATTTTTTGCGTGCCGAGCTGGCGTTTTTAATGATACCATTTTGGTGCAGATACGTTCTTTTAATCGCCTGTTATTACATTTTAATGCACAGCGACCAAAACTGTAATTCTGGCGTTTCAAGTTTTTTTTCTCGCTATGCTATTTAGCGATCAGGTCAATCCTTTTTTTTTATTGATAGATCGGGCGATTCTGAACACGGCGATACCAAATATGTGTAGGTTTGATTTTTTTTTATTGTTTTATTTTGAATGGGGCGAAAGGGGAGGCGATTTAAACTTTTATATATTTTTGAAAACTTTTTTTTTTTTTTTTTAACTTTTGCCATGCTTCAATAGCCTCCATGGGAGGCTAGAAGCTGGCATAGCATGATCGGCTCAGCTACATAGGAGCGATCAACAGATCGCTCCTATGTAGCTGAATTGCAGGCTTGCAATGAGCGCTGTCCACAGGGTGGCGCTCACAGCTAGCCGGTATCAGTAACCAGAGGTCTCAAGGAACTCTATGGTTACCATCCTGACGCATCGCTGACCCCCGATCATGTGATGGGGGTCGGCGATGTGATCATTTCCGGCCACGTAGCCGGAAGCGCCGGTTAAATGCCGCTGTCAGCATTTGACAGCGGCATTTAACTGGTTAATAGCGGCGGGTGAATTGCGATTTCACCCGCCTCTATTGCGGGCACATGTCAGCTGTGCAAAACAGCTGACATGTTCCGGCTTTGAGGTGGGCTCAGCGCCGGAGCCCACATCAAAGCAGGGGACCCGACCTCCGCAGTAATAGTACGGCGGAGGTCGGGAAGGGGTTAGGGAAAAAAAAAAGTAACTTTAGCAAAAAAAAATAAAAAGTCTGCATACAAAAAATAGGCCCCAAGAATCAAGAAAAATTAGTAAAAAATATTTGAATATGAAAAAGGCAACCTGGTTTGGTGTGCTCTACACCCAGCAAACCATTACCCCAAACTGCGAAACTTACCAAGGGTAGTCCTGTTTAATCCCACAAGCCAGCAATGATATCCAAAAAGGAACATCAGGCTGATGAAGAACATTAATGAGACGAATAGCAGAAAAAGCACATGGAATTTTGAACGATTATTTGTTAGCTCTGCCTGCGGAGAAAAAAAACACATTGAGATTTGGGGTAGTTTACCTCTGCAAACTAAAGGAACCTGCAGCTATCCAGAAAATGATGCTCATGCCAGTAGATGGTACCATTTTACAATTTCAGGTCCACACAAATGTCAAGGCTTCCATCTCCATTAAATCCAATGGCTCACAATGAAACAAAAAGAACTACAGATTCAGATCTTATTGACTTTAAAAGGGTTATTCTGGTGCCGTTCACTTCTGTATTGAGTGGCTCCAGAATAACACTTTAATGTTTAATGTCTGACACACCGAGTTTCCCTGTAGTTTAACCCCTGCTGTATCCTCTCTGGCCTCCATCTTGATCCTCATGTGTCCTCCTGCATGTTAGTCCTCTATGCTCTGCCATAAATCTCTTGCAGTAACAGTACAGCTGAAGCCAGTACCATCTTTATGTACTGTGGGAAACCGGTGATTATCCGCTCATCTGTACACTTATAATCTACTAATTAAACTAATAGATAAGTGTACAGTAGTAAGGGAGGCTGATCTGTGGTCTGCTGCAGGATAAATGAGGAACAGGAGCTGTGTGGTCATCATCATTATCTTTGATATAAGCTCCTGTTTCCATGCAATTTCATCAAACAAGAAATTCTGGTGGTTCAAAAGGTGACCCCCTACGAAGAACATAAAGCTATGTAATTCCCAGGGGAGTGGGGCGCTCACTATGTGATCACTGAAGAGAAGTAGGTAAGGAATCTCCATATAGAAAGGAACAATTAAATAAGTTTACAGAATAATATCAAGTGGGAGACTAGCAACAGTATGAATTAAGAAAAAAAAACTACAGTGCTACTATAAAACCTGAAACCTGGCGCAGCAGAGGCTAACTGATGCCTATTAGCTTCAGAAAAAATTAAATTAAAATCAATAAGGAAATTGGAAAATATTTGAGTATGTTTTTGTGTAGAAATGATTGAACTGAATAATGTAGTGAAGTGTGAACAGAGGCCAAGGACGCCAACATTGTACAGGACAATAGGACATTTATACCAACATAAAACGTAATAAACAAACAATACTCACGGTCCAGTAATACAGGAAGTATTTGAACACAGTAGAGGCAATGTACGAACAGTACAGCATTGCGTATGCCAGGAATAAGAGAAAGAACTTGTAGTTTGAGAAGCCAATGCAGTTGTTCACCCTGAAAAGCAAAGTCATCTATAATAGAAGATATGCATAAACCTTCATCAAAGAAGAAGCTCTTATTGGTGGTAAGACACTGGGGCTATCTATATGTAATAAGTGCAGCATGGAGACCCCCATGTGAAGGAAGGTGGCCAGTCTCAGCCATACCAGAACAAGCACAAAGGTGGTGCCGTCTCGTAAACCCCAAAGTTGCGGAGGCATTGGATGTAGCATCCTTCTTCGGGTCCGCCAACATATTACAGTAACAGACACACTATTATTAGCCCCTCCACTAAATGTTGTGCTGTCAGGGTGAAAGATCTCAGAACAGAGCGGACTCATACTTGCTACCATCTTCAGAACATTTGGTCTAATAGTACAATGCACCTGCTTCTAGAAAATTCTGGCCTTGAAGGGTAACTAATCAGTGAGGGTCCTGGTACAGAGACCCCACCAACTGGTCAAAACAGTAACGTGCGCACCTCCTGCTGGAGCAGAGCGAACAGTGTATGGGCTCACTAGGAATCCGTGCACCGCTTTCTGCACGCCATTCATGGACCAACTGTGCATTTTAGCACATCACAGCCCCCATAACACATACATTTCTATTTGTACATGATAAGGACCTTTTAAAGAGGACCGGTCATTTGAAATTAATATGATTTTTTTACTACTTGGTCTAAATGGCCTTGCACAAATAAAATGTTTTTTTTTGTTTGTTTCAGCGGTCTTGAATACAAGCTTTTATTTTAAACATTGCTTTCTTTTCTGATTATTGGGATCAGGGGGTGGAAAGATTAGCTGCTTTGGGGCACACTGGATCATGCATTATGGTTGGGCATCTGCCTCTTCCCTGTGTCCTTTCTCATCCTTCGGTTGAACTTGAGAGACATTTGTCCAGTTTTACTATTGATTATGTACCGTATATACTCGAGTATAAGCTGACCCGAGTATAAGCAGAGACCCCTAAGTTTGCCACAAAAAACTGGGAAAACTTAATGACTCGAGTATAAGCCTAGGGTGGGAAATGCAGCAGATATCAGTAAATGTCAAAAATAAAAATAGATACCAATAAAAGTAAAATTAATTGAGACATCAGTAGTTTAAGTGTTTTTGAATATCCAGATTGAATCGGGAGCCCCATATAATGCTCCATACAGTTCATGATGGGCCCCATAAGATGCTCCATATTAAAATATGCTCCATATAATGCTGCACAAATGTGGATTATGGCCCAATAAGATGCTCCATACAGACATTTGCCCAATATAATGCTCCACAAATGCTGAATATGGCCCCATAAGGTGCTCCATAGACACATTTGCCCCGTATAATGCTCCACAAATGCTGAATATGGCCCCATAAGATGCTCCATAGACACATTTGCCCCGTATGATGCTCCACAAATGCTGATTATGGCCCCATAAGATGCTCCATACAGATATTTGCCCCATATAATGCTGCACATGGCCCCATACAGATATTTGCCCCATACAGATATTTTCCCCATATAATGCGGCACATGGCCCCATAAGATGCTCCATACAGATATTTGCCCCCATATAATGCTGCACATGGCCCCATAAGATGCTCCATATGCTGTTGCTGTGATTAAAAAACAAAAAAAAAAGAAGACACTCACCTCTCAGGCCCCCGGCACTTGCTATATTCACCTGCTCCGCGTTCCACCGCTGGGCGCCGCTGTGTCTTCCCCGTCCTCTGCGCTGACTGTTCAGGTAAAGGGCGGCGCGCACACTAATCGCGTCATCGCACACTCTGACCTGAGCGTCACTGCAGAGGACGGGGAAGACTGAGGGTGCTGACGGTGGAACGAGGAGCAGGTGAATATCACGCACTGCGTTATACTCACCTGCTCCTGGCGCGGTGTCCCTGGTTCTCCGGTGCCGGCAGCTTCTTCCTGTAGTGAGCGGTCACATGGTACTGCTCATTACAATAATGAATATGCGGCTCCACCCCTATAGGAGTGGAGTGGGGTCCATATTCATTACTGTAATGAGTGGTACCATGTGACCGCTCAATACAGGAAGAAGCTGCCGGAGAACCAGGGACACCGCACCAGGAGCGGGTGAGTATTATTACACAGCTGCCGCTCCCTCTCCCCTGCTGACCCCTGGGAATGACTCGAGTATAAGCCGAGAGGGACAATTTCAGCCTAAAAAATGCTATATACTAGAGCATATACGGTAATTATAAAACTCTCTTCCTTCCTGAGATTTCCCCCCCCCCCTTTGTTCCTTCTAATCTTCTTAGGCCGGAGTCACACTGGCATATTGCATCCGATGCGAGATCATCGGATGCGATATGCTAATGACACTCGGCTCCTGCTCGCAGCAGAGCAGGAGCCGAGTGTCATGCGTCTGTGCTCCGATTCTCTCGCACAGGGAGGATCGGAGCACAGCTGCGGAGGAGGCAGAGAAATGAATTTATCCATCTCCTCCATTGCTGGGGTCCGCTTATAGCGCACATCACTCGGATGATATCAGAGTGGTGTGCGCTGTCTCACTCGCACCCATAAACTTATATGGGTGCGAGTGAGCTGAGAGTTTTCCTCGGTCCGAGACAATCGCAGCATGCTGCGATTGTCTCGGACCGAGGAAAACGGCTGACAAAAAGTCGGCTGCTGGGAGCTGCCCCATATGTTAACACTGGTCCGAGTGCAATGCGATTTTTTATCGCATTGCACTCGGCCGTTTAAAGCGCCAGTGTGACGCCGGCCTTTGAAGAGTTTATGACAGCACCCACTTGGATAAGTATGGGGGGCTTCTTGGGGACCACACCCTCTTGTCTAACAAGACTAGATTTACATACAGCATTGAATGATTTTGAAGAATGGTCAGTCCCCGCAAAAAGTAATAGGAAGTAAGTGGAAGTTGAAGCTACTCCAAGTATGTTGTGCTCCAGCCACCTACTGTATCCCCC
Source organism: Ranitomeya imitator (assembly GCF_032444005.1). Lineage (NCBI taxonomy): Eukaryota > Metazoa > Chordata > Amphibia > Anura > Dendrobatidae > Ranitomeya > Ranitomeya imitator. The sequence continues at coordinate 130,041,300 of NC_091283.1, forward strand.
TGTATATTCTGGTTATTGTATGTATAATAAAGATGATTGCTCTTTGTACTTTGCTCTTTCCTTCTATTTTTGCTCTCAGGATTTAATGGCACAGAACCTATTATAGTCCTGTAAGGGTACCTTAGGTACAATGCTAGAATGCCATATTGGCTAATGTACATATATGTTTTTGGTGCCATATCAGAGGTTAACGTTTGATCATACTAATATTTCTGGGAAAGACTACTGACACCAGCAATAGTACATACATACTCTATAATAAAGAAAGTATCTAGGTCACAGAGCAAACAATAGATTTACTGGTGAATTAAATGTGTAACATTAGCACAGACTGGAAGAACTAGTTGAATTAATAGTGCTCTATATGTTACCAGGTAGTGACAGGATAAATGACAAAGTGGGTGCAAGTAATAAAAATAAGCCAAGGCTTGTTAAACCTGAGAGATTAACACATTATGATAAACCTATATATATGCAAGATTTTGTTTGAGAGGATACCCGAAATCACAGAAGATTGTCATGTACTATCTAGTTGTCCACTAGTTCAGCACCATACACGCCTGGCATCCCCTCCATTTAAAGATTTCCTTATGGTGATTATACAGTGAGAAGAAATGAGGGGTTTGCGACCCCGTATTAGTGATCGATGGGAGTCCCAGAGATTGAATATTTATGAGCTATCCTGTGGACGGGTATTAAATTTCTATTGTGGGAGACAGTGGGGTGCTTGGTCTAAAAACTGATGCATAAAATCATGCATTTTTTTATTCTAAAACAAAAATTATCCCGATTCTTCCACTTATACATATAAATACCTAAGTTTTTTTTAAACACCCTGCTATGAATTGCTTTTACATCAGTAATTTTTGTCATCGATCTGAAAAAAAAGTGGTACTGATCCAAAAACGATCTAAGAAGTGATCAACAAAGGTCACATCCGCACATCCATGAAATAGAGTACGAGCATGGACAATGATGTCCAGAATGGTCACAATCTCCTGATCTGACCCCAACAGGAAACACCTGTATATTGCCGGCCCAGACATCACAGTCTCTACTTGGACCGTGTTTCGCCGTCTGAATTTGGCTTAGGGAAGGGGTACAACTTTAGAGAGAATTTCTATGACAAACTGCATAGTTTAGCCATAACAAATAAGGCCTTGTTCACAAAGTGACATTCTAGGGCAGTTGTGAATGCACATATCTAGATAAAACCTGGCTGGAACGTAAGAAAGAGAAAGGCAGAAATCTTTTATTTCTATTCTTCGGTTTCATTGGAAAAATTAAGAAAATTACGTAGTACATCAAAGCCTTATTTATAATGGACCTTCTTTGCTAAAGGATTGTCATTTATTAAAGATATTATACATGATAGAAAAGGAATGATACATACCAAGGACAGTGATGATCCATTTTCAAGACACACCTGTACAAGATGGAAGATAAAAAGTCAAACTTGCAGGCAGAGAATGAAAACGGTGGGTAAACTATGAATGACATTACAAAAGGAGAACAAAAGACATGCAAAACGTACTTAATATAGACCGCAAAGAATAAAAAACAACCATGCGGGTAGGCAAAAGACAGTGTATACATGTGTCCATTAAAAGCGGCCATTGTATATTGAATATTCTGTAGTGTACACACAGGTGGGTCTCCTTATAGAAGGCTTATCCCAGGACATATGTGCCACAAGAGGCATGTATGATGGCGCTCCTGCCATAATTTGGTGGCTGGGATCCTATCGTAAACAACAAGCCATAACTCACATAACAGTTGAAATTTGCAAGAAACATTGGGAGTTGTAGTGCCACAAAAGCCTGTCTGGATGAAGAAACAACTGTACGTCTCCTGATGCCTCTCTGGTAAAGCCCTACATTGACTGATCTTATCGTGCTGCCATCCACCAGACCACAAGGCAATTTTTTTTCTTATTATTGCTTCTGTGGCAGGGACTGCATTACTGAATTTTTGAGATATTACATTGCTGCAGGTCACCTATCATTGTGTAGTGCCAGTATATCGGCTTCTTGGCACTCGAGACTTTCTGCAAAAAGCATTAAGCTACTTACTGGTAGCAGCATTTTTCGGAGGCCCATGACAGCACTACGAGAGAGGGGATCCGCCCTTCAGGAACAGGAAACCTACAGATACAAAAGGGCGGCACCTCTCCCCATGCATCAGTTGTATATTAGAGCCTGAGAGGACTACCGCGGTTAGTAGCACACAAACATACATTATATACAGTTTATGTACAAAAATAATCCATCATATTGAACTATATACCACACGTGAGATCTATCTATCTCATTATATATACTATAGGAAGTGCAACCCCCACGTGAATAGGGAGGGAACTAAGGGTGCTGTCATGGGCCTCCGAAAAATGCTGCTACCAGTAAGTAGCTTAATGCTTTATTCGGACTCCCATGACAGCACTACGAGAGAATTACAGAGATGTAAACTACCTTAGGGAGGGACTATAGCCTGTAGCACCCTTAACCCGAAGGTGAGATCAGAAGAGAACCCCAAGTCCAACCTATAGTGCTTGAAAAAGGTGGAAGGGGATGACCACGTAGCCGCCTTACATATCTGGTCGATGGAAACTCCAGATCTTTCAGCCCAGGATGTAGCCATGGCCCGGGTGGAATGTGCCCTCAGATTCTGCGGAACAGGACTTCCACCTGCAGTATAAGCCAGAGAGATAGCCTCCCTAATCCACTTCGCTAACGTGCACTTTGACACTCTAAGACCTTTCCTGGGACCTTGGAAGGATAGAAACAAAGCCTCCTCTCTCTTCCAAGCATCAGTGACTGATATATATTCTAAGAGACATCTCCTAACATCTAACGTATGGAGTAACTCTTCTTTGGAATTAGAAGGATTAGGGAGAAATGATGGTAGAACTATCTCCTGAGATCTATGAAAATCTGAGGCCACTTTCGGTAAATAAGCTGGATCTGGTCTGAGGACTACTCTGTCCTGTAGAAACTCTGTATAGGGGGAGAGCCTAGAAAGAGCCTGTATGTCTCCTACCCTACGAGCAGATGTAATTGCCACCAAAAATGCTGTTTTGAGGGATAGTAATTTAAGTGAGGCTGAATGTAAAGGCTCAAACGGTTCTTTAGTCAAAGCAGAGAGGACTAGATTGAGATCCCAAGGCATTGACCTATTCCTGTGTATAGGTCTGGACCTACTAGCTGCTTTGATGAACCTTGATACCCAATAATTACCAGCAATGTTACAAGAAAATAGGGCCCCTAGGGCTGAGACTTGTACTTTTAGCGTACTCGTGGATAGATTTAGCTCTAGCCCTCTCTGCAGGAATTCTAGAATCTGGTTAATTGGTAAACCCTCTTCGATATTAAAATTTGAAGAGGCCAGAAACTTCCTCCAAGTTCTAGAGTAGATCTTAGTTGTTATGAGTTTTCTACTCTTCATAAGGGTATCAATGAGATTTGGAGAAAATCCTCTGTTTTTTAACAGTGACCTCTCAAAGACCATGCCGTCAAATGGAGACCCTTCACTTGTGGATGGTTGATCGGACCTTGATGAAGTAGGTCCGGGATGTCCGGCAGTACCCAGGGGTCTTCCACCGACATGGTCCTGAGCCAGGAGAACCAAGCTCTTCGGGGCCAGAACGGAGCGATCAGTATGATTCTCGCTTGATCCTCCCTTATCTTTCTGACCACCAGAGGCAACAGGTTTAGCGGGGGGAACGCATAAGCCAACCGGAAATCCCATCTGATCAGGAAGGCATCCACTGCCAGCGGATATTCCCTGGGATTCAAGGAACAGAATATTTTCGTTTTTCTGTTGTCCTTGCTGGCAAATAAGTCCACCTCTGGATGACCCCACCTGCGGACAATTTGGTTGAAGATTTTTGAGTTCAGAGACCATTCTCCTTGTCTTAAGGTGTTTCGACTTAGAAAGTCCGCCCTTATATTTTCCTTCCCTTTTATATGCACTGCTGTTAAAGATAGAAAATGGTTTTCCGCTATCCGGAGCAGGCGGTCCGCTATTTCCATCAGGAACTTGGAGCGTGTTCCACCTTGGTGATTCACGTAGGCCACTGCCACCTGGTTGTCGGAGAGGATTTTGACATGGTGACCCTGTAGATACACGAGGAGTTCCTTAATTGAGAATTCAATTGCCATCAACTCCTTCTGATTGGAAGAGGCTGATGTTTGGGGGTCCCATAGACCCTGGACTACCACGTCACCCATGTGAGCCCCCCACCAAGTGGGGCTGGCGTCTGTTGTGATTACCCGAGTCACCTGAGTCACCCAGGGAACTCCTGCTGACAGATTGTCTTCCTCTAGCCACCATCTAAGAGATGTAAGAACCCCTGGACTCAATGTCATCTGACCCTGCAAGGAACCCTGTAAGACCCTATCATAATGTAGTACGTCAAACTGTAAAGGCCTGGAGTGGAACTGGGCCCAACGGACGGCGGGGATACAGGAAGTTAGGGAACCTAACAAAGACATAGCCTGTCTAAGGGTCATGGATGGTTTATTAATTGCTTTTAACACCTGTTGTTGGATATGAAGCAATTTATCAGGCGGAAGACAGCATTGTTGGGACTCGGAATTTAACAGCAGCCCTAGGAACCTCTGGGTCTTTAGGGGTTGCAATCGGGATTTATCATAATTTATGATCCAGCCCAGATTTTCCAGTTTAAATATAGCTGTTTTAACCTGAGCCAGGCAATGGTCTACTGAGTTCCCCACTATTAGGAAATCATCCAGATAAGGAACAATGAGAATATCGGATTCACGTAAGTGCGCCATAACCTCCGCAACTACTTTAGTAAATACCCGGGGAGACGTTGAGAGGCCGAAGGGAAGGGCTCTAAATTGAAAATGGCGAACAATACCTCCCATAGACACCGCCACACGTAGAAACTTCTGGAAGTTTTCGTGGATAGGAACATGATAGTATGCATCCTTTAAGTCCACAACTACCATGAAGCAGTGTTTAAACAACATCTTTATTGCAGAACTGATTGACTCCATTTTAAACGTGTTATTAACCAGGTATTCATTAAGGGATTTAAGATTGATAATAGTCCTGAACGACTTGTCTGGTTTTTGAATCAAAAAAAGAGGAGAGTAGAATCCTCTTCCTCTCTCTGACTCCGGAACCTCAATCAGTACATTTTTACGGCATAAAGTCATGACCTCTGACTCTAAGGCCGTCTGCTCAATAGTGGAGGAACGCAAGGGGGTTAGCATAAACTTATCACGAGGCCAATGAACAAATTCCAATTTTAGGCCTTCCGATACAATACCTCGGACCCAGACACTATTCGTGATGTTAGTCCAAGCGGAAGAGAAGGTTGACAATCTCCCTCCCACAGGGATTGCTAGTCATTGGTCTGGTTTCTTACGTTCTTTTGAGGAACGGCGAAACATGTAACCCGTACCTCTCCTGCGTCTATCCTCCCATCTAAAATTTTCTCTAGAGGGTGAGGATGCGCGCTTCCTTCCACGACCAAATCTCCTTCTGTTAAATGGACGCCGGTAAGAAGCTGATGACAAATTAGGAAATTTCTTCTTATCATCTCCAGCCTTTTCGAGCAGCTCATCCAAGGTTGGCCCAAAGAGATATTCCCCTTTACATGGGATAGCGCATAATTTGGATCTTGACTGGATATCCCCCGACCAACACTTCAACCATAAGGCTCTACGAGCCGCGTTGGAGAGTCCTGCTGCTCTGGCCGCCATTCTGACCGAGTCCACCGACGCGTCCGACAAGAAAGCCGCAGCATCCTGAATCACTGGAAGCGCACCTAGAATAGAATTCCTGGAGGCGCCTTCTTTAAGCTGGGATTCCAACTGTTCCAACCAGACCATTAGGGATCTGGCTGTACAAGTCGCAGCCACTGCTGGCCTCAAGGATCCGGCTGCCATCTCCCACGTACCCTTAAGGAAGATCTCCGCCTTCCTGTCAAGAGGGTCTTTAAGGGACCCCATGTCCTCAAAAGGTAAAGCTGCTTTCTTAGATGCCTTCGCCACCGCCGCATCTAATTTAGGGGCCTTGTCCCAGGTATCCACATCCGTATCTTCAAAGGGATACCTGTGCTTTAAAGCCGGTGGCAAAGAACCTTTTTTCTCCGGTTTTTTCCATTCCCGGAGAATCAGGTCTTGAATCTTATCAATCACCGGGAAGGATCTGCGTTTCTTGTGTTCCAAGCCGCTGAACATTAGCTCCTGACGGGAAAGCTGAGTCTTAGGCTCTTCTAGGCCCATCGTACCTCTGACCGACTTGACTAACTTATCCACCCGGTCCAGAGGCAGACAGAATCGGCCAGATTCCTCTTCTGATGACGAGGAAGAGAGATTTGAGCGATAAGAACCTTCCTCTTTATCTTCCTCTGACGAATCAGAGATCACCGAGGCTCTCTGTTTTGAACTTCCCGCCTGGGACATAGACCGCAGGGATTCCCTTACTTCTGTACGGATCATCTCACGCAGATTAGCCGTAGAAGCAGATTCTTCCGCTACCTAGGGGAGGACAATAAGGGAGATACCATCTATCTAGCCTGATGTCACTCAACCCTTCCACTCCTGTAAACCTCACCGTCTGTTGTATACAGGAGGCACACAATTTTTTAGGGTAGGAATCTGGTAAGGGGACTTCACATAGGGCACACTCCTTATGTTTCGACTTTGCACTTCTCTTCCCCTAGAATGACAAAGTATAAGGGGCCCGCGTCACTGAGTGAACATTCACGTAGATCACTTACCAGTGTACGTCAAAGAGAAAGGTACCGGAACACGAGGGGGCTCCTTGCCAGTCGAAGCTCTAGATCCTTGCCTGGACGAGCTTTTACGGCTGGACTGGTCACTTCTGATATGCTCCTTTCCCACGGCTTCCTGCCGTACTTTATCCAGAAGTTGAGGCTGCTGCTCACCATCATCTGCCATGATGAAGCTGTGGCCAAAAGCAGGGTTCTATCGCCAACACCTGCTTATATCCCCCTGTATTCCGGTCAGCAGGCCACCTGGCGTGTTCCCCATTGGTTCCTGATGATCAGGCTGCAGCTGGGAGGTTAGCGGTGGTAGTACAGAAGAACCGGCGACCGGACCATGGGCGCCGCCATTTTGGAAAGACCGCGCATGCGCAGTCAACCCGCAAACCGGAAGCGCCTGCCGGCTCCACCCCCGGCGCCCCAGCGTTCCGGAAACGCTCAGTGAGCGATGCAGGACGCCGGGAATGCCCAGCAGTGCTCCGGACGGCGCTCCACTTCCGACGCCGCAACCACACCACCGCACCTCACTGCCGCCGTCTGCTCAGGGGGGGGAAATGAAACTTACCAACGCCGGCTTCCGGAGACAAGGAATCCTCCGGACCCTGCTCCCTGCTGCCAACGCCACTGACGTGCAGTCCAGCCTGGACCACCGTGGCGTCTCCAGGACTTTCCGCACCGGTCGAGGTAGGAGACCCCCCCGCTACCAGATTCGACCGGCCGGCCTGGGCTCCTTACGAGAAATCTGTAGGATCCTGTCCCTCCAGGAACAGGAAACCAACTGATGCATGGGGAGAGGTGCCGCCCTTTTGTATCTGTAGGTTTCCTGTTCCTGAAGGGCGGATCCCCTCTCTCGTAGTGCTGTCATGGGAGTCCGAATAAATGATTGTTACTTTGAGCCCTTCCTGTACCAGGGCAGCCATGAGGACGGAAGCCGTGAAACTACATGAAACTCAGAAATGTACAATAACTTATCCAGGTGGTCAGGTGTGTGTATGTAACTCATCTCAGTCTTCAATCTCTTTTCAATGACTATAGAAAGCAAATTAAAAGGGAAGTTAATCAAATAAATGTAGATTATTATCGGTTTTACTTACATCCCACAGACAGAGCAATGATGGCAGCGATCAGGCTTTACCACCTGGCATCGGTCACAAAAACGAATTGCTAAAATAGAGTGGTCAGAGAAAGGTTAAAATACAAATCATTACTTTCTAATAATCTCAGATAATATTAATAAAGAGACGTCTACCTAATACAGGCGCTATCCTGACACCCCCATCTCATCACTAATAGTAGCACATGATGAGAAGATGATATATAGAATTCATATATAGTGTCATATTATATTGGCTCCATGTAGCATAATTAGATTATTACGGTCCATGCACATGACACCAGGGCAAGGTATTGTAGATGTAACTTTGCACATAGACTTTCCTCTGCACCTAGCATTCACATGGTATGTTCATCCACCCAGCTCTCCTGCTGTCTATGAAGTGCACATAGTACATCACCCAGCTTTGCACATAGACTTGCCTCTGCACCTAGCATTCACATGGTATGTTCATCCACCCAGCTCTCCTGCTGTCTGTCTATGAAGTGCATAGTACATCACCCAGCTTTGCACATAGACTTGCCTCTGCACCTAGCATTCACATGATATGTCTTTTAACTAACCCCTGCTCTACCCTAGTGTTATTTATGACGTTGTTTACTCTGGCTTGATTGTATGCATCTGGTCCACTCTTAATTCTCTGACCAGCATGAACAGAGACCACTCCTCTCTGCTTCACACCTGAATGCTCTTAGTTGTACATATATTGCATAGCTCAAGTCTGCATAGACTTCAGTCTGCAGTGTGATTCCTATAAGTGTGTCCTAGAAGTGTGAAGATTATATAGAATTAAGCCCCCGTCACACACAGCGAGATCGCTAGCGAGATCGCTGAGTTTTGTGACGCAACAGCGATCTCAGTAGCGATCTCGCTATGTGTGACACGTACCAGCGATCAGGCCCCTGCTGTGAGATCGCTGGTCATGTCGGAATGGCCTGGGCCATTTTTTGATCGTTGAGGTCCCGCTGACATCGCTGAATCGGCGTGTGTGACGCCGATTCAGCGATGTCTTCGCTGGTAACCAGGGTAAACATCGGGTAACTAAGCGCAGGGCCGCGCTTAGTAACCCGATGTTTACCCTGGTTACCATCCTAAAAGTAAAAAAAAAACAAACACTACATACTTACCTATCGCTGTCTGTCCCCGGTGCTGGGCTTCTCTGGTCTGGCTGTGAGCGCCGGTCAGCCGGAAAGCAGAGCAGTGACGTCACCGCTCTGCTTTCTGGCCACTGTGCTCACAGCCAGACCAGAGAAGCAGAGCGCCGAGGACAGACAGCGATAGGTAAGTATGTAGCGGTTGTTTTTTTTTTACTTTAACGATGGTAACCAGGGTAAACATCGGGTTACTAAGCGCGACCCTGCGCTTAGTTACCCGATGTTTACCCTGGTTACCGGGGACCTCGGGATCGTTGGTCGCTGGAGAGCCGTCTGTGTGACAGCTCTCCAGCGACCAAACAGCGACGCTGCAGCGATCCGGATCGTTGTCGGTATCGCTGCAGCGTCGCTATGTGTGACGGGGCCTTTAAAACCAGACTTGAACTGAAGGTAACTCGCCAGTCACTGTAAACAATGTTTCTGTTTATTTTCTTTTTCACCCCTATAATCCTTCACTTTCTGCTAACTCCCCTGATCCCTACACCAAGTAAGGAACTGTTCATCTCTTCTTCAATCCTCCCCATCCACCTCACCTACTCCTCAAAACTGTTCCTTAACATACAATCCTCTCTCTACAAACACAGACAGCCCCCTCATGCCCTCTCCTGCTCCCACCTGGTAACACTTTCTCTGCTCCTTCTCACTGCTGGTGATATCTCTCCAAATCCTGGTCCTCCTCACCACATTCCCACAGTCATTTCTACCTCCCATCCATGCTCTATCACAACCTTCCGTAACCGCTCTAACCTTATACCCATTCACCCAGCCCCCGCTTCCCCAGTCCCACTAACAGGAGCTCTGTGGAACGCTCGCTCTGTCTGCAACAAGCTTTCCTACATCCATGATCTTTTTGTTACTACCACACTTTCCTTCCTCGCCATCACAGAAACCTGGCTCACCCCTTCTGACACAGCCTCTCCTGCTGCATTTTCGTATGGTGGCTTCCACCTTTCTCAAACCCCCCACCCCAGCAGCGCAAACATGGCGGAGGAGTTGGTTTTCTCCTGTCAGATACCTGCTCCTTCACCCCAATCCCACTGCCACCCTCTGTTACCCTCCCTTCCTTTGAGGTGCACTCCGTGCGCATCTACTCCCCCTCCAACTGGCTGTCATCTACCACCCTCCCCAGGGCCAGCCACTACCTTCTTTGACCACTTCACCACCTGGCTACTTTACTTCTTTTCCACGGACATCCCTACTATCATCATGGGCGACTTCAACATCCCCATTGACACTTCCCTCTCAGCTGCCACTAAACTTCTATCTCTCACTTCCTCCTTCGGTCTCACTCAATGGTCTTCTGCAGCCACCCACAAAGATGGCCACACACTGGACCTCATCTTCACCCGCCTCTGCTCCCTATCTAACCTCTCTAACTCACCTTTTCCTCTCTGACCACAACCTTCTCACATTCTCTTCCCTCTCCACTCCATGTCTACAATCCCCACCCCACAAACTTTCACACCCTCGCAGAAATCTTAAACACCTTGACCTACACTCATTCTCTGAATCCCTCATCCCTCTCACAGATATAAGTTCCTTACACAATGCGATGACGCTGTTGCTCTATATAACACCACAATAGCTGTAGCTTTGGAATCTGCTGCCCCACTTACACATACCAAAGCTCGCAAAATCAACAGACAGCCCTGGCACACCAGCCTGACCAAAGAACTGAGGCGAGCTTCCAGGGCTGCTGAGCGCAGATGGAAAAGAACACACTCCAATGAGCACTTCATCGCATTCAAACAGTCCCTCACTACTTTCAAGACCACACTCGCCACAGCTAAACAAACCTACTTCTCATCTCTCATATCCTCCCTGTCTCACAACCTTAAACAGTTATTCAACACCTTCAATTCTCTCCTCCGTCCCCCATCACCTCTTCCCTCTCCACTCATCTCAGCTGAAGACTTTGCCTCATTTTTCAAGCAGAAGATTGATAGCATCAGAGACAGTTTTGGTCAACAACCCCCAGAGCCCTTCCTCCCGACTTCCCAGCCCTCCACCTCCAAAACCAACTTCTCCACCATTACAGAAGATCGACTCTCCACTCTACTCTCCAGATCACATCTCACCACCTGTGCACTTGACCCGATCCCATCCCAGTTCATCCCAAACCTTACCACAGTCTTCATCCCAACCCTAACCCATCTCTTCAACCTATCACTAACAACTGGTGTTTTCCCCTCAAGCTTTAAACATGCCTCCATCACACCTATCCTCAAAAAGCCCTCTTGACCCATCCTCTGTATCTAGCTATCACCCTATATCACTTCTCCCCTATGCCTCCAAGCTACTGGAACAACACGTCTACCTTGAACTGTCCTCCCATCTCTCTTCTTGCTCCCTCTTCGACTGCTTACAATCTGGCTTCCGGTCACACCACTCCTCTGACACTACCCTAACTAAGGTCACCAATGACCTCTTAACCGCCAAGAGCAAGCGACACTACTCTATCCTCCTCCTCCTGGACCTGTCGGCTGCCTTTGACACAATGGACCATTCCCTATTATTACAGACCCTCTCATCCCTTGGAATCACAGACTTGGCCCTATCCTGGATCTCATCATACCTAACAGACCGGACATTCAGCGTCTCCCACTCACACACCACCTCCTCACCTCGCCCCCTATCTGTCGGAGTCCCACAAGGTTCAGTCCTAGGGCCACTGCTCTTCTCCATTTACACCTTTGGCCTGGGACAGCTCATAGAATCTCATGGCTTTCAGTATCAGCTCTATGCTGATGACACACAGATCTACATCTCTGGACCAGATATCACCTCCCTATTAACCAAAATCCCTCAATGTCTGTCCACTATTTCATCCTTCTTCTCCGCTAGATTTCTGAAACTTAACATGGACAAAACAGAATTCATCATCTTTCCCCCCATCTCACGTGACCCCCCAAGGAACCTTTCCATTACAGTAAATTGCTGCCCACTCTCCCCAGTCCCACAAGCTCGCTGCCTCGGGGTAATCCTTGACACTAATCTCTCCTTCAAACCACATATCCAAGCCCTTTCCACTTCCTGCCGACTTCAACTCAAAAATATTTCACAAATCCCTTCATTCCTCAACCAAGAATCTGCAAAAACCCTAGTCCATGCCCTCATCATCTCTCGCCTTGACTATTGCAACCTCCTGCTCTGTGGCCTCCCCTCGAACACTCTCGCACCCCTCCAATCTATTCTAAACTCTGCTGCCCGACCAATCTACCTGTCCCCCCGCTATTCCCCGGCTTCTCCCCTCTGTCAATCCCATCACTGGCTCCCCGTTGCTCAGAGACTCCAGTACAAAACCCTAACCATGACGTACAAAGCCATCCACAACCTGTCTCCTCCATACATCTGTGACCTCGTCTCCCGGTACTTACCTACACGCAACCTCCGATCCTCACAAGACCTTCTTCTTTACTCCCCTCTTATCTCCTCTTCCCACAATCGTATACAAGATTTCTCTCGCGTATCACCCCTACTCTGGAACCCTCTACCACAACACATCAGACTCTCACCTACCATTGAAACCTTCAAAAAGAGCCTGAAGACCCACCTCTTCCGACAAGCCTATAACCTGCAGTAGCCACCGATCGACCAAACCGCTGCATGACCAGCTCTACCCTAGACTACTGTATTCTCACCCATCCCTTGTAGATTGTGAGCCCTCGCAGGCAGGATCCTCTCTCCTCCTGTACCAGTTATGGGTTGTATTGTTTAAGATTATTGTACTTGTTTTTATTATGTATACCCCTCCTTACATGTGAAGCGCCATGGAATAAATGGCGCTATAACAATAAATAATAATAATAATAACTTAACCACTAGGGTGTCAACAAAGATCTATGTATGCAGGCTGCAGCACAGTTGTGTGTTGATATAGCAGAGGTGTGTGCGTGCACTGCAGAGTGTAAAATCCGAAAATACGGTGCATGCTTAATTTGATCACATTTGTAGTAAAGCACATACAGGGGTTGTGCCACCCTTCGGCTACAAGTCTACAATCACTCCATGAGAGTACAGACTTGTGACTCTTTACTAAGCACGCACTGCGATGATTCTCTGGTATCGGCGGGTGCTTGACCACAAGTATGGGATTTGTACACGTATGGTCACGTGCCAACTAGACGTGTGCAGCCCAGCTCAATGCAAGTGTATTGATTGAGACCGGACACGTCTAGTTGGAATGTGGCAGTAAATATGCAAGTCGCATGCCTGCCACTCCCGGCATCTGAGAATTTTTACAGTATGCACTATACACAATGTGAGGATTCATGAGTCTGCAGTCACATGGAGGGGCTACAGAATTGTAGAATAAGGCTGCACAAACCCTTTAATTTCCAATGGGCATTGCAGTAGGGTCATTCTAATTGGGAAGTAGTCCTGGAGGTTTGTCTTTTTTGTATTTAATAAAGATAATACTCAATCTGTATATTTCTGGTCTGAACATTTACACTGTGTGCAGAATTATTAGGCAAGTTGTATTTTGATCACGATACTTTTTATACATGTTGTCCAACTCCAAGCTGTTTAGGCTTGAGAGCCAACTACCAATTAAATAAATCAGGTGATGTGCATCTCTGTAATGAGGAGGGGTGTTGTCTAATGACTAGGCTTGAGCGAAACGGATCGAACAAATTCAAAAGTCGCCGACTTTTGGCAAAGTCGGGTTTCATGAAACCCAACCCGGTCCTAGTGTGGGATCGGCCATGCGGTCGATCCTCGCGCCGAAGTCGTGTTTCGTATAACGCGTTTGGCGCCATTTTTTCAGCCAATGAAGGAGCGTGGGCAGAGTGATGACATAGGTCTTAGGGGCGTGCACGCCTATCGCCATCTTCTCGCTTGTGCGCTGTAGCGATTTGCAATGTGTAACACCAGCTTTTCGAGAGAGAGAGAGAGATATTTCCCATTGACTTTGCATTGGGTTTCGTGTTTCGGTCGATCCCTAACTTTTCGCGATAATTGGCCGATTTCACTCGACTTTTGAGATAGTCGGGTTTCGCGAAACCCGACTCGACCCTAAAAAAGTAAAAGTCGCTCAACCCTACTAATGACATCAAACCCTATATAAGGTGTGCTTAATTATTAGGCAACTTCCTTTCCTTTGGCTAAATGGTTCAGAAGAGAGATTTGACGGGCTCTGAAAAGTCCAAAATTGTGAGATGTCTTGCAGAGGGATGCAGCAGTGTTGAAAATGCCAAACTTTTGAAGAGTGATCACCGAACAATCAAGCGTTTCATGGCAAATAGCCAACAGGGTCGCAAGAAGCGTGTTGGTCAAAAAAGGCGCAAAATAACTGCCCATGAATTGAGGAAAATCAAGCGTGAAGCTGGCAAGATGCCATTTGCCACCAGTTTTGCCATATTTCAGAGCTGCAGCGTTACTGGACTAACAAAAAGCACAAGGTGTGCGATACTCAGGGACATGGCCAAGGTAAGGAAGGCTGAAAAACGACCACCTTTGAACAAGAAACATAAGATAAAACATCAAGACTGGGCCAAGAAATATCTTAATACTGACTTTTCAAAGGTTTTATGGACTGATGAAATGAGAGTGACTCTTGATGGGCCAGAGGCTGGATCAGTAAAGGGCAGAGAGCTCCACTCCGCCTCAGACGCCAGCAAGGTGGAAGGGGGTACTGGTATGGCTGGTATCATCCAAGATGAACTTGTGGGACCTTTTCGGGTTGAGGATGGAGTGAAGCTCAACTCCCAGACCTACTGCCAGTTTCTGGAAGACTTCCTCAAGCAGTGGTACAGGAAGAAGTCGGTATCGTTCAAGAAAAACATGATTTTCATGCAGGACAATGCTCCATCACATGCCTCCAACTACTCCACAGCGTGGCTGGCCAGTAAAGGTCTCAAAGAAGAAAAAATAATGACATGGCCCCTTGTTCACCTGATCTGTACCCCATAGAGAACCTGTGGTCCCTCATAAAATGTGAGATCTACAGGGAGGGAAAACAGTCCACCTCTCGGAACAGTGTCTGGGAGGCTGTGGTGGCTGCTGCACGCAATGTTGGTCGTAAACAGATCAAGCAACTGACAATCTATGGATGGAAGGCTGTTAGTGTCATCATAAAGAAAGGTGGCTATATTGGTCACTCATTTTTTTGGGGGGGGTTGTTTTTGCACATTATAAATGTTTATTTCTAAATTTTATGCTGTTATATTGGTTTACCTGGTGAAAATAAACAAGTGAGATGGGATTATATTTGTTTTTTATTAAGTTGCCTAATAACTCTGCACAGTAATAGTTACCTGCACAAACAGATATCCTCCTAAGATAGCCAAATCTAAAATAAACCCCACTCCAACTTCCAAAAATATTAAGCTTTGATATTTCTGAGTCTTTTGGGTTGATTGAGAAAATAGTTGTTGATCAATAATGAAAATAATCCTCTAAAATACAACTTGCCTAATAATTCTGCACACAGTGTATTTAATGTTTTCTGTCTTAGGAAACGATTGTGCTTTTTAAATCTGCAGCACCCAGATCAATCAGTTTAGGTGGAACCCGTCTCTTTGCCCCTGACTGGTTAGTGCTGCACCCTATCTTATTATACACAGCAGGAAAAAGATACACGGATATACACCGCCCCGACAGAGGCTGAAAACACACTTTTTTGGCCACAGTGAAGTTAATGGGACACCAAAAACACATTTAATAAGTGCACTGGAAGTTTTGCTTGTGTGTAAGAAAAGCAGACATTGCAAAATACAATTTTGGAAAATCACAAAGGATTATTGATTGGGTAATATATAATGACATCAATGCAATTATGCCTAAGAAAATGATTCATTGCAGCGTCAAGTGTCTTTGCAATGTTTACTAAGATTAAATTCAATATGTAAGAATGTCATTACAGGAACTGCATCAGACGCCCATACAACACGTATGATCAATTGCTAAATTGAAGACATATGACAGCTTCACATTTTGACGATTTCTTTCAGGGCTTTCATACAGACATGCCAGCACTTGGTTTTTAAATAAATCAAAGTGGTGCTAAAGGTAAATGTCGATAGCAAAGTTACACATATGGGATATAAAAAGCTTACAGAGAAAGGATGGGGGCCATTTGCTGGCACTGGTCAATGGATCAGATGCACCATAGCTATTGCATCTCCGAACAAGGATAGTGAATGACTTTAATGATTTTCAGGTCTGAGCTAAAAGGTTTGAGAATCAATAGGCTCATCGTACACCGGCGTGTTCTTAAAGAAAGGACCTTCAATTTGCAGGAAGAGAACAAAGAGCAACGATGAGCCAATAACACATACACCTGGTTTGAGCCGTGCAGGAAACGCCTTATACTGACCTCCACTCCCAGTGCGGGTGTAAACCGGCAACTTCTTAGCAAACTCAGATAGGATCTGTCGCTGAACCTCCGGGCGCTCCTCAATGTCATAACGCTCCTTCTCCACATAGGGCAGCAGAAACTTAAAACACAATCATATATATATGGTTCAAGAGGTGTTGAGGGCATATACATAAGATATGGATTGTAGAAAAAGCTTGTGCTGAGAAAAGGATAGTGTTCCTCATAGTCCCCCATTCACACCATGCAGTTTTGGCTTCTTGATTTGAAGTATTTGAATAATAATGAGAACCGGACAGATTTTAGGACTTGCCGCAGTTTATTCCCCTCATCTGACCCCCATCATCCTCAGCGTTTTCATGCCTATTTTTCTTCTTTGATGTTCCATTTGCTTTTGGTTTATTTTGACCAGTTTAGTTCCAGTCGTAATCTTTCCCCTTTTCCTTTGCATTGAGCTACACACGGATGGATGTGTTACATGCTGGTGACGCCGAGCTTTCTGAGTAACCATAATAGCGGCTTTTTCTAATCTTTTTATTTGATTTTGATGGCTGGATTAGTGTTACATACAGACAATCTAGTTAAACAACTAAGCTGTATTTACTACAGCAATTATGTTATACAGTACATCTGCGCAATTACATAAGGGCAGGATTGCACATGCAGACACACTTGGATTTTTTTTTTAGACTGTTTTATGGACAGAAACTGCAGTAAATTTCACGCAAAACTGGCTGAGATTTCTAAAAATCCCACAGAAGTTAAGAACTTAAAAGTTTTACTATGAGAAGCTCTGCAGGCGTCAGCAGATCACTCAGATGGACATTGTTAGGTCACATTGCCCCATCTCAGCCTCTCAAGAGGTAGAGATATAAGATGTCCGTGGTTGTAGATGTAACACATGGTGGCCCGATTCTGGAAGAGCGAGGACCACTACTTGTTAACCAGTTTGGCCATTTTCCCTTATATTGAATGAGGTCCTATCTGTCGTGGTAACAGGTACCGGATCCCTTATCCTTAGGATCTATATATATAATTGTCTAAGGGTTTTTCCATCTGTCTGTCTGTCTATCTGTCTGTCCTGGAAATCCCGCGTCTCTGATTGGTCAAGGCCGCCAGGCCTGGCGGCCTCGACCAATCAGCGACGGGCACAGCATGGCGACGATGATGTCATAAAGGTTGCCTCGACCAATCAGCGACGGGCACAGTCTGCCGCGAATTCGCCTCGACCAATCAGCGACGGGCACAGTATTGACGTAGATGTCATAATGGTTGCCATGGCGACAATGATGTCATAAAGGTTGCCTCGACCAATCAGCGATGGGCACAGTCTGCCGCGAATTCTGGAATCATCATTGTCCATATACTATGGGGACATGCATATTCTAGAATACCCGATGCGTTAGAATTGGGCCACAATCTAGTAGGTTATAAATGTCAAACTAATGGAAAACTCCTTTACATTCCCCGTGTCTTCATCAGGCAGGCAATAATAGAAAATGGAGGATTGGGGTAAGGTAACATACTAGGCAAGAGGGGCTTATGTAAAGTATCACGGAGGGTCTCTCTGCATGTATAAATGCCACTTGTATTCTGTTGACCGCACAGATGGAGCAATCACTGGGAACCTGTTTCATTTACCAGTTCTTTCTAATTATCCTACCTATTCCAGCTAATAAACCAGTGATTTAACTAATTGTGTGGGTTAGGCAGATTACTTTGGCGCACGTACAAGTGGTGGCAGCTCACACAACGGGTACATACCTTTTTCGTTGGCTGCTTCGGGAGGGTAAAAATTGCTTTCCAATAAGTCCAAACAAAAAGCAGGAAAACCGTGTGGAAGATGAACAGGTAGACGGCTGCCAGTGAGAAGGACAGAGAACATTGACACAGATTACATTAGATTTCAAGATCACTTATGATTCAGAACTGGTTGAGACGTATATTATATGTGGATCTATGGCATCATACAGAACCTCACAGAGAGGGCACACATCACATGCAAAAACAAGGCACTTCAGAAATTACATTTTCGATATCTCTGGAAGGGGTCAATGCCTTCTGGGGTCTCAATCTGTTCTAGCACCCCAGGGTGGGGAGATACACAGAACGGCTCGTAGAAGCTAGGTAGCAAAGCAGTGTTTGGTCAGGCTCCCGGCCGGATATGATGGTGCCAGATCTGCCACCCTAAGACCGTCAGTTGGGAAGTTATGACCCTTCATAGGTTTTGAAGTGTCAGCTGCCTGAGCGAGTGGGAGGAAGGCTACAACCAACCCAGAGGGCAGGGAAGGGAGTGATTGACCAAGGGGTTAAGTGCACATGTAACGGTGTGGCCCTTTGTTCCTTACTAAGGTAGGTCACGCCATGCAGGGTGTTGGAAGAAACCGGAATCAGCTTGCCCCCACACCTCCCATGCAGCTGCCAGCGTCCAAAGGCCGAACATTAGGCCAGCAACTGACTTTTGATTCATCTGCTTATATCTTTTGTACTCCACCTGTATTAGCATATCTGATCATTGTATAGGTATGCATATGTATATTGTGTTTTGTCTAGTGTGCCTAGTGCGAATAAATATATAATTTAACCTTCGGTGCTCTTTTATTCTGATCCATGAATCTACACATCTGTGTTCTCGGTTTTAACTTTCCATGCTAACGGGGATGGTAGTTGGGCTGATATAATCCCGTTAACAGACCGAGTTTATAACTAATGAGGAACTGGTGGTAGTCCTACCGGGCTGGCAAGGTTCTGTTTTACTGGTGCATATATACACACACACATATATATATATTTTCCCATTTGGTGGGTATTCATTCAGGACGCGATCCTGCTTGACCCTTATTCACACTGGCGGCACTTTACCACATAGTAATGTTTTAATACAAGCGGTTAGGACCATCCCGGTATATCTTAACACTGGTTTGATGGGTTTTATGCTTTTTTTCCCAAATCAAACACGGTGTTTATTAAATACAGTATGTTATTTGGATAAACTATTACTTTTATTTACTTAGTGAAGGGTATATGTTTATTTTGTGTCTGCCTTGGGTTTTGTTCTTTTAAGGCATGGAATATAGCATGAGGCTGAGAAGCTAGAAGTGCACCGTCACACCCCAATGTACTCTGTGACACAACTTCCAAACTATTTCTGATCTATTGGCTTATCTTTCCAAAGGGTCAAGTAAATGGTTGTAGAGGGGTTCAAAGTTTCTGACTGGTTCCCGTTAAGGACGAATGCGGTGATTTTTGCTAAGTGATCACACGGATTTCACATTAAGGAATCTAGAATAAGTACAGCCACGTGCTGACTCTAGAATGGTGTATGTGAAGGAATATATCCTTTAATAAAGGCACTGATCACAGCATGCACTATGGCAGAGCGGGGAGGATACGTCAGTGGAACCAGTAAGGGTCACATTCCAGGCACTAACGAGGCTTCCTGAATGAGACCAGGCCACACTGGTTTACACCAACTCGTTATCTTACAATATCGTGCTAACTGTGATTACAGCAAGTCGGACATGTATCTCCTGACACACAGAGGATTCCCACTGTCCACAAATGCAGAAAAATAATAAAACTTCTCGAAAAGCCACTGAGGGGGCAGATGAGACAGAAATGGTTACAAGACAGCAGGATGAGATTATAGGCAGGTCTGTTACTATGTATGGAGACACAAAGACCTGCATAAAATGGGAATGGTTTCTACACACTAAGAGCTTTTTCCTAAATGTGCACTTTTCTTAGTTTTGGTGAAATTGTAGCGTGTGTATCACGGCTCACAGAGATTGACAAGTGCTACAAATAATGAAAGAACGCACGTCAATCCCAACGCATAAATTGGCATTATTCGGGTGGGAATCTGCCATTGTGTTACAGGTCACATCCCACCCATCCAGATGTAATATATGTGATATAATACTGCTCTGGACAAATGCCCTGCAGAACAAATAGGACCGGGAAATGCTGTAGGACGGCCGCCAATTATTATGCAATGATACAAGCAAGGAATCTTTTACCTTTTTCCAATCCATGTTCTACGGTCACTGTAGAAAAAAAGAATATATACATTAAAGAGAATACAAAAAACGAAATCCAAGCCTGAACAGATTACTTCCCAACACTCCTAGACAACCCCTGTCCATACCACCAAAAGGAGATAAAAGAGGGTCTCCTGCACCACCAGAACCCTGCTCCATGTACCCCTGTATGAGCATGAGTGAAAGGTGTAGGGGCATAATGAGCATGTCCTAGATGCTTCCATATATATAAATGGACAATGTTTGTTTAAGCCCTTTGTCGGAAATTATTTCCAATGAACACTAGTAGAAAGGACACTGCTGTACCCCAACACCACGGCAACGCCACGTTCTACATCTATGATGGTTTTTTTTTATTTTAATATTGTGAAGAACCTGTTCTAGAAAAAAAAGAAACCACATTGCTGTAGTGCAATAAAACTAAAAGTGAAGAACCTCTTGTGGATTCAGTGGGTTCAGGTTTTGCCTCCCACAACACAAGATATTCTCTATTTTTCACCCTGCGCAAGTGAGTGTCTGATGACCACAGCGGGGACGGCCCTTCTCCATGACCTGGAACGCTCATGGAACATTTCTCCATTTTCTGAATGCAAACGTCAACAAGATAAACTCCTGCACAATCCTGATTGTGGCCCTTAGTGTCCGCTCACATGGCTGCACCGAGGCGTATGCTCTCATCTGCTGTCTCCGGCCTCGCTGGAAGTGTCATCACCCAGCATCATGAGTATGTATAATACTGTTCGTTCAGGTCACAAGATGCTCTGAAGAGGTGAGAATTGTGATAGCAAAAAGGAGAAAATATGGCCGCGATACGTTCAAGTAAACCTACCCTTAAAGGGTTTCCCCACAAGGTCCATTATAATCAATAGATCTTGGAATAATAATAAGTTGCATAATTGGATGTGTTAAGAAAAAAATTTTGTGCTGAGATAATCTTATAAATGTGTGATCCCATTTTCCTTTCTCCCCTGCCCAGGAGCTGTGATATGATCAGACCATGTTCCTGTACGGTCAGACACAGTCATTACACAGCAGGGGACATTTATAAGATTATCTCAGCACAGGAACATTTATTTTCCCTCCTTTCTGACTGTCCGTAAGAACAGGACGACAATCGAACGTCATCCAAGTGCAAGAGTTTGATTGCAGTTTTCATTCAGAAAATGGAGAAATGTTCCATGAGAGCAGGCGCGGTGGTCATCTGGTACACACTAGTGAGGGCGAGGTGGTCATCAGGTACACACTAGTGAGGGCGAGATGGTCATCTGGTACACACTAGTGAGGGCGAGGTGGTCATCTGGTACACACTAGTGAGGGCGAGGTGGTCATCTGGTACACACTAGTGAGGGCGAGGTGGTCATCTGGTACACACTAGTGAGGGCGAGGTGGTCATCTGGTACACACTAGTGAGGGCGAGGTGGTCATCTGGTACACACTAGTGAGGGCGAGGTGGTCATCTGGTACACACTAGTGAGGGCGAGGTGGTCATCTGGTACACAATAGTGAGGGCGAGGTGGTCATCTGGTACACAATAGTGAGGGCGAGGTGGTCATCTGGTACACACTAGTGAGGGCGAGGTGGTCATCTGGTACACACTAGTGAGGGCGAGGTGGTCATCTGGTACACACTAGTGAGGGCGAGGTGGTCATCTGGTACACACTAGTGAGGGCGAGGTGGTCATCTGGTACACACTAGTGAGGGCGAGGTGGTCATCTGGTACACAATAGTGAGGGCGAGGTGGTCATCTGGTACACAATAGTGAGGGCGAGGTGGTCATCTGGTACACAATAGTGAGGGCGAGGTGGTCATCTGGTACACACTAGTGAGGGCGAGGTGGTCATCTGGTACACAATAGTGAGGGCGAGGTGGTCATCTGGTACACAATAGTGAGGGCGAGGTGGTCATCTGGTACACAATAGTGAGGGCGGGGTGGTCATCTGGTACACAATAGTGAGGGCGAGGTGGTCATCTGGTACACAATAGTGAGGGCGAGGTGGTCATCTGGTACACAATAGTGAGGGCGAGGTGGTCATCTGGTACACACTAGTGAGGGCAAGGTGGTCATCAGGTACACACTAGTGAGGGCGAGGTGGTCATCTGGTACACACTAGTGAGGGCGAGGTGGTCATCTGGTACACACTAGTGAGGGCGAGGTGGTCATCTGGTACACACTAGTGAGGGCGAGGTGGTCATCTGGTACACACTAGTGAGGGCGAGGTGGTCATCTGGTACACACTAGTGAGGGCGAGGTGGTCATCTGGTACACACTAGTGAGGGCGAGGTGGTCATCTGGTACACACTAGTGAGGGCGAGGTGGTCATCTGGTACACACTAGTGAGGGCGAGGTGGTCATCTGGTACACACTAGTGAGGGCGAGGTGGTCATCTGGTACACACTAGTGAGGGCGAGGATGCTCTTAGGTGTGGCGTGATGCTTGCTGGCAGCCAATAATACATGAACTGCACACACTCTTTCTAGCACTTTAGTGTCTGTGACTTTTTTCAATCCTGCAGCATGTCCTAAGTATGGGGTCTTTTTTAAACTCCCATAGTTTTGTTTCTCTATTAAACATTTGGTGACTTGTTTGTTGAGTGCTTGACATTACAAATTATGTAATTCTAAGATAAATCATTGGATTGCATGTCTTCTAATGTTAAAGGTGCACATAAAAGGGAAGCAAAAAACACATGAAAAAATGCTATCATGAGCAATTACTTAAATCAGTTTTGGAGTTCCATGTAGTTCTCTAAATTTTGTTGGCAATGTTCTTATTTTTCAATAGAGAGAGAGAGAAAACTCTCGGGTGCAATCACAGCATGATGCCATTGTTTTCCCATGCCAAATCACGATGAGAACATAATTGCAGATGTGAGCTGCCCCATAGAGAAACATCGGGGCGGGTGCAATAGGATTTTTTTTTATTGGACTGCACTCATCCAAACGGATCGTTAGTGGGAATGAGCCCTCACTTGAAGCACGGAGCACCAAGCTACCACTCGCCTACTTTGGACACATTATATGAAGACAGCGATCACTGGAGAAGGACATCATGGTTGGCGCCACATTTCTTGGTTATATTGCCGATCCTCAGCGCCTCTGAATGTCGCTCATTAAAAAGCTGAGAATGGACTGGTGGCCGTAATGATAAAGTCGCCCCACTCTTAATACCCCAGGAAAGTGCCGCATTATACACTTATACCCCGGCAAAGGAGCGTCACTGTCCTCATATCACTGTATGGTGAAAGATGCCCCACTCTGTCCACATTACAGACCCCTCATTACATGCATGCGCCTACTATCCGTGTGTACACGCCGATACACACAGTGACAGCCGGCTGCAGGGAGCTGCTGCTGCTGCAGGGAGCTGCTGCTGCTGCAGGGAGCTGCTGCTGCTGCAGGGAGCTGCTGCAGGGAGCTGCTGCTGCTGCAGGGAGCTGCTGCTGCTGCAGGGAGCTGCTGCTGCTGCAGGGAGCTGCTGCTGCTGCAGGGAGCTGCTGCTGCTGCAGGGAGCTGCACCCCGGGAGCCGGCACAGACACTTCCTCCTCCGGCTGCACGGAGACGGTGAATATTCCTAAGCACCCGGGGATATGTGACCCCTCCGAGCCGCCACTCACCGATACACAGCTCCCACACGTAAGCGTAATACGACCACAGCACCACCGAGGAGATAATGACAACCGGCACCCACGACAGCACCCGCTGACAGCACCGCAGCCCTCTGGACAGGGCCATCCTGCAGCCACTCTGCATCCTGCTCTATGCGATCGGCGCTCGTCACAGCAAGACTTCTGCATCGACACTCGATTAAACGCCAGGGGACGCACATGTGTCAGGTTTAGAGTTTGCAGCTTAGCGCCACCTGGCGGATGCCTGTATACTCTGCGTGCTCTCGTCGCATTGTTATCAATGTGATGCGGGTTTTATGAAGCGTTTCATTCTGTGTCCTATGTACGCGATACTGTGCACTAAGGGGTGTCAAGGCAAGTGGGGGGTTTCCACTGTTAAGGCACGTCAGGGGCTCTCCAAATGCGACATGGGTTCCGATCTCAATTCCAGCCAATTTTGCATTGAAAAGTCAAATGGCGCTCCTTCCCTTCCGAGCTCTGCCATGCGCTCAAACAGTGGTTTATCCCCATATATGAAGTATCGGCGTACTCAGGACAAATTGCACAACAACTTTTGGGGTCCAATTTATCCTGTTACCCTTGGGGAAAAAAAATTGGGGGCAAAAAGATCATTTTTTGTGAAAATAAGAATTTTTTTTTACGGCTCTACATTATAAACTTCTGTGAAGCACGTGGAGGTTCAAAGTGCTCACCACACATCTAGATTAGTTCCTTAGGGGGTCTACTTTCCAAAATGGTGTCACTTGTGGGGGTTTCCACTGTTTAGGCACGTCAGGGGCTCTCCAATCGTGACATGGGCTCCGATCTCAATTCCAGCAAAACTTGCATTGGAAAGTCAAATGGCGCTCCTTCCATTCCGAGCTCTGCCATGTGCCCAGACAGTGGTTTACCCCCACATATGGGGTATCGACGTACTCAGGACAAATTGTACAACGACTTTTGTGGTCCAATTTCTCCTGTTACCCTTGGTAAAATGAAACAAATTGGACCTGAAGTAAAAATTTTGTGAAAAAAAAGTTAAATGTTAAATTTTTTTTAAATATTCAAAAAATTCCTGTGAAGCACCTGAAGGGTTAATAAACTTTTTGAATGTGGTTTTGAGTACCTTGAGGGGTGCAGTTTTTAGAATGGTGTCACTTTTGAGCATTTTCTGTCATATAGACCCCTCAAAGTCACTTCAAGTGTGAGGTGGTCCGTAAAAAAATGGTTTTGCAAATTTTGTTGCAAAAATGAGAAATCGCTGGTCAACTTTTAACCCTTATAACTCCCTAACAAAAAAAAATTATGTTTCCAAAATTGTGCTGATGTACAGCAGACATGTGGGAAATGTTATTTATTAACTATATTGTGTGATATAACTCTAATTTAAGGGCATAAAAACTAAAATTTGAAAATTGCTAATATTTCATAATTTCTGACAAATTTTTGTTTTTTTCACAAATAAATGCAAGTCATATCGAAGAAGTTTTACCACTTTCATGAAGTACAATATGTCACGAGAAAACAATGTCAGAATCACCAAGATCCGTTGAAGCGTTTCAGAGTTATGACCTCATAAAGTGACAGTGGTCAGAATTGTAAAAATTGGCCCTGTCACTTAGGTGAAAACAGGCTTTGGGGTGAAGGGGTTAATAAGATCACGGTCAAATTCCAATACCCCTTGCCTTTGCTTTCTGATTTGTTTGCTCAGATTAAGGGGGCTAGTTGGTTTACTAAGATTGACCTCCGAGGGGCATATAATCTTGTTCGTATTAAACAGGGTGACGAATGGAAAACTGCATTTAATACGCCCGAAGGCCATTTTGAATACCTTGTGATGCCATTCGGGCTCTCTAATGCTCCATCTGTGTTCCAATCTTTCATGCATGATATTTTCCGCAATTATGTTGATAAATTCATGGTTGTATATTTGGATGATATTTTGATTTTTTCCGATGATTGGGAGTCTCATGTGAAGCAGGTCAGGATGGTATTCCAGATCCTTTGTGATAATGCTTTATTTGTGAAGGGGTCTAAGTGCCTATTCGGAGTTCAGAAGGTCTCTTTTTGGGGTTTTATTTTTTCTCCCTCGTCTATGGAAATGGATCCTGTTAAGGTCCAAGCTATTCATGACTGGATTCAACCCACGTCTGTGAAGAGCCTTCAAAAATTTTTGGGCTTTGCTAATTTCTATCGCCATTTCATTGCCAACTTTTCCAGTGTGATTAAGCCCCTTACTGATTTGACGAAGAAAGGCGCTGATGTGACGAATTGGTCCTCTGCGGCTGTTGAGGCCTTTCGGGAGCTTAAACGCCGATTTACTTCTGCCTCTGTGTTGCGTCAGCCGGATGTTTCTCTTCCTTTTCAGGTTGAGGTTGACGCTTCTGAGATTGGGGCAGGGGCCGTTTTGTCTCAGAGGGAGTCTGATGGTTCTTTGATGAAACCGTGTGCTTTTTTTTCCAGAAAGTTTTCGCCTGCGGAACGCAATTATGATGTCGGCAATCGGGAGTTGTTGTCTATGAAGTGGGCATTTGAGGAGTGGCGACATTGGCTTGAGGGAGCTAAGCACCGCGTTGTGGTCTTGACTGATCATAAGAATCTGATTTACCTCGAGTCGGCCAAGCGGCTGAATCCTAGACAGGCTCGATGGTCCCTGTTTTTCTCCCGTTTTGATTTTGTGGTCTCGTATCTTCCGGGATCTAAGAATGTTAAGGCTGATGCCCTCTCTAGGAGTTTTTTGCCTGATTCTCCTGGAGTCCTTGAGCCGGTTGGCATTCTTAAGGAAGGGGTGATTCTTTCTGCCATCTCTCCTGATTTGCGGCAGGTGCTTCGGGAATTTCAGGCTGATAAGCCTGACCGCTGTCCAGTGGGGAAGCTGTTTGTTCCTGATAGATGGACAAGTAAGGTTATTTCTGAGGTTCATTGTTCAGTGTTGGATGGTCATACTGGGATTTTTGGTACCAGAGATTTGGTTGCTAGGTCCTTTTGGTGGCCTTCCTTGTCGCGCGATGTGCGTGCTTTTGTGCAGTCCTGTGGGACTTGCGCCCGGGCCAAGCCTTGCTGTTCCCGCGCTAGTGGGTTGCTTTTGCCTTTGCCGGTCCCTGAGAGGCCCTGGACGCATATTTCCATGGATTTTATTTCGGATCTTCCTGTTTCCCAGAAGATGTCTGTTATCTGGGTTGTTTGTGACCGGTTCTCTAAAATGGTTCATCTGGTACCTTTGCCTAAGTTCCTCCTCAGATTTGGTTCCATTGTTTTTTCAGCATGTGGTTCGTTTGCATGGCATTCCGGAGAATATTGTGTCTGACAGAGGTTCTCAGTTTGTCTCTAGGTTTTGGCGGGCCTTTTGTGCTAGGATGGGCATTGACTTGTCTTTTTCTTCGGCGTTTCATCCTCAGACTAATGGCCAAACTGAGCGAACTAATCAGTCCTTGGAAACCTATTTGAGATGCTTTGTGTCTGCTGATCAGGATGATTGGGTGGCTTTCTTGCCGTTGGCCGAGTTTGCCCTTAATAATCGGGCTAGTTCTGCTACTTTGGTTTCACCTTTCTTTTGTAATTTTGGTTTTCATCCTCGTTTTTCTTCGGGGCAGGTTGAGCCTTCTGATTGTCCTGGTGTGAATTCTGTGGTGGGCAGGCTGCAGCGGATTTGGACTCATGTGGTGGACAATTTGACGTTGTCTCAGGAGAAGGCTCAACTTTTCGCTAATCGCAGACGCCGTGTGGGTCCCCGACTTCGTGTTGGGGATCTGGTTTGGTTATCTTCTCGTCATATTCCTATGAAGGTTTCCTCTCCTAAGTTTAAACCTCGTTTTATTGGTCCATATAGGATTTCTGACGTTCTTAATCCTGTGTCTTTTCGTCTGACCCTTCCAGATTCTTTTTCCATACATAACGTATTCCATAGGTCATTGTTGCGGAGATACGTGGCACCTATGGTTCCATCTGTTGAGCCTCCTTCCCCCGGTTTTGGTGGAGGGGGAATTGGAGTATATCCTTCCTGAGGGAGGAAGCTCAGAAGCTGCAGTACCACTTGTGACCACAGGAGTGAATTCAGCCACAGAATTCACAACAGTACCCCCCCCCTTGAGGAGGGGTCACCGAACCCTCACCAGAGCCCCCAGGCCGACCAGGATGAGCCGCATGAAAGGCACGAACAAGATCGGAAGCATGAACATCAGAGGCAAAAACCCAGGAATTATCTTCCTGAGCATAACCCTTCCATTTAACCAGATACTGGAGTTTCCGTCTCGAAACACGAGAATCCAAAATCTTCTCCACAATATACTCCAATTCCCCCTCCACCAAAACCGGGGGAAGGAGGCTCAACAGATGGAACCATAGGTGCCACGTATCTCCGCAACAATGACCTATGGAATACGTTATGTATGGAAAAAGAATCTGGAAGGGTCAGACGAAAAGACACAGGATTAAGAACGTCAGAAATCCTATATGGACCAATAAAACGAGGTTTAAACTTAGGAGAGGAAACCTTCATAGGAATATGACGAGAAGATAACCAAACCAGATCCCCAACACGAAGTCGGGGACCCACACGGCGTCTGCGATTAGCGAAAAGTTGAGCCTTCTCCTGGGACAAGGTCAAATTGTCCACTACCTGAGTCCAAATCTGCTGCAACCTGTCCACCACAGTATCCACACCAGGACAGTCCGAAGACTCAACCTGTCCAGAAGAGAAACGAGGATGGAACCCAGAATTGCAGAAAAACGGTGAAACCAAGGTAGCCGAGCTGGCCCGATTATTAAGGGCGAACTCAGCCAAAGGCAAAAAGGACACCCAGTCATCCTGATCAGCAGAAACAAAGCACCTCAGATATGTTTCCAAGGTCTGATTGGTTCGCTCGGTCTGGCCATTAGTCTGAGGATGGAAAGCCGAGGAAAAAGACAAGTCAATGCCCATCCTACCACAAAAGGCTCGCCAAAACCTCGAAACAAACTGGGAACCTCTGTCAGAAACAATATTCTCTGGAATGCCATGCAAACGAACCACATGCTGGAAGAACAAAGGCACCAAATCAGAGGAGGAAGGCAATTTAGACAAGGGTACCAGATGGACCATCTTAGAAAAGCGATCACAGACCACCCAAATGACTGACATCTTTTGAGAAACGGGAAGGTCAGAAATAAAATCCATAGAGATATGTGTCCAAGGCCTCTTCGGGACCGGCAAGGGCAAAAGCAACCCACTGGCACGAGAACAGCAGGGCTTAGCCCGAGCACAAATCCCACAGGACTGCACAAAAGCACGCACATCCCGCGACAGAGAGGGCCACCAAAAGGATCTAGCCACTAACTCTCTGGTACCAAAGATTCCAGGATGACCAGCCAACACCGAACAATGAAGTTCAGAGATAACTCTATTCGTCCACCTATCAGGGACAAACAGTTTCTCCGCTGGGCAACGATCAGGTTTATTAGCCTGAAATTTTTGCAGCACCCGCCGCAAATCAGGGGAGATGGCAGACACAATTACTCCTTCCTTGAGGATACCCGCCGGCTCAGATAAACCCGGAGAGTCGGGTACAAAACTCCTAGACAGAGCATCCGCCTTCACATTTTTAGAGCCCGGAAGGTACGAAATCACAAAGTCAAAACGGGCAAAAAACAATGACCAACGAGCTTGTCTAGGATTCAAGCGCTTGGCAGACTCGAGATAAGTCAAGTTCTTATGATCAGTCAATACCACCACGCGATGCTTAGCTCCTTCAAGCCAATGACGCCACTCCTCGAATGCCCACTTCATGGCCAGCAACTCTCGGTTGCCCACATCATAATTACGCTCAGCAGGCGAAAACTTCCTGGAAAAGAAAGCGCATGGTTTCATCACTGAGCAACCAGAACCTCTCTGCGACAAAACAGCCCCTGCTCCAATCTCAGAAGCATCAACCTCGACCTGGAACGGAAGAGAAACATCTGGCTGACACAACACAGGGGCAGAAGAAAAACGACGCTTCAACTCTTGAAAAGCTTCCACAGCAGCAGAAGACCAATTGACCACATCAGCACCCTTCTTGGTCAAATCGGTCAATGGTTTAGCAATACTAGAAAAAATTGCAGATGAAGCAATGATAAAAATTAGCAAAGCCCAGGAACTTTTGCAGACTTTTCAGAGATGTCGGCTGAGTCCAATCATGGATGGCTTGGACCTTAACAGGACCCATCTCGATAGTAGAAGGGGAAAAGATGAACCCCAAAAATGAAACCTTCTGCACACCAAAGAGACACTTTGATCCCTTCACAAACAAAGAATTAGCATGCAGGACCTGAAAAACCGTTCTGACCTGCTTCACATGAGACTCCCAATCATCCGAGAAGATCAAAATGTCATCCAAGTACACAATCAGGAATTTATCCAGGTACTCTCGGAAGATGTCATGCATAAATAACTGAAACACTGATGGAGCATTGGCAAGTCCGAACGGCATCACGAGATACTCAAAATGACCCTCGGGCGTATTAAATGCAGTTTTCCATTCATCACCTTGCTTAATTCGCACCAGATTATACGCACCACGAAGATCTATCTTTGTGAACCAACTAGCCCCCTTAATCCGAACAAACAGATCAGATAACAATGGCAAGGGGTACTGAAATTTAACCGTGATCTTATTAAGAAGGCGGTAATCTATACAAGGTCTCAGCGAACCATCCTTCTTGGCTACAAAGAAGAACCCTGCTCCTAATGGCGACGATGACGGGCGAATATGCCCCTTCTCCAGGGATTCCTTCACATAACTGCGCATAGCGGTGTGCTCAGGCACGGACAAATTAAACAATCGACCTTTTGGGAATTTACTACCAGGAATCAAATTGATAGCACAATCACAATCCCTATGCGGAGGTAGGGTATTGGACTTGGGCTCATCAAATACATCCCGGTAATCAGACAAGAACTCTGGGACCTCAGAAGGAGTGGATGACGAAATTGACAGAAATGGAACATCACCATGTACCCCCTGACAACCCCAGCTGGACACCGACATGGATTTCCAATCTAATACTGGATTATGGGCTTGTAGCCATGGCAACCCCAACACGACCACATCATGCAGATTATGCAACACCAGAAAGCGAATAACCTCCTGATGTGCAGGAGCCATGCACATGGTCAGCTGGGTCCAGTATTGAGGCTTATTCTTGGCCAAAGGCGTAGCATCAATTCCTCTCAATGGAATAGGACACTGCAAGGGCTCCAAGAAAAACCCACAACGCTTAGCATATTCCAAGTCCATCAAATTCAGGGCAGCGCCTGAATCCACAAATGCCATGACAGAATATGATGACAAAGAGCAGATCAAGGTAACGGACAGAAGAAATTTTGACTGTACAGTACCAATGGTGGCAGACCTAGCGAACCGCTTAGTGCGCTTAGGACAATCAGAGATAGCATGAGTGGAATCACCACAGTAGAAACACAGACCATTCAGACGTCTATGTTCTTGCCGTTCAACTCTGGTCAAGGTCCTATCACACTGCATGGGCTCAGGTTTAAGCTCAGGTAATACCGCCAAATGGTGCACAGGTTTACGCTCACGCAAGCGTCGACCGATCTGAATGGCCAAAGACATAGACTCATTCAAACCAGCAGGCATAGGAAATCCCACCATGACATCCTTAAGGGCTTCAGAGAGACCCTTTCTGAATATTGCTGCCAGCGCAGATTCATTCCATTGAGTGAGCACTGACCACTTTCTAAATTTCTGACAATATATCTCTATCTCATCCTGAGCCTGACAAAGAGCCAGCAAATTTTTTTTCTGTCTGATCCACTGAATTAGGCTCATTGTACAGCAACCCAAGCGCCAGGAAAAACGCATCGGTATTACTCAATGCAGGATCTCCTGACGCAAGAGAAAGCGCCCAGTCCTGAGGGTCGCCGCGCAAAAAAGAAATGACGATCCTAACCTGTTGAATTGGGTCACCAGAAGAGCGAGGTTTCAAAGCCAGAAATAGTTTACAATTATTTTTGAAACTCAGAAATTTAGTTCTATCTCCAAAAAACAAATCTGGAATAGGAATTCTCGGTTCAAGCAAAGAATTCTGGACCACAAAATCTTGAATATTTTGAACTCTTGCCGTGAGCTGATCCACACATGAAGACAGACCTTTAATGTCCATTGCTACACCTGTGTCCTGAACCACCCAAATGTCTAGGGGAAAAAAAAGACAAAACACAGTGCAAAGAAAAAAAAATGGTCTCAGAACTTCTTTTTTCCCTCTATTGAGAATCATTAGCACTTTTGGCTTCCTGTACTGTTATGAAAGGCAATTCAGAATCACAATGGACATGGAGGTCAGAGCACATACAGTGAACTGACAATAACCCAAAATAATAGAACGAGCTCTGAGACGTGGGAACTCTGCAGACCGCAATCCCTAAGCCTATCAAACCACACTAAAGGTAGCCGTGGAGCGCTCCTGACCAGAACCTAGGCACCTCGTCACAGCCTGAGAAACTAGCTAATCCTGAAGATAGAAAAATAAGCCTACCTTGCCTCAGAGAAATTCCCCAAAGGAAAAGGCAGCCCCCCACATATAATGACTGTGAGTAAGATGAAAACACAAACATAGAGATGAAACAGATTTAGCAAAGTGAGGCCCGACTAGCTGAACAGAACGAGGATAGGGAAGATAACTTTGCGGTCAGCACAAAAACCTATAAAAAACCACGCAGAGGGGACAAAAAGACCCTCCGCACCAACTAACGGTACGGAGGTGGTCCCTCTGCGTCTCAGAGCTTCCAGCAGGCGAGAAAAACCAATAAAGCAAGCTGGACAGAAAAATAGCAACAAAATAACATAAGCAAAACTTAGCTTTGCAGAGCAGCAGGCCACAGGAATGATCCAGGGAAAAAACAAGTCCCACACTGAAACATTGACAGGAAGCATAGATCAAAGCATCAGGTGGAGTTAAGTAGAGAAGAAGCTAACGAGCTCACCAGATCACCTGAGGGAGGAAACTCAGAAGCTGCAGTACCACTTTCCTCCACAAACGGAAGATCCCAGAGAGAATCAGCCGAAGTACCACTTGTGACCACAGGAGTGAACTCTGCCACAGAATTCACAACAGCTAGGGTTAGGGTTAGAGCTCGGGTTAGGGCTAGGGTTAGGGCTAGGGTTAAGGCTACAGTTAGGGTTGGTGCTAAAGTTAGGGTTAGGGTTGGGGCTAAAGTTAGGGTTAGGGTTTGGATTACATTTATGGTTGGGAATAGGGTTGGGATTAGGGTTAGGGGTGTGTCTGGGTTAGAGGTGTGGTTAGGGTTACCATTGGGATTAGGGTTAGGGGTGTGTTTGCATTAGGGTTTCAGTTATAATTAGGGGGTTTCCACTGTTTAGGCACATCAGGGGCTCTCCAAACGTGACATGGCGTCCGATCTCAATTCCAGCCAATTCTGCGTTGAAAAAGTAAAACAGTGCTCCTTCCCTTCCGAGCTCTCCCGTGTGCCCAAACAGAGGTTTACCCCAACATATGGGGTATCAGCGTACTCAGGACAAATTGGACAACAAATTTTGTCCAATTTCTCCTGTTACCCTTGGGAAAATACAAAACTGGGGGCTAAAAAATAATTTTTGTGGGAAAAAAAAGGATTTTTTATTTTCACGGCTCTGCGTTATAAACTGTAGTGAAACACTTGGGGGTTCAAAGTTCTCACAACACATCTAGATAAGTTCGTGGGGGGTCTAGTTTCCAATATGGGGTCACTTGTGGGGGGTTTCTACTGTTTAGGTACATTAGGGGCTCTGCAAACGCAATGTGACGCCTGCAGACCAATCCATCTAAGTCTGCATTCCAAATGATGCTCCTTCCCTTCCGAGCCCTCCCATGCGCCCAAACAGTGGTTCCCCCCCACATATCGGGTATCAGCGTACTCAGGACAAATTGAACAACAACATTTAGGGTCCAATTTCTCCTGTTACCCTTGGAAAAATACAAAACTGGGGGCTAAAATATAATTTTTGTGGAAAAAAATATATTTTTTATTTGCACGGCTCTGCGTTATAAACTGTAGTGAAATACTTGGGGGTTCAAAGCTCTCACAACACATCTAGATGAGTTCTTTTTGGGGTCTACTTTCCAAAATGGTGTCACTTGTGGGGAGTTTCAATGTTTAGGCACATCAGTGGCTCTCCAAATGTAACATGGCGTCCCATCTCAATTCCTGTCAATTTTGCATTGAAAAGTCAAACGGCACTCCTTCCCTTCCGAGCTCTCCCATGCGCCCAAACAGTGGTTTACCGCCACATATGGGGTATCAGCGTACTCAGGACAAATTGTACAACAACTTTTGCGGTCCAATTTCTTCTCTTACCCTTGGGAAAATAAAAAATTGGGGGCGAAAAGATAATTTTTGTGAAAAAATATGATTTTTTATTTTTACGGTTCTGCATTATAAACTTTTGTGAAGCACTTGGTGGGTCAAAGTGCTCACCACACATCTAGATAATTTCCTTAGGGGGTCTACTTTCCAAAATGGTGTCATTTGTGGGGGGTTTCAATATTTAGGCACATCAGTGGCTCTCCAAACGCAACATGGCGTCCCATCTCAATTCCTGTCAATTTTGTATTGAAAAGTCAAATTGCCCTCCTTCGCTTCCGAGCTCTGTCATGCGCCCATACAGTGGTTTACCCCCACATATGGGGTATCGGCGTACTCAGGACAAATTGTACAACAACTTTTGCGGTCCATTTTCTCCTGTTACCCTTGGTAAAATAAAACAAATTGGAGCTGAAGTAAATTTTTTGTGAAAAAAAGTTAAATGTTCATTTTTATTTAAAAATTCCAAAAATTCCTGTGAAACACCTGAAGGGTTAATAAACTTCTTGAATGTGGTTTTGAGCACCTTGAGGGGTGCAGTTTTTAGAATGGTGTCACACTTGGGTATTTTCTATATATAGACCCCTCAAAATGACTTCAAATGAGATGTGGTCCCTAAAAAAAATGGTGTTGTAAAAATGAGAAATTGCTGGTCAACTTTTAACCCTTATAACTCCCTAACAAAAAAAAAATTTTGGTTCCAAAATTGTGCTGATGTAAAGTAGACATGTGGGAAATGTAACTTATTAAGTATTTTGTGTGACATATCTCTGTGATTTAATTGCATAAAAATTCAAAGTTGGAAAATTGCGAAATTTTCAAAATTTTTGCCAAATTTCAATTTTTTTCACAAATAAACGCAGGTATTATCAAATAAATTTTACCACTATCATGAAGTACAATATGTCTCAAGAAAACATTGTCAGAATCACCAGGATCCGTTGAAGCGTTCCAGAGTTATAACCTCATAAAGGGACAGTGGTCAGAATTGTAAAAATTGGCCTGGTCATTGACATGCAAACCACCCTTGGGGGTAAAGGGGTTAAATAAATAAATAAAAATGCTGTGGGGTCCCCCCTATTTTTGACAACCAGCCAAGCTAAAGCAGACAGCTGGAGCCCCCCTCCAGCCTAAAAATAGCAGCCCACAGCCAACCAGAAAAGGCACATCTATTAGATTTATTTCAAATAAAATTCCTTATGCTTGATGTGTCTTTAGTTACAATACAACTATAGGATTAGTAATTAATAGGTGCCTTACAGACACATCTCCATTACCAAACCATATTCTTGATGTCACCTGACAATACAAAGGTGTCATCAACCCCACAAATATGAACCCCACTTGCCACCACTACAGGGCAAGTGGGGAGAGTCGGGCAAAGCACCAGAATTGGCACATCTGATAGATGTGCCTTTTGTTGGCCAGCTGCAGGCTGCTATTTTTATTCTGGGGGTCAATGTCCATGGCCCCTTACCAGCCTGAGAATACCAGCCTCGCAGCTGTTGTCAAAAATGGGGGGGAACCCCATTCTGTTTTCTTATTTCTTATTTATTTATTTAAATAATTTGAAAAAAAAAACAGTGTGGGGACCCCTCTATTCTTGATAACTAGCCTAACTGATGCTGACAGCTGAGGGTTGCACCCTCCAGCTGTCAGTTTTGTCTGGCTGGTTATAGGAAATAGAGGGGAACCCACGCCAGATTTTGTACTTATTTATTTATAGCGCAGGCGGTGGCTGATTAATTCCCCCATCAGCCATCTCCGGCTTTCACTATTAGCGGCAGCAGGGGTAGGCTGATGGGAGTAATAGTCCCATCAGCCACTGCTTGCTCTCACTATTATCAATTGAATATAACTCTCATCATTCTCCCCTGCTCGCGCTGATCACTGGCAGAACAGGGCAGAATGATGAGAGCCGTCTTCAGCACCTGGCCCGGGGATCAGCGTTTACTATACCCCTGCTTCTCAGGTGCCGGTGCGTGAGGTACTGATGCAGCACATGTATTACACACACGGACATGGATATCAGGATGCGTGGAACAGGCCTAAAAGGGAGGGGAGGTTTAAATACCTTTTTAAAGCGCAGCAAAAATTGCTGGGCATGAACAGATTGTAAACAATAACCGACTAATATTGTATAAAAAAATCAAAACATATACCGGTAGTTGTTAAGATATAAAACATGACGAGAAGGAAAATCATCATGTTTCAATTTAATATTTACAAATCACAGTAAAATAAAATAGAGAAAATAATGACTGTTTAATTAATCGATAAAAAGCAGTAGGTACAAGAAAGTATTGGAACTATGTGGCTGAACAGTGTCAATCATCAGTGAACCGCACTAACTACATACTGCAGCTATGGAATTATTTGTTACCTATTAGTTAGCTATGGCCACTCCATAACTCCCTTCTGATCTGTACCTTTCAATAGCATGTCTGTATTATAGTCTGTTCATACTGTATATATGTATGTCGTATGTGCGGCACGTGCTGTCTGTATCATTGGTGTGTGTTGTATTTGTTCTACATTTACTTTTAAAGTGCTATGTATGCGCCATTCACAGCATAGTGCCCTAAGTATAAAGTGTAACCGTCCTTTTGATTTTTATGTCATAAATCAATAGTACACATGAAAATAAGCAACTTTGTAATTTATCTTATCAGAGAAAAATATAAAAATATATAAATCTGCTTTCTCCACCAGAATTGGAAAAATAGAAAGCAGCGGTATATCACCAGTCAAGAAAATAAGTATCAAAGCAGGGTGTGACTAATATCTAAAAATTAACTTTTAATATGTAATGCTAAAATTGGTATAATAAACCACATGAAAATAGACAAAAAGGACTCACAAAACAAATTCCCATATATGGGGAATCTACGGGTAATCAAATCCCTAAGACTGTCCACATAGACGCCTCAGTGTCAGTCTACAAAAGGAAGAAAAAAACCTCCCACAGGGGAGCATGTGACGTGTATAAGTAGTTACTCGCACCGCATTTTATGTGTTCCCATCAATATTGTGGGAATGCAGTAAAGACGCATATGTCCTGTCTCTGTCACTCATGCAGAGACATACACAGTATGTGAAAAAATGGAACGATCTCACCTCTGGACTTCTTATCTTGTAACGGTAAGACCACTCACGTCTGCAGCATCTGGGAGGGGGGGGGGTCCACAGTTCTGACCACACACGTACCCGTCCACGCTGTCAGGAATGTAATTTAACCCCAGAATACCAAACACATTTTTCCCTACGCATTTCATTTTCTATAAACTCATCAGGGGAAACCGATGTATAGTCCCTCCACATCCGTGGGGGACCCTCAACCTAGGGGTATGCCAGCGATTACTGGCATACCCCTAGGTTGAGGGTCCCCAACTGGTAATGACCCTGTCATTACCCTGGTAATGACTGTGGCAGAGGTCATCCCTAAGATTTTTTGCCCTTCTTGCCACCATACAGGGTGAGTTGGAGACCACTGGTGGAATTCGCTTATCAGTCGTAAGGATACCCCAATTGCGGTTTAACAGGTTTCGTATATCTGCCCACTGGTTATTAAAAGTGGTAATGAGGGCTAGGGGGCGTGTAGACCCACGTACCTTTTTTTCAAATAGATGTTTCCGATCCTGTTGGCAGGCATGTTGGAAAGCCCCGGAAATGAGGATATCCTCTTTTCTTGAAGCGGGCAAATAAATCACAACACCGGTACCAACTATCCCTACCTTTTATGCCCTGCCGAAGATCCACAAGTCCCTTGTAGAACCTCCAGGTAGGCCTATAGTCTCAGGAAAAGGCAGTATTTTTGAGCGTCCATGCATTTATGTTGACCATTTCTTACAGCATATGGTCACCTCCCTGAAATCCTTCACCAGAGACTCTACCTACCTGCTGCAACGTCTGGAAGAATGTGAAATCCCCGAGAATACCTTGCTAATCAGTATGGACGTGGAATCCCTGTACACCAGCATCGCACACCAATCAGGTATGCAGGCGGTCTCTTTCTTTCTGGAAAAATCAACATAGAGAACCGTAAAACATGACAGGTTCATCCTCAGACTGTTATATTTCATCTTAGACAAAAATTATTTTGTCTTAGATAGGAAATTCTTTAGACAGGTGTCAGGCACTGCCATGGGGGCTCGTTGTGCCCCCGCCTACGCCAACCTATTTTTAGGTTGGTGGGAGGAGACAATAGTCTATCAACATCTTCTGTTCAAGTCCATGGTACATACCTGGCAAAGGTATATCGACGACATCCTGATGATATGGATTGGGTCTGCTGATGAGTGTAACCAATTTATTAGGGACCTTAATGCAAATAGTCTAAATATCAAACTAACATCTGTGATTTCAGCAACCAGCATTGACTTTCTGGATCTGAGACTCTCGGTTATGGACTCAAGGATAGTTAGTGGATTGTATCGGAAAACTACAGCTACCAATAGTCTTCTTCATTTCACCAGTTTCCACCCATTCCATCTTAGAAAAGGCATCCCAAAGGGTCAATTCCTTCGTGTTAGAAGAAATTGTAGCACGGATGAAGAATTCAGACATCAAGCAAAGGATTTATCTGCCCGCTTCAAGAAAAGAGGATATCCTCAGAGACTCATTTCCGGGGCTTTCCAACATGCCTGCCAACAGGATCGGAAACATCTATTTGAAAAAAAGGTACGTGGGTCTACACGCCCCCTAGCCCTCATTACCACTTTTAATAACCAGTGGGCAGATACACGAAACCTGTTAAACCGCAAATGGGTGTATCCTTACGACTGATAAGCGAATTCCACGAGTGGTCTCCAACTCACCCTGTATGGTGGCAAGAAGGGCAAAAAATCTTAGGGATGACTTCTGCCACAGTCATTACCAGTGCCCAGTCGTGAGGCTGAATCGAGGGATCAGAACCTTTGGTTCTTATCCCTGTGGGGGATGTAATATCTGCCAATTTATGATTTCACAAGATGGCTTCTCTATTTCCACAGTCCCCTCTCGAATACAGCCGAAAGAATTTTTCAACTGCAGATCTAGGAATTTGGTGTATGCTATCTTCTGTGATTGTCCAAAGGTATACGTGGGGCAGACCACGCAGGAGTTAAGGAGAAGAATGCAACAGCACCTCTCAAGCATTTCTACGGCAGCAAGGGACCGGGCGAAAAATAAGACTCTTTCCTCTGTGGCTGCGCATTTTTTGGACTACCACCAATGTAAAACCTCCAACTTCAAAGTTATGGGACTGGAAGGAGTACATCTAAATATAAGGGGTGGAGACATTGTTAAGCGGCTTTTGTGTTGTGAAACAAAATGGATCTATAATCTACAGAGCATGACGCCTAGGGGACTCAATGAAGAGTTTCTCTTTACTGGTTTCTATAAACAACTTTGAGCAGGATGGTTGTTGCCTTATTTGATCATCTGCCATGTTCTATTTTTGAGTATGTGGTTTGATTTTTATATGGGAGGATTGTTTATAACGTGTATTTGTTATGGGCATCGATAGTCTTATCCCTTTCTATTATGGCCTGGCACCAGCTCGCATGCCTTTATATCTAACTTTGTACATCTGGGGAATTATTTCCACTGGTTCCTTTCTAGTTTTTTCTCTAGGGATTCCTGCAGTCAACCCACCATGACAGCCTTGACTGGGATAGGTACAATCGGTGGGAGATATAGTCGCCACCGCCGGGGGAGCTTGGTCCTCTTAAATATTATTCATTTGGGAGTGGCTCTATGATTCGTGCATATATTAATAATGGGTTCATCATTGGAGTGCCTCCCTCTGTATCTATCCTGGCGATTAAATATCATATTTCTGTATTATTAACTGCCCTGTTGGTTTGCTTTTTGTTTTTGTTCTCTCTTTTATGTTATACTGTGTTCCTATGGGACGCACTTTTGGAGTGGAATTGAACATTTGCTGTAAGATCTATAGGTGGATAAATGCGTCGGATAGGATCCTTGTCTGGTTGTAAGGGAATGAGATGGTGAACATTACTCACCTTCTGCCTCTCAGGCATGTACTTTGTACCCCACTCAGGTTTACACTGTAAGGGGGATTGATACGAGAGACTTTGGCTCCTGTATCTTCATATGCTATTGTGGTACATTCTGTTATGTTTGCTAATGACAGGTGTTATGAAGGCAATCCAGAAACACAGTGTGCTTAGCGATCAGAGCGCACACAGTGATCTGACAAATACCCAAAAATACAAGAACGAGCTCTGAGACGTGGAAACTCTGTAGACTGCACACCTGATCCTATCCTAAACACAACTAAAA
Organism: Ranitomeya imitator; assembly: GCF_032444005.1. Taxonomy (NCBI): domain Eukaryota; kingdom Metazoa; phylum Chordata; class Amphibia; order Anura; family Dendrobatidae; genus Ranitomeya; species Ranitomeya imitator. The sequence goes on from NC_091283.1 coordinate 130,081,910, forward strand.
GCGGCTGTGGATTGCGCCTAACAACTACCTAGGCAACTCGGCACAGCCTAAGAAACTATCTAGCCTGAAGATAGAAAAATAGGCCTGACTTGCCCCAGAGAAATTCCCCAAAGGAAAAGGCAGCCCCCCACATATAATGACTGTGAGTAAGATGAAAAGACAAAACGTAGGGATGAAATAGATTCAGCAAAGTGGGGCCCGATATTCTAGGACAGAGCGAGGACAGTAAAGCGAACTTTGCAGTCTACAAAAAACCCTAAAGCAAAACCACGCAAAGGGGGCAAAAAAACCCCACCGTGCCGAACTAACGGCACGGCGGTACACCCTTTGCGTCTCAGAGCTTCCAGCAAAACAAAAGACAAGCTGGACAGAAAAAAAAGCAACAAAAAAGCAAAAAGCACTTAGCTATACAGAGCAGCAGGTCACAGGAACAATCAGGAGAAGCTCAGATCCAACACTGAAACATTGACAAGGAGCAAGGATAGCAGCATCAGGCGGAGTTAAGTAATGAAGCAGTTAACGAGCTCACCAGAACACCTGAGGGAGGAAGCTCAGAAGCTGCAGTACCACTTGTGACCACAGGAGTGAATTCAGCCACAGAATTCACAACAGTACCCCCCCCCTTGAGGAGGGGTCACCGAACCCTCACCAGAGCCCCCAGGCCGACCAGGATGAGCCGCATGAAAGGCACGAACAAGATCGGAAGCATGAACATCAGAGGCAAAAACCCAGGAATTATCTTCCTGAGCATAACCCTTCCATTTAACCAGATACTGGAGTTTCCGTCTAGAAACACGAGAATCCAAAATCTTCTCCACAATATACTCCAATTCCCCCTCCACCAAAACCGGGGCAGGAGGCTCAACAGATGGAACCATAGGTGCCACGTATCTCCGCAACAACGACCTATGGAATACATTATGTATGGAAAAGGAGTCTGGGAGGGTCAAACGAAAAGACACAGGATTGAGAACCTCAGAAATCCTATACGGACCAATAAAACGAGGTTTAAATTTAGGAGAGGAAACCTTCATAGGAATATGACGAGAAGATAACCAAACCAGATCCCCAACACGAAGTCGGGGACCCACACGGCGTCTGCGATTAGCGAAAAGTTGAGCTTTCTCCTGGGACAAGATCAAATTGTCCACTACCTGAGTCCAGATCTGCTGCAACCTATCCACCACAGAATCCACACCAGGACAGTCCGAAGACTCAACCTGTCCTGAAGAGAAACGAGGATGGAACCCAGAATTGCAAAAAAATGGAGAAACCAAGGTAGCCGAGCTGGCCCGATTATTAGGGGCGAACTCAGCCAACGGCAAAAAGGACACCCAATCATCCTGGTCTGCAGAAACAAAACATCTCAGATATGTTTCCAAGGTCTGATTGGTTCGTTCGGTCTGGCCATTAGTCTGAGGATGGAAAGCCGAGGAAAAGGATAGGTCAATGCCCATCCTACCACAAAAGGCTCGCCAAAACCTTGAAACAAACTGGGAACCTCTGTCAGAAACAATATTCTCAGGAATGCCATGCAACCGAACCACATGCTGAAAGAACAAAGGTACCAAATCAGAGGAGGAAGGCAATTTAGCCAAGGGCACCAGATGGACCATTTTAGAAAAGCGATCACAGACCACCCAAATGACTGACATCTTTTGAGAAACGGGAAGGTCAGAAATGAAATCCATCGAAATATGTGTCCAAGGCCTCTTTGGGACCGGCAAGGGCAAAAGCAACCCACTGGCACGAGAACAGCAGGGCTTAGCCCTAGCACAAATCCCACAGGACTGCACAAAAGTACGTACATCCCGTGACAGAGATGGCCACCAGAAGGATCTAGCCACTAACTCTCTGGTACCAAAGATTCCAGGATGACCAGCCAACACCGAACAATGAAGTTCAGAGATAAGTTTATTAGTCCACCTATCAGGGACGAACAGTTTCTCTGCTGGACAACGATCAGGTTTATTCGCCTGAAATTTTTGCAGCACCCGCCGCAAATCAGGGGAGATGGCAGACACAATGACTCCTTCCTTGAGGATACCCGCTGGCTCAGATAAACCCGGAGAGTCGGGCACAAAACTCCTAGACAGAGCATCCGCCTTCACATTTTTAGAGCCCAGAAGGTACGAAATCACAAAGTCGAAGCGGGCAAAAAATAACGACCAACGGGCCTGTCTAGGATTCAAGTGCTTGGCAGACTCGAGATAAGTCAAGTTCTTATGATCAGTCAATACCACCACGCGATGCTTAGCTCCTTCAAGCCAATGACGCCACTCCTCGAATGCCCACTTCATGGCCAGCAACTCTCGATTGCCCACATCATAATTACGCTCAGCGGGCGAAAACTTCCTGGAAAAGAAAGCACATGGTTTCATCACTGAGCAATCAGAACCTCTCTGTGACAAAACCGCCCCTGCTCCAATCTCAGAAGCATCAACCTCGACCTGGAACGGAAGAGAAACATCTGGCTGACACAACACAGGGGCAGAACAAAAACGACGCTTCAACTCCTGAAAAGCTTCCACAGCAGCAGAAGACCAATTAACCAAATCAGCACCCTTCTTGGTCAAATCGGTCAATGGTTTGGCAATGCTAGAAAAATTACAGATGAAGCGACGATAAAAATTAGCAAAGCCAAGGAACTTTTGCAGACTTTTCAGAGATGTTGGCTGAATCCAATCCTGGATGGCTTGGACCTTAACTGGATCCATCTCGATAGTAGAAGGGGTAAAGATGAACCCCAAAAATGAAACTTTCTGCACACCGAAGAGACACTTTGATCCCTTCACAAACAAAGAGTTAGCACGCAGGACCTGAAAAACCATTCTGACCTGCTTCACATGAGACTCCCAATCATCTGAGAAGATCAAAATGTCATCCAAGTAAACAATCAGGAATTTATCCAGATACTCACGGAAGATGTCATGCATAAAAGACTGAAACACAGATGGAGCATTGGCAAGTCCGAACGGCATCACTAGATACTCAAAATGACCCTCGGGCGTATTGAATGCAGTTTTCCATTCATCTCCTTGCCTGATTCTCACCAGATTATACGCACCACGAAGATCTATCTTAGTGAACCAACTAGCCCCCTTAATCCGAGCAAACAAGTCAGATAACAATGGCAAGGGATACTGAAATTTAACAGTGATCTTATTAAGAAGGCGGTAATCAATACACGGTCTCAGCGAACCATCCTTCTTGGCTACAAAGAAGAACCCTGCTCCCAGTGGTGAAGACGATGGGCGAATATGTCCCTTCTCCAGGGATTCCTTCACATAACTGCGCATAGCGGCGTGTTCGGGCACGGATAAATTAAATAATCGACCTTTAGGGAATTTACTACCAGGAATCAAATTGATAGCACAATCACAATCCCTATGCGGAGGTAGAGCATCGGACTTGGGCTCTTCAAATACATCCTGATAATCAGACAAGAACTCTGGGACCTCAGAAGGGGTGGATGACGAAATCGACAAAAATGGAACATCACCATGTACCCCCTGACAACCCCAGCTGGATACCGACATGGAATTCCAATCCAATACTGGATTATGGGTTTGTAGCCATGGCAACCCCAACACGACCACATCATGCAGATTATGCAACACCAGAAAGCGAATAACTTCCTGATGTGCAGGAGCCATGCACATGGTCAGCTGGGCCCAGTATTGAGGTTTATTCTTGGCCAAAGGTGTAGCATCAATTCCTCTCAATGGAATAGGACACCGCAAAGGCTCCAAGAAAAACCCACAACGTTTAGCATAATCCAAATCCATCAGATTCAGGGCAGCGCCCGAATCCACAAACGCCATGACAGAAAACGACGACAAAGAGCATATCAAGGTAATGGACAGAAGGAATTTGGACTGTACAGTACCAATGACGGCAGACCTAGCGGACCGCTTAGTGCGCTTAGGACAATCAGAAATAGCATGAGTGGAATCACCACAGTAGAAACACAGACCATTCAGACGTCTGTATTCCTGCCGTTCAACTCTAGTCATAGTCCTATCGCACTGCATAGGCTCAGGTTTAACCTCAGGCAGTACCGCCAAATGGTGCACAGATTTACGCTCGCGCAAGCGTCGACCGATCTGAATGGCCAAAGACAAAGACTCATTCAAACCAGCAGGCATAGGAAATCCCACCATGACATCCTTAAGAGCCTCAGAGAGACCCTTTCTGAACAAAGCTGCCAGCGCAGATTCATTCCACTGAGTGAGTACTGACCATTTCCTACATTTCTGACAATATACTTCTATATCATCCTGACCCTGGCACAAAGCCAACAAATTTTTCTCTGCCTGATCCACTGAATTAGGCTCATCGTACAGCAATCCGAGCGCCAGGAAAAACGCATCGACACTACTCAATGCAGGGTCTCCTGGCGCAAGAGAAAATGCCCAGTCTTGAGGGTCGCCGCGCAAAAAAGAAATAATAATCAAAACCTGTTGAATAGGATTACCAGAAGAATGAGGTTTCAAGGCCAGAAATAGCTTACAATTATTTTTGAAACTTAGAAACTTAGTTCTATCTCCAAAAAACAAATCAGGAATAGGAATTCTTGGTTCTAACATAGATTTCTGATCAATAGTATCTTGAATTTTTTGTACATTTATAACAAGATTATCCATTGAAGAGCACAGACCCTGAATATCCATGTCCACACCTGTGTCCAGAATCACCCAAATGTCTAGGGGAAAAAAAAAAAGTGAACACAGAGCTGAGAGAAAAAAAAAAAAAAATGATGTCAGAACTTTCTCTTTCCCTCTATTGAGAATCATTAGTTAGGCTCCTTGTACTGTTATGTTTGCTAATGACAGGTGTTATGAAGGCAATCCAGAAACACAGTGTGCTTAGCGATCAGAGCGCACACAGTGATCTGACAAATACCCAAAAATACAAGAACGAGCTCTGAGACGTGGAAACTCTGTAGACTGCACACCTGATCCTATCCTAAACACAACTAAAAGCGGCTGTGGATTGCGCCTAACAACTACCTAGGCAACTCGGCACAGCCTAAGAAACTATCTAGCCTGAAGATAGAAAAATAGGCCTGACTTGCCCCAGAGAAATTCCCCAAGGGAAAAGGCAGCCCCCCACATATAATGACTGTGAGTAAGATGAAAAGACAAAACGTAGGGATGAAATAGATTCAGCAAAGTGGGGCCCGATATTCTAGGACAGAGCGAGGACAGTAAAGCGAACTTTGCAGTCTACAAAATACCCTAAAGCAAAACCACGCAAAGGGGGCAAAAAAAACCCACCGTGCCGAACTAACGGCACGGCGGTACACCCTTTGCGTCTCAGAGCTTCCAGCAAAACAAAAGACAAGCTGGAAAGAAAAAAAAGCAACAAAAAAGCAAAAAGCACTTAGCTATACAGAGCAGCAGGTCACAGGAACAATCAGGAGAAGCTCAGATCCAACACTGAAACATTGACAAGGAGCAAGGATAGCAGCATCAGGCGGAGTTAAGTAATGAAGCAGTTAACGAGCTCACCAGAACACCTGAGGGAGGAAGCTCAGAAGCTGCAGTACCACTTGTGACCACAGGAGTGAATTCAGCCACAGAATTCACAACAACATTCATTTGTGCCTCTACAACTATATATATATGTTTTTGTTCATTACTATGTATTTTTCACTATCGCCTCCAGGGGTGGATTAAGGGTAGCCAGGGCCCCGGGCTGTTCACACACTGTGGGCCCCCCCGGTCATGTGACGGGGGTCATGTGACGGGGATCATGTGACGGGGGTCATGTGACGGGGGTCATGAGACGGGGGTCATGAGATGGGGGTCATGATATACCCGAACCAGATTATTCCAGAAAAATGGCCAGGCCCTACTCTACTGTAAGCTATTAAATATTTGTTAAAATCTGCAATACAATTTAGGTATATCTTGACCAATATTATCACATACAAGGAACAAATACAACCGCACCGTGACCAGACTACAAATTACAACCACAGTGATCGAATAATATCACATACAAGGAACAAATACAACCGCACCATGACCAGACCACAAATTACAACCACAGTGATCGAATAATATCACATACAAGGAACAAATACCACCGCACCATGTCAAGACCACATATTACCACTTGGTGACCAAATAGCACATACAAGGGACAAATACCACAACACCATTTCCAGACCACATATTACCACCACATAGTGACTGAGTACCACAATACTGATCAGTAATAAAAAAAAGCAAAAAACACAATACTATCACCATAAGTGCCAGTATTCACAGGAGATCTGTACTTAGTATGCAGTGTCTGTGTAGAGGTAATACAGTGATCACTGGTGACATTGTACACAGGACCTTTGTATATAGTATACAGTGTATAGTGTCAGTGTATAGGTAACACTGACTCACCAGTGATGTCTCTAGGTGAACTCCTTCATCTTTCATCCAGCACAGACTGCCATCATTTCTTCCAGCCAGGACTCGTTTCTGCAGGAAATAACACAGTTATCTCGAGCTCCACTTGCAGAACACATTACTTAATTTTTCACAACTTCTACATTACACCACATGAAGATAAAAAGGCGATATAGTGTCACTCTGCACAATAACAGGACCGCCCCCCCATTTAAAACAGTATACTCAAAAAATAAAATAAATACATCACTGCAGTAATAATATCCCTTAATTAGCCCCTATGGTAATAATATTCCCCACCCTGGCCCCGTTTATCTCATTCCTGGCTCCAGCCATATGTTCTCCCATCCTGCACTCATGAGTATCCATTCTACACCATATGATCTCCCCATCCTGCCCCATCTGTCTCCATCGTATCCATCCTGCCCCATGATCCAATCCTGCCCCATGTCTCCAATCATGCCCCGTGTTTACATTCTGCCCATGCCTCCAGTCCTGCCCCCAGTGTGTCCAGCATATTACCCCCAGTGTGTCCAGCAATCTGCCCCAGTATGTCCAGCATATTGCCCCCAGACAGTGTGTCCAGCAATCTGCCCCAGTGTGTCCAGCATATTACCACCAGTGTGTCCAGCAATCTGGCCCAGTGTCTCCAGCATTGCCCCAGTGTGTCCAGCAATCATCTGCCCCAGTGTATCCAGCATTGCCCCAGTGTGTCCAGCAATCATCTGCCCCAGTGTCTCCAGCAATCTGCCCCAGTGTCTCCAGCATTGCCCCCAGTGTGTCCTCCAATCTGCCCCAGTGTCTCCAGCATTGCCCCCCAGTGTGTCCTCCAGTCTGCCCCACTGTCTCCAGCATTGCCCCCAGTGTGTCCTCCAATCTGCCCCAGTGTCTCCAGCATTGCCCCCCCAGTGTGTCCTCCAATCTGCCTCACTGTCTCCAGCATTCTGCCCCACTGTCTCCAGCAATCTGCCCCACTGTCTCCAGCAATCTGCCCCACTGTCTCCAGCAATCTGCCCCACTGTCTCCAGCAATCTGCCCCACTGTGTCCTCCAGCATTGTCCCCCCAGTGTCCTCCAATCTGCCCCACTGTCTCCAGCATTGCCCCCAGTGTGTCCTCCAATCTGCCTCACTGTCTCCAGCATTGCCCCCAGTGTGTCCTCCAATCTGCCCCAGTGTCTCCAGCATTGCCCTTAGTGTGTCCTCCAATCTGCCCCACTGTCTCCAGCATTGCCCCCAGTGTGTCCTCCAATCTGCCCCAGTGTCTCCAGCATTGCCCCCCAGTGTGTCCTCCAGTCTGCCCCACTGTCTCCAGCATTGCCCCCAGTGTGTCCTCCAATCTGCCCCAGTGTCTCCAGCATTGCCCCCCCAGTGTGTCCTCCAATCTGCCTCACTGTCTCCAGCATTCTGCCCCACTGTCTCCAGCAATCTGCCCCACTGTCTCCAGCAATCTGCCCCACTGTCTCCAGCAATCTGCCCCACTGTCTCCAGCAATCTGCCCCACTGTGTCCTCCAGCATTGTCCCCCCAGTGTCCTCCAATCTGCCCCACTGTCTCCAGCATTGCCCCCAGTGTGTCCTCCAATCTGCCTCACTGTCTCCAGCATTGCCCCCAGTGTGTCCTCCAATCTGCCCCAGTGTCTCCAGCATTGCCCTTAGTGTGTCCTCCAATCTGCCCCAGTGTCTCCAGCATTGCCCCCCCCAGTGTGTCCTCCAATCTGCCTCACTGTCTCCAGCATTCTGCCCCACTGTCTCCAGCAATCTGCCCCACTGTCTCCAGCATTGCCCCACTGTCTCCAGCATTGCCCCACTGTCTCCAGCATTGCCCCCAGTGTGTCCTCCAATCTGCCCCAGTGTCTCCAGCATTGCCCCCCAGTGTGTCCTCCAGTCTGCCCCACTGTCTCCAGCATTGCCCCCAGTGTGTCCTCCAATCTGCCCCAGTGTCTCCAGCATTGCCCCCCCAGTGTGTCCTCCAATCTGCCTCACTGTCTCCAGCATTCTGCCCCACTGTCTCCAGCAATCTGCCCCACTGTCTCCAGCAATCTGCCCCACTGTCTCCAGCAATCTGCCCCACTGTCTCCAGCAATCTGCCCCACTGTCTCCAGCAATCTGCCCCACTGTGTCCTCCAGCATTGCCCCCCCAGTGTCCTCCAATCTGCCCCACTGTCTCCAGCATTGCCCCCAGTGTGTCCTCCAATCTGCCTCACTGTCTCCAGCATTGCCCCCAGTGTGTCCTCCAATCTGCCCCAGTGTCTCCGGCATTGCCCTTAGTGTGTCCTCCAATCTGCCCCAGTGTCTCCAGCATTGCCCCCCAGTGTGTCGTCCAATCTGCCCTACTGTCTCCAGCATTGCCCCCAGTGTGTCCTCCAATCTGCCCCAGTGTCTCCAGCATTGCCCCCCAGTGTGTCCTCCAGCATTGCCCCCCAGTGTGTCCTCCAGCATTGCCCCCCAGTGTGTCCACCGATAACTGATCCAAAAAAAAAAAAAAAACAAGCAGTCTCCTCACCTGTCCGCGCTCCAGGCGGCGAGCTCCCTGCAGCAGCGCACACTCGCCGGCGAATGACAATGACGTCAGACGCCGGCGACGTGTGCGCTGCGGCCGACATCAGCCGCCAGCCTCCAATTGGCTGGCGGCTGTTGTTGTTAACTATTGATGTGTGGGCGCGCGCCCGCACATCAATAGGAAACCGCCGCAGCACCGGAAAGGGCCCGGTGAGCAGATGAGAAGGGGCCCAATGCGGACCCCCTCTCTCTGCCCACCGGGTCCGGGGGGCACATAAACGCCGCCCGGCGGGCAGTCACAGAGGATTATCAGAGGGTTAATCTGCGGTAGCCCAGGGCCCCCCCAGACCACTGGGCCCTGGGCTACCGCCCATATTGACCCTCTGATAATCCACCCCTGATCGCCTCTGATATTGGGAATTACTGTCAATATGGCAGCACCCCTGCAGTATCTCCATAACTGTATATATAAGTTTTTGCCTATTACCTTTGTATTTCCCATTATCGTTTTTGGTATCGGGAATCATTGTCAATATTGCGGTACCCTTGTAGTACCTCTACAACTGTATATATGTTGTTACTCATTACCATATTTCTTTTATCCTCCGGTATCGGGAATCATTGCCAATATTGCAGTACCCTTGATCTTTTGTTTTTAGTGGGGTGCTACCACAATGTTATGGTGTGGATTCTAGGTATCGTCACTTTTTTCTGTGTATTAAACATCTGGACATTTTCTGGATGTTCCGCTCTATTGTACGTGGGGGGGCGGAGTATCCAATTTGCGCGTGCGCATCTGCGCCCTGAGCAGCCATTTTGGTGCTCTCCAGTGCTTTGCTCTGGTCAGCCTGAGATATGGGGCCTGGGCATGCGCACTTAGCGCTTCCGCGGCCATGTTGGTACTCCCGGATGTGCGTATGTGCGGCACTGCTTCCGGCGCTGCGAACGCTGATGCACCCTGTTACACTGTGTAATCTCCTGCCGCCGAACCACAGCTGACGGGGATGTTTTCATTAGGGTAAGCGTGTATTTGTATAAATAGTGGTCGGCCACACAGTATGGCACCTGCTCCTGACGAAGCCACTCTAGTGGCGACATGCGTTGGGCTCTTGCCCCCTGGACTTCCATAGGGATGGGTATTCTGGTCATGCTCTATCGGTATAGCTGCTCTATACCTTTAGCATTTTGCCCCATTTAGTGGGCCTTATTTTGGTATATGCTGCACACATTGTGTATTGGGGCTGTATATCTGTGTATAGTGGGGTTCTGGACATTCTTACCGGGTCCAGATAGTCCCCAGGAACAGCACCAGTTTGCTTGATTCAAACATACATACTCAGGCTGAGGATTAGTATAACGTTTGATAGGGTCGCTCCTTATACAGGACAAATGCTAATCTGGTGTAAATGAACTCTAGCATTAGAGGCTGATCACCTCTTGATTGATAATTTACCTGACATAGTTACATAGTTACATAGTTACATAGTTAGTAAGGCCGAAAAAAGACATTTGTCCATCCAGTTCAGCCTATATTCCATCATAATAAATCCCCAGATCTACGTCCTTCTACAGAACCTAATTGTATGATACAATATTGTTCTGCTCCAGGAAGACATCCAGGCCTCTCTTGAACCCCTCGACTGAGTTCGCCATCACCACCTCCTCAGGCAAGCAATTCCAGATTCTCACTGCCATAACAGTAAAGAATCCTCTTCTATGTTGGTGGAAAAACCTTCTCTCCTCCAGACGCAAAGAATGCCCCCTTGTGCCCGTCACCTTCCTTGGTATAAACAGATCCTCAGCGAGATATTTGTATTGTCCCCTTATATGCTTATACATGGTTATTAGATCGCCCCTCAGTCGTCTTTTTTCTAGACTAAATAATCCTAATTTCGCTAATCTATCTGGGTATTGTAGTTCTCCCATCCCCTTTATTAATTTTGTTGCCCTCCTTTGTACTCTCTCTAGTTCCATTATATCCTTCCTGAGCACCGGTGCCCAAAACTGGACACAGTACTCCATGTGCGGTCTAACTAGGGATTTGTACAGAGGCAGTATAATGCTCTCATCATGTGTATCCAGACCTCTTTTAATGCACCCCATGATCCTGTTTGCCTTGGCAGCTGCTGCCTGGCACTGGCTGCTCCAGGTAAGTTTATCATTAACTAGGATCCCCAAGTCCTTCTCCCTGTCAGATTTACCCAGTGGTTTCCCGTTCAGTGTGTAATGGTGATATTGATTCCTTCTTCCCATGTGTATAACCTTACATTTATCATTGTTAAACCTCATCTGCCACCTTTCAGCCCAAGTTTCCAACTTATCCAGATCCATCTGTAGCAGAATACTATCTTCTCTTGTATTAACTGCTTTACATAGTTTTGTATCATCTGCAAATATCGATATTTTACTGTGTAAACCTTCTACCAGATCATTAATGAATATGTTGAAGAGAACAGGTCCCAATACTGACCCCTGCGGTACCCCACTGGTCACAGCGACCCAGTTAGAGACTATACCATTTATAACCACCCTCTGCTTTCTATCACTAAGCCAGTTACTAACCCATTTACACACAATTTCCCCCAGACCAAGCATTCTCATTTTGTGTACCAACCTCTTGTGCGGCATGGTATCAAACGCTTTGGAAAAATCTAGATATACCACGTCCAATGACTCACCGTGGTCCAGCCTATAGCTTAACTCTTCATAAAAACTGATTAGATTGGTTTGACAGGAGCGATTTCTCATAAACCCATGCTGATATGGAGTTAAACAGTTATTCTCATTGAGATAATCCAGAATAACATCCCTCAGAAACCCTTCAAATATTTTACCAACAATAGAGGTTAGACTTACTGGCCTATAATTTCCAGGTTCACTTTTAGAGCCCTTTTTGAATATTGGCACCACATTTGCTATGCGCCAATCCTGCGGAACAGACCCTGTCGCTATAGAGTCCCTAAAAATAAGAAATAATGGTTTATCTATTACATTACTTAGTTCCCTTAGTACTCGTGGGTGTATGCCATCCGGACCCGGAGATTTATCTATTTTAATCTTATTTAGCCGGTTTCGCACCTCTTCTTGGGTTAGATTGGTGACCCTTAATATAGGGTTTTCATTGTTTCTTGGGATTTCACCTAGCATTTCATTTTCCACCGTGGATACCGTGGAGAAGAAGGTGTTTAATATGTTAGCTTTTTCCTCGTCATCTACAACCATTCTTTCCTCACTATTTTTTAAGGGGCCTACATTTTCAGTTTTTATTCTTTTTCTATTGATATAGTTGAAGAACAGTTTGGGATTAGTTTTACTCTCCTTAGCAATGTGCTTCTCTGTTTCCTTTTTGGCAGCTTTAATTAGTTTTTTAGATAAAGTATTTTTCTCCCTATAGTTTTTTAGAGCTTCAATGGTGCCATCCTGCTTTAGTAGTGCAAATGCTTTCTTTTTACTGTTAATTGCCTGTCTTACTTCTTTGTTTAGCCACATTGGGTTTTTCCTATTTCTAGTCCTTTTATTCCCACAAGGTATAAACCGCTTACACTGCCTATTTAGGATGTTCTTAAACATTTTCCATTTATTATCTGTATTCTTATTTCTGAGGATATTGTCCCAGTCTACCAGATTAAGGGCATCTCTAAGCTGGTCAAACTTTGCCTTCCTAAAGTTCAGTGTTTTTGTGACTCCCTGACAAGTCCCCCTAGTGAAAGACAGGTGAAACTGCACAATATTGTGGTCGCTATTTCCTAGATGCCCAACCACCTGCAGATTTGTTATTCTGTCAGGTCTATTAGATAGTATTAGGTCTAAAAGTGCTGCTCCTCTGGTTGGATTCTGCACCAATTGTGAAAGATAATTTTTCTTGGTTATTAGCAGAAACCTGTTGCCTTTATGGGTTTCACAGGTTTCTGTTTCCCAGTTAATATCCGGGTAGTTAAAGTCCCCCATAACCAGGACCTCATTATGGGTTGCAGCTTCATCTATCTGCTTTAGAAGTAGACTTTCCATGGTTTCTGTTATATTTGGGGGTTTGTAACAGACCCCAATGAGAATTTTGTTACCATTTTTCCCTCCATGAATTTCGACCCATATGGACTCGACATCCTCATTTCCTTCGCTAATATCCTCCCTTAAAGTGGACTTTAGACAAGACTTTACATAGAGACAAACCCCTCCTCCTCTCCGATTTTTACGATCCTTTCTAAACAGACTGTAACCCTGTAAGTTAACTGCCCAGTCATAGCTTTCATCTAACCATGTCTCGGTTATTCCCACTATGTCAAAGTTACCTGTGGGGGGACTTCTGAAGTGATATACCTTATTGGTCCTGAACATTGTGTATCTACTATATTTATCCCTTGGTCACCATCTTTCTATAATTGCACATTTTCATATGAGTCACTATTTGCCTATATGGGCATATTCGCTATATATGGTATTTGGGACTTTGCATTAGTATCTACTATTGTGTGCTGCGAGCTGGGCCAGGTATATATCCTTAGTTTTACCCATACACTGTATTGATGTGCTATGTATAGCTTTACCATTTGTCCGAGTGTGTATTTAGAGCAGCAGTACCTTTGATCTAATAATCATCTTGTCATTTTGTGCTCTTATTGTATTATATACTATGTGTCCAGGGGGAGGTTCCCTAGAGGAATCTACGATGTTATTTCTGTTTTAAATGTTTTTAAATTGTAGTGTGTTGTTTTGTGTTCTTTTGGCCGATATAATAAAGTACTTGAAGTCATTTTATACATTATTGTTATCTCTTGGTGTTCCCCTTTACATAGCATGACATCTTTTTCTTGGTGTTTATGGACCCTGCTTTGATACATCTCCACCGGAATTGGTCAGACATTATCAAAATTCTCAATTTTGCAGTTAAATCTGCAGTCAGTGAAGACTTTCCCATTACTGAGATAGGAGATGGCAGCTGGTGCTGATCAGATTCTATGTAGATAGGAGGGGGAGGAGCTCTGTGTAGCTCCTCCCATCTATCTACATAGAATCTTACCCTCACCAGGTTCAGCATCGCCTCTCAGTCGCCCCCATGGTTTCTGTTGATTGGCTGCAGCGGTGACTTCACACTACGGGCTTCAAAACTATCCTGGACTATTATTCATAGAGTTTTTTTGCATTTATCTTAATAAGCTGGTAGGGTTACGTCTTTCTGCTGACGCACAGACCACGAATATGGTAATTTAATGAAGCTCTTTGATAATAGCACTAAAATGTATGATCCCTATAGATATCTTACAGTATATTCACATATGTTTAAGCAAATAAGCTGCATTTTACAGTACCAACAAAAGCCGTGAGATTTGGGAATTCTCATGCACACTACTGTTGTTTTTTTAAATTTGCAGCATGTCACTTCTTTTAGCGTTTTTGCATCATTATTTCATCCATTGAAGCAATGAGAAAAACACTGCTAAAAACTCAGCGAATAGGTTTTGCTGCATTTTTGGTAAAGGGCAAATGTGACCAAGTGAAAAAGTTCTGGTGCTGTAATCACATAGATGAGCGATCTCCATTTATGATACAGCTGCGCTTCTGTAAGTTAAAGGACTGTTTCACCAAACTTCCACTAGATGGCAGCACAGGTCGGTGAAAGAGAGTCATTTACCAAGAGTAGCTTTAGGATGCACAGTAATGTGAACAGGAGATAATTAGTGCCATAGAGAGGGACCAGACTGGAAAAAGATACCAAAAGTAGTCCAGACAGGATTGGAAAGAATGTTAAGGCCGGGAGACTAGTGGAGGACACAGCATGGAGTGAGGAGGCGCTGCAGCAATCTGGGAAATGAGTATAGGTTTTTTGCTTTCTTACACCACCAAGGCCCCTTTAAAGGGGTTGCCCAGTCTAAAGCTACAAGTCTGCAGTCACTCTCTGTGACTGCAGGCTTGTGAATCCTGACATCTCATGCACTGCGAGCTGTGAGAATTCACCGGTGATGGCACCGGGAGTGGGAACACCAAGATGTAGTGGAAGAGAGCCTGATTCCAGCAATGTGTCACTTACTGGCCTGTGTTTTGCTGCTTCAATGCAATCAGTGTTTTATCAACAGGATATTATTACTACCTGACAACTATCCTGGTGCCTCTATGTGACTGCAGTCTTGTGAATCCTGACACCTCATGCACTGCGAGCTGTGAGAATTCACCGGTGATGGCACCGTGAGTGGGAACACCAAGATGTAGTGGAAGAGAGCCTGATTCCAGCAATGTGTCACTTACTGGCCTGTGTTTTGCTGCTTCAATGCAATCAGTGTTTTATCAACAGGATATTATTACTACCTGACAACTATCCTGGTGCCTCTATGTGACTGCAGGCTTGTGAATCCTGACATCTCATGCACTGCGAGCTGTGAGAATTCACCGGCAATGGCACCGGGACTGGTGGCCTTGTGACCATAAGGATGCAATATGCAGACTTTCGGCCAGATTCCGACTAGATGGACATGGCCTCGCTCAATGAAAGAGTATTTTATGCATGTTGGCAATAGATGGGGATAGAGTAAAATGTGAATTTCTTATAAAATCTACAGACGAATCGTGGCTGGAAGAAGTCGTCATCGTGATCTGGGCCAGATGGAAAAGATGGAAATAGTGAACGACTCCATCAGAAAGAATGTCAGCGGTAAGTCGTTATCTGTTATACCTATGACTAGGGTGCGCCACAGTAGTAATAATCATGGAAATAAGCAACAAACAACGTCAATAGGGTCAATCGCGCTCATTTAATGGTCTGAAATCAACTCGTGTAAATGCATCATATATGTTTCTGCGTTTACCTTTGGGGCCCCACATTTGTCTTTGCCCAGGACCAAGCTTTGTCTAAAATTGGCCTTGACTGTATCCAATCTCTGGGTCTAGTAGTGATTAGATGTTTTGAGTCACTGAGCTCACTGGTTGGCTGGTGCGATCATGTGACCTCTAACGTGACGTGACCGCTGCAGCCTGTTAACCAAGAATCGTGGCAGTAGTGGAGAGATAGCGCCGGATCTGCAGAAGGGTAGTAGCTGTGATTTTATTATTTTTCACTATGGCAAATCAGTGAGCATAAAATAATTAGAAAGGAAAAACCCTTTAATGTCAGGCTCACGCTTAGTGTTTGGCACACTGTTAGTGTATGACCGAGGTGCTTCCTAATAGTCACAGAGGCTATGCAACAGATTGTAAATATATAAATGTAAATTGATTGCTTGTTGATAAAGAAAATCTGTCACTAGGATTTTAATATGTAATCGGGGAACACCAAGATGTAGTGGAAGAGAGCCTGATTCCAGCAATGTGTCACTTACTGGCCTGTGTTTTGCTGCTTCTATGCAATCAGTGTTTTATCAACAGGATATTATTACTACCTGACAACTGTCCTGGTGCCTTCTAGTCCAACCTCATCCCCAGCTCTGATTAGCTCTGTCACTATACAATGTATACAGAAAGCTGTGGCATTGGGGGTTATACGCGGCTCAAACACTGAGCTCTGCTAGATCTGCAGAAGAGAAAACTGTGACTATTATTTAATTGCTGCCCCCGGTAAACTAATTGTCACATCGCTGGAATAAGGGTCTCTGCCCCTACCTCATGCTACTGTCAGATTACAAAGCAATAACCAACTGACAGATTCCCTTTAATGGCAGCACATTTTTCACAACCACGCAGACAGTAACAATAAGCAATTAACATTCCTTGGAATCTTTATGTAAGCTGCTGCTACCGTCAGGATGCAACCGCATGACGCCCACACCCTAGCTGCGTGCCGACCACTACATGAGACTCTCCTGTAAGAAAGTAACATTGGGTGATTGCAATCCAGCAAATCTCTCAGGTCATCCTTACATTACTTTAGATGGAAAATGTCCTTTATTCTCAGGCTGGAAAGGGGCCATGGATATTTGCCCAACAAGCCTAAAAATAGCAGCTTGCAGCTACCCCAGAAAAGGCTCACGTATCAGATGTGCCAATTCTGGCGCTTTGCCCCACTCTTCCCACTTGCCCTGGTCCGGTGGCACATGGGGTAATGGTTGTGGGGCTGATATCAGCTGTTTTATGGCCGTTGACATCAAGCCCACAGGTTAGTAATGGAGAGGCATATATAAGGCACACCCATTACTAACCCAACAGTTAGATTGTAAAAAAAGACAAAGCAAGAATAAAGTCCTTTAATTGGAAGAAAGACATAGACTCCTTTATTTGAAATAAAAATAAAAAAGCAAAGTTATACTCACCATACGCCTAATCGATTAAATCCCTTTTCCTCTGTAACCCCCCCCCCAAAACTAATAAACAACCACATCCCTCACCTATCCCCGACATGAAGATAACCTCCCGATGCCCATGTCACCTGGAACAGAGGAAAAATAATAACTACCGGTATATCCCTCACCTGTCCGAAGTGAAGAGTAGCAATACTGTCCCACGCCGTAATCCATCTCTGCAATAACAACTGGTTTACCTGAACCTTGCTGTGACACAATGAGCTGCTGAGAGTGCAGTTCACTGTAAACTGGTACGATGAACTGCGGTGACCTCAATGAGCTCATCAGGAGCACCTTGAGAATTTTCTGACAGTGCTCATGGTGATCTCGTTGAGGTCACTGCAGTTCATCGTCCTGCTTCTCAGTGAAGCGCCAGTGGGAATGCACCTTCAAGTGACCTGCGGTAACCTCTATGATGTCACCGCTCACTGAAACTGTGCTTGCAGCACCGTATTGTGTCCTGGTTTTAAGTCTAGAAAGGAGCCTTATGGTACTGTTCAGGTCGCAAACCACATATCGCAAAGATGGATTACGGTGTGGGACAGTGTTGCTAGTCTTCGCTTCGGACAGGTGAGGGATATGGTTGTTCATGATTATTTTTTATAAGGGACAAGGGCTTCAATGGAATAAGTGTAAGGTGAGTATAACTGTGTTTTTTTATCTACTATATAATTGTGTAAGGGTCACTTCCGTCTTTCTGTCTGTCCTTCTGTCTGTCCTTCTGTCTTTCTGTCACAGATATTCATTGGTCGTGGCCTCTGTCTGTCATGGAATCCAAGTCGCTGATTGGTCGTGGCAAAACGCCCATGACCATTGCCAAGACCAATCAGCGACGGGCGCAGTCCGGTGAGACCATGGCCGCTCCTTCCTCCCTGCAGTCAGTGCCCGCTCCGTACTCCCCTCCAGTCAGCGCTCACACAAGGTTAATGGCAGCGCTAATGGACCGCGGTGTAACGCACTCCATTAACGCTGCTATTAACCCTGGGTGACCAACTTTTTTTTACTATTGATGCTGCCTATGCAGCATCAATAGTAAAAAGATCTAATGTTAAAAATAATTAAAATAAAAAATCATCATATACTCACATTCCGGCGCCTTTCCCGCTCCTCGCGACGCTCCGGTGACCGCTCCATGCAAGCCTCAGGTTCCGGTGGCAAGGATGGTATGCGACAATGACCTGCCATGACGTCACGGTCATGTGACCTCGATGTCATCACAGGTCCTGCGCCCATACCAACCCTGGGACCGGAAGCTGCCGCGCGCACCGCACACAGGGCCAGGACTTCAACGGAGGGTGAGTATATGTTTATTTTTTATTTTAAGTCTGTATACTAAGTGGCTCTGTGCTGTATACTCCGTCGCTGTGCAATATACTACGTGGCTGGGCAATATACTACGTGGCTGGGCAATATACTACGTGGCAGGGCAATATACTATGTGGCAGTGCAATATACTATGTGGCTGGGCAATATACTACGTGACTGGGCAATATACTATGTGGCTGGGCAATATACTACATGGCTGGGCAATATACTACGTGGCTAGGCAATATACTACGTGGCTGGGCAATATACTACATGGACATGCATATTCTAGAATACCCGATGCGTTAGAATCGGGCCACCATCTAGTTTTTAAATAAATGTGTAAAACAGTGTGCTGATTTTTATTTCAAATAAATGATTTTATTCATGGTGTGTTTTTATTTCCAAACTTACTATGGGATTAGTAATGGAGGTGTCTTATAGAAATCCTTTCCATTACTAAGCCCTGGGCTTGATGTCACCTGGCAAAGGTGACATCAATCCCACAAATATTACTCCACTTGCCGACAAATAGTACCCCACTTGCATTAGGCGTAAGGTGAGTATAATAATTGTTTTTTGTCTTTTACAGTGGACAAGGGCTTCAATGGAATAAGTGTAAGGTGAGTAAAACTGTGTTTTTTTATCTACTATACAATTGTGTAAGGGTCACTTCCCTCTTTCTGTCTGTCCTTCTGTGTGTCCTTCTGTCTTTCTGTCACGGATATTCATTGGTCGCGGCCTCTGTCTGTCATGGAATCCAAGTCGCTGATTGGTCGTGGCAAAACGCCCATCACCATTGCCACGACCAATCAGCATCAGGCGCAGTCCGGCGACAACATGGCCGCTCCTTCCTCCCTGCAGTCAGTGCCCGCTCCGTACTCCCCTCCAGTCAGCGCTCACACAGGGTTAATGGCAGCGCTAATGGACCACGGTGTAACGCACTCCCATTAACGCTGCTATTAACCCTGTGTGACCAACTTTTTTACTATTGATGCTGCCTATGCAGCATCAATAGTAAAAAGATCTAATGTTAAAAATAATAAAAAAAATAAAAAATCATCATATACTCACCTTCCGGCGCCTTTCCCGCTCCTCGTGACACTCCAGTGACCGCTCCATGTAAGCGGCAGGTTCCGGTGGCAAGGATGGTATGTGACAAGGACCTGCCATGACTACTATATACCATATACTACGTGGCTGGGCAATATACTACATGACTGGGCAATATACTACATGGCTGGGCAATATACTACGTGACTGGGCAATATACTACGTGGCTGGGCAATATACTACGTGACTGGGCAATATACTATGTGACTGGGCAATATACTACATGGCTGGGCAATATACTACGTGGCTGGGCAATATACTACGTGGACATGCATATTCTAGAATACCCGATGCGTTAGAATCGGGCCACCATCTAGTTTTTAAATAAATGTGTAAAACAGTGTGCTGATTTTTATTTCAAATAAATGATTTTATTCATGGTGTGTTTTTATTTCCAAACTTACTATGGGATTAGTAATGGAGGTGTCTTATAGAAACCCTTTCCATTACTAAGCCCTGGGCTTGATGTCACCTGGCAAAGGTGACATCAACCCCACAAATAATACTCCACTTGCCGCCACCACAGGACAAGTGGGAAGAGTGAGGCACCATTGATGCGCCATTTCTGGAGCAACTGAGGGCTAATGTTCTTAACCTGGGAAGAGAGACCATTTCTATGGCCCCTTCCCTGGCTATTAATATCGGATCACAGCTCTCTGTTTAGCCTTTGCTGGTTTGGAATTATGAGGGGACCCTACGTAATTGTTTTCTGGTGTCCCCCATAAAATAACTAGTAAAGGCTAACCGAACAGCTGTGAGCTGATATTAATAGTTTGGGAACCTTAAGATTCTCCTTCCCAAAATGTTAACATCAGCCGTAGGCTTTTCCTGCTTATGAAAATCATGGGAGACCTCCATGCATTTTTTTCAAATTTTTTCAAAATTAATGAACAAGAACAATATTGTCAAATCAGCAACTGTTTCTCTTGCTTTGCAAGTGCCAGTGCCGGACTGAGTAATGCCCGCGAGTCAGGCACTCGGCACTCCAGCAGTCAACAGTCCGGCACTGGAGCTATCGTAAGACCCAGTGGCTTGAACTCAGGTAATCTCAGGTAAACTTTGAGGAACATTTAAAGATTATTGGAGTTTCCAGCTGCTGGAACACCTGAAGGATGTGAACTAAGGTTACCTTGGGTGTGTATTTTACTGTACTTATTACTGCATTAAAAAAATAGGTGAAAAAATGGCATGGGTACCCCTGTAGTTTTCAAAAGCAGCAAAGGGAAAGCCGACGGCTGAGGGCTGATATTAATATTCTGGAAAGGACGGCAATATCCTTAAAGGTTCCCAGGCTATTCATATCAGCTCACAGCTGTTTGGTTAGCATTTTCTGGTTATTTCAAACCAGCAAAGGCTAAACAGACAGCTGTGGGCTGATATTAATAACCAGGGAAATTGGCCCACCTCCCAGGCTAAGAACAGTAGCGGTCTTCTATTTTTAGGCTGGGGGGACAAAATCCATGGCCCTTTACCAGCCTCAGAATACCAGCCCCCAGCTGTCTGCTTTAGCTTGGTCGGTTGTCAAAAATTATTGAAATAATAGAAAAAATGGCATGGGGACCTCTCTCTCCTTAATAACCAGCCATGATAAAGCTGACAGCTGAGTGTTGCAGCCCACAGCTGTCAGTTTTGCCTGCGCTGGTTATCAAAAATAGAAGCGACCCAAGTGTTATTTAAAAAAAAAAAATCTTTATAGCGCACAGGCCCCAGCTGATGAACACTCTCATCAATGCCGCCTGCTTTCGCTGTTTTCAGAGTGATACTCTCATCAGCCAATGCCTGTGACCGGAGGTAACCTTTTTACTGCTGGTCACAGCTGCTGGTTCATGCTGTTTTATGATAGCGTGGATATCGCAGATCTCTGACTAGCGGTAATGATCTTACCACCAATCAGAGCCCGTATTTGCCGCACAGTCAGATGACAGCAGCAAACAACGGATGTTCTGGCTACCCATTCATCTGAGTGAGGTGCGAGTTTGGGTTCCGTTCTGGTGCCCGAACCAAACTTTTTTTAGATGCTCGGCCGTATTCGCAGGACCCAAACATCCACAGGTTTGCCTATCACTACCCATATTTTCTCCCATATGTTTTGCAGTAAGGATGTTATAAACTATAAATGGGGTGCAGACAGCTAATGGATTTATTCTATTTTTTTGTCATGCTGGTCGCCTGGAACATGCGTAGCAAACTGGTTTTCCACCTTTTGAATGCATTTTTAATTATAACTTAAATGCATATATTTTTACCTAAAATGTTTGTATTATATATGTTGCACTGTTTGCCTTCTAAGCAAATGTGTTGCACTGCCTATTCCTGGCTGCTGAATGAGTTAACTGAGAATCCATCAGTGAGATCATTCTTTATCTGATTTATGACCTCAGACCACATCAAGCTTGAATGTTCAGGGAAACAGCCTATAAAAGCAAAAAGTTGCAACATTTTTAAATAAATCAAGTTGCAAAAAAACATTTTTAGCCCAAAAGAATTGGGATCTGTTCCAAATTTTTGTGTATTTGGCAATTTTTCTTAGCCTATATCCATGGGGACTCTGCTTTTTAAAAAATCCACATAAAAACTGCATCTTTATAATTTCACTGCTAAAACACAGCGTGCTATTTATTCACATTTTCCCCTGCAAAGAGAGGTAACACACCAATTCTTCAGCCATTACTACTTGAAGAAATGTCTCCATATTCAACTTATACACAAAACAGTGTCAAATACACACGCTCCAAAACTTATTTCATTCTTTTATTTTACATGAATTTTTCAGCCAAAAAATCCTCTTAAAAACCGTGTGAACATACCCTTAAATCAGGAACTCGCCTATTATTAGACAGGGCTTTTTTTTCTACAATTCTGTAAGAAATTATCGAAAAATGGGGCTGAAGAAGGCCCCTGAAGGGCTGCATAAAAAGGCGTATTGGCAGCAATAAAGGTTGTTAAATAAATTGTATAGTTGTTACAGTTACGGGGATGCCAAAAAGTCTATATGATTCGGGGTCTTGGGACATAGATTTAATTAACCTTATTGTGAAAAAATGTGGAAACATCATTGTAAGTTAAACATTTTGTAACCCGAGGAACCACTGCAAGCACGTGATCTTGGCACACGTTACCTTGCGATGCTCGGGGTGCCCCAGCTGCAGTCTACAGAGAGGTCTACACATAGGATGGTTGGGGGCTGCTTGCGGGAAAACTAGAAGAATGGGTTAAGGGTAGGTTTACGATTTAATGCTCGAGTTTCTATTAAATAGAACTGTGCCCATCCCTGTTTACTGCATATTTCTGCTGTCGTTATTTATTATTCCGGAGTCTTGTGTTTTTTCCCCTTCAATGAATCATACGTTGCCTAATTCAGCTGCAAGTCATATTATTGCATCGTTGATATATGACACGGACATTTTCCATGCTGGGAAACAGTATGAGACGGCAGATTTACGCTTTTCAGAAGCATCCATGACTTATTACATGGCATAATCCGTAAGACATTCGTTTATGGACAACGTGACTTGCAAAGGAAAAATGTCAGATTTTGCAGAACAGATGGGATTCTCCCTTAATTGTCCTCACTTATGGTGAGTCAAAGCGGCTTAACAACCTCACTCATTTATTGGGGGTTTTGCTGTCCACGTTTTTCTGATTCTCTTCCAGAGAAATTCTCCATTGCGAGCTCATTTGGCCTTTGGTTGAAACAAAATCCAAGAATCTTAAATTCCCATATATGACTTATTTGGACGGCAGATCCTTTGCAATATATTATACCATTACACACCAACGGAATCCACCTAGAGTATGCAGCAGAGAAGCCCTGAGGGACATTGAAAGATGTTTGTGTTGATGTGGTGGAAACATGAGAAAACACATTTTGTCTAATCCCATCACCCAAGAGAACAATACAAATTCATTTAGAAATATGTTCCATTGCAACTGTTGGAAGCCGCACAAAGACTCAATAAACAAAGCTTACATCAACGTTTCTGCTCGACCGAAAAGAAATCACCTAGTGGGAAATACATTAACGAACTAAGGGTCTAAAAAAGGACTTTGCGGAAAATATTGCCGCAATTTGTATGGACCGTAACCCTTTTTCATCTATATGGGATAGATATTGTCGTTGCCATTTTCAAATAACGTCTTCTAAACCAATAGTAGGGTCTACTGTTGAGTATCACGTTAGGTGAGTATTTTGACCATATCGACATTTTTATGCAAATTTTCCAATTCCAAGCTGTATAACTTTGAATGCTCATCGGATGAAGCAGATCAGGTGATGATTATTTTAGTAATGACTCTGAAAAGTAAAAAATGGTAAAAGGTCTTACAGAGAGACTGCATACCCGATGAAGGAGTTATACCAACCCTGAAGCACATAGATTTAATAAAGTTTGTTACAATATCTCTTTCGGAACTCCCACATCCTTGGAAGCGCTCCTTTGATCCGCTAGTTTTTTCTTCATAACATTGGTCTTCAGTTCCGGCACTCACGAGTCCAGGAACTGTTATGAATAGGTAATTCAGAACCACAATGGACCTTGAAATTCAGAGCACAACAAGTGACCTGACAAAAACCACAAAACATAGGACGAGCTCTGAGACGTGGGAACTCTGCTGACCGCAATCCCTAAACCTATCAAACCACACTAGAGGTAGCCGTGGAGTGCGCCTAACGCTCCCTATGCAACTCGGCACAGCCTGAGAAACTAGCTAGACCTGAAGATAGAAAAATAAGCCTACCATGGCTCAGAGAAATTCCCCAAAGGAAAAGGCAGCCCCCCACATATAATGACTGTGAGTAAGATGAAAACACAAACACAGAGATGAAATATATTTAGCAAAGTGAGGCCCGACCTACTGAATAGACCGAGGATAAGAAAGATAGCTTTGCGGTCAACACAAAAACCTACAAACAACCACGCAGAGGGGCAAAAAGACCCTCCGCACCGACTAACGGTACGGAGGTGCTCCCTCTGCGTCTCAGAGCTTCCAGCAAGCAAGCAAAACCAAAAACGCAAGCTGGACAGAAAATAAAGCAACAAAAGTAACACAAGCAGAACTTAGCTTATGCTGAGCAGACAGGCCACAGGAACGATCCAGGAGGAAGCAAGACCAACACTAGAACATTGACTGGAGGCCAGGATCAAAGCACTAGGTGGAGTTAAATAGAGCAGCACCTAACGACTCAACCCCATCACCTGAGGAAGGAAACTCAGAAGCCGCAGCACCACTCGTGACCACAGGAGGGAGCTTGATCACAGAACTCACAACAGTACCCCCCCTTGAGGAGGGGTCACCGAACCCTCACCAGAGCCCCCAGGCCGACCAGGATGAGCCATATGAAAGGCACGAACAAGATCAGCAGCATGGACATCAGAGGCAAAGACCCAGGAATTATCTTCCTGACCATAACCCTTCCACTTAACCAGATACTGGAGTTTCCGTCTCGAAACACGAGAATCCAAAATCTTCTCCACTATATACTCCAACTCCCCCTCCACCAAAACCGGGGCAGGAGGATCAACAGATGGAACCACAGGCGCCACGTATCTCCGCAACAATGACCTATGGAATACGTTATGGATGGAAAAAGAATCTGGAAGGGTCAAACGAAAAGACACAGGATTAAGAACCTCAGAAATCCTATACGGACCAATAAAACGAGGCTTAAACTTAGGAGAGGAAACCTTCATAGGAATATAACGAGATGACAACCAAACCAAATCCCCAACACAAAGTCGGGGACCCACACAGCGTCTGCGATTAGCGAAACATTGAGCCTTCTCCTGGGACAAGGTCAAATTGTCCACTACATGAGTCCAAATCCGCTGCAACCTGTCCACCACAGTATCCACACCAGGACAGTCCGAAGACTCAACCTGCCCTGAAGAGAAACGAGGATGGAACCCAGAATTGCAGAAAAACGGTGAAACCAAGGTAGCCGAGCTGGCCCGATTATTAAGAGCGAACTCAGCCAACGGCAAAAAGGACACCCAATCATCCTGATCAGCAGAAACAAAACATCTCAGATATGTTTCCAAGGTCTGATTGGTTCGTTCAGTCTGGCCATTAGTCTGAGGATGGAAAGCCGAGGAAAAAGGCAAATCAATGCCCATCCTAGCACAAAAGGCTCGCCAAAACCTTGAAACAAACTGGGAACCTCTGTCAGAAACGATGTTCTCTGGAATGCCATGTAAACGAACCACATGCTGGAAGAACAATGGCACCAAATCAGAGGAGGAAGGTAATTTAGACAAGGGTACCAAATGGTAGAAAAAAGATCGGGCTGACAGCACTCACACAAACGGGCGCTCGTTCCTTGTCCAGGGAACCAACCTGGATATGTACAATAGTCCAAAGGAAGATGAACAGCGCTCCAGCCGGGTGTCGTGGTATCAAAAAAGGAAACTTTATTGGTCCATGTAAAAGCAACGTTTCGACCAGTATCCTGGTCTTTTTCAAGCATGTAGCACAGTACAAAGTGTCGGCTTAAATGGTGTGGATACCACACAGGGCACCAATCACCAACCAGCCACTAATTACATATACAAATACAAAAAGTAACATCAATCAAACTACCGTATATACTCGAGTATAAGCCGAGATTTTCAGCCCAAATTTTTGGGCTGAAAGTGCCCCCCTCGGCTTATACTCGAGTCACGGTAGCGGTGGGGTCGGCGGGTGAGGGGGTGAGGGCGCTGAGGCATACTTACCTAGTCCCAGCGATCCTCGCGCTGTCCCTGCCGTCCCACGGGCTTCGGCGCTGCAGTTTCTTCCTCTCTTCAGCGGTCACGTGGGACCGCTCATTACAGAAATGAATAAGCGGCTCCACCTCCCATAGGGGCGGAGCCGCTTATTCATTTCTCTAATCAGCGGTGCCGGTGACCGCTGATAGAGAAAGAAGCTGCGGCACCGAAGACAGGAGGGGACAGCGCGAGGATCGCCAGGACTAGGTGAGTATAGCATATTCACCTGTCCTCGTTCCAGCCGCCGGGCGCCGATCCATCTTCCCGGCCGGCGCCTCCATCTTCCCGGCGTCTCTGCTCTCTGACTGTTCAGGCAGAGGGCGCGATGACGCATATAGTGTGCGCGGCGCCCTCTGCCTGATCAGTCAGAGCAGAGACGCCGGGAAGATGGAGGCGCCGGAACGAGACGCCGGGAGCTGCAATCAAGGGAGGTGAGTATGTGTTTTTTTTTCTTTATTGCGGCAGCGGCGGCACAAATTTATGTGGAACATCTATGGGGCACAGTGAACGGTGCAGAGCACCGTATATGGCACAGCACAGCTATGGGGCACAGTGAACGGTGCAGAGCACCGTATATGGCACAGCACAGCTATGGGGCACAGTGAACGGTGCAGAGCACCGTATATGGCACAGCACAGCTATGGGGCACAGTGAACGGTGCAGAGCACCGTATATGGCACAGCACAGTTATGGGGCACAGTGAACGGTGCAGAGCACCGTATATGGCACAGCACAGCTATGGGGCACAGTGAACGGTGCAGAGCACCGTATATGGCACAGCACAGCTATGGGGCACAGTGAACGGTGCAGAGCACCGTATATGGCACAGCACAGCTATGGGGCACAGTGAACGGTGCAGAGCACCGTATATAGCACAGCACAGCTATGGGGCACAGTGAACGGTGCAGAGCACCGTATATGGCACAGCACAGCTATGGGGCACAGTGAACGGTGCAGAGCACCGTATATGGCACAGCACAGCTATGGGGCACAGTGAACGGTGCAGAGCACCGTATATGGCACAGCACAGCTATGGGGCACAGTGAACGGTGCAGAGCACCGTATATGGCACAGCACAGCTATGTATGGGGCACAGTGAACGGTGCAGAGCACCGTATATGGCACAGCACAGCTATGGGGCACAGTGAACGGTGCAGAGCACCGTATATGGCACAGCTATGGGGCACAGTGAACGGTGCAGAGCACCGTATATGGCACAGCACAGCTATGGGGCACAGTGAACGGTGCAGAGCACCGTATATGGCACAGCTATGGGGCACAGTGAACGGTGCAGAGCACCGTATATGGCACAGCACAGCTATGGGGCACAGTGAACGGTGCAGAGCACCGTATATGGCACAGCTATGGGGCACAGTGAACGGTGCAGAGCACCGTATATGGCACATCTATGGGGCACAATGAACGGTGCAGAGCACCGTATATGGCACAGCTAGGGGGCACAATGAACGGTGCAGAGCACTATATGGTTCACACCTATGGGGAAATATGAACGGTGCAGAGCACTATATGGCACAGCTATGGGGAAATAATGATCTATTTTTATTTTTGAAATTCACCGGTAAATGCTGCATTTCCACCCTAGGCTTATACTCGAGTCAATAAGTTTTCCCAGTTTTTTGTGGCAAAATTAGGGGGGTCGGCTTATACTCGGGTCGGCTTATACTCGAGTATATACGGTATATATAATACATTAAAATAGATACATACAATATCTGCAGCGTTAGAAACAAAGAAAATCAAATCTCAAAAGCATATAACATAATATTGCTGCAATGTTTATATTCCGTCCAGCCAATTAGGTTCCGGCATATCCGTAGTCACGGCTACAAATTTCCAATGAAACAGTCCTTGCAGCGATCCTCCTGTCCAATCCGGATCAATTCTGCGGTGGGCGCCAAAATTCAACCAGCCTATCAAACCCCATCATGCTTCCAAGCCAGTCCCAGGTAACCAATCAGGCAAACACTTATATCATATACCATGACTACATCACAACCCTGCGACTCACTACGGCAAGCCACCTGGCCGCAGAGGACTCAGAAGCACCCTGATAGGTGTAGCTGTGCGTCATGACAACAGCCCGCCCACCTCACGTGATCACACAACCGGGTCCGCCCCACAGTGACGCAACCATCCATCCCCCATGCACAGGGGAAGCCGCGGATGCGCGCAGACTCAGTACCGCCGGAAACCGCCGCATCGTAAGCCACGATACAGGCAGATCCAGCGGAACAGTGAGATGCCACGCCCCCCGCCAACCCACATGCAAAGAGGACGCCAATCACCAACCAGCCACTAATTACATATACAAATACAAAAAGTAACATCAATCAAACTATATATAATACATTAAAATAGATACATACAATATCTGCAGCGTTAGAAACAAAGAAAATCAAATCTCAAAAGCATATAACATAATATTGCTGCAATGTTTATATTCCTTCCAGCCAATTAGGTTCCGGCATATCCGTAGTCACGGCTACAAATTTCCAATGAAACAGTCCTTGCAGCGATCCTCCTGTCCAATCCGGATCAATTCTGCGGTGGGCGCCAAAATTCAACCAGCCTATCAAACCCCATCATGCTTCCAAGCCAGTCTGGACAATAAACATTCTGTCAACCAATTACGCTTTAGGGTAATAGATAGTGTTCCGGTTTTGAGGAGAGGTGGGGATAGATTATCGTTGCTTAGGAAGAAAGAAATGAGATGGATTTACTCATTAGGGACCTTACAACCTGGAGGCCTTAATTTAGACTTTAATTTACAGGTCTGCATTCCTAGGTAATATTTTCTCTCCCCTGGTTTATTGTTCTCTCTCCTCTTGGTTATGGCATTATTCATCGGTATATTGTTTTTATAGTGTTTTTGTCGTTTTTTATTGTTTTTAGCGATTGATTATACAATGTCCTTTTCCGTCCCTAGGTAGTGTCACTCTATTGATCTATCTGATCAAAATGGCTTTTTCCATGTTTTATCTTGAGTTACACCTTATAGATGGCTAATTATATCTATTTATATTTATTTAGGTTCCCTTGGCAACCCGTTGTGGCCGTGGCTGCACAGATCCAATGGTTATAGGCGCCTGTGTATTGGCATCTGGCTAGCTGACTCTGTGACGTCGCATCTGGGACGTCCTGTTTGTGACGCGCCGGCGTCCTCTTTGCATGTGGGTTGGCGGGGGGCGTGGCATCTCACTGTGCCGCTGGATCTGCCTGTATCGTGGCTTACGATGCGGCGGTTTCCGGCGGTACTGAGTCTGCGCGCATCCGCGGCTTCCCCTGTACATGGGGGATGGATGGTTGCGTCACTGTGGGGCGGACCCGGTTGTGTGATCACGTGAGGTGGGCGGGCTGTTGTCATGACGCACAGCTACACCTATCAGGGTGCTTCTGAGTCCTCTGCGGCCAGGTGGCTTGCCGTAGTGAGTCGCAGGGTTGTGATGTAGTCATGGTATATGATATAAGTGTTTGCCTGATTGGTTACCTGGGACTGGCTTGGAAGCATGATGGGGTTTGATAGGCTGGTTGAATTTTGGCGCCCACCGCAGAATTGATCCGGATTGGACAGGAGGATCGCTGCAAAGACTGTTTCATTGGAAATTTGTAGCCGTGACTACGGATATGCCGGAACCTAATTGGCTGGACGGAATATAAACATTGCAGCAATATTATGTTATATGCTTTTGAGATTTGATTTTCTTTGTTTCTAACGCTGCAGATATTGTATGTATCTATTTTAATGTATTATATATAGTTTGATTGATGTTACTTTTTGTATTTGTATATGTAATTAGTGGCTGGTTGGTGATTGGTGCCCTGTGTGGTATCCACACCATTTAAGCCGACACTTTGTACTGTGCTACATGCTTGAAAAAGACCAGGATACTGGTCGAAACGTTGCTTTTACATGGACCAATAAAGTTTCCTTTTTTGATACCACGACACCCGGCTGGAGCGCTGTTCATCTTCCTTTGGACAAGGGTACCAAATGGATCATCTTAGAGAAGCGATCACAAACTACCCAAATGACCGTCATTTTTTGAGAGACGGGGAGATCCGAAATAAAATCCATAGAGATATGTGTCCAAGGCCTCTTCGGGATCGGCAAGGGCAAAAGCAACCCACTGGCACGAGAACAGCAGGGCTTAGCCCAAGCACAAATCCCACAGGACTGCACACAAGAATGCACATCCCGCGACAGAGACGGCCACCAAAATGATCTAGCCACCAAATCTCTGGTACCAAAGATTCCAGGATGACCAGCCAACACCGAACAATGAACCTCAGAGATAACTTTATTCGTCCACCTATCAGGGACAAACAGTTTCTCTGCTGGGCAACGATCAGGTTTATTAGCCTGAAATTTTCGCAGCACCCGCCGCAAATCAGGGGAGATGGCAGACACAATTACTCCCTCTTTGAGAATACCCGCCGGCTCAGGCAAACCCGGAGAGTCGGGCACAAAACTCCTAGACAGGGCATCCGGCTTCACATTTTTAGAGCCCGGAAGGTACGAAACCACAAAGTCAAAACGGGAGAAAAACAGCGACCAACGAGCCTGTCTAGGATTCAACCGTTTGGCAGACTTGAGATAAGTCAAGTTCTTGTGATCAGTCAAGACCACCACGCGATGCTTAGCTCCTTCAAGCCAATGACGCCACTCCTCGAATGCCCACTTCATGGCCAGCAACTTTCGATTGCCAACATCATAATTTCGCTCAGCAGGCGAAAACTTCCTGGAAAAGAAGGCGCATGGCTTCATCACCGAGCAATCAGCACCTCTTTGCGACAAAACAGCCCCCACTCCAATTTCAGAAGCATCAACCTCAACCTGGAACGGAAGCGAAACATCTGGTTGACACAACACAGGGGCAGAAGAAAAACGACGCTTTAACTCTTGAAAAGCTTCCACAGCAGCAGAAGACCAATTGACCACATCAGCACCTTTCTTGGTCAAATCGGTCAATGGCTTAGCAATACTAGAAAAATTACAGATGAAGCGACGATAAAAATTAGCAAAGCCAAGGAACTTTTGCAGACTCTTCAGAGATGTCGGCTGAGTCCAATCATAAATGGCCTGGACCTTAACAGGGTCCATCTCGATGGTAGAAGGGGAAAAAATTAACCCCAAAAATGAAACCTTCTGAACACCAAAGAGACACTTTGATCCCTTCACAAACAAAGAATTAGCACGCAGGACCTGGAACACCATTCTGACCTGCTTCACATGAGACTCCCAATCATCCAAGAAGACCAAAATATCATCCAAGTATACAATCAGGAATTTATCCAGGTACTCTCGGAAGATGTCATGCATAAAGGACTGAAATACTGATGGAGCATTGGCAAGTCCAAATGGCATAACTAGGTACTCAAAATGGCCCTCGGGCGTATTAAATGCAGTTTTCCATTCATCGCCCCGTTTAATACGCACAAGATTATATGCACCACGAAGATCTATCTTGGTGAACCAACTAGCCCCCTTAATCCGAGCAAACAAATCAGATAGCAGCGGCAAGGGGTACTGAAATTTGACCGTGATTTTATTTAGAAGGCGGTAATCAATACAAGGTCTCAGCGAACCATCCTTCTTGGCCACAAAAAAGAACCCTGCTCCCAATGGCGATGACGACGGGCGAATATGACCCTTCTCCAAGGATTCCTTTACGTAACTCCGCATAGCGGCGTGCTCAGGTACAGATAAATTAAACAGTCGACCCTTAGGAATCTTACTGCCAGGAATCAACTCGATAGCACAATCACAATCCCTATGCGGAGGTAGGGCATTGGACTTGGGCTCATCGAATACATCCCGGTAATCAGACAAGAACTCTGGGACCTCAGAAGGGGTGGATGATGAGATAGACAAAAATGGAACATCACCATGTACCCCCTGACAACCCCAGCTGGACACAGACATTGATTTCCAATCCAATACTGGGTTATGGACTTGTAGCCATGGCAACCCCAACACGACCACATCATGCAGATTTTGCAACACCAGAAAGCGAATATCCTCCTGGTGCGCAGGAGCCATGCACATGGTCAGCTGGGTCCAATACTGAGGCCTATTCTTGGCCAAAGGCGTAGCATCAATTCCTCTCAATGGAATAAGACACTGCAAGGGCTCCAAGACAAACCCACAGCGCCTAGCAAACTCCAAGTCCATCAAATTCAGGGCAGCGCCTGAATCCACAAATGCCATGACAGAATAGGAAGACAAAGAGCAGATCAAAGTAACGGACAAAAGAATTTTCGACTGTACCGTACCAATGGTGGCAGACTTAGCGAACCGCTTAGTGCGCTTAGGACAATCGGAGATGGCATGAGTGGAATCACCACAGTAGAAACACAGCCCATTCTGACGTCTGTGTTCTTGCCTTTCAGCTCTGGTCAAAGTCCTATCGCACTGCATAGGCTCAGGTTTATGCTCAGATAATACCGCCAAATGGTGCACAGATTTACGCTAACGATCTGAATGGCCAAAGACATAGACTCATTCAGACCAGCAGGCATAGGAAATCCCACCATGACATCCTTAAGGGCTTCAGAGAGACCCTTTCTGAAGATTGCTGCCAAAGCACATTCATTCCATTGAGTGAGCACAGACCACTTTCAAAACTTCTGACAATAAATCTCTATCTCATCCTGACCCTGACACAGAGCCAGCAAATTTTTCTCTGCCTGATCCACTGAATTAGGTTCATCGTACAGTAATCCGAGCGCCAGAAAAAACGCATCAATATTACATAATGCAGGATCTCCTGGCGCAAGGGAAAATGCCCAGTCTTGAGGGTCGCCACGTAATAAAGAAATAATGATCTTAACTTGTTGAACTGGGTCACCAGAGGAGCGAGGTTTCAATGCCAAAAACAGTTTGCAATTATTTTTGAAACTCAGAAATTTAGCTCTATCTCCAGAAAACAAATCAGGAATAGGAATTCTTGGTTCTAACATAGAATTCTGAGCCACAAAGTCTTGAATATTTTGTACTCTTGCAGTGAGAAGATCCACACATGAAGACAGACCTTTAATGTCCATCACCACACCTGTGTCCTGAACCACCCAAATGTCTAGGGGAAAAAAAAGGCAAAACACAGTGCAAAGAAAAAAAATGGTCTCAGAACTTCTTTTTTCCCTCTATTGAGAAGCATAGTACTTTGGGCCTCCAGTACTGTTATGAATAGGTAATTCAGAACCACAATGGACCTTGAAGTTCAGAGCACAACAAGTGACCTGACAAAAACCACAAAACATAGGACGAGCTCTGAGACGTGGGAACTCTGCTGACCGCAATCCCTAAACCTATCAAACCACACTAGAGGTAGCCGTGGATTGCGCCTAACGCTCCCTATGCAACTCGGCACAGCCTGAGAAACTAGCTAGACCTGAAGATAGAAAAATAAGCCTACCTTGCCTCAGAGAAATTCCACAAAGGAAAAGGCAGCCCCCCACATATAATGACTGTGAGTAAGATGAAAACACAAACACAGAGATGAAATAGATTTAGCAAAGTGAGGCCCGACCTACTGAATAGACCGAGGATAGGAAAGATAGCTTTGCGGTCAACACAAAAACCTACAAACAACCACGCAGAGGGGCAAAAAGACCCTCCGCACCGACTAACGGTACGGAGGTGCTCCCTCTGCGTCTCAGAGCTTCCAGCAAGCAAGCAAGCAAGCAAGCAAGCTGGACAGAAAATAAGGCAACAAAAGTAACACAAGCAGAACTTAGCTTATGCTGAGCAGACAGGCCACAGGAACGATCCAGGAGGAAGCAAGACCAACACTAGAACATTGACTGGAGGCCAGGATCAAAGCACTAGGTGGAGTTAAATAGAGCAGCACCTAACGACTCAACCCCATCACCTGAGGAAGGAAACTCAGAAGCCGCAGCACCACTCGTGACCACAGGAGGGAGCTTGATCACAGAACTCACAACAAGGAACCATCGGTCGCAGCAGCAACCATTCGGAGAATTAACCCTGACCTCGGAGTGTTGTGCCTGCATTGCACAACCGGACTATGTGCGTTAATGAAAAAAGATGAAATTGACTGCCAAAGATTTAGGAAGAGTCAGACATGAAGCGACCAAAAAGCCATTATCCTCTAATGCTGTCATATTGCAGAACGTATTCAAGATTTTTTCTCCAGTCCAGTCTTGATGAAGTGGCATAGTGGAGTAAGACGCTCCTGATACATGAAGAAGTGCACATCTCTTTGGAAC
Organism: Ranitomeya imitator; assembly: GCF_032444005.1. NCBI lineage: Eukaryota > Metazoa > Chordata > Amphibia > Anura > Dendrobatidae > Ranitomeya > Ranitomeya imitator. Next base: position 130,116,492 of record NC_091283.1, read on the forward strand.
GCCCACCCGGCCGTGGGGATACTTGGTACTAGGCCGGTTCTTAAAGGGATGTGTCACGGCAGCAGTGACCCGGTCTGTGGCACTGGGCGTCCAATAAAAGAGTGATGATGAAAAGGGGAATAAACTTTATGGGAAAAGGGGAATTCTTCATGACGCATCCAGTGGTATTCGGCACATAGGAGATGTTAGCTGACGCTGCTTGATGAGACCGCTGGGGCTGATGGTGATGCATCAGTGTTGTTACAGCTCTCCACAGGTAGAGTTACACACCAGGGCAGTGATGGTGTTAAAGGGTGATGATGGTGGTTGTAGTGCAGGGCAGGTGATGCAGTAATAATTCAGAGGACACAGCAGGGTGCAGTTTCCACACGTTTACTCAGAGTTCTTAGTTGTAGTCCCCAGCTGGGGTGCTGTGTCTCTCAGGTTTGTCGTCCAGCCAGCTCGGAAGTAAATTGGGTACATCTTCCAGAACCCCCTTTCTATGTTCCTTTCCTGGCCATCTCGCTGCACTGGCTCCTCACCCTTCTGCCCTGCGCTTTCACACACAGTGTCCCAATCCAGCAGCCTCAGATCTTGTCGGGCGACACTCTCTGTTGGTAACCTGGATCCTATGTGGCTGCTTTTCAGCAAATGTGTTGAATGTGACTGCAGCAGATGCAGATGCTGCAGCCTCCACTGGCTAGCTGAGTCTTGTAGTCTTCCACTAGTCTTGGTGGCTGGTTCCTCACTGCGACCTGGTCCCTCCACCTGGCGATGGTTAGCGTGGATGTGGGCCCCACAGATGGATTGCACACTACCCGTGCCCCTAGGACCCCTTCTTTCCTTCTGGAGCTTTTCTCTCTTCAACCTTTTTCTCTCTCTATCTCCCACTGACAGGTAGCCTCTTTCTTAGCACATCTTACTGCTTCTCCATCCTCTCACAATCTGACTAACTTTCGCTCCTAATTAGCTCCTCCCTTCCTCTACCTACCCGACCCACTCCCCAACACCCTTTCCTATCCAACCTGGGATGAGGTCTTCCTCCCTAGGGGTACACCCAGAAGCCCTGACTGAACTGGTGTGTGTTGGATGTGAGTGTTAGAGTCCTGGGTGGTGCCCCCTCCTTACCTGAGAGTGTCATACCACACCTCTGGGTGAGGTGCAGTAACTCTGTGGTGACTGGACCCCAGGGGAACCACATCTTCATGAATCAGGAGCATCTAACGAGTGGGGTATGCATCTGTGCGTCATGCTAGAAATCTTACACCATTAAGAAAAAACTGACCATCACTTCCAAACAGAAGGCTAGTGTGTACAGGTGCAAACTAAGAGTAGCCATCTCTATACATAACAAACAAAGTTGCACTCTGTAGCGCTATAGCATGTAAACATGAAATATATGAAATTTGGATTGCATTACTGCTCTGGATAATGAGAAAAGACGAAGATGCTTAGCACATAATTTGGCCAATTCATGCATTCCCGGCAGCCAACGACAAGCCGTTCTCCACCTAATCTAATGTTATATGTCACACTATGAACCAAGTGGTAATGTTTCTCCTTGTGGAGAGTGACATGCTAAGCCTGGCATGCCAATGTCAGGAGACTTTTAAGCCTTGCAATGCTCCTCTGGGAAATTAAATATGCAAATTGCCTCTTCAGTGCCACTTATTGAAAGTAGCAATCCTAAAAGTCAATATTTACCCTTTAACGAGCCTTGCCACATGACTAGGATAAAAGTCAAACCAGAATCTCAATTTGCAGGCACAATATTTCGGGATGCAGCTCATCAGTGCAAATGCCTCACCTAGCCAAACCAGATCTCACACTTTGCACTGATGTAAATGCCTTACATGATTTTTATCTTATTTAGTCCGATAACTTACGCACCCTTTTTTGAATGTCATGTCTATTTATAACTGCATTTTTTTAATGTATTATGCACTGTGGTTTGATGCATGATTTTCTAATTATTTTAAAAACCTGAATCTGAAAATTATGATGTGCATTTTGCATTCAGCCCCCCCCCTCCTTGTAGTCTGATACCCCTAAAGAAAATTCTAAGTGAACAATAGCCTCCATAAGTCACATAAGGAGTAAATTGAGTTCAACTGTGTGAAATTGTTTCTCAGTATAACTATAGATGTTCTTTAAACACCTAAGAGGTTTGTTTGAGAACATTAGGGATCAAAAAGCATCATCAAAAACAAAGAAACAAACCAGACAGGTCAGGGATAAAGTTGTGGAGAAGAGTATAGGTTAGGTTATAAAAAATAGCCCAAGTTCTGAACATCTCACGTAGCACTGTACAATCCATCATTCGAAAATGAAAGAAATATGACACAACTGCACACATCTAGGGCACAGGAGCTGGTCAGAGTTGATGGAAAGACAAGTGGAGCTAAATACAGGGCAATCCTGGAGGAAAACCTGTTAGAGGTTGCAAAAGACTTGAGACTATGGAATTCCAGCGGGACAATGACCTTAAACATACTGGGAGAGCTACAATGGAATGGTCTTTTTGCTCATATAAAATATTGCCTTCACTCCATCCCACTTATGAATTATAACCAACACTGTCCGTCATTATTAAGCTATAACCACCAGTCTGTTGTTTCTTATTAGCTATAACTACCACACTGTCTGCCCTTATTAGCTATAACAGCCATATTGTCTGCCTTTAGTAGGTATAACCAACACACTGTCTGCCATTTTTAGCTGTAAGCACCACACTGTTCACCCTTACTAGCCATAACTGTCACAATGTTCCTATCTTGAGTGTCCTCCCCACTCTTTCCCATTTTCACACTGTGCTCCTTCTTCGCATTGTCCCCTCTCTGTACTGTGCCCCATATTATGCCCTCAAACTGCTTCCCCCTATACTGCCTAGTCTGTATATTGTGCCCCTCCGCACACTTCTCTCCCTCTGAACATTGTCCACTTAATTCTGTGCCCTTACACTGTCACCCCCTTTTGTATATAGTCCCTATACCGTCCCCTCACACTATCCCACCCATTCTGTCACCTCTTTACACTGCTCCAACTTACATTGCCAAGTCTCTCTTCAGTGTCCCCTCACACTATCTCCCCCAAATAAAACTCCTTTTCTTTGACTCTAGTACTCCGCTAGAGCGCGCACCTTACTGATATTTTCTACGCTTCTATGGTGCAGCATGATAAGGTGACCTCATCAATCTGCTGTATGTCACCTTGACACAGGAAGTTATGGTGGTAAGAGCTCCAATTCTACTTTCATCTTTTGAATGCGAGTACAATTAAATACAGGGAACTAGCATTTTACATGTTCTCAAAACTAGCTGTCAATTTAAAAACTGCAACCTTTTCCTTGAACTCTACTTTTTGTTGTCTCTCTGTTTCCCGAAGCCTTTTTTTTAATAATGGTTCACCTTTATCTGATTGCTATTGCTGATCATTCCATTCTAACCTCCTGTTGGGTCCTTCACCTCTGTGGCCTACATCCTTGGCCCACCATATCATGGCCATCGGATGGCCTAGGAAGCAACAGCACTTCTGAGGAGAAGCTGGGCTGAGGGTGCAGGTCACAGATGATAGGTCCTTCTGCCAAAAGGGAGCACTACTAGAAGCTGGAACATGGGTGAATTTTTTTGCTCATGTTTACTAATTATGCTTTAAAAATGAATCAGTTATGCAATTAACTCTTACAAGGTGCTGAATCAAAGTTTCCCAAGAACCAAGAGGGATTCATCATTAAATATTCTGAACTCCAATGTGCTATGGTGAACAGTGTAGATGAACCAAGAATAGAGATTGTAGCTTTGGACTAACAGAACAGAGATCAAATGAGCTGAGAACCCAACACTATACAACAGCAAGTAAGCACTACTCAGTTATATGTATTTTCAAGGAAAGATATACCGTATGTTAGTGATACCTCATACTCATGGAATTTTTTATGTAAGCCTAAAAGTTAATGCATGAAGGTTCTGTTTAGACTTGCATGAAGACTTTGCCCCGTGCAACCATCAATTATGGCTCCAATATATTCGAAAGTTACAATATTGCTATCATAGCGCCTCACAGTCGGTTCAAAGAATTATGATATATATTTTTTGTTTAGATTCAATATTTCTTGCTTTTTGATAGATTAAGTAGTATAGAATTGCTTTCATGTGCCAGCGAACATTGGCTATGGATATTGCTATCACACTCAAACATTTCGATTGCATATGGAGTCTATTTGATAAAAGCAATTTGATATTATCAAGGTGACATGATCTTTTGAAAATCATTCTCTTTAGATTATTAATACAAACAGCATTGCCGTCCAAGCCACATGTTTAATGTGCAGTTGTTATGACCTGTGTGAGGAGATTTCAGGGGCCTGTAACGTGAGCTCTGGATAAAGCCACATTGCAGACCACTGGATATATATCACACATTCTTTTTTTTTTCTTTGATTCTCGGATCTGTTCTTTCACAGCCAGTAAATCCTCCCAGGACACTAGCACAAAGAAAAGCTGCCTGGGAGGTATACTGTACAAAGCGGCCATAAGCAAAATGCTTGCAAAAGGTGTATTTCAGGTGTGCCAAATTAATCCACATTCCAACATTTCTAGAACACCCCACATTAATATATAGAGGAATTTTCTGTAATGCTTTACTATAGGTTGCTTTCAGTGAAAAAGATTGTATACTGCAAGTACTGGGCCATCTTAGTGGAAAGGCCCCATAACAACCACTATAACTAATACTTTGTCAGTTGTGCTCATGATTTTAGATTAATTTCATTTACACAATTGGTCTCTCCCTGTGGTAACGTTTTATTAATGATGGACAGTCGCGACAATTGATTATCCACAGTTGTCACATGACATGTAATCATTATGCATAACACATCAACGAATACAAATAGACACTGATGACATGGGAATTATAAAACATTGGTGAGTGTAACAAAAATTGTGTTATGTTCAGCTTTTGAGCCTTCAAAATTTTTCTTGTTTTATTAAATCCCAAAACAGTAATGTGCATCCCTCAGACTCCCTAACACAGTACGATCTTTACACTGATCTCCTGCACACAGTATGATGTACCTATAATACATTTCCCCACACAGTATGCTTCCCACCAAAAGTATGTGTGATGCTCTTGCATGTCCCCTACACAGTATGATGACATCACAGTCCCCCACAACAAATGATGCACCCACAGTACTCACTACACAGTATGATACGCCCAAATTAATCTGCACGGTATGATGCTCTCACAGCTCCCCTCACACAATATAATGCCCACACAGTCCCACACACAGTATGATGCCCCCAGTTACCCCAACACTGTATGATGCCAGCACATTAATCTACACAATATGATGCCCCCACAGCTCTCCATACACAACTGCTCTCACAGTTCCCCCTCACATTTTCCCTCACAGAGTATAATACCGTAACAGCCACCCCCACAATATGATGCTCATGTTGTCTCACCCCACACATTGTACAATACCTTAACAGTCCCACAGCACAGTATGATGCCCTTAAAGTTCCTCCATATACAGTATGATGCCCCCACAAAGTATAATGCCCTCTCAGCCCCCACACACAATTCGATGCCACTGCTGTCTCCCATACACAGTATTTTGCCCAGAGTTTCACACCCCACACACAATATGATGCCTAAAACATATAATAATGCCATGAAAGTCCCTACAGACAGTATTATTCTCTCTCAATTCTCTCACAAAGTTTGATGCCCTTCCATCCTCCTTACACAGTCTTACAGACTATAATGCCCCACAGATTCACTCACACAGTATGATGCCCCCACAGCCACTGACACACAGTATGATGCCCCCACAGCCACTGACACAATATGATGCCCATACATTATTCTCTACATAGTAGAAGTCCCCTGCAGTCCACCACACAGTAGGATGCACCTACACTCTGTGAAGCAGAAAAAGTTTACAGATCCTCACTGATTGTGGGTATGATTTTTGATCTTATTTATTAATACTTAAGTTACCACTATGTTACCAGGATATTTGTTCTAATAATATACTTAGGCTGACAATGTAAGAATTGTTATCTTTTGTTGGGCATTGAACCAATGCATATCAATGATTGCTGATTAATTGTATTGATTCTAATTAGGGGCGGTTTGGTACTCTGCGTAAATTTACATAGCTACGAGGGAATAAAGAAATAGTCTCAATGGTTCACCCTATCTTCTGACTTGATTTATTGTTTTTTACATTTATTTTTTGAGGATGTTATTGATTCAGCTGATCATATTCTATCGTCAGCTTATTATCAGTGATCCTTCAACAAAATAAAGGATGGTTTGAAGTAGACATCCGTTATAACACACCAGGGCTGCCACTAGGAATTTCGGGGCCCCATACTGGCAAAATTTTCGGGGTCCCTTGAAACTCCACCCAGGCTCCACCCTAGCCCCGCCTCTACCCCTCAAACCTTCCAAAGTCCCACCACGCTCTCTTGGAAAAACCAACTTCTGCACCATGTCTTCACCAATCACACATTAACAGTTCCCATCACCAGATCACATATATAGCCAGCAGCTTTTGTTTTGGCCAAAAGATTTTTTAATCCACCACCACGACAAGGTAAACTCTCTTGGCCAGGCTCTACTCTACTGTAGCTTATTAAACATTTCTTAAAATATCCAATACAATTTGAGGTATATTTTTATTTATTTTTCTATTTTTACAATTACCAATAATGCCACGTACAAGGGACAAAAACCACCGCACCATGACCGAATCACACGTTAACACCACATTGTGGAGAATAATACTGGAGTGCCTCCAGACGCAGGGCCGTGGGTTACTCTGTACCGGTCCTCTGCTGGCTCAGTTCTGGGGATGTCACGGTAGCTGGACCCGGTCCGTGACCCTGCTAAGGGGCGTCCAATGAAAGGTGATGCGAGTCTGTCAAGGTTTTGTGACGCCACCTGTGGTATTCAGTCAGGGTGACGGACGCTGCTTTGGGTCCACTGGGGTGATGTGATGGCAGCTAGATGGTAAACCTTCCCACAGGTGAAGTGAGTCCCCAGGGCTTCCCAGTAAGGTGGATGGTGATGGTGTGAGGTGCAGACAATAACGAGGACACAGAGTTGCAGTCTCTTTACCTCTTTACTGGTGACTTCAGGATCCTCAATCCAGAGCACAGTTAACAGGGCTGTCTGAGACCGACCGGTCCGAAGGCACATCCAGAGTTCCCTTTGCAGGTGGAAATCAGTGCCTACCATTAGCGCCTGTGTGTTGCAGTGCTTCCCTGCTGAGCATTCGGGATAGTCCTCACAACTTCTATTCTCGTTCTTTCTAATTCATTCCAGTTCTTTCTAGTTCTCCGTCCCCCAGGTATGTTATGGCTAGGACGCACCCGTTTGACGGGTAGGTTTGGAGCTCTTCCGGGACCCTAGAGATGCCCCTCTCCACGCGTTGCCCCCTATGTCTGCTTAGGTGATGTAAGGTAGACAGCCAACCTATAATTAACTGTCCTGCGGAGTTTGAAGTAAGGCATAGAGTCAGTTACTTCCTCGGTGTTCCGGCCACCGGCTACGTGCCTCAGTAGGATGTTGCCGTTCTCGGGGCACGACTCCTACTGGCTCTCCTTTGTGCTTGATCTCGTTTCTCACTGTCCACAATATCCTTTGCTTTGTGTCTCTTTCTTAAAATACCGCCGCAAGGTAGTGCAGGCGCGGTTCCATAACGTTCTGTTCTGGTCGCTAGGTACCTGCCAGGTTCCCACGCCTGACTGGGCCCCCCTGAATCTTCTCCCTGCAACACCCCCTGCCACGGGATGTTGCCTGAATCCAACCCAGTCAGCTTCTGACTAACTTCCTATCCAACCCCTAGTTTTACCAGTGTGAGGAGTGGCCTAATAAATAAAACTTTTTGCTCCCCCAAGTGGCCGGAGTGTGAAGTGTAATGTGTGCTGGTGATACCTGGTCAGAAGAACTCCTTTAGTGCCATCAGACGTACCATCACTCCCCTTAGTGGCAGAGCAACGTTACTGCAACGACCAGGTCTCTGGGGCGCTGCACTCCCCCCCTCCCCGGTCAAATCCAGTACTCCTGGACTGGGAAGAAGAACAACAATACATGTTAGCAAAAGACATACAAAATTTTGGAATGCTTGAAACAAGTAAATATAACAATGCTTCCCTATATGGGAGGTGAGGACACTTGAACGTTACAAACAAAAACAAGGTTAAATATTTTAAATAACATTCTGACTATAAATAACTTCTAGTACCCTGCCGGGTATTCTACTAAGTGCAAATTCTGAACAATAATTTAACTTCTCCTTTAAGGGCGTATACGCTGAACTCACTAAAGGCTTACTATACAGTACTATAAGACAAACTCAACTTTTTCTTTTCTTTCTATCTTCACCAATGCAGGACCGCCTAGCTCCTTGGCTGGGCCTACTGTCATTGTCTTTCTATCAGCAACCAACCATCTTCCTATGGTTCTCAGGAGGACTCTCTAACCCCTACGGGTTCACTTTCAACTTTTCCTGTCCTCAATCTCTAGCAACATTATCAACAGTTTCTAAATCTCATCATTATTACAATTCTTTAACTTTCCTAAGGCAACATTTTACTTTAGTGCAACATGTGAACATTCCCTTTAAGAGGGAACCAAGTCTCTTTGAGGTAGTGCAGAGTCTCTCTGTCTGCAAGTCCGTTTGAAAGCAAAACTTCCTGTGCTGTGTTCAAAGCAATCTCTTCACAAAGCCTTCTTTCTGTGTAAAACCAGTAGAGGGCGCCTTTAATAAGGTGCAAACTATATACAAAACAGTTCTTGAATCATTCTCTGTCCATGATTCGGCAGTCTTTTAAAACAGTGATAAACAAACAAACAAGAGGGATCCCGGGTAAACGAAGGGATCCCTTTAAGGATTAACCCTAGACGGGTTCAAGTAGAAAAAGAGCAAGAGACAGTTTGTTAACTATTTACAGTTTATCGGGGTTTCGAGGTTTATTTCTATAGCAGGTGACAGGACATCATCTGGTAGTGACCACTTCCTGACCGGGGAAGGTCTGGCTCGGTGTTGTTGTCCAGCACCGTCTTCATCAAACCAGCAGTGGTCTGGGCACGAACGGTAGTGCCGGTGGCAGACTCTGCAAGCAGGACACCACACGCCGGGGTAGTAGTGCTGGGTCCTATGGGGTCAGGGGTCAGTGGAGTACCGCCACCAGTTTCGGTCGTGATCGTAGATGGCACGACCACAAGCGTGCAGCATTTGACTCTCTTGGCATACCACCCTCGCTCCAGTGGCGGGTGTAGGTCACATGGTCCCCTCTGTACAAGTTTCGGAGTGGAGGTACACTGCGGGACTGGGGTTCTACGTTACAGCTAGTCACAAAGACTTTGGTCAGCAGTCCTGGCTCTAGGATAAAGCCACAACCCCTTCCCAGGTGGAAGGCCAGCACTATCCCCTGTTTCACCAAACTCTCAGGGCAGCAATTAACGAGGGGCACCAGTTCCTCTGGTCGGACAGCCTGTTCCATTCGTTCTCGGTCTTTCCATTGTGAAATCAAGCTTCATCTATACTGATCCCAGGTGAGCCTGATGACATAGGAGCCCTCCTGTCGGGACCCATCCGGTTGGAACTGGGGAGCATCCCACTCAAAGATCACCCCCCTGGGACTCACGTCTATCAGTTTACCCAGAGGTGTCGGCAGCGGGGCAGTATCCCTTTCATGGCATAAAGGGCCGCCACCACAATCTCAGTAGACCAGTCATCAATGGGATGGGGAGCGGTCACCGGAGCTGGAACGGTCGGTGGGGCAGGGTCGCTTTTGGTACCTGCGTCTGATGTGGTTCCACCAATGTCGGTCGGCTCCGCTGACGAGGACGCTGGAGTCCACTGTGACCCAGACCACGGCTCCCCTTGTGCGATCTTCCAGCACAGCTCCGACTTCCATTTCCTCGCCGTTGCCGACCCCACGTCTGGAGTCGGGTGGTTCGATGCCTCCTCCGGCAACTCCAGGGCGTCCGGATCCCCCGGTGGCGGCAAGCCCTGACTCGGCTCCGCTGGGTGGCAGTGATCCTGGATCACTTCGTCATCGTTCAGGTACCCGCTGGTCATCATCTCTGCTCCTTGATCTGCGGTGGCACACACACGAGGCTCTGCCATTTTCTGGGGTTTGAGCTCCGGCATCCCTGAGCTCGTCATCCTGCAGCCGTAGTCGGAGGGGGCGGTCACTACTTTTGGCGCCACTTTCGCGATCTCCTCCCATGACACGCCCTCCTTCTTCTCCTGCGCTCCTCGTGGCACGGCAATGGCGGCAGTTTTGGCGGGAATCTTTGCGGTCATCGGCAATACACAGTCTTTGCAATAAATCACAGTTCAAGCACAATTCAATCACAGTTCCAAGGCACACATGACCTGATTCTTCAGGCTTAAGTACAATCCTGTTCGTGACACCAAGTTGGAGCGCCCCCAGATGCAGGGCCGCAGTTACTCGGTACCGGTCCTCTGCTGGCTCAGTTCTGGGGATGTCACGGTAGCTGGACCCGGTCCGTGACCCTGCTAAGGGGCGTCCAATGAAAGGTGATGCGAGTCTGTCAAGGTTTTGTGACACCACCTGTGGTATTCGGTCAGGGTGACTGACGCTGCTTGGGGTCCACTGGGGTGATGTGACGGCAGCTAGATGGTAAACCTTCCCACAGGTGAAGTGAGTCCCCAGGGCTTCCCAGTAAGGTGGATGGTGATGGTGTGAGGTGCAGACAATAACGAGGACACAGAGTTGCAGTCTCTTTACCTCTTTACTGGTGACTTCAGGATCCTCAATCCAGAGCACAGTTAACAGGGCTGTCTGAGACCGGTCGGTCCGAAGGCACATCCAGAGTTCCCTTTGCAGGTGGAAATCAGTGCCTACCATTAGCGCCTGTGTGTTGCAGTGCTTCCCTGCTGAGCATTCGGGATAGTCCTCACAACTTCTATTCTCGTTCTTTCTAATTTGTTCCAGTTCTTTCTAGTTCTCCGTCCCCCAGGTATGTTATGGCTAGGACGCACCTGTTCGATGGGTAGGCTCGGAGCTCATCCGGGACCCTAGAGATGCCCCTCTCCATGCGTTGCCCCCCATGTCTGCTTAGGTGATGTAGAGACCAACCTATAATTAAATGTCCTGCGGAGTTTGAAGTAAGGCATAGAGTCAGTTACTTCCTCGGTGTTCTGGCCACCGGCTACGCGCCTCAGTAGGATGTTTCCGTTCTCGGGGCACGACTCCTACTGGCTCTCCTTTGTGCTTGATCTCGTTTCTCACTTTCCACAATATCCTTCGCTTCGTGTCTCTTTCTTAAGGTACCGCCGCAAGGTAGTGCAGGCGCGGTTCCATAACGTTCTGTTCTAATCGCTAGGTACCTGCCAGGTTCCCACACCTGACAGGGCCCCCCCCTGAATCTTCTCCCTGCAACACCCCCTGCCACGGGATGTTGCCTGAATCCAACCCAGTCAGCTTCTGACTAACTTCCTATCCAACCCCTACTTTTACCAGTGTGAGGAGTGGCCTAATAAATAAAACCTTTTGCTCCCCCAAGTGGCCGGAGTGTGAAGTGTAATGTGTGCTGGTGATACCTGGTCAGAAGAACTCCTTTAGTGCCATCAGACGTATCATCACTCCCCTTAGTGGCAGAGCAACGTTACTGCAACGACCAGGTCTCTGTGGCGCTACAATACCACATACAAGAACAAATACCATCACGCCATTGACCAGACCACATTTTACCACCAAATAGTTACCAAATAATATCACATACAAGGAACGAATACCACCACACAGTGACCAGATCACATATTATCACCACATAGTGACCGAATGCTACAATACTGATCATTAATATAGAAAACAATACTAATGCTATTATACACAGGAGATCTGTACTTAGAATACAATGTCTGTGTACAGGTAATACAGTGATCATGGGTGACATTATACACAGGAGCTCTGTATATAGTGTATAGTGTACAGGTAATACAGTGATCACCGGTGACATTATACACAGATCTGTAAATAGCGTCAGTGTACAGGTAATACAGTGGTCACCAGTGACATTATACAGAACAGCTCTGTATATAGTGTACAGGTAATACAGTCCCCACTGGTGACATTATAGACAGGAGCTCTGTATATAGTGTATAGTGTACAGGTAATACAGTGATCACCGGTGACATTATACACAGTAGCTCTGTATATAGTATACAGTGTATAGTGTAAACGTACAGGTACCACACTGACTCACCGGTGACGTCTCTAGCTGAAGACCTTCATCTTCGCTTTACTTCTTTATCCAGTTCAGACTGCCATCACTTCTTCCACAGTTATCTAGTGCACATTCCCCAATTTTTCCCCAACATACTACGCCATATGAAGAAAAAAGCGACCATGTCACCCTGCACAATAACAGGAGCTCTCCTCCCCCACACTGAAGACAGTATCCTCAAAAATAATATCCTTTAATTAGCCCCTACAGTGATAAAATCCCTCATCTCTCCATACTGCCCCATGTTTTCCAATATTGCCCCCATAGTCATCCATAATAGGATAATGCATCCCATAGTCATATATACTAGTATAATGCAGCCCCATAGCGGTAAATGCAGCCCCATCTACTATATAATTGTCTAAGGGTCACTTCCGTCTTTCTGTCTGTCTGTTCTTCTGTCTGTCTGTCTGTCACGGATATTCATTGGTCGCGGCCTCTGTCTGTCATGGAAATCCAAGTCGCTGATTGTTCTCGTCAAAACAGCCACGACCAATCAGCGACGGGCACAGTCCGGAAGAAAATGGCTGCTCCTTCCTCCCCGCAGTCAGTGCCCGGCGCCCGCATACTCCCCTCCGGTCAGCGCTCACACAGGGTTAATGGCAGCGTTGACCGCGGTGTAACGCACTCGGTTAACGCTGCTATTAACCCTATGTGACCAAAAGATCTAATGTTAAAAATAATAAAAAAAATAAAAAATAGTTATATACTCACCCTCCGGTGGACCCCGGATTGAAGCGGTTACCGACGCTCCTCGCGACGCCCCGATGACCACTCCATGCATTGCGGTCTCGTGAGATGATGACGTGCGCAATATACAACGTGGGCTGCGCAATATACTATGTGGGCTGCGCAATATACAACGTGGGCTGCGCAATATACTATGTGGGCTGCGTAATATACAATGTGGGCTGCGCAATGTACTACGTGGGCTGGGCAATATACTACGTGGGCTGCGCAATATACTACATGGGCTGCGCAATATACAACGTGGGCTGCGCAATATACAATGTGGGCTATGCAATGTACTACGTGGGCTGGGCAATATACTACGTGGGCTGCGCAATATACTACATGGGCTGCGCAATATACAACGTGGGCTGCGCAATATACAACGTGGGCTGCGCAATATACTAGGTGGGCTGCGCAATATCAATATACTAGGTGGGCTGCGCAATATACTACATGGGCTGCGCAATATACAACGTGGGCTGCGCAATATACAATGTGGGCTACGCAATGTACTACATGGGCTGGGCAATATACTACGTGGGCTGCGCAATATACTACATGGGCTGCGCAATATACAACGTGGGCTGCGCAATATACAACGTGGGCTGCGCAATATACTAGGTGGGCTGTGCAATATACTACGTGGGCTGCGCAATATACTACGTGGGCTGCGCAATATAGTACGTGGGCTGCGCAATATACTATGTGGGCTGTGCAATATACTACGTGAGCTGCGCAATATACTACGTGAGCTGGGCAATGTACTACATGGGCTGCGCAATGTACTAAGTGGGCTGCGCAATGTACTGCGCAATGTACTGCGTGAGCTGCGCAATGTACTGCGTGGGCTGCGCAATGTACTGCGTGGGCTGTCAATATACTACATGGGCTGTGCTATACACTACGCATACATATTCTAGAATACCCGATGTGTTAGAATCGGGCTACCATCTAGTAGTAGTATAATGCACCCCATAATATAATCCAGCCCCATAGTGGTATTATGCTGTCCCATAGCGGTATAATTCACCTCCATAGTGTATAATATGCCCCTTACTGCGGCTTTACAAAAAAATAATAAAGTTTCTCATTACCTGGCTGAGATCCAACAGTGTCCTCCACTCGATGCATCTGAGGCCCGCACCTTCGTTCCGGCATATGACAGTGATGTCATATGCCGGCTAAGTGCACGCCGACGTCAGCTGCTGGCCTGTGATTGGCTGGCAGATGTTAATGGTTGCAGTGCAATAGCAATCTCTCGCACAGCAACACATTTTAACTGCCTGCGTGTCTGAGGGCCCATGATCAGTTGCTGAGCTGGCAGAAGCCTTTAGCTGGGGCCCGCTGAGCAGAGCCAGTGCGGGCCCCATCTGCTCATCGGGCCCCATCCAGTAAGGGCATTAATGCCCTGATTAGGTCAGTGTGTTTGGGAAGAAGGATACTTACATTATACATTTTTCGGGAAGATTAGGAATAATTAAGGTATATAAAATAATTGTCCAGCTGAAAAAGTGTAAGGCCGGGGTCACGAATCATGATTCTATCATGTGAGGGAATCGACTCAATTATGCTACTGACACTCGGATCAAACTCTCATCTTAGTGTCATCTGATTCTCTTGCATGAGATAATCGGAGCACATTGAGAAGACAGGGAACTTAATTTCTTCATCTTCTCCACTGTCTGAGGCCGTGGATGTCGGACTGCACTCAGATGACAGCTGAATGCAGCCTCATGTTTCACACGCATCCATAGATTTCAAGGGGTCCATGTGATCCGAATTCCAGAGCCACTCGCAGCGTGCTGCAGATAATTTTTTTTTCAAAGATGAATTCGGTCTGTAGAAAAAAAATCACAGATATTCGCTGCCCCATAGTATAACACTGTGCTGAGTGTTCTCCAATATAACATCACATAGCACTCAGACGTGTTATACGCCCATGTGAGCGAGGACTAAGACCCTTTATTCCCCCTAGAGATCTTCTCTCATTAGCCTCTCATGCTGAAGTCCAGCCTCAATTACATTACTTTTCTGTAGTACTGTGGAATTTGTGGCATACTTTTACCATATACTGTGTCTGTGACATAGATAGATAGAATGTAGTGTGTGGTTATGTTACACTAGATGGTGGCCCGATTCTAACGCATTGGGTATTCTAGAATCTAGAATATGTATGTATGTATATAGCAGCCACATAGTATATAGCACAGGCCACGTAGTATATAGGAGTACTACGTGGCCTGTGGTATATACCATGTGGCTGCTATATACATACATACATATTGTAGAATACCTGATGCGTTAATATAGGCCACGCAGTAAATAACACAGCCCACATAGTATATAACACAGCCCACACAGTATATAGCAGCCACGCAGTATATAGCAGCCACACAGTATATAACACAGCCCATGTAGTATGTAACACTGGCCACGTAATATATAACACAGCCCACGTAATATATAGCACAGCCCACATAGTATCTAACAGTGGCCACGTAGTATATAGCACGTAGTATAGAACACAGCCATGTAGTATATAACACTGCCCACGTAATATATAGCAGCCATGTAGTATATAACGCAGCCCACGCAGTATATAACACTGACCACGTAATATATAGCACAGCCTACAAAGTATCAACAGTGGCCAGGTAGTATATAACGACGCAGCCCACGCAATATAGAACACAGCCCACATAGTATCTAACACTGGCCAGGTAGTATATAGCAGCCACGCGGTATCTAACACAGCCCACGTAGTAGTTAGCAGTGTGGGCACCATATCCCTGTTAAAAAAAATAATTAAAATAAAAAGTAGTTATATACTCACCCGCCGGGAGCCAGTGTAGATCCAGTGAACCTCTGGCGATGCGCGCGTGGCTGCCGCCATCTTGCGTTCCAAGATGCATTGCGAAATTACCCAGATCACTTAGCGGTCCCGCGAGACCGCTAAGTCTTCTGGGTAATTTCGCAATGCATCTCTGGGAATGGAAGCTGGCGGCAGGCGCGAGTGCATCGTCGGACTACGGAAGGTGAGAATAGCAGGTTTTTTGTTTTTTTATTATTTTTAACATTAGATCTTTTTACTATTGAGGCTGCATGGTCACACAGGGTTAATAGCAGCATTAATGGAGTGCGTTACACCGCGGCATTATGCGGTCCATTAGCGCTGCCATTAACCCTGTGTGAGGGCTGACTGGAGGGAAGTATGGAGCAGACACTGACTGCGGGGAGGAAGGAGCGGCCATGTTGCCGCCGGACTGCGTCCGTCGCTGATTGGTCATGGCAATGGTCATGGGCGTTTTGCCACAACCAATCAGCGACTTGGATTCCATGACAGACAAAGCAACGACCAATGAATATCCGTGAAAGACAGAAGGACAGACAGAAGGACAGACAGAAAGACGGAAGTGACCCTTAGACAATTATACAGTAAATAGCATCTCTAAAAGGTGAGCCTGTTCAGCAGCTATAAATCCTGATGAGCAGTGTCCTGGACCCCTGCCCCCTCCAGAGAACAGAGACGATAAGGCTTCTGTGCACCTTCTGCCCCCTGACAGGACACCACAGCTCCATTCTGAAGACTGAAGTTTTTAGAGCACTTTTCTTTGGAGAGTAAATGCAGGGAATCTTTAGAGGGGGCTGCTGTGTCCTGTGAGGGGGCAAGTTGGGCTCAGCAGTCTTGCAGGAGGAGAAGGGGCACTCAGCTATGCTCTTTTCATGCTATAGACAGACAGGGGTCAGACTCAGGACATAGGAGCATCCTCGGTGACTTCCTGTCAATGAGCACAGTAGCCGACTCACTGATGATGCGTGTAACTGTGCAATGGGACAATACTGGAACTGCACTAAGCCCGTGCTCAGCCGGGATTGGATGCTGGAAAGTCCCGCCCTCCTGTTGCTCAGCACTGGCTGCCTCTCCCACTACCAGCTGTCTGTCACAATGACTCCTGCTCCCTCCACACGCTCACCGCTCTGGTTTATGAAAATTCTGACTGCGGGCCCCTCCAGCTCCTGGGTGTTATGGACCTGGTGGTTAGGAGCACCCGGAACGACCTGATGGTTAAACTCACACAGGACAAGCTCTGGGAAGTGGGAGCTCTGCTGACCGCAACCCCTAATCCTATCACACAACTAGAAATAGCCGTGGAGCGTACCTAACACTGCCTAGACGCCTCTTCACAGCCTAAGAGCTAACTAGCCCTAAAGATAGAAAATAAAGCCTACCTTGCCTCAGAGAAATTCCCCAAAGGAAAAGGCAGCCCCCACATATATTGACTGTGAGTTAAGATGAAAGTCACAAACACAGAAATGAAACAGGTTTCAGCAAAGGGAGGCCAGACTTACTAAACAGACTGAGGATAGGAAAGGTTTCTTTGCGGTCAGCACAAAAAACTACAAAAAGACCACGCAGAGTGTGCAAAAAGACCTCCGCACCGATTCACGGTGCGGAGGTGTCACTCTGCATCCCAGAGCTTCCAGCTAGCAAGGCAAAATCATGATAGCAAGCTGGACAAGGAAACAATGAACAAATAATTAACTAGCAGGGACTTAGCTTCTGCTGGAGTAGACAGGTCACCAGAAAGATCCAAGAGCAACTGAACCAGTACAAGAACATTGACAGCTGGCATGGAGTAACGATCTGAGTGGAGTTAAATAGAGCAGCCAGCCAAAGAATAAACTACGTCACCTGTGGAAGGAACCTCAGAAGCAGCAACTCCACTCACAGCCACCAGAGGGAGTCCATGGACAGAACCAGCCGAAGTACCATTCATGACCACAGGAGGGAGTTCGATCACAGAATTCACAACAGTACCCCCCCCTTGAGGAGGTGTCACCGAACCCTCACCAGAGCCCCCAGGCCGATCAGGACGAGCCAAATGAAAGGCACGAACTAGATCGGCAGCATGAACATCAGAGGCAAAAACACAGGAATTATCTTCCTGACCATAACCCTTCCACTTGACCAGGTACTGGAGTTTCCGTCTCGAAATACGAGAATCCAAAATCTTCTCCACCACATACTCCAACTCCCCCTCGACCAACACCGGGGCAGGAGGATCAACGGAGGGAACCATAGGCGCCACGTATCTCCGCAATAACGACCTATGGAACACATTATGGATGGCAAAAGAAGCTGGAAGGGCCAAACGAAATGACACTGGATTGAGAACTTCCGAAATCTTATACGGACCAATAAAACGAGGCTTAAACTTAGGAGAGGAAACCTTCATAGGAACATAACGAGATGACAACCAAATCAAATCCCCAACACGAAGTCGGGGACCCACACAGCGCCGGCGGTTAGCGAAACGTTGAGCCTTCTCCTGGGACAATGTCAAATTGTCCACCACATGAGTCCAAATCTGCTGCAACCTGTCCACCACAGTATCCACACCAGGACAGTCTGAAGGCTCAACCTGCCCTGAAGAGAAACGAGGATGGAAACCAGAATTACAGAAAAAAGGCGAAACCAAAGTAGCCGAGCTGGCCCGATTATTTAAGGGCGAACTCAGCCAAAGGCAAGATGGACACCCAATCATCCTGATCAGCAGAAACAAAGCATCTCAGATATGTTTCCAAAGTCTGATTAGTTCGTTCGGTTTGGCCATTTGTCTGAGGATGGAAAGCCGAAGAAAACGACAAATCAATGAACATCTTAGCACAAAAGGACCGCCAAAACCTCGAAACAAACTGGGAACCTCTGTCCGAAACGATGTTCTCCGGAATGCCATGCAAACGAACCACATGCTGGAAAAACAATGGCACCAAATCAGAGGAGGAAGGCAATTTAGACAAGGGTACCAAATGGACCATCTTAGAGAAGCGATCACAAACCACCCAAATGACCGACATCCTTTGAGAGACAGGGAGATCTGAAATAAAATCCATGGAAATATGCGTCCAGGGCCTCTTCGGGACCGGCAAGGGCAAAAGCAACCCACTGGCATGAGAACAGCAGGGCTTAGCCCGAGCACAAGTCCCACAGGACTGCACAAAAGAACGCACATCCCGTGACAAAGAAGGCCACCAAAAGGATCTAGCCACCAAATCTCTGGTACCAAAGATTCCAGGATGACCAGCCAACACCGAACAATGAACCTCAGAGATAACTCTACTAGTCCATCTATCAGGGACAAACAGTTTCTCTGCTGGACAACGGTCAGGTCTATCAGCCTGAAACTTCTGCAGCACCCGCCGCAAATCAGGGGAGATGGCAGACAAAATTACCCCCTCTTTGAGAATACCCGCCGGCTCAGGAACACCCGGAGAGTCAAGCACAAAACTCCTTGACAGGGCATCAACCTTCACATTCTTAGAGCCCGGAAGGTACGAAACCACAAAATTAAAACGAGAGAAAAACAGCGACCATCGAGCCTGTCTAGGATTCAACCGTTTGGCAGACTCGAGATAAGTCAAATTCTTGTGATCCGTCAAGACCACCACGCGATGCTTGGCTCCTTCAAGCCAATGTCGCCACTCCTCGAATGCCCACTTCATGGCCAACAACTCTCGATTGCCAACATCATAATTGCGCTCAGCAGGCGAGAATTTTCTAGAAAAGAAGGCACATGGTTTCATCACCGAGCCATCAGAACTTCTTTGCGACAAAACAGCCCCTGCTCCAATCTCAGAAGCATCAACCTCGACCTTAAACGGGAGCAAAACATCTGGCTGGCACAACACAGGGGCAGAAGAAAAACGACGCTTCAACTCTTGAAAAGCCTCTACAGCTGCAGAGGACCAATTGACCACATCAGCACCTTTCTTGGTCAAATCAGTCAACGGTTTAGCAACACTAGAAAAATTAGCGATGAAGCAACGGTAAAAATTAGCAAAGCCCAGGAACTTCTGCAGGCTCTTCACAGATGTCGGCTGAGTCCAATCATAAATGGCCTGAACTTTAACAGGGTCCATCTCGATAGTAGAAGGGGAAAAATGAAACCCAAAAATGAAACCTTCTGAACTCCAAAGAGACATTTTGACCCCTTCACAAACAAGGAATTCGCACGAAGGACCTGGAACACCATTCTGACCTGCTTCACATGAGACTCCCAATCATCCGAAAAGACCAAAATATCATCCAAATATACAATCATGAATCTATCCAGGTACTCTCGGAAGATGTCATGCATAAAGGACTGAAACACAGATGGAGCATTAGAAAGCCCGAATGGCATAACCAGGTACTCAAAATGGCCCTCGGGCGTATTAAATGCTGTTTTCCATTCATCGCCCTGTTTAATTCGCACAAGATTATACGCCCCTCGAAGATCTATCTTGGTGAACCAACTCCAAGCAAACAAATCAGACAGCAGCGGCAAAGGGTACTAAAATTTGACTGTGATCTTATTAAGAAGGCGGTAATCAATACAAGGTCTCAAAGAACCATCCTTCTTGGCCACAAAAAAGAACCCTGCTCCCAACGGCGATGACGACGGGCGAATATGACCTTTCTCCAAGGATTCCTTTATATAACTCCGCATAGCGGCGTGCTCTGGCACAGATAAATTAAACAGTCGGCCCTTAGGAAACTTACTACCAGGAATCAAATTAATAGCACAATCGCAATCCCTATGAGGAGGTAGGGCACTGGATTTGGGCTCATCAAATACATCCCGGTAATCTGACAAAAACTCAGGGACTTCAGAAGGAGTGGAAGGCGAAATTGACAGCAATGGAACATCACCATGTACCCCCTGACAACCCCAGCCGGACACAGACATAGATTTCCAATCCAATACTGGATTATGGACCTGTAGCCATGGCAACCCCAAAACGACCACATCATGCAGATTATGCAACACCAAAAAGCGAATATCCTCCTGATGTGCAGGAGCCATGCACATGGTCAATTGAGTCCAGTACTGAGGCTTATTTTTGGCCAAAGGCGTAGCATCAGTTCCTCTCAATGGAATAGGATACTGCAAGGGCTCCAAGAAAAAACCACAGCGCCTGGCAAACTCCAAGTCCATCAAATTCAGGGCAGCGCCTGAATCCACAAATGCCATTACAGAATAGGACGACAAAGAGCAAATCAGAGTAACGGACAAAAGAAATTTAGACTGTACCGTACCAATGGTGGCAGATCTAGCGAACCGCTTAATGCGCTTAGGACAATCGGAGATAGCATGAGTGGAATCACCACAGTAAAAACACAACCCATTCCGACGTCTGTGTTCTTGCCGTTCAGCTCTGGTCAAAGTCCTATCACATTGCATAGGCTCAGGCCTATGCTCAGAGAATACCGCCAAATGGTGCACAGCTTTGCGCTCATGCAAGCGCCGATCAATCTGAATGGCCAAGGACATAGACTCATTCAAACCAGCAGGCGTGGGAAATCCCACCATAACATCCTTAAGGGCTTCAGAAAGACCCTTTCTGAAAATTGCCGCCAGGGCACACTCATTCCACTGAGTAAGCACAGACCACTTTCTAAACTTCTGACAATACACCTCCGCTTCATCCTGACCCTGACACAAAGCCAGCAAGATTTTATCTGCCTGATCCACTGAATTTGGTTCATCATAAAGCAGTCCAAGCGCCAGAAAAAACGCATCTACATCACGCAATGCAGGATCTCCTGGCGCAAGGGAAAATGCCCAGTCCTGAGGGTCACCACGCAACAAAGAAATAAAGAGCAGGCCGGAGCGAGCCGTCCCCTCCCCCCAGACGGCATACGTGCAGGCCATCATGACAAGTTTTGAATCCTGTCTTTATTGGGGTTTATTTGGGTACTTGGGAGGGGGCCTGAAGATGGGAGGATCCGATGGAGCTATCGAACAATACCAATGTCAAGAGCAGGCCGGAGCGAGCCGTCCCCTCCCCCCAGACGGCGTACGTGCAGGCCGTCATGACAGGGGTTTTGGAGAGGGAGGATAGAAGGGGTGGGAACATATTTAGGGGAGGGGGATAGTATGCATTAGGGGGGGTTTATAGGGCTAGGTAGGGGGTGGGGTTGGCCAGTTCCCGCTCTGGAGGCCAATAGTGAGGACCTACCATGTCGGCCGTTGAACAGGTGCTGCAGAGGCTGCGTGCGGCGGCCGCGAACCAGCCTCCTGGCTGGCTGGAAGCCCAGGTGACCGGCATTCTGGGTGGAGGCAGCGGGGATGTCCCGGCGGCGTCGGCAGGCGTGCGGCGCTCCCGGCGAGTCAGGCCACCAGAGCGTTTTTCCCCCGACGTGCCCCAGCCTCAGCGACGGCGTCAGAGCCCCTCCAGGGACCCTCCGGACCGAGCTCCTGCCAGCAAGCGTCCAAGCAGGGCCCGGTCCGGGAGGAATCCATCTGCCGCATTGGGGCCTGCGGCGGTGGATAGGCCTTCTCCTCCATCGCTGCGGGGGGCGGGGCCTCCACGCGTCGGATCTTCTACTTCCGCTGACGTCACAGCGGGGCGCCACGGTAATGGCGCTGCCCGGCGGCCTGCTTCACCGGCTCATCCCGGACAACGTGGGAGAGCTCCTGCGGCTGCAGCGGCAGGCAGCGCCGCCGGACTTGCGGTACTGCCGTGCCCAACCAGGGATCCCGGACCTTCCCCTACGCGGTCAGCGGGTTATGGTGGGAGTCCCGGCAGAGGGCCGCCTGCCGCCGGACAACGGGGGAGAGCTCCTGTGGCTGCAGCGGCAGGCAGTGCCGCCGGACTTGCGGTAATGCCGTGCCCAACCAGGGACCCCGGACCTTCCCCTACGCGATCAGCTGGATATGGAAGGAGTCCCGGCAGAGGGCCGGCTGCCGCCAGCTACAGCGGTGGGCCCCAGGTGCCTCCAGGCAGGGCCGCATCGGGACTATCGACAACAGGCCAGGACAGGGCATCATCACAGGCCGGGCCTCTGATTCCGGACGTGCCACATAGAAGATCGGCGGCGGACGTCAGCTGGATGAGCGGGACGACTGCGGCTGGGGGGACGCCAGCTCCCTTGCAGCTTGGTCAGGATAATTCTGTGTCTGTTTTGTCGCCAGTATTATCCCCGTTAGTTGGGGCTAGTCAAAGGGGTGGGGCCGTGGCCGCGGGGGAGCGTCCGAGGGTTCGGCCGGAGTGTGGGAGTGACGGGGTAGGTGAGTTATTGGGTAGCGTTCGGGAGTTGCTGTCACGTTTGGGGGGCGCTAGGTCGGTGCCGTCACCGTTGGCGGCATGGGTGGGTGCATCGGAGTTAGGTCTGGGAGGGTCTTTAGGTGGCTTAGCGGCGCCAAGTAGGTCGTCGGAGCCCGTTTCCGTGTCAGTACAGACGGAGAAGGAGAAGGAGGGCGGTATTCGCTTAGATGATAAAGCGCGGGGTGAGGTTTATGTTTGTTTCGAGGGGCCGCTGGGGGCTCATTTGAAAAAGGAAGTGAAGGAGAAGATTTGGAAGGACGAGTATGTGGAGATCTTCTCGCTCCTTCCTTTGGAGAAATTTAATTTAGACAAGAGCAAGAAGGAAGACAGTAAGAAGGAGGATGAGGAGAAGCGCAGATGGCGTCTTATTCCTCAGACGTTCGTGAATTGGCTACAAGCATTTGCGATTTTGGCAAGCGTGGTTGGCGAGAAGGCTCCTGAAAACTGTTCCGCATTGTTTTGTTACATGGACTCGATAGGCGAGGCGCATAGGGCATACGGGGGCCAAGCTTGGCTCCGGTATGACGAGCAGTTTAGACAGAGGAAGGCGGTCCGTCCTTCGATTCGCTGGGATCAGAAGGACATCGGTTTGTGGCTGCGGGTTATGGCGCCGACGAAATTCGGCCATTCCTTTCAAGGCGGGGCCGGGACCGCCGGCCACTTCGCATCGCAGGGAAGTTTTTCAGGGTCGGGGGGTCAGTCTGGACAATCGGAAGGTCAGAAGCACGGTTTGTGCTGGCAGTTTAATGACGGCCAGTGCAAATTCGGAGCTACTTGTAAATTTAAGCACGTGCACTCGCACTGCAGCGGTTCTTCCCATGGAGCCGCCAAGTGCTTCAAGAAGAAAGGAAAGCCAGAGGGTAATTCAAAAGGGGGAGACGCCAGTGAAGCTGGACGCGATGGTCCCCTATCTAAGTAGGTTTCCGGATAGGGAAAAAGCGGAGTTGTTGTTGCTGGGTTTCAGGGATGGTTTTCGCATACCTGCTCCTACTTTCGGTATCCCTCGGGTTTTGAAGAACTTGAGATCGGCTGAGTTGCACGTGGCGGTGGTATCGGATAAGTTGCATAAGGAGGTTTCGTTGGGAAGAATGTCCGGTCCTTTTCCTGTTCCGCCGCTAGATGATTTGATAGTTTCACCATTGGGTGTGGTGCCGAAGAAGGAACCAAACAAGTTCAGGTTGATTCAGCATTTGTCTTACCCAAAAGGGAGGTCCGTGAACGACGGGATTGACCCGGAGCTTTGCTCTGTGGTTTATACGTCTTTTGACGAGGCTGCACGCTGGGTGCGTAGTTGCAGGAGGGGCGCGCTGTTAGCTAAGACTGATATTGAGTCAGCTTTTCGTTTATTGACCGTCCATCCGGACAGTGTGCGGCTGTTGGGTTGTTATTGGAACGGTGGATTTTACGTGGACAGATGTTTGCCGATGGGTTGCTCGTTGTCTTGTGCATACTTTGAGGCTTTTAGTTCTTTTCTCGAGTGGGTCGTTCGGGAGGTGTCAGGTCTGGATTCGGTCATTCACTATTTGGATGACTTTTTGTGCATCGGGCCGAGTCAGTCTGGAAGTTGTGACATGGTCTTGAGGATGGTGTTATGGGTAGCGGAACGTTTTGGTGTCCCCCTGGCACCGGAAAAAACCAAGGGGCCTTGCACGAGTCTTTCGTTCCTGGGCATTATGATTGATTCCGTTAACTGGGAATTTCGGTTGCCTGAAGAGAAGGTGGTTGGATTGAGAAATGAAGTGGCTCGGGCGCGTCGCTTAAAGAAGTTGCCGTTGCGGGAGGTTCAGTCCCTCCTCGGCAAATTGAATTTTGCCTGCAGGATTATCCCGATGGGGAGGGTTTTTTCAAGGAGGCTGGCCGGTGCCACGGCGGGGGTTAAGGCCCCGCATCACTTTGTTCGCTTGTCTAGCGAGCATAAGGCTGATTTGGAGGTGTGGGACAGTTTTTTTGGCACGGTACAATGGCCGTTCATTGTTGATGGAGGACGTAGTCAGTAACGCTGATTTGGACTTGTTTACTGACGCTTCAGGCGGTGTTGGTTTTGGCGCCTTTTTTGGTGGCAGGTGGTGCGCGACTAGGTGGCCGGATGAGTGGTTCGCGTCCGGGTTGGTGAAGAACGTCACTTTGTTGGAAATCTTTCCTATCCTGGTTGCCGTCTACTTGTGGAAGGAAGATTTGCGCAATCGGAGGGTTCGTTTCAATTGTGACAATATGGCGGTTGTCTGTGTCATAAACGGTTTGACGGCCTCTTCTCCTCCGGTGATCAGGGTTCTCCGTCAGTTGGTGTTGTTCTGCATGTCAATCAATGTGTACATTACGGCGTCTCATGTACCTGGAGTGGAGAATTCTGTGGCTGACTCTTTGTCTCGATTTCAGTGGGAACGGTTTCGGTCTCTGGCCCCCAACGCGGAGGAGACGGGTCTGGACTGCCCGCAGGAGCTTTGGAATGTGGTATCCGGGCTGCAGGACCTTTGATTCACGCGTCTTTGGTGCCCAGCACGTGGTCGGCATATCGGTCGGTATGGTGTGATTGGGAATCTTGGATGTCGTTCTGCGGGGCTACTAATGGGGGTGAGGATCAGCTGGGCGCTTTGTTGTTGTGGTTAAGACGCGGTGCGGAGGAAGGGTGGTCGGCTTCAAAGGTGGATAGAGTTCGGGCGGCTTTGGCTTTCGGTTTTCAGCTTCGAGGATTGCAGGATCTGACGAAGTTGTTTTTGGTACGGCAGGCGATAAAAGGTTTTCGTAGAAAGGCGGGGCGAGGTGATCTTCGGCGCCCAGTCTCCTTTGGTATGTTAGAGCAGGTGGGCATGCGTTTGAGGGATATTTGTTTATCTAATTTTGAGATAGCTCTCTTTTGTTTGGCCTTTTCCCTGGCGTTTTTTGGGGCCTTGAGGGTTGGGGAGTTGGTGTCTCCCACTACGTTTAGGCGAGGGGGGCTCTGGGCCAAGGATGTGGTGCTTATTGGGAGTCGTTTACATTTCTGGATACGTCGGTCTAAGACTGACCAGGCGGGAAAAGGAAAACGGGTGGAGTTGGGCTCGGTCAATGGTTCGCTCATGTGCCCGGTTCGTTGTTTTCAGGCGTTTGCTAGCCTGCGGTCGGTTTTGGATGGGCCTTTGTTGTGCCACGAGGATGGTTCCTTTTTATCCAAATTTCAATTTATTGCCGTTTTTCGGAAAGCTTTGTCGGAGTTGGGGTTGGACGCTTCTCGTTTTGCGTCACACTCATTTCGTATTGGGGCCGCGACTGAAGCCGCTCTGGGGGGTTTGGCCCCTGAAGTGGTTCAGAGGATAGGGAGATGGGAGTCTGGGCGTTACAAGAGCTATGTTAGACCATGAAGGCCTTGTGTTTGTTTTGATCGTACACCTGTATTTTGTCGTGTCATTGTTTTGGATTTTAAGTTGTTTGTATTTTTTAGGTCGAACCCCCATGTTGGTTTGGATCGTCGGCCACTCATTCGTCTATTGGGGCGCAAGGCGAGCGGATGTTCGGCGGGACGGACGTCAGCTCGGGTTTTCAAGGGACGTGGCCGTGATCAGGTGGATGGGTTTCAGGGGTTTGTGTTGGAGTGGCGTTATGCAGGAAGTGCATAAGGGTATTGGGTTGGACAGAACTCCTGACATTTTAGTTTTTCACGTGGGGGGCAACGATTTGGGGGTTCGCCCTTGCCGGGAATTGATCCGGGATATAAAACACGATCTGCTGAGACTGTGGGTGTCCTTCCGGGATTTGTTAGTTGTGTGGTCTGATATCGTCCCGAGGAGGTGCTGGCAACACGCCAGATCTGTGGAAAGGATTGATAAAGCCAGAATTAAGGTTAATCGGGCTATATCTAGTTTTGTCGTTAGAAACGGGGGTCTGTTCATTCGTCATTTTGAATTGGAAAAAGGGGGAGATGAATTTCTCCTGGGAGATGGTGTTCATCTGAATGCGGTGGGCATCGATTTGTGGGCTCTCGGTTTGCAGAGCGGTATTGAAAGGGCCATAGCGGTCAAGTTTGGGGGGGCCTCGGGTACTTGAGGTGTTCAAGTACCTCTCGTTGTGGCGGTGGGAGGGGTCCTTGGAGTTGGTACTAAATTGGCCTGGGGGATCCGTCGGGATACGGATTCTTCAGTTGGTGTAAAGTTGGTTTTGGGTCTGGTGGTTTGGGGGATCTTGGCAATGGTGGGCCGGATTCCCAGGTGTTAGGTGGACAATGGTAGCCCTTCGGGGTATTTTGGTGCTCCCGAGCCAGGTGGTTGCGGCTGGGAGTAAATTATGGTCTGGTTTTTATGTCCACTCTATATATTATGTTTTACCACCAGTTTGGAGCTTCAAGGACCTCCCCACGTTACTTTACCGTTAATGTTTGTATGTTTATAATAAAGGGCCACTGTGGCCAATTATTATCCAAGTTTTGAATCCTGTCTTTATTGGGGTTTATTTGGGTACTTGGGAGGGGGCCTGAAGATGGGAGGATCCGATGGAGCTATCGAACAATACCAATGTCAAGAGCAGGCCGGAGCGAGCCGTCCCCTCCCCCCAGACGGCGTACGTGCAGGCCGTCATGACAGGGGTTTTGGAGAGGGAGGATAGAAGGGGTGGGAACATATTTAGGGGAGGGGGATAGTATGCATTAGGGGGAGT
Source organism: Ranitomeya imitator (assembly GCF_032444005.1). Classification (NCBI taxonomy): domain Eukaryota; kingdom Metazoa; phylum Chordata; class Amphibia; order Anura; family Dendrobatidae; genus Ranitomeya; species Ranitomeya imitator. Next base: position 130,144,200 of record NC_091283.1, read on the forward strand.
TTATAGGGCTAGGTAGGGGGTGGGGTTGGCCAGTTCCCGCTCTGGAGGCCAATAGTGAGTTCCCGCCCGCCTGCCCTGTTTTTCTTTCCGTTTTCTCTTTGAAATGTTTTGGGGCTAAGTTGCTCCGGGTCATGGTGGCTGGTAGCGGTGGGAGGGGTCCTTGGAGTTGGTACTAAATTGGCCTGGGGGATCCGTCGGGATACGGATTCTTCAGTTGGTGTAAAGTTGGTTTCGGGTCTGGTGGTTTGGGGGGATCTTGGCAACGGTGGGCCGGATTCCCAGGTGTTAGGTGGACAATGGTAGCCCTTCGGGGTATTTTGGTGCTCCCGAGCCAGGTGGTTGCGGCTGGGAGTAAATTATGGTCTGGTTTTTATGTCCACTCTATATATTATGTTTTACCACCAGTTTGGAGCTTCAAGGACCTCCCCACGTTACTTTACCGTTAATGTTTGTATGTTTATAATAAAGGGTCACTGTGGCCAATTATTATCCAAGTTTTGAATCCTGTCTTTATTGGGGTTTATTTGGGTACTTGGGAGGGGGCCTGAAGATGGGAGGATCCGACGGAGCTATCAAACAATACCAATGTCATGATCTTTACTTGTTGAACGGGGTCACCAGAGGAGCGGGGTTTCAAAGCTAGAAACAGTTTACAATTATTTTTGAAATTCAGGAACTTAGATCTATCCCCAGAAAACAAATCAGGAATTGGAATTCTAGGCTCTAACATCGGATTCTGAACCACAAAATCTTGAATGTTTTGTACCCTTGCAGTGAGATGATCCACACACGAGGACAGACCTTGGATGTCCATATCTACACCTGTTGTGATTTCTGTGGCTGAATTCACTCCTGTGGTCACAAGTGGTACTGCAGCTTCTGAGCTTCCTCCCTCAGGTGTTCTGGTGAGCTCGTTGGCTGCTTCATTACTTAACTCCGCCTGATGCTGCTATCCTTGCTCCTTGTCAATGTTTCAGTGTTGGATCTGAGCTTCTCCTGATTGTTCCTGTGACCTGCTGCTCTGTATAGCTAAGTGCTTTTTGCTTTTTTGTTGCTTTTTTTCTGTCCAGCTTGTCTTTTGTTTTGCTGGAAGCTCTGAGACGCAAAGGGTGTACCGCCGTGCCGTTAGTTCGGCACGGTGGGTTATTTTTGCCCCCTTTGCGTGGTTTTGATTTAGGGTTTTTTGTAGACTGCAAAGTTCGCTTTACTGTCCTCGCTCTGTCCTAGAATATCGGGCCCCACTTTGCTGAATCTATTTCATCCCTACGTTTTGTCTTTTCATCTTACTCACAGTCATTATATGTGGGGGGCTGCCTTTTCCTTTGGGGAATTTCTCTGGGGCAAGTCAGGCCTATTTTTCTATCTTCAGGCTAGCTAGTTTCTTAGGCTGTGCCGAGTTGCCTAGGTAGTTGTTAGGCGCAATCCACAGCCGCTTTTAGTTGTGTTTAGGATAGGATCAGGTGTGCAGTCTACAGAGTTTCCACGTCTCAGAGCTCGTTCTTGTATTTTTGGGTATTTGTCAGATCACTGTGTGCGCCCTGATCGCTAAGCACACTGTGTTTCTGGATTGCCTTCATAACACCTGTCATTAGCAAACATAACAGTACAAGGAGCCAAACTAATGATTCTCAATAGAGGGAAAGAAAAAGTTCTGACATCATTTTTTTTTTTTTTTTTCTGCTCTGTGTTCACTTTTTTGTTTTTTCCCCTAGACATTTGGGTGATTCTGGACACAGGTGTGGACATGGATATTCAGGGTCTGTGCTCTTCAATGGATAATCTCGTTATAAATGTACAAAAAATTCAAGATACTATTGATCAGAAATCTATGTTAGAACCAAGAATTCCTATTCCTGATTTGTTTTTTGGAGATAGAACTAAGTTTCTAAGTTTCAAAAATAATTGTAAGCTATTTCTGGCCTTGAAACCTCATTCTTCTGGTAATCCTATTCAACAGGTTTTGATTATTATTTCTTTTTTGCGCGGCGACCCTCAAGACTGGGCATTTTCTCTTGCGCCAGGAGACCCTGCATTGAGTAGTGTCGATGCGTTTTTCCTGGCGCTCGGATTGCTGTACGATGAGCCTAATTCAGTGGATCAGGCTGAGAAAAATTTGCTGGCTTTGTGCCAGGGTCAGGATGATATAGAAGTATATTGTCAGAAATTTAGGAAATGGTCAGTACTCACTCAGTGGAATGAATCTGCGCTGGCAGCTTTGTTCAGAAAGGGTCTCTCTGAGGCTCTTAAGGATGTCATGGTGGGATTTCCTATGCCTGCTGGTTTGAATGAGTCTTTGTCTTTGGCCATTCAGATCGGTCGACGCTTGCGCGAGCGTAAATCTGTGCACCATTTGGCGGTACTGCCTGAGGTTAAACCTGAGCCTATGCAGTGCGATAGGACTATGACTAGAGTTGAACGGCAGGAATACAGACGTCTGAATGGTCTGTGTTTCTACTGTGGTGATTCCACTCATGCTATTTCTGATTGTCCTAAGCGCACTAAGCGGTCCGCTAGGTCTGCCGTCATTGGTACTGTACAGTCCAAATTCCTTCTGTCCATTACCTTGATATGCTCTTTGTCGTCGTTTTCTGTCATGGCGTTTGTGGATTCGGGCGCTGCCCTGAATCTGATGGATTTGGATTATGCTAAACGTTGTGGGTTTTTCTTGGAGCCTTTGCGGTGTCCTATTCCATTGAGAGGAATTGATGCTACACCTTTGGCCAAGAATAAACCTCAATACTGGGCCCAGCTGACCATGTGCATGGCTCCTGCACATCAGGAAGTTATTCGCTTCCTGGTGTTGCATAATCTGCATGATGTGGTCGTGTTGGGGTTGCCATGGCTACAAACCCATAATCCAGTATTGGATTGGAATTCCATGTCGGTATCCAGCTGGGGTTGTCAGGGGGTACATGGTGATGTTCCATTTTTGTCGATTTCGTCATCCACCCCTTCTGAGGTCCCAGAGTTCTTGTCTGATTATCAGGATGTATTTGAAGAGCCCAAGTCCGATGCTCTACCTCCGCATAGGGATTGTGATTGTGCTATCAATTTGATTCCTGGTAGTAAATTCCCTAAAGGTCGATTATTTAATTTATCCGTGCCCGAACACGCCGCTATGCGCAGTTATGTGAAGGAATCCCTGGAGAAGGGACATATTCGCCCATCGTCATCACCACTGGGAGCAGGGTTCTTCTTTGTAGCCAAGAAGGATGGTTCGCTGAGACCGTGTATTGATTACCGCCTTCTTAATAAGATCACTGTTAAATTTCAGTATCCCTTGCCATTGTTATCTGACTTGTTTGCTCGGATTAAGGGGGCTAGTTGGTTCACTAAGATAGATCTTCGTGGTGCGTATAATCTGGTGAGAATCAGGCAAGGAGATGAATGGAAAACTGCATTCAATACGCCCGAGGGTCATTTTGAGTATCTAGTGATGCCGTTCGGACTTGCCAATGCTCCATCTGTGTTTCAGTCTTTTATGCATGACATCTTCCGTGAGTATCTGGATAAATTCCTGATTGTTTACTTGGATGACATTTTGATCTTCTCAGATGATTGGGAGTCTCATGTGAAGCAGGTCAGAATGGTTTTTCAGGTCCTGCGTGCTAACTCTTTGTTTGTGAAGGGATCAAAGTGTCTCTTCGGTGTGCAGAAAGTTTCATTTTTGGGGTTCATCTTTACCCCTTCTACTATCGAGATGGATCCAGTTAAGGTCCAAACCATCCAGGATTGGATTCAGCCGACATCTCTGAAAAGTCTGCAAAAGTTCCTGGGCTTTGCTAATTTTTATCGTCGCTTCATCTGTAATTTTTCTAGCATTGCCAAACCATTGACCGATTTGACCAAGAAGGGTGCTGATTTGGTTAATTGGTCTTCTGCTGCTGTGGAAGCTTTTCAGGAGTTGAAGCGTCGTTTTTGTTCTGCCCCTGTGTTGTGTCAGCCAGATGTTTCTCTTCCGTTCCAGGTCGAGGTTGATGCTTCTGAGATTGGAGCAGGGGCGGTTTTGTCACAGAGAGGTTCTGATTGCTCAGTGATGAAACCATGTGCTTTCTTTTCCAGGAAGTTTTCGCCCGCTGAGCGTAATTATGATGTGGGCAATCGAGAGTTGCTGGCCATGAAGTGGGCATTCGAGGAGTGGCGTCATTGGCTTGAAGGAGCTAAGCATCGCGTGGTGGTATTGACTGATCATAAGAACTTGACTTATCTCGAGTCTGCCAAGCGCTTGAATCCTAGACAGGCCCGTTGGTCGTTATTTTTTGCCCGCTTCGACTTTGTGATTTCGTACCTTCCGGGCTCTAAAAATGTGAAGGCGGATGCTCTGTCTAGGAGTTTTGTGCCCGACTCTCCGGGTTTATCTGAGCCAGCGGGTATCCTCAAGGTAGGAGTCATTGTGTCTGCCATCTCCCCTGATTTGCGGCGGGTGCTGCAAAAATTTCAGGCGAATAAACCTGATCGTTGTCCAGCAGAGAAACTGTTCGTCCCTGATAGGTGGACTAATAAACTTATCTCTGAACTTCATTGTTCGGTGTTGGCTGGTCATCCTGGAATCTTTGGTACCAGAGAGTTAGTGGCTAGATCCTTCTGGTGGCCATCTCTGTCACGGGATGTACGTACTTTTGTGCAGTCCTGTGGGATTTGTGCTAGGGCTAAGCCCTGCTGTTCTCGTGCCAGTGGGTTGCTTTTGCCCTTGCCGGTCCCAAAGAGGCCTTGAACACATATTTCGATGGATTTCATTTCTGACCTTCCCGTTTCTCAAAAGATGTCAGTCATTTGGGTGGTCTGTGATCGCTTTTCTAAAATGGTCCATCTGGTGCCCTTGGCTAAATTGCCTTCCTCCTCTGATTTGGTACCTTTGTTCTTTCAGCATGTGGTTCGGTTGCATGGCATTCCTGAGAATATTGTTTCTGACAGAGGTTCCCAGTTTGTTTCAAGGTTTTGGCGAGCCTTTTGTGGTAGGATGGGCATTGACCTATCCTTTTCCTCGGCTTTCCATCCTCAGACTAATGGCCAGACCGAACGAACCAATCAGACCTTGGAAACATATCTGAGATGTTTTGTTTCTGCAGACCAGGATGATTGGGTGTCCTTTTTGCCGTTGGCTGAGTTCGCCCTTAATAATCGGGCCAGCTCGGCTACCTTGGTTTCTCCATTTTTTTGCAATTCTGGGTTCCATCCTCGTTTCTCTTCAGGACAGGTTGAGTCTTCGGACTGTCCTGGTGTGGATTCTGTGGTGGATAGGTTGCAGCAGATCTGGACTCAGGTAGTGGACAATTTGATCTTGTCCCAGGAGAAAGCTCAACTTTTCGCTAATCGCAGACGCCGTGTGGGTCCCCGACTTCGTGTTGGGGATCTGGTTTGGTTATCTTCTCGTCATATTCCTATGAAGGTTTCCTCTCCTAAATTTAAACCTCGTTTTATTGGTCCGTATAGGATTTCTGAGGTTCTCAATCCTGTGTCTTTTCGTTTGACCCTCCCAGACTCCTTTTCCATACATAATGTATTCCATAGGTCGTTGTTGCGGAGATACGTGGCACCTATGGTTCCATCTGTTGAGCCTCCTGCCCCGGTTTTGGTGGAGGGGGAATTGGAGTATATTGTGGAGAAGATTTTGGATTCTCGTGTTTCTAGACGGAAACTCCAGTATCTGGTTAAATGGAAGGGTTATGCTCAGGAAGATAATTCCTGGGTTTTTGCCTCTGATGTTCATGCTTCCGATCTTGTTCGTGCCTTTCATGCGGCTCATCCTGGTCGGCCTGGGGGCTCTGGTGAGGGTTCGGTGACCCCTCCTCAAGGGGGGGGGTACTGTTGTGAATTCTGTGGCTGAATTCACTCCTGTGGTCACAAGTGGTAATGCAGCTTCTGAGCTTCCTCCCTCAGGTGTTCTGGTGAGCTCGTTGGCTGCTTCATTACTTAACTCCGCCTGATGCTGCTATCCTTGCTCCTTGTCAATGTTTCAGTGTTGGATCTGAGCTTCTCCTGATTGTTCCTGTGACCTGCTGCTCTGTATAGCTAAGTGCTTTTTGCTTTTTTGTTGCTTTTTTTCTGTCCAGCTTGTCTTTTGTTTTGCTGGAAGCTCTGAGACGCACAGGGTGTACCGCCGTGCCGTTAGTTCGGCACGGTGGGTTATTTTTGCCCCCTTTGCGTGGTTTTGATTTAGGGTTTTTTGTAGACTGCAAAGTTCGCTTTACTGTCCTCGCTCTGTCCTAGAATATCGGGCCCCACTTTGCTGAATCTATTTCATCCCTACGTTTTGTCTTTTCATCTTACTCACAGTCATTATATGTGGGGGGCTGCCTTTTCCTTTGGGGAATTTCTCTGGGGCAAGTCAGGCCTATTTTTCTATCTTCAGGCTAGCTAGTTTCTTAGGCTGTGCCGAGTTGCCTAGGTAGTTGTTAGGCGCAATCCACAGCCGCTTTTAGTTGTGTTTAGGATAGGATCAGGTGTGCAGTCTACAGAGTTTCCACGTCTCAGAGCTCGTTCTTGTATTTTTGGGTATTTGTCAGATCACTGTGTGCGCCCTGATCGCTAAGCACACTGTGTTTCTGGATTGCCTTCATAACACCTGTCATTAGCAAACATAACATACACCTGTGTCCTGAACCACCCAGAGGTTAAGGGTAAAAGAAAGACAAAACACACTGCAGAGAAAAAAAAAAGGTCTCAGAACTTCTCTTATCCCTCTATTGAGATGCATTAATACTTTGGGCCAGCTGTACTGTTATGGACCTGGTGGTTAGGAGGACCCGGAACGACCTGATGGTTAAACTCACACAGGACAAGCTCTGGGAAGACCAGCAGGCGTGGGAAATCCCACCATGACATCCTTAAGGGCTTCAGAAAGACCCTTTCTGAAAATTGCCGCCAGGGCACACTCATTCCACTGAGTAAGCACAGACCACTTTCTAAACTTCTGACAATTCACCTCCACTTCATCCTGACCCTGACACAAAGCCAGCAAGATTTTCTCTGCCTGATCCACTGAATTTGGTTCATCATAAAGCAATCCAAGCGCCAGAAAAAACGCATCTACATCACGCAATGCAGGATCTCCTGGCGCAAGGGAAAATGCCCAGTCCTGAGGGTCACCACGCAACAAAGAAATAATGATCTTTACTTGTTGAACGGGGTCACCAGAGGAGTGGGGTTTCAAAGCTAGAAACAGTTTACAATTATTTTTGAAATTTAGGAACTTAGATCTATCCCCAGAAAACAAATCAGGAATTGGAATTGTAGGCTCTAACATCGGATTCTGAACCACAAAATCTTGAATGTTTTGTACCCTTGCAGTGAGATGATCCACACACGAGGACAGACCTTGGATGTCCATATCTACACCTGTGTCCTGAACCACCCAGAGGTTAAGGGGAAAAGAAAGACAAAACACACTGCAGAGAAAAAAAAAAAGGTCTCAGAACTTCTCTTATCCCTCTATTGAGATGCATTAATACTTTGGGCCAGCTGTACTGTTATGGACCTGGTGGTTAGGAGCACCCGGAACGACCTGATGGTTAAACTCACACAGGACAAGCTCTGGGAAGTGGGAGCTCTGCTGACCGCAACCCCTAATCCTACCACACAACTAGAAATAGCCGTGGAGTGTACCTAACACTGCCTAGATGCCTCTTCACAGCCTAAGAGCTAACTAGCCTTAAAGATTGAAAATAAAGCCTACCTTGCCTCAGAGAAATTCCCCAAAGGAAAAGGCAGCCCCCACATATATTGACTGTGAGTTAAGATGAAAGTCACAAACACAGAAATGAAACAGGTTTCAGCAAAGGGAGGCCAGACTTACTAAACAGACTGAGGATAGGAAAGGTTTCTTTGCGGTCAGCACAAAAAACTACAAAAAGACCACGCAGAGTGTGCAAAAAGACCTCCGCACCGACTCACGGTGCGGAGGTGCCACTCTGCATCCCAGAGCTTCCAGCTAGCAAGGCAAAATCATGATAGCAAGCTGGACAAGGAAACAATGAACAAATAATTAACTAGCAGGGACTTAGCTTCTGCTGGAGTAGACAGGTCACCAGAAAGATCCAAGAGCAACTGAACCAGTACAAGAGCTGGCATGGAGTAACGATCTGAGTGGAGTTAAATAGAGCAGCCAGCCAAAGAATAAACTACGTCACCTGTGGAAGGAACCTCAGAGGCAGCAGCTCCACTCACAGCCACCAGAGGGAGTCCATGGACAGAACTCGCCGAAGTACCATTCATGACCACAGGAGGGAGTTCGATCACAGAATTCACAACACCTGGGCCCCTTACACCAGTAAGGGTAATAATGCCCTGATGGCGGTCCTGTAACACACATGGGTACCCAAGTATTAAAATGGCAAAATAACTGATATAAAAAAGTCATACATCATCATATAATTAATTTATCAACCTAAAATAAATACACTCTCAAAAAAATAAAGGGAACACTAAAATTCCACTTCCTAGATATCACTGAATGAAACATTCCAGTTGTAAATCTTTATTCATTACATAGGGGAATGTGTTGAGAACAAAAAAACCTAAAAATGATCAACGTAAATCACAACTAATATCCCACGGAGTTCTGGAGTTGGAATGATGCTCAAAATCAAAGTGGAAAATGAAGTTACAGGCTGATCCAACTTCAGTGGAAATGCCTCAAGACAAGGAAATGATGCTGCTCAGTAGCATGTGTGGCCTCCATGTGCCTGTATGACGTCCCTACAATGCCTTTGCATGCTCCTGATGAGGCGACGGATGGTCGCTTGAGGGATCTCCTCCCAGACCTGGACTAAAGCTTCCGCCAACTCCTGGACAGTCTGTGGTGTAATGTGACATTGGTGGATGGTAGGAGACATGATGTCCCAGATGTGTTCAATCGGATTCAGGTCTGGGGAATGGGCAGGCCAGTCCATAGCTTCAATGCCTTCATCTTGCAGGAACTGCTGACACACTCCAGCCACATGAGGTCTGGCATTGTCCTCCACTAGGAGGAACCCAGGGCCAACTGCACCAGCATATGGTCTCACAAGGGGTCTGAGGCTCTCATCTCGGTATCTAATGACAGTCAGGCTACCTCTGGTGAGCACATGGAGGGTTGTGCGGCCCTCCAAAGAAATGCCACCCCACACCATTACTGACCCACTGCCAAACCAGTCATGCTGAAGGATGTTGCAGGCAGCAGATCACTCTCCATGGCGTCTACAGACTCTGTAATGTCTGTCACATGTGCTCAGTGTGAACTTGCTTTCATCTGTGAAGAGCACAGGGTGCCATTGGCGAATTTGCCAACTGTGGCGTTCTGTGGTAAATATCAATCGTCCTGCACCATGTTGGGCTGTGAGCACAACCCCCATCTGTGGATGTTGGGCACTCAAACCATCCTCATGGAGTCAGTTTGTGCAGACACATGCACATTTGTGGCCTGCTGGACATCATTTTGCAGGGCTCTGGCAGTGCTCCTCCTGTTCCTCCTTGAACAAAGGCTGAGGTAACGGTCCTGCTGCTGGGTTGTTGCCATCCTATGGCCCCCTCCACGTCTCCTGGTGTACTGGCCTGTCTCCTGGTAGCACCTCCAGCCTCTGGACACTACGCTGACAGACACAGTAAACCTTCTTGCCAGAGCTCGCATTGATGTGCCATCCTGGATGAGCTGCACTACCTGAGCCACTTGTGTGGGTTGGAGAGTCCGTCTCATGCTACCATGAGTGTGAAAGCACAAACAACACTCAGAAGTGACCAAAGCATCAGCCAGAAAGCATTGGTACTGAGATGTGGTCTGTGGTCCCCCACCTGCAGAACCATTCCTTTATTGAGTGTGTCTTGATAATTGCCAATAATTTCCATCTGTTGTCTATTCCATTTGCACAACAGCATGTGAAATTAATTGTCAAACACTGTTGCTTCCTAAGTGGACAGTTTGATTTCACAGAAGTTTGATTTACTTGGAGTTATATTCTGTTGTTTAAGTGTTCCCTTAATTTTTTTGAGCAGTGTATATTCTGTACATTTTAGGTAAAACATATTATACTGTTTTGCAGGGTTGCCATAAGACTATTTTTCTAGAAAGCATATTCAAAATCATGGATTTAAACTGCGCTGCTGAATGATTCAAGGTCCAAATATGTAGCCATTAAATCGTGGATTAAATCCACGATTTAATGGCTACATATTTGGACCTTGAATCATTCAGCAGCGCAGTTTAAATCCACGTTTTACCCCCTTTTTTATCTCTGGTTGGTCACGAGTGGACCAGTGGATTTGCTGCAGCAGGATATATCTATGAGCCTGTCTTTCGGCTCAAATTGGTGAGTAGAATCTGATCTTTCTAATCAATTGTATCTCGGATAAGACCCTATTGCGCTCTTTTCTCCAGCAGCATTTATTTGATATGCAAAATCATGGGCAGAGAACATTATTATGGACACTTTGAAAAACCATAATAAATCTTATACTAAGTTAAGAACACTTGTATTTTGTAAAAATACATACGGGCCCAATAGTAGCAACTACTGTGAACCTTGACAAATCTAATAACTGCAATTGCAATAACCAGTACATGTTCCCCTTCTATTAAAACAACTACAGATACATCCATAATTTTCATGGACCCTAAATATGTGAAATGAAGTATTTTACAATTATACGAAAGCATCCTACAATTTCTCAAAATATATATATTTTTTTACTTTTACTTTTTACTGTTTCTAGCAGAAGAGGGCACTCTTTCGCCTTAATGCTTTTTTTTTCTTGCAGCTTTGTTTTTATTCACTCATTTTAACCTTTGCGGATTTCTTCATATCTAGAAATGAAACTGAATAAAGTGTTCTGGATTGTGTCAGTGCATTTCCTATGTATAATTAATGAATCTTTGATTGATAATAGAACCTTAATAGTACTATTACTACCATGGAACATCAATGACAGGAGAAGAAATAAGGCAGGTGCTGACCACACACAGCAAGCAGCAAGACATTTAATTCATCAAATGCAAAAATGTATAACCACCTTAAAGGTTTACAAGAAAAGCCATCAAATTTGTTAATATTTACAAAAATGTGCAGATTTAATTTTGAATGGTGATTAGCTTGTATATGGCAATTGATTTGAAAGGTTTATGTTGTAATTTAGTTGTTTTAATTAACATTTTAGCACATCAATTTGCATATTTATTTTACTTTGGATATTCACAAATTTCAGAAATGCGGCACTCACCATCTGTCTTCAGCTAAAAATGTCCTTTATTTAGCACTTAAGCCTTCACAAACATGATGCGGCATCGGCAGGAGTATACGAGGGAGCGGGGGAGTGACAGGGGAGGACGACGGCCGTTTTGCGCACAGGCGCTTCTACGGGTCACACATGGACCCGTAGAAACGCTTGTGCGCGAAACGGCCGTCGTCCTCCCCTGTCACTCCCCCGCTCCCTCGTATACTCCTGCCGATGCCGCATCATGTTTGTGAAGGCTTAAGTGCTAAATAAAGGACATTTTTAGCTGAAGACAGATGGTGAGTGCCGCATTTCTTTCTTATACTTGCTCACTTTGATTCCTGGATTCTGTATGCAGAGCACCACCTGGATCTCATCAGAGGCCAATAGCGTCCACTCCATGTAAGATCACATGTAAAACTGCTTTGATAAACAGCTTTTCAGTGCCGGTCACATTTTCTCTCTATCGATTGTGGACATTCACATATTTCAGCTTTACTTTTTTTTTCATTTTATTGGGATTAGATCCTAAAAGATAAGTGTGTCACATTGGCATGTAAAAGTTTGGGCACCCCTGGTCAAAATTACTGTAATGGTAAACAGCTAAGCAAATTGAAGATGAAATTAGTGCATATGTTTGCAGCCAGGTCTAGTGCCTTTGATCATGTAACCTCCCCTGGGGTGTTAGCCAATTGCTAATTTATCCCAAATAAGGACCCACAATCCCTCTCACCTGATCCTTTAGTCAGTCCTATAAATTTAGTAGCATCTTAAGGGGGACACGCGTGTGGGGTCAGGCACGCGCATCCCTGCAGCAAAGCATCACGGCAGCTAAGCATACAGACGCCGCAGTTATTTCAACGGCAGTTAGTCACGGCAGGTGTCATGACTCCACTCTAAGTTCTGTTTCTTCTGGGTGCGTCTTCTGAGTAAGCACTTCTTATTACTTGGATCTAGCTTTTCTATTAACCCAGCTTACTCCTTCACCATGTTTACATATGCCCCTACAATGTTTGCTCCACTAATCCTCTCTCTCCTTCGCTATCACAAATCCCAGCACTCTCTAACCTAGTAATCATCTCCCCCTCCCTCTTACCTCCCCACCTATCCTCTGCTGACCACTCCTCAACCTCAAATCTGTCCTACAAACACATAAAACAAGTCGGCCACTCTCTTTCTCCTACCTGCTCTCTCTGTCTCTCTCTCTCTCTCTGCTTCTCCTCACTGCTGGAGACATATCTCCCATCCCTGGACCCCCACAGCTCATACCTCCTATTACTACCCCCTCCTATCACTCCCTATCCAACATGAAATTCCGCAATCTTTCCAACATAAAACCCGTGCCCCTGACGCCCACCCCCCTGCTCCCTCTCTCTGGAGCACTCTGGAATGCCCGCTCAATCTGCAATAAGCTTCATGTGATTCACGACCTTTTTCTCTCCCGCAACATTGCCTTCCTTGGCCTCACAGAAACATGGCTAACACCCTGTTAGTAGTCGAGTTTCCTCTGCTGCACAGGGGGAATCTCGATCCGTGTCTGCTGCGGTTTCCCATTCGGTATCGGCCGCAGTGGGCTCTGCTAAGCGGAGACGTCGCTCCCAGCGTCTCGCTGAGGCTGATTCGGTGCATAGGGTCACTACTGCCTTTTCTGGCTTTCCTATGGTACCCTGCACTGATCTGCGGCGAGCGAGCCTCTCTGGGATTAAGTCCTTGTTTACTCACACTGAGCATGCCCAGGGCAGGGTCTCCCATTGGAGGTCGAGGGTCACATGTTCGGTCACATGCTCAGGTGCTGCAGTACATTCCATTGGTCCTCCTGGAAGGTCCTGAAAGGGCAAAACATGCTCAGGTACTGCAGCACTTTCCATTGGTCCTTCTGGAAGGTCCTGAAAGGGCAAAAACTTCAGTAGCAGCTTCCTGTGCTGCAACTATATAAACTGCGCATGACCGCACGGCCATGCGCTAGTATTGTCTTGTAAATATGTGTGTGTGTTGTGAGTGAAAGTCGCTCTTTAAATAACCCTCCCTATTGAATGTCTGTTCGCGGAAGGTGTATGTTTGCTATCTAGCGCCCGACTTATCCAACAGCATGTAACACACATCACAGCGTCCAGTTGCTGTGTCCGCCAGTACGGCGCCGTGCGCTTCCTCTGCGCTTTCCTTACCCAAGCCTGGGTGGTTAGTGGCGTCCGTCAGTGCGGCACCGCGCGCACTATCGTGCCTTTATTTACTATTTCATAGTTTCCTTACACACCCAGTTGCGGTGTTGTGCCTGCAGTGGTCTAATCGGACTTCAATCCTAGTTGGGGTTGTGTTCGCTGACTTATTGCTCGCGCTCTATGTGCGGTACCGCGGTCCTGTGATGCAACAGGATCGCTTCCTTCACGCAGGGTGAAGTTAACCCTTGTATGTATACTTATAGTACCGCCATATAGTCCGTCTTACTTAGCAGCAGGTACTTTCCTGCACGGTGGATCCCGGGTTGCGAACGCACCAATTCCATCTAATAAACTATATATTTGGTGCGTTCCGCCAACCCTAACAGAATACTAGCGCCAGGATCTGGCTAAGTAATGGCGGATGAACAGCGATTGCAGGGGTACATCCAGCTGCTGGAGGGCCGGTTGGCGTCTCTTGAGCGTGCAACCTCGGCGGTGGATGTTACCGCAATAGCTGTTCAGGCTGCTAGCGTGGCTGCAGCAGCTTTACCCACTGCCACCTCTGTTCCGACCCTATCTCACCTTGCTTTGCCTGAGAAATACTCTGGGGACAGTAAGTCCTGTAGGGGTTCCGTGAGCCAATGTGGTATACACCTCGAGCTCCTGGCTGCACGTTTCCCTACTGAGCGGGCAAAGGTGGGATTCATAATCTCCCTCTTGTCGGACAGAGCGTTGGAGTGGGCTACGCCGCTGTGGGAGCGCAACGATCATGTGTTCCTCGGTTTCTGGACTCTCTGAAACAGGTCTTTTTAGGACCTCAAGTCACCCATGATACAGCGCTCCAGCTGCTGGCTTTGACTCAGGGTTCAACCATGGTCAGCCATTTTGCTGTTCTCTTCCGGACATTAGCGTCTGAGTTGGAATGGTCAGATAAAACCCTCATTCCCGTATTTTGGAGGGGGCTGGCTGACCATGTGAAAGACGCTTTGGCCACTAGGGAGATTCCCGCCACACTGGAGGAGCTCATAGCCATATCTACTCGCATAGACCTTCGTTTTCACGAGCGAAGGTTGGAGCGAGCCCAGTGTAGGCAGAGGTTTCGGCTGGCTCCCACCTTCACCAAACTTTTGTAATCTCCAGTCCAGGCGTCCGAGTCACATGAGGTCTTAGAGGTGACACGAGCGGGATCCAAGTCTCAGTCCGCCCGTGCACATAAGGTCCGTCATGTTTACCGGCAGTCTTATGGTCGAGCTATGCGTGGATTCTGGGGCAGAGGGTAATTTTATGTCTTCCTCTTTTGCCCAGCGTCACGCAATACCCTTGGTGATGCTCGCCAAGCCTGTGACCGTTCGAGTGGTAAATGGGTCAACACTACCCTCACAGATTACCCACCAAACCATTCCTTTCACGCTTTCTGTGTCTCCATCACATCAGGAGATAATCTCCTTATTAGTCATTCCTGAGGGAATTGATGAGGTCCTGTTGGGGATACCATGGCTTCGCTACCATTCTCCTCATATTGAGTGGTCCTCTGGGAGAATTTTGGGATGGAGTAAATCCTGCGAGGGTAGATGTCAGAGGGAGTGCGTTCAGGTTGCTACTACACAGGTACCTGCAGATCTTTCCTCTCTCCCCAAGCACTATTGGCCCTATGCAGACGTGTTCTCCAAAAGAGCTGCGGAGACCCTTCCGCCTCACCGCCCCTATGACTGTCCTATTGACCTCTTGCCTGGTGCTGAGCCTCCCCGGGGTCGAGTCTATCCGTTATCTCTCCCGGAGACGGAGGCAATGTCTCAGTACATCCAAGAGAATCTGGCAAGAGGATTCATTAGGAAGTCAGTGTCACCGGCAGGGGCTGGGTTCTTCTTCGTACAGAAGAAGACTGGAGACTTACGTCCATGTATAGACTACAGGGGTCTTAACGCCATCACCGTTAAGAACAAGTACCCATTACCCCTGATATCTGAGCTGTTTGATAGGCTACGGGGAGCGAGGGTATTTACGAAGTTAGATCTGCGGGGTGCCTACAACCTGATTTGCATCCGTGAGGGGGATGAATGGAAGACAGCTTTTAATACCAGGGATGGGCACTATGAATATCTGGTGATGCCCTTTGGGCTCTGTAATGCCCCAGCCATTTTCCAAGACTTTGTGAACGACATCTTCCGGGATATGCTCACCACCTCGGTCGTAGTCTATCTGGATGATATTCTCATCTTCTCTCCAGATATTGACTCCCATCGGAGAGATGTTCGCAAAGTCTTCGACCTGTTACGGGCAAACTCCCTTTACGCCAAGTTGGAGAAGTGTGTGTTTGAGCAGGAGTCCTTGCCTTTCCTTGGTTATATCATCTCTGCCCAGGGTTTGGCTATGGATCCTGCCAAGCTACAGGCTGTAATGGACTGGCAGGAACCCCATTCTCTTAAAGCGGTGCAGCGCTTTATGGGGTTCATTAATTATTATCGCCAGTTCATTCCACACTTCTCAACTTTGGTAGCTCCCTTGGTTGCCCTCACCAAGAAGGGAGCAAATCCCAAGTTGTGGTCAGAGGAGGTCTCCAAAGCCTTTCTCTCGATCAAGTCACACTTCGCTAGCGCTCCCATCCTACATCGCCCCGATGTTAATAAGCCATTTATCTTGGAGGTGGATGCCTCATCCGTTGGTGCTGGAGCAGTCCTTTTCCAAAAGGATGCTCAAGGTCGGAAGCATCCTTGCTTCTTCTTCTCCAAGACCTTCACACCAGCGGAGAGGAATTATTCCATTGGGGACAGGGAGTTGCTGGCCATGAAGTTGGCTTTTTCGGAGTGGAGACATCTCTTGGAGGGAGCTCGTTTTCCCTTCCAAGTCTTCACTGACCACAAGAACTTGGTGTATCTGCAAACGGCCCAGCGGCTGAATTCTCGCCAGGCTAGATGGTACCTGTTCTTCTCCCGGTTCCATTTTACTCTCCATTTCCTCTCCGGGGAGAAGAACGTTCGTGCTGACGCTCTCTCCCGCTCCGTGGTGTCATCGGAGGAGGAGTAGGAGCCTCGGCTTATTGTCCCTTCTGAGAGCCTGAGAACTGTAGCTCCGGTTTCGCTAGAGTCTGTGCCCCCGGGCAAGACTTTCGTACCAGCTAACTTGTGACCGGAGGTTCTCTCTTGGGCTCACTCCTCCAGAGTGGGTGGGCATTTTGGGACCAAGAGGACATCTGAGCTTCTGGCGAGAACATACTGGTGGCCGCATATGGCCCGAGATGTCAAGGACTATATTCAGGCGTGCGTTTCTTGCGCCCAGAATCGGTCTCCTCGGCAACGGCCTGCTGGGTTGCTTTACCCTCTACCGGTGGCAGACAGGCCCTGGGAGATGGTTGGAATGGACTTTGTGGTGGGTCTACCCAAGTCGCGTGGCTGTTCCATTATTTGGGTTGTCACCGACCATTTCTCCAAGATGGTGCATTTGGTGCCGCTTCCTCGGTTACCCTCAGCACGGGCCTTGGCGGTGTTGTTCATTAAACACGTTTTCCGATTGCATGGTATGCCTGATAAGATTGTCAGCGATCGGGGTCCCCAGTTCGCATCTCGGTTTTGGAGAGAGCTCTGCCGTTTACTCAGCACAGAGTTAAACCTCTCCTCTGCATACCATCCCGAGACGAATGGGTTGGTGGAGAGAAACAACCAGACTCTGGTGACATATTTGCGACATTTCGTCTCTGCTAGGCAGGATGACTGGGCATCTTTGCTACCTTGGGCGGAATTTGCCTTGAACAACGCCGTAGCCGATTCCACTGGTCAAACTCCTTTTCTCCTTAATTACGGCCAGCATCCGCATGTCCCTGTGCCCATGCCCGTGTCATCCACCGATTCTAGGGTGGCAGACTGGGCGGTGGAGGCACGTGACATCTGGGACCGCACACAGGATGCCATCCGCTGCCTCCAAGGAGAGAATGAGGGTTTCGGCAGATACACACCGGCGCCCCGCTCCGGTCTTTGCTCCTGGCGACTTAGTGTGGCTCTCCGCCCGTAACATCAGGCTGCGAGTTGAGTCCACTAAGTTTGCTCCTCGCTACATTGGCCCGTTCAAGGTTCTGGAACAGGTCAACCCTGTGGTCTACCGTTTGGCTATTCCTCCACGCCTTGGTATCACCGATACTTTCCATGTTTCTGTAAGGATTCGGACAGAAATCCGAGAGTGGACCCTCTGGGTCGTGACTCTAGAGCCCCCGGGGTCGAGCGGACCAGATGGAATCACCCCCTATACAGGGAGCGTTAGGAGCAGGACCTCGGGGGAATGGAGACACAACAGCTAGAGCCAAAGGGACGACCCAAGATAGATGGAGACTACAGAGCTATTAGAGTGGCGGGGCATAAAAGGAAAACAAGACTTAACTGAAGATGACAGGAACACAGACGATGTAGAACACGGCAGGACCACAGGACTTGGCAGGGCACAGCAGGTACACGGAACTTGGCAGGACACAGCAGGAACACGGAACTAGGCAGGACACAGCAGGAACATGGAACTTGGCAGGACACAGCAGGAACACGGAACTTGGCAGGACACAGCAGGAACACGGAACTTGGCAGGACACAGCAGGAACACGGAACTTGGCAGGACACAGCAGGAACACGGAACTAGGCAGGACACAGCAGGAACACGGAACTTGGCAGGACACAGCAGGAACACGGAACTAGGCAGGACACAGCAGGAACACGGAACTAGGCAGGACACAGCACTGAAACAAAGCGAACACTGAGCAGGGAAAAGATATCGGAATAGGGGAGCCTAGGACACAGGGACACTGACGGCAGACAGTGCACCTACAAAGCAAAGGCGTCTTACCTAGGAAGACGCCGGGAAGAAATACCCGATGGGCGCCGCCATGTTGGGGCGGAGCCAGCAGGTCGCGACCTCCCAGAAGGCTCTGCGATGGAGGAGACGCGACCGCGCATGCGCAGTGAGACCGGACGCCGTGAGCCGGCGAAGGAGGAAGCAGAGCGGCGCGGGACAGGATCGCTAGTGCGCCGAGGGATGAGAGAAGCCGTGTAAGTATGTGCGGTGGTCGTAACAGTACCCCCCTCCTTAGTCCCCCTCTTTTTAAGGCTGGAAGGGAATCTTTTCATGATAAGAGGAGCATTGATGTTCTCTCGAGGCTCCCAGGACCTCTCCTCAGGACCAAATCCCTCCCAATCAATCAAAAAATAAGTCTTACCCCTAACTACCTTTTTAGCAAGAATATCTTTAACATTAAAGATTCCATCAGAAGTACAGAGCTGAGGAGAGGGAGAGGTAGCGGAGTGAAAATGATTAAAGACTGCGGGTTTGAGAAGAGACACATGGAAGGCATTGGGAATGCGCAAAGAGGCAGGTAGCTTCAACTTATAAGAGACATCATTAATGCGACTCAAGATAGGAAAAGGACCAATATAGCGAGGACCCAGTTTGCAAGAGGGAATTTTAAGCTTGATATAGCGAGAGGAGAGCCAAACTTTATCACCCGGAGAATATGGCGGAGCATCCAAACGCTTCTTGTCAGCAAACTTTTTCATATTAAGGCTAGCTCTCTCAAGAGCCACTTTGGTCTCATTCCAAATCGTTGAGAATTCCCGGGACAAGAAATCTGCTGCCGGTACCCCCGAGGAAAGAGAAACAGGAAGAGGAATGTTCGGATGTTGACCATAGACTACAAAAAAAGGAGTTTTGGAGGAAGACTCGCTGGGAAGATTGTTATATGAGAATTCGGCCCAGGGGAGAAGAGAGACCCAGTCATCTTGGTGTGCGTTGGAGAAATGTCGCAGATATGTAGTTAGAACTTGATTAACTCGCTCCACTTGTCCGTTGGACTGAGGGTGATAGGCGGAAGAGAAATCCAAGTTAACCTTTAATAGACTGCAGAGAGCTCTCCAAAAACGTGAGGTAAATTGTACTCCACGGTCTGAGACGATATGATGTGGAAAACCATGATGACGGAAGACTTGTTGTAAAAAGATCTTTGCCAACTCTGGAGCGGAAGGCAGACCAGGCAATGCGATGAAGTGAGACATCTTAGAGAACCGATCTACAACAACCAAGATGACAGAGCAATTCGAGGAACACGGTAGATCAGTGATGAAGTCCATAGCTATATGACTCCAAGGGACGGAAGGCACAGGCAGAGGATGCAGGAGACCGGAAGGAAGCTGCCTAGGGACTTTATTCTTGGCATAAGAAGGACAAGAGGCGATGAATTTGGTGACGTCTTGTTGGAGAGATGGCCACCAGTAGTGCCGAGAGACAAGAGAAAGTGTCTTCTTGACTCCTACATGTCCTGCAATTTTGGAGGAGTGACCCCAACGTAAAACTCTCTCCTTGTCTTGATTAGCCACAAGAGTCTTGCCAGGAGGAGTTGAAATCACTCTAAGCGGAGCAAGAGTGACGATCTTCGCAGGATCAATGATGTGAGCCGGAGAATCCTCAATGTCCTGAGGCAGAAAGGATCTCGAAAGAGCATCTGCTTTGACATTCTTATTTCCGGGTCGGAAATGAAGTTCAAATTCAAATCGTCCGAAGAATAAAGACCATCTGGCTTGTCGTGGATTTAGTCTTTGGGCAGAGTGAATATAGGCCAGATTCTTGTGGTCTGTGTAAATGGTGAATGGATGAAGAGACCCCTCAAGAAGATAACGCCATTCTTCCAAGGCTAGCTTGATAGCCAATAGTTCTTTGTCCCCTATAGAGTAGTTACGCTCAGGGGCGGAAAAGGTTTTAGAAAAAAAACCACAGGTCACCAAACGTCCGGATGAAGATTTTTGCAGAAGTACAGCTCCAGCTCCAATAGAGGATGCGTCGACCTCAAGGACAAACGGTCTATTAGCATCAGGACGATGAAGCACAGGGGCCGTGGCGAAACTTTGTTTGAGGGACAGAAAGGACTCCAGCCTCAGGGGTCCAAAGACTGGAGTTGACTCCCTTGCGAACTAGGGCAGAGATAGGCTTGGTCAAGGAAGAAAAATGAGGAATAAATTGTCTATAGTAATTGGCAAAGCCAAGAAAACGTTGGATGGCTTTTGTTCCAAGAGGACGAGGCCAATTCAGGACAGCAGAAACCTTCTCTGGATCCATCTCTAAGCCAGATCTTGAGACAATATATCCAAGGAAGGGAAGGGAAGATTGTTCAAAGACGCACTTCTCAATCTTAGCGAACAGATGATTCTCTCTTAACCTTTGCAGAACACGATGGACATCTCGCCTGTGAGTGGAGAGATCCGGAGAAAAGATGAGAATGTCGTCAAGGTAAACTACGACTGAGGAGTAGAGAAGATCCCGAAATACATCGTTCACAAATTCCTGAAAAACCGCGGGGGCGTTGCAGAGACCAAACGGCATAACCAAGTATTCGTAGTGACCGTCACGAGTATTGAAGGCAGTCTTCCACTCATCGCCTGCACGAATACGAACCAAATTGTATGCGCCACGTATATCTAATTTGGTAAAAATTTGCACACCCCGAAGATGGTCGAAGAGTTCCGGAATGAGTGGCAGAGGATATTTGTTCTTCACCGTGATGTTGTTTAGGCCTCGATAATCAATGCAGGGACGGAGAGAACCGTCTTTCTTCTTCATGAAAAAAAACCCTGCTCCGGCCGGAGAAGAAGACTTGCGAATGAATCCTTTAGCAAGATTTTCTTGAATGTACTCAGACATAGCTTGAGTCTCAGCAGGAGAGAGAGGATAGATTCTGCCCCTGGGCGGGTTAGTTCCAGGCACGAGATCTATGGGACAATCATAGAGACGGTGAGGCGGAAGACCCTCAGCCTCCTTCTTGTTGAAGACATCAGAAAAAGAGCTGTAGACACAGGGTAAGGCGGGAAGAGAAGAGGAAGGAGAAGAATTAGAGGAAAACCCCACAGGACGCACCGGCAGCAGACAACGTTCCCGACAAGACTCACCCCAGCGCAAGATATTGCCATTGCGCCAATCTAAAATGGGCTCGTGGTTCCGTAACCAAGGAAGACCTAAGAGCATAGGATGAGACAGGCCAGCTAAAACGTAAAATGGAATTCTCTCCTTGTGCAGAGCCCCAACTTGAAGTTCCACCTCAAGTGTTACTTGAGTAATGGTCTCCTGTAAAGGTTTACCATCCACAGATGCAAGAATCACAGGAGCCTCTAAGGTTTTGACTGGAACGGAGAATTTCAAAACCTCTTCCAAACTGATAAAATTCCCTGCTGCGCCCGAATCCACATACGCATCCAAAGAAATGCCCTTGCCCGCAACATGCAAAAGAACGGACAAGGTAAGGGGTTGAGAGGGATCACACACACCTAGGGAGGCCTCTCTTACCTGACCTAGGCGGAGGAGTTTTCCGGACGTTCCGGGCATGAGCGCAATAAATGAGCAGCACTCCCGCAGTATAAACATAACCCCTGAGTGCGCCTCTCTTTACGACGTTGTTCGGACATCTTAAGACGGTCCACCTGCATAGGTTCCGGTGGGGACGCCTGAGAAGAAATTCTAGGCTGTGGGCTGAGTGGCTTTCGGGTGGCAGGAGAAGGACGAAGAGATCTCCGCTCGCGGGTGCGTTCTTGGAACCGAAGGTCAATACGGGTAGCTAAGGAAATTAATTCCTCCAAAACTGTAGGGGTGTCCCGACCAGCTAACTCATCTTTTATGCGCCCAGAGAGGCCCCGCCAGAAAGCACCCACCAACGCCTCATTGTTCCAGCCCAAATCAGAGGAGAGGGTGCGGAACTGAATAGCGTACTGGCCTACGGATAGCGATCCCTGATGGAGAGAAAATAGAGCTTCAGTAGTAGAGGCCAGACGTCCAGGTTCGTCAAAGACAAGACGGAAAGTCTCCAAAAATTCAGACAACCGAGAGACTAGGGGATCGTCTCGCTCCCAGAGTGGATTAACCCATGCCAAGGCGTCACCCTCCAGATGGGAAATCAAAAAAGCAACCTTGGACCGATCCGTTGGGTAATGCTGGGGCAGAAGCTCAAAGTGAAGACGGCATTGGTTTAAAAATCCACGGCAGGATTTAGGATCCCCATTGTACCGAGGCGGTTTAGCCAAGCGGGGTGGAGGGTGGGAAGCAGGAGCAGATGTAGAAGTGGCTGTCTGGATAGAAAGCAGCCGATCGTCTATTGAAGACAAATAACTAAGAATATGGGCCTGGGTGTCACGCTGCTGAGCTAACTCTTGCTGTACGCCAACGAGTAGAGCAGCGTTGCCAGGATCAGAGGGCAGGAGCGAAGACAAGCGAGAATCCATAGATTTCAAAAAGGACATTATACGGGACTGATTCACCCGCAAAAAGAGTAGCTCTTTTTGCGCAGCAGAGGCCCCAGCGGGTTCCATGGCCTTTGCTTACTGTAAGGATTCGGACAGAAATCCGAGAGTGGACCCTCTGGGTCGTGACTCTAGAGCCCCCGGGGTCGAGTGGACCAGATGGAATCACCCCCTATACAGGGAGCGTTAGGAGCAGGACCTCGGGGGAATGGAGACACAACAGCTAGAGCCAAAGGGACGACCCAAGATAGATGGAGACTACAGAGCTATTAGAGTGGCGGGCGGGGCATAAAAGGAAAACAAGACTTAACTGAAGATGACAGGAACACAGACGATGTAGAACACGGCAGGACCACAGGACTTGGCAGGGCACAGCAGGTACACGGAACTTGGCAGGATACAGCAGGAACACGGAACTAGGCAGGACACAGCAGGAACACGGAACTTGGCAGGACACAGCAGGAACACGGAACTTGGCAGGACACAGCAGGAACACGGAACTTGGCAGGACACAGCAGGAACACGGAACTTGGCAGGACACAGCAGGAACACGGAACTAGGCAGGACACAGCAGGAACACGGAACTTGGCAGGACACAGCAGGAACACGGAACTAGGCAGGACACAGCAGGAACACGGAACTAGGCAGGACACAGCACTGAAACAAAGCGAACACTGAGCAGGGAAAAGATATCGGAATAGGGGAGCCTAGGACTTAGGGACACTGACGGCAGACAGTGCACCTACAAAGCAAAGGCGTCTTACCTAGGAAGACGCCGGGAAGAAATACCCGATGGGCGCCGCCATGCTGGGGCGGAGCCAGCGGGTCGCGACCTCCCAGAAGGCTCTGCGATGGAGGAGACGCGACCGCGCATGCGCAGTGAGACCGGACGCCGTGAGCCGGCGAAGGAGGAAGCAGAGCGGCGCGGGACAGGATCGCTAGTGCGCCGAGGGATGAGAGAAGCCGGGTAAGTATGTGCGGCGGTCGTAACAGTTTCCCTCTTAAAGCCCGTTCATTTGTCCCGGTTTTCTGAGTCATCTGCTGGGACATCGGGTTCATCCACGGATGAGTTTGAGGTGAATGCTATTGTGGGGTGCAAGGTGGTACGTGGCAAGAAATTTTATCTGGTGGACTGGAAGGGTCACGGCCCAGAGGATAGAACCCGGGAGCCTGTGGAGCACATTCGGGCTCCGCTGCTTATCGCAGCTTTTGAGCGTAGTGAGGCTCAAGGAGGGGGGGGGCCCTAGGAGGGGGGGTAATGTTAGGAGTCGAGTTTCCTCTGCTGCACAGGGGGAATCTCGATCCGTGTCTGCTGCGGTCTCCCATTCGGTATCGGCCGCAGTGGGCTCTGCTAAGCGGAGACGTCGCTCCCAGCGTCTCGCTGAGGCTGATTCGGTGCATAGCGTCACTACTGCCTTTTCTGGCTTTCCTATGGTACCCTGCACTGATCTGCGGCGAGCGAGCCTCTCTGGGACTAAGTCCTTGTTTACTCACACTGAGCATGCCCAGGGCAGGGTCTCCCATTGGAGGTCGAGGGTCACATGTTCGGTCACATGCTCAGGTGCTGCAGTACATTCCATTGGTCCTCCTGGAAGGTCCTGAAAGGGCAAAACATGCTCAGGTACTGCAGCACTTTCCATTGGTCCTTCTGGAAGGTCCTGAAAGGGCAAAAACTTCAGTAGCAGCTTCCTGTGCTGCAACTATATAAACTGCGCATGACCGCACGGCCATGCGCTAGTATTGTCTTGTAAATATGTGTGTGTGTTGTGAGTGAAAGTCGCTCTTTAAATAACCCTCCCTATTGAATGTCTGTTCGCGGAAGGTGTATGTTTGCTATCTAGCGCCCGACTTATCCAACAGCACGTAACACACATCACAGCGTCCAGTTGCTGTGTCCCCCAGTACGGCGCCGTGCGCTTCCTCTGCGCTTTCCTTACCCAAGCCTGGGTGGTTAGTGGTGTCCGTCAGTGCGGCACCGCACGCACTCTCGTGCCTTTATTTACTATTTCATAGTTTCCTTACACACCCAGTTGCGGTGTTGTGCCAGCAGTGGTCTAATCGGACTTCAATCCTAGTTGGGGTTGTGTTCGCTGACTTATTGCTCGCGCTCTATGTGCGGTACCGCGGTCCTGTGATGCAACAGGATCGCTTTCTTCACGCAGGGTGAAGTTAACCCTTGTATGTATACTTATAGTACCGCCATATAGTCCGTCTTACTTAGCAGCAGGTACTTTCCTGCACGGTGGATCCCGGGTTGCGAACGCACCAATTCCATCTAATAAACTATATATTTGGTGCGTTCCGCCAACCCTAACAGAATACTAGCGCCAACCCTAACACACCCTCTGACACCGCCTCCCCTGCTGCGCTGTGTTACGGAGGCCTCCACTTCACCCACACCCCTCGACCCGGCAACAAACATGGTGGAGGAGTGGGTCTTCTCTTTTCTTCAAACTGCACCTTTAACCCAATCCCACCTCTTCCCTCCCTTATCATCCCCTCTTTTGAAGTCCATTCTGTCCGCATCTACTCTCCCTCCAACCTCCAAGTGGCCGTCATATACCAACCTCCTGGCCCGGCCACTGCCTTTATTGACCAATTCTCCACCTGGCTTCTTCACTTTCTCTCTGCTGACATTCCCACCATCATCATGGGTGACTTCAACATCCCCATTGATACCCTTAAGTCAACAGCCTCCAAACTTCTGTCCCTTACCTCATCCTTTGGACTTACTCAGTGGTCCTCCGCAGCCACCCACACGCATGGGCATACACTAGACCTGGTATTCACCCGTCTCTGCTCTCTATCTAACTTCACCACCTCCCCTCTCCCTCTATCTGACCACCATCTGCTCACCTTCTCATCCCTGTCCTCCTCACCAGTCATCCATGTCCAGCAACATGCGCACCCACGCAGAAACCTTGCACACCTAGACACCCACACACTCTCTGACTCCATCTTACCACTGACATCCAAATCCTCACTCCACGACACAGACACTGCCACTGCTTTTTACAAAGCCACTCTCACATCAGCTATTGACACGGTTGCCCCTCTCGTCCATGGCAGAGTGCGGCATATCAATAGACAGCCTTGGCACAATAACACCACCAAAAAGCTCCGGCAAGTGTCCAGGGTTGCGGAGCGGCGTTGGAAGAAAACACACTCGCATGATGACTTCACTGTATTCAAACAAGCAACACTCGCTTTTTAATCTGCACTCACCTCTGCTAAACAGGCCTACTTCACAACCCTCGTATCTTACCTATCCTACAACCCCAAAGAGTTATTCAAAACCTTTAACTCCCTCCTCCGCCCCCCACTGCCCCCTCCAACCTCCCTCATCTCTGCTGAGGACTTTGCCACACACTTTAAAAATAAGATCGACCAGACAAGGCAAGTCTTTATTGTTTAACCACCATAACCCCTTTGTATACCAGACCAATGCCCAAACCCCATAACCTCCCTATCCAACATCACTGAAGGGGGGCTTAATTGTCTCCTCTCCAAATCGCACCTCACCACCTGTGCGCTCGACCCCATCCCATCCCACCTCCTCCCCAACCTCACCACCACACTTATCCCATCCCTAACCCACCTCTTCAACCTATCACTAACTTCTGGCACCTTCCCCTCTGCGTTCAAACATGCCACAATCACGCCTATCCTTAAAAAGCCAACCCTCGATCCAACTGCTATGTCCAGCTATCGCCCAATATCGCTGCTCCCATTCGCTTCCAAACTCCTGGAGCAGCACGTCCATGCTGAACTCTCCTCCCACCTCTCATCTAACTTGTTGTTCGACAATCTACAATCTGGTTTCCGCCCCCATCACTCAACTGAGACTGCCCTGACCAAAATCACTAACGACCTACTTACCGTCAAAGCTACTGGACAATACTCTGTACTCCTCCTTCTAGACCTGTCCTCTGCTTTCGACACAGTTGACCACTGCCTCCTACTACAGATCCTCCCCTCCTTTGGCATCAAAGACCTCGCCCTATCCTGGATCGCCTCGTACCTTTCCAACCGCACATTCAGCGTCTCCCACTCCCACACTACCTCCTCATCCCACCCTCTCTCTGTTGGAGTCCCCCAAGGCTCTGTTCTAGGACCCCTACTCTTCTCAATCTATACACTTGGCTTGGGACAACTCATAAAGTCCCATGGATTCCAGTACCACCTCTATGCTGATGACACTCAGATCTACCTCTCTGGCCCAGACGTCACCGCTCTGCTGTCCAGAATCCCAGAGTGCCTATCAGCCATATCCTCCTTCTTCTCCTCTCGCTTCCTCAAACTCAATGTGGACAAATCTGAACTCATCATCTTTCCTCCATCCCACAAATCTTCCTTACCTGACCTATCTATCGCAGTCAATGACATCATGCTTTCCCCCGTACCCGAAGTCCGCTGCCTCGGAGTAACCTTCGACTCTGCCCTGTCCTTCAAACCACACATCCAAGCTCTTTCCACCTTCTGTTGCCTCCAGCTCAAAAATATCTCCAGGATCCGTCCTTTCCTCAACCCCCAATCTACTAAAATGCTTGTGCACGCCCTCATCATCTCCCGCCTTGACTACTGCCACATCCTTTTCTGTGGCCTCCCTGCTAACACCCTTGCACCTCTCCAGTTTATCCTTAACTCTGCTGCCCGACTAATCCATCTCTCTCCTCGCTACTCCTCCGCTTCCCCCCTCTGCAAAGCTCTTCACTGGCTCCCATTCCCTTAGCGTATCCAGTTCAAATTACTAATACTGACCTACAAAGCCATCCATAACCTGTCTCCTCCATATATCTCTGAACTAATCTCCCGATATCTTCCCTCACGTGATCTCCGGTCCTCTCAAGACCTCCTTCTCTCCTCCACACTTATTCGCTCCTCATCCAATCGCCTCCAAGACTTCTCCCGAATATCCCCCATCCTCTGGAACTCTCTGCCCCAACACGTCCGACTATCAACCACAGTCGGATCCTTCAGACGGAACCTGAAAACTAATCTCTTCAGAAAAGCCTACAGCCTGCACTGACACCGCTGCCACCTCATCACTATCGAAGCTACCGCCTCACCAACACCGGAGCTCCTGCAACCCTCAACCTACTGTCTCCTTCCCCATAATCCTGTAGAATGTAAGCCCGCAAGGGCAGGGTCCTCGCCCCTCTGTATCAGTCCGTCATTGTTAGTTTGTTTACTGTATGTGATATCTGTAACTTGTATGTAACCCCTTCTCATGTACAGCACCATGGAATCAATGGTGCTATATAAATAAATAATAATAATAATAATATACAGTATAGATCAAAAGTTTGGACACACCTCATTTAAAGATTTTTCTGTATGTTCATGACTATGAAAATTGTACATTCACACTGAAGGCATCAAAACTATGAATTAACACATGTGGAATTATATACTTAACAAAAAAAGTGTGAAACAACTGAAAGTATGTCTTATATTCTAGATTTTTCAAAGTAGCCACCTTTTGCTTTTATGACTGCTTTGCACACTCTTGGCATTCTCTTGATGAGCTTCAAGAGGTAGTCACCTGGAATGGTCTTCCAGCAATCTTTAAAGAGTTCCCAGAGATGCTTAACACTTGTTGGCCCTTTTGCCTTCACTCTGCGGTCCAGCTCACCCCAAACCATCTCGATTGGGTTCAAGTCTGGTGACTGTGGAGGCCAGATCATCTGGCGTAGCACCCCATCACTCTCCTTCTTGGTCAAATAGCCCTTAGACAGCCTGGAGGTGTGTTTGGGGTCATTGTCCTGTTGAAAAATAAATGATGGTCCAGCTAAACGCAAACCGGATGGAATAGCATGCCGCTGCAAGATGCTGTGGTAGCCATGCTGGTTCAGTATACCTTCAATATTGAATAAATCCCCAACAGTGTCAACAGCAAAGCACCCCCACACCATCACACCTCCTCCTCCATGCTTTACTGTGGGAACCAGGCATGTAGAGTCCATCCGTTCACCTTTTCTGCGTCGCATTAAGACACGGTGGTTGGAACCAAAGATCTCAAATTTGGACTCATCAGACCAAAGCACAGATTTCCACTGGTCTAATATCCATTCCTTGTGTTCTTTAGCCCAAACAAGTTGCCTGTCCTTAGCAGTGGTTTCCTAGCAGCTATTTTACCATGAAGGCCTGCTGCACAAAGTCTCCTCTTAACAGTTGTTGTAGAGATGTGTCTGCTGCTAGAACTCTGTGTGGCATTGACCTGGTCTCTAATCTGAGCTGCTGTTAACGTGCGATTTCTGAGGCTGGTGACTCGGATTAACTTATCCTCAGAAGCAGAGGTGACTCTTGGTCTTCCTTTCCTGGGTCGGTCCTTATGTGAGGCAGTTTCTTTGTAGCACTTGATGGTTTTTGCCACTGCACTTGGGGACA
Organism: Ranitomeya imitator; assembly: GCF_032444005.1. Classification (NCBI taxonomy): domain Eukaryota; kingdom Metazoa; phylum Chordata; class Amphibia; order Anura; family Dendrobatidae; genus Ranitomeya; species Ranitomeya imitator. The sequence goes on from NC_091283.1 coordinate 130,173,181, forward strand.
CTTTCAAAGTTTTCCCGATTTTTCGGACTGACTGACCTTCATTTCTTAATGTGCGTAATTTACATTTTAAAAATTACAAAAAGGAAAATGGGCCGATGTAAAAGTTTGGGCAACCTTAGAGGTTTGCGTGCTCAGAAGGCTTTGACCAAGGTTTCATACCTTAATTAGCCTGTTAGGGTTATGGCTTGTTCACTATCATCTTTCCAAAAGACCAGGTGATGCAAGAGATTGCTAGAGAGGCAAATCAGAACTCCCGCTTAAGGAATCAAAAATATTTACAGTGAGTACGGAAAGTATTCATACCCCTTTACATTTTTCACTCTTTGTTTCATTGCAGCCATTTGGTAAATTCAAAATATTTCATTTTTTTCTCATTAATGTACACTCTCTGCACCCCATCTTGACTGAAAAAAACAGAAATGTAGTAATGTTTGCAAATTTATTAAAAAGAAAAACTGAAATATCACATGGTCGTAAGTATTCAGACCCTTTGCTCAGTATTGAGTAGAAGCACCATTTTGAGCTAGTACAGCCATGAGTCTTCTTGGGAATGATGCAACAAGTTTTTCACACCTGAATTTGGGGATCCTCTGCCATTCTTCCTTGCAGATCCTCTCCTATTCCGTCAGGTTGGATGGTGAACGGTGGTGGACAGCCATTTTCAGGTCTCTCCAGAGATGCTCAATTGGGTTTAGGTCAGGGCTCTGGCTGGGCCAGTCAAGAATGGTCACCGAGTTGTTCTGAAGCCACTCCTTTGTTATTTTATCTGTGTGCTTAGTGTCATTGTCTTGTTGGAAGGCGACCTTTCGGCTAAGTCTGAGGTCCAGAGCACTCTGGAAGAGGCTTTCATCCAGGATATCTCTGTACTTGGCCGCAGTACAACCAGTCATCCTGTCCCTGCAGCTGAAAACCACCCCCATAGCATGATGCTGCCACCACCATGTTTTACTGTTGGGATTGTATTGGGCAAATGATGAACAGTACCATTTTTCTCCACACATACCGCTTAGAATTATCTCCAAAAAGGTCTATATTAGTCTCATCAGACTAGAGAATCTTATTTCTCATAGTCTGGGAGTCCTTCATGTGTTTTTTAGCAAACTATATGCGGGCTTTCATATGTCTTGCACTGAGGAGATGCTTCTTTGGGCCACTCTGTTTGCCATAAAGGCCTGACTAGTGGAGGGCTGCAGTGATAGTTGACTTTGTGGAACTTTCTTTCATCTCCCTACTGCATCTCTGGAGCTCAGCCTCAGTGATTTTGGGGTTCTTCTTTACCTCTCTCACCAAGGCTCTTTTCCTACGATGGCTCAGTTTGGATGGACAGCCATGTCTAGGAAGACTTCTGATAGTCCCAAACTTCTTCCATTTAAGTATTATGGATTCCACTGTGCTCTTAGGAACCTTGGTTACTTCAGAAATTATTTTGTAGCCTTGGCCAGATCTGTGCCTTGCGACAATTCTGTCTCTGATCTCCTTGGCCAGTTCCTATCACCTCATGATTCTCATTTGGTCTGACATGCACTGTGAGCTGTGAGGTCTTATATAGACAGGTGTGTGCCTTTCCAAATCAAGTCCTATCAGTTTAATTAAACACATCTGGATTCCAATGAAGGCGTAGAACCATCTCAAGGAGGATATAAGGAAATGGACAGCATGTGACTTAAATATGAGTGTCTGAGCAAAGGGTCTGAATACTTATGACCATGTGATATTTCAGTTTTTCTTTTTTAATAAATTTGCAAAACATTTTTACATTTCTGTTTTTTTTCAGTCAAGATGGGGTGCAGAGTGTGCATTCATGTGAAAAAATGAATTTTTGGGAATTTCCCAAATGGCTTCAATGAATATTTTCCATACCCACTGTATAACATTAATTTAACACTAGAAGTCCCAGAAATGTCGAGCTTCAAAGGTTCCAAAGGTACAAATGTTAAATGACCCCTCTCTGGGACGTCTAGTGTTAAGAGACCTCAGGATGCATGACTTTTATGGTGTTTTTAGTAATTTATAGACATTAAGTATCTTCTGAGCTGTTTTCTGCTTAGGACTGCAGGATGCTCTTCACACAAACTATTTTATTTTTTATTGACTTTACATTTATCATAAATTTTCCTTTAACATCTCACAAACTTCTCACTGTGCAACTAAAACTAACCTTGCATTATATCTTATGACTCAACACACTGTTTTCTTATTTTTTTCAGATACATAAAATCACTGCTCAGTCCAAAGCTCTAGAGATGTGGCCTTCATTCTCATCACTACTCATCTACCATCATACATTTAGAATGGACAATTTAGCCATTTACTGTTTTAAGTACAAGTCCATATTCTACAGAGAAATACTGACTGCTTCCTTTATTCCAATGGTGGGTAGTACAGAACTGAAATGTCCTAAATACTAGAAGCATTAGTTCCATGAATTGTTTTTGCTCAATTTTTTAAGACATGGCCTGCTTTTGCACAATCCAAAATTGATAATCTATATCTATTGTAGAGGGTTGACAGGCTTAGCTTGCTCCTCGAGATAGACTGAGGCACATGGGTGGTTAAAGTCTTTCAATGGTTTAATGCCTCATAAATCACAAAAAATATAAAATAGTAATGGAAAACAACCTGTCCAGCTCAAATTAAAATAAATAGTCCATACACCGTCCTGCCCAGGTCCTCTGGGACAACACATATGGCAGCTCTTGCAGGAGCTAGCACTCCGGAGGCTTGCTTCCTCCACACACATGGACAGAGGAAAAACTGGCTGGACATTTAACTCTCCTCCAGTCACACCCTGGAGGTAGAGATATGGTGGGTCGGCGTCCCGCCCATCTCTGACCTACCCACCATGAAAGTCATGCCCATATAACAACTGGATTGCTCTGGGCACGTACCATGCTGGAGAAAACACTAATGGCTTTCACATCACACAGGACAGCAATCTTTGTGACATATATCTTCTTTCCGGAGCTTTGATTTAGTGCCTCCGGGCTGATAAAAAGTTCAAGAATATGCAATAAGTTCATACAGACAAGTCTCTGTAGGCACTGGGCTTAAACGTTGCAGACTGATAACAATGACTATACTACATTTTCTGTTTAACTATATACGGCATAACATATATACAATTCACATTATGAGCTTTATAGTTGGTAATCTGCATACCTGGCCGGTAATTGACCCTGGGTACTACGCTGTGATCTACGTAATAGCGGTGTCTCTTCATGTGGTGTACTACTGTCTACTGCGGATGTAGTATCTGCCCGCTCTGCTAAAGATAATTCCACGACTATGGAGTTGGCAAGTCCACCGTGAATGGGATTACTCTGACCAGGAATCTGTTCTTCCTGGCCTGGAACCTCCTGTAGTACGGGGTCAGCCTCTTCCTGTCTTGGGACTTCTGGTATTGGGTTCGGTGTTGGGTAAAAGGCCACCATGGGAACCACTACTGCACCATGGTATGTTAGTAGGGTTTTGGGAAAGTCTCCTATACAGGTGTGATACACTTCCTCTTCTTTTTCCTTTACTGGTTGAACCTGTATGGGTTGAATAACTTCTGGTTCTGGCTGGACAACGTCTGGCTCTTTCAATGCTTCCGGACATAATTTAAGATTGTCTCTTGACACTAGTACAGATGTTAAGCCTCCGTTTTTGCTAATGAGACACATTTTAGGATTATCCACTCTTGTTGGTAAAACTGTGTAGGGTACGGCTTCCCACTGATTGTCCAGTTTATTGGTTCGACGATTTCTCTTGAGCACTTGGTCACCCGGTCTTAATGGGGTCGCTAGAGCATTCTGGTTGAAAGTTCGCTCTTGTCTTTCTCTAGTTTGCTGAAGGCTTCTTTCCACACTCTCTTGCACTTGGCGATACTGCTTTTGCCGTATGATATCCCAATTGGAGTCTTGAACTTCTGCGTCTGGTTTCAGAATTCCCATTTCTAGATCGATTGGTAATTGGCCGGGTCTTGCACGCATAAGGTAAGCTGGGGTGCAGTTGGTGGAGCTCACCGGGACATGATTATACAGATCCACCAAGTCAGGCAATTTCTCTGGCCATTGATTCCTTTCTGTCTCAGGTAAAGTCTTTAGTAGGTCTATTACAATATGGTTCATCTTCTCGCATAAGCCGTTTGTTTGTGGATGATAGGCCGTCGTCCGGATCTTTTTGCAACCATACATATTACAGAATTCTCTGAAGATCTCTGATTCAAAGGCTGTACCTTGGTCGGTGAGAACCTGTTCCGGATATCCATGGGGTCTACAAAAGTACGTTTGGAACGCTTTGGCTGCTGTTTTTGCTGTCAGATCTTTTACGGGTACTACTACCAAGAAACGTGAATAATGGTCCACGATGGTCAAGGCATAGACATAGCCGGACCGGCTTGGTGTCAACTTCACGTGGTCCATGGCTACAAGTTCAAGTGGTTGTTTGGTGATTATGGGCTGCAGTGGTGCTCTTTGGTTCTTTTGATCGTTTCTTCTGAGGTTACACGGGCCACAATTTCTGCACCACTGTTCGATTGATTTTCTCATCCCGACCCAATAAAATCTTTCTCTTAGAAGTACTTCTAACTTTTTCCAACCGAAGTGACCAGCACCATTATGGTAAGCTTCGAGGACCATCTTCACATCTTGTTTAGGCACAATAATCTGCCAAACCAATTCATGTGTTTTCGGATTGGTGTATCTTCTACAGAGCTTCCCTTGATACAGGAACATTTTGCCTCTCTCTTTCCAGAGTTGATGCGTCTCTTCTGGGGCATCCTCATCGGGATATGCACTTTGCTCAGTCAACAGTTCCTTCACCAACTTCACAGCCGGATTGCTGTCTTGGGTGTCAGCCCATCTATGGTGTGCTAACGGATTAAAATTCACCTCTTGTTGTTTCTGATAGGTACTTGACTGATGATGTTTTGCCTTGGGACGATGGAAGGCTGGTAGTTCAATTTCTTCAAGCTCCCCCGTTTCCTCTTCTACATCTCTCAAGTGTGGCATCCGGGATAGGGCATCGGCATTTCCATTCTTGCGACCTGCTCGATACTTGATTATGAAGTTGTAATTAGATAACCGGGCTATCCATCGCTGTTCTAATGCACCTAATTTGGCTGTGTCCAGGTGGGTCAACGGATTGTTGTCAGTATAGACAATAAATTCTGCAGCGGCCAGATAGTGTTTGAAACGCTCCGTCACAGCCCAAACTACTGCCAGTAGTTCCAATTTGAAGGAGCTGTAATTTTCTGAATTTCTTTCAGTAGGCCGGAGCTTTCTACTTGCAAAGGCGATGACTTTCTCCCGACCTTCTTGCTTTTGTGACAGCACCGCTCCTAGTCCCACATTACTGGCATCGGTGTAGAGGATGAAAGGTTTATGGTAATCTGGGTATGCCAGAACCTCTTCTCCGGTTAGTGCCTTCTTTAGTTGTTCAAAGGAGTCTTCCCTTTCGTCGTTCCACTGAAAAGGAGGGTTTCGGTTTGAAGGTTTCTTCGTCTGCCCTACCAAGGTGTCTTGCAAGGGTGCTGCCAACTTGGTAAATCCTTTTATAAATCTGCGATAGTAACCCACCAATCCCAGGAATTGTCTCACTTCTTTTGCGCTGGTAGGTCTTGGCCAATCCCTTATGGCGCTTATTTTCTCGGGATCTGGTGCTACTCCCTCCGAACTCACGATGTGTCCCAGGTACTGTACCTTTGGCTTGAGAAGGTGACATTTGGATGGCTTGACTTTCATGCCATACCTGGATAAGGCTTCGAACACTTCTGCCAGGTCTATTAAGTGTTGTTCGTAAGTCTTTGAGTAGACGATCACATCATCTAGGTACAGGAGGACGGTCTCGAAGTTCTTGTGTCCGAGGCAGCATTCCATCAGCCGCTGGAAGGTACCGGATGCGTTGCAGAGTCCGAACGGCATGCGATTAAATTCACATAGACCCATTGGTGTGGTGAATGCCGTCTTTTCCTTATCTCTCTCAGCCACAGGGACTTGCCAATACCCGCTTGTTAAGTCTAAGGTGGAAAAATAATTAGCAGATTTCAAAGCAGTTAAGGACTCTTCTATCCTAGGCAAGGGGTAGGCGTCTTTATGGGTGATGTTATTAATCTTCCGGTAGTCTACGCACATTCTCATGGTTCCGTCCTTTTTTTTGACAATCACTAGAGGGGCCGCCCAGGGGCTACAGCTGTCTCTTATTACCCCGGCCTGTTTCATTTCCCTCAGCATATCTTTTGCACATTGATAGTGAGCGGGCGGTATGGGTCTATATCTTTCTTTTATTGGGGGATGGTCAACTGTGGGGATTGTGTGTTCTACCCCTTCTATCCGTCCGAAGTCCAATGGGTGTTTACTGAAGACTTGTTCATATTCCGTCACTAGCCTATACACCCCTTGTTTTTGATGGGTAGGTGTTGAATTTATGCCCACGTGTAGCTGTTGGCACCAATCCTCCATTTCTCCATCTGAGCCATTGCCTTCCACCTGACAGGTTGGTTCTAAGGGCTCAATGGTTGTGATGGCATTGTTGTCAACAGTATATAACTTTGCCATTGTAGCATACCTTGGCAAAGTGACCTCTTCCTCTCCACAGTTCAAAAGTCGTACCGGCACTCGTCCCCGGTGTACCTCGACTATCCCTCGTGCTGTGAGTATAGTGGGCCTGCTGTCGGTGTACACTGGTTCTATTAAGGCTTGATAATCTCGTCCCTTAGTACCAATGGCTGCTCTACACCATACCAGCATTTCTGTTTTTGGTGGGATTACAATAGACGTTGGATCACTTACCCTCACACTGCCGATTTCTCCACCTGCAACTTCTACCTGTTGCCTTAACATCAATACTTTTATTTCCCTCCGGAGAACTCTCTGCTGGCAGGATTGGGCAGTTTCAGCAATTTGCTGTAAGACAGAAATGACTTCGGAAAAGCAGTTCTCTAACACATTCATTCCTATCAATACAGTTGGTTCACAGTTCCGCCGGTCAACATCAACAACAATTATACCCTGTTTCTTCAGTTCTACTTTACCAATCTTTATTGTCATCTCCCTGAATCCTAGTTTCGGTACCAACTTACCATTACTGGCCCATATATCTAGTTCAACATCAGAGGGCCCTTTATCAATATCTGCATCAGCCCAGTACCTCTTATAAAGGATATACGGTATAGATGAAATCTGGGAACCTGTGTCCAGCAAAGCGTTGAGGGGAATTCCGTCCAGCACGATAGGGATAATGGGTCGTCCTCCGATGTACCTGTCGTGCCAGGGTGTTGGGCCTTGAAAGTTCATTCCTGCGAAGCGGCCCGCATTCCCAGGGGATTCCCGTTTAAATCACAATCTCGTGCAAAGTGGCCCGGCTGCTGGCAACGGCGGCAAATGGGCTGTCCATCCGGTTGGTAGCGGTCGCGGGGTCGTCCTCTCCATGTCGGGTATCTCCGGGGTCTCATCCATGGAACATCCTCTCTACAGTTTGCCAACTCCATCTTGTGTCCTCTCATCTCCTGCATGGTTTTAGCCATTGAAGCAACAACATCAGCTAAAGAGTCAAGCTTTTGTTGAAGAGCCTCATTAGTACTGGGCCCCAGGGGCTTAGCAATGGCCCCAGACATAGCTGATGTCACTGGCACTCCCTGTTGTTGGGGTGCCTCTGCCATGGGTTGCGCAGGATCCTGATCCCGAGGTGCCTCTGCCAGCTGGAGACGTATAGCGCTCTCCTTTAATTGGGCAAATGTCAATTCAGGGTTCTTAAAAACAAGCATGCTCACATGCCCCCGGTGAGAAGGGGTGTAGAGTCCCTCAATAAATTGATCTCTTAGCAGTTTATCCGCTCCGGTGTTAAAAATGGGTTCAGCCAGTGTAAGTGATTTAAGGGCTTCCTGCAGGTTTAAGGCAAAGTCTCTCACGCCCTCATTAGCTTTTTGTTTGCAATTAAAGAATCGTATTTTAGCTTTGCTGCTGGCCGTGGTTTCAAATGTAGCTTTTAATCCAGCAAATATGCGTTCAACAGTGCCTTTTAGATCAGCTGCCCATGCTGTGACTTCTCGCTTAGCATGGCCACTTAACTGCATCATCAGGAGACTAACACGCTGAACTTCACCCACAGGGAACATGTCAAAATGGGCCAGCATCTTTTCTCTGAAATCGTCAAGGGTATTAGGCTCACCTTCATACATTGGAAGCCATGGGCCACCCGGGGTATATGGCATCAGCACCGGCATGATGGGCGCCACTCCTTGCACCGCTGCGCTGCCGGACTCTCTATTGACACTCTGTCTTTCAGCTGCATTAGCGTTGCCGGGTGCTGCGGCGTCTCCGTGCTGCGACATACTGTGCCCCCTTAGTTAATCCGGACCCTTCCGGTCCTCCGCTTCCGTCGGGATAGTGTAGATTCGTTCCGCTGTGCAGCAGGATCGATTTTCCCCTTGCTCTGATGTCAGAGCGCTCAGCTTGGTGCCGCCCACAATGACACGCCCCCTGCTGCTCCCACCCACCGCGCTCTGTAATGGCGGATTCTGAAGTTTTTCAGTTAGACTGGGGCTCAGGTGATGGCGTAGCTCAATTAACAGTCTCGTGCCTAACGGTTATGAAGTGATTACCTCAGGGGATGGCGGCCATCTTTACTCCATTATAACCAATGGGGAAAAGTCACTTTCAATAGTTTTCAATGGGGAATGGATTTTTCTTTAATAAAGTCAATTTTCAAGATTTTTCATCCCAGTTTTCACAGTTTTGGGCTCCAATCACGGCACACAATACCCGGTATACGGGCTGGCTAGATCCTGTTCGTGACGCCATCCGGTATCCGTCTTTGCGCCTGTTCTGGGTAGTGATTAATGCTACCCGGTTCTCACAATGTCCTTTTTTCTCTATCCCTCTTCTCCTCAGGCCGGTGATTTAGGCCTGGTAACAGTCACAGGGCTGTTAGAGATTCAACTGTATGACCTCTCACTTTCAGCTCCTTAGCCCAACTGCCATTTTTTCTCTCAGACCAGAATGGATCAAGGGGAGTCTCTGGAGCTCCCTCTTCTGGCCGGAGGTGGTAGTGCAGTTTTGCTATCTTAGTACTTGTATTTAATGTCAGTAACTATTTTTGTGGCAAATACCCCTAGGGGTGCCACACATGCAAAAGTTGCCTCACACAAAACTTGCACATACTCAAAAGGCACCACACATAAAATTCGCCACGCGCAAAACTCGCCATGCGCAAAACTTGCTGCACACAACTTGCTACACTAACCTGTCACATGCAACTTGACACACAAAAAGTTGCTACACGCATGTTGCCACACAAAACTCATCCCACAAAAGTCGCTACATGCATGTCGCCACACGCAACTCAACACACACAACTTGACAAACGAAACTCGCCCTAAAACACACACAAGTCTGGTATTATCTTCAAAAATAAAAATCTGATTAATAAGCAGACAAACTACAAGAGCAACAAATGTACCATATAGGAAATACGGCAGCTGTCAGTCACATGACCTGTCTATTATGTGTATGTGTGAGCTAATATATACTGCCAGGGGAAGGGCTTCCTGTTGGCTGGGGATTTATCAGGCTGCCAATTTAGCTTACAAATACTGAGGTAAAAATACTGAGCAAATAACGTGTGAACGAAGTCTAATACAGGAGGAGATGACACACAGGTATATACTATATACAGGGGAGATGACACACAGATATATACTATATACAGGAGAGATGACACACAGGTATATACTATATAGAGGAGGAGATGACATACATGTAAATGCTATATATATAGAAGATGACATGCAGGTATATACTATATACAGGACGAGATGACACACAGATATATACTATATACAGGGGAGATGACACACAGGTATATACTATATACAGGAGGAGATGACATACAGGTATATACTGTATACAGGAGCACATGACCTACAAGCATATACTATATACAGGAGGAGATGACATACAGGTATATGCTATATATAGAAGATGACATACAGGTATATACTATATACAGGAGGAGATGACACAGATATATACTATATACAGGGGAGATGACACGCAGGTATATACTGTATACAGGAGGAGATGACATACAGGTATATACTATATATAGAAGGAGATGACATACAGGTATGTACTATATATAAGAGGAGATGACATACAGGTATATGCTATATACAGGGGAGATGACACACAGCAGGTATATACTATATACATGGGAGATGACATACAGGTATATACTATATACAGGAGATGACATACAGGTGTATACTATATATAAGGGAGATGATAAACATGTATATACTGAGGTGAAAATGAGAGGTGTGAGGTGAAAATGAAAAGGTGTGAGTGCAAAATGAGAGGAGTGAGGGAAAATAGTGGAGTGATCAGAAAATGACAGATGTGAGGTCGAAATGACAAGTGTTAGGAGGGAATGAGAGGAGTGAGGGGGAAAATAAGGAGTGAGGGGGAAAATAAGGAGTGAGGGGGAAAATAAGGAGTGAGGGGGAAAATAAGGAGTTAGGGGGAAAAGCTGCCAATTTAGCTTACAAATACTGAGGTAAAAATACTGAGCAAATAACGTGTGAACGAGGTCTAATACAGGAGGAGATGACACACAGGTATATACTATATACAGGGGAGATGACACACAGATATATACTATATACAGGAGAGATGACACACAGGTATATACTATATAGAGGAGGAGATGACATACAGGTACATATATATATATACAGGAGGAGATGACATACAGGTATATACTATATACAGGAGGAGATGACACACAGGTATATACTATATACAGGAGCAGATGACCTACAGGTATATACTATATACAGGAGGAGATGACATACAGGTAAATGCTATATATATAGAAGATGACATGCAGGTATATACTATATACAGGACGAGATGACACACAGATATAGACTATATACAGGGGAGATGACTCACAGGTATATACTATATACAGGAGGAGATGACATACAGGTATATACTATATATAGAAGATGACATTCAGGTATATATATATATAGGGGAGATGACACACAGCAGGTATATACTATATACAGGGGAGATGACATACAGGTATATACTATATACAGGAGATGACATACAAATGTATACTATATATAAGGTAGATGACAAACATGTATGTACTGAGGTGATGAGGTGAAAATGAGAGGTGTGAGGTGAAAATGAAAAGGTGTGAGTGCAAAATGAGAGGGGTGAGGAAAAATAGTGGAGTGATCAGAAAATGACAGATGTGAGGTTGAAATGACAAGTGTTAGGGGGGAATGAGAGGAGTAAGGGAGAAAATGAGAGGTGTGAGGGAGAAAATGAGAGATGTGAGGGGGAAAAGGAAAGATGTGATTGGGAAAATGAGAGGCGTGATGGGAAAATAAGAGAAGTGAGGTGCTATAACTAACCACAGATATTTACTATGCCCAGGCAACGCCGGGCTCTTCAGCTAGTGTTATAATATTACTGCTGTCAGCATGGCACAGTATGGTAAAACGGCGATATGATAGTGTGATATGCTATGTGGGTATCATTTTTTTGTATATTTCTATTTTACTTATTTTCATGGTGTTCTCTTGTAGATGGAGTTATTTGCTAATTGATGAATGGCTGTTGCTGCCATCTGATATCAGCCCCACAGCACTGTATTGTATGCTAATGACATGTTGACCTAGCTTGTTGAAACAATGAGCCCCTGAGACCTTCCCCCTCCTGACCTGTGAATGAGGAGGGAGACTTAAGGTACCTTCACACATAACGATATCGTTAACGATATCGTTGCTTTTTGTGACGTAGCAACGATATCGTTAAGGAAATCGTTATGTGTGACAGCGACCAACGATCAGGCCCCTGCTGGGAGATCGTTGGTCGCTGAGGAAAGTCCAGAACTTTATTTCGTCGCTGGACTTCCCGCTGACATCGCTGGATCGGCGTGTGTGACACCGATCCAGCGATGTCTTCACTGGTAACCAGGGTAAACATCGGGTTACTAAGCGCAGGGCCGCGCTTAGTAACCCGATGTTTACCCTGGTTACCAGCGTAAAAGTAAAAAAAACAAACACTACATACTTACCTACCGCTGTCTGTCCCCGGCGCTCAGCTTCTCTGCACTCCTCCTGCACTGGCTGTGAGCGTCGGTCAGCCGGAAAGCAGAGCGGTGACGTCACCGCTCTGCTTTCCGACCGCTGTGCTCACAGCCAGTGCAGAGGAGTGCAGAGAAGCAGAGCGCCGGGGACAGACAGCGGTAGGTAAGTATGTAGTGTTTGTTTTTTTTACTTTTACGCTGGTAACCAGGGTAAACATCGGGTTACTAAGCGCGGCCCTGCGCTTAGTAACCCGATGTTTACCCTGGTTACCCGGGGACCTCGGGATCGTTGGTCGCTGGAGAGCTGTCTGTGTGACAGCTCTCCAGCGACCAAACAGCGACGCTGCAGCGATCGACATCGTTGTCGATATCGCTGCAGCGTCGCTGAGTGTGAAGGTACCTTTAAAATATCAGGGAGGTGAGACACAGATGAGTCCTGTGTGGAATGATGAAGCGAAGACAGCACGTGAGAGAGAAAGAAGCATATATGGACTATGTGATCCTCTCTTTGCTGGATTGTTGGACTTTTATCCTGTTACTGAACTGCACTCAGATTTTGGACTATTTTATCCTTTGTGTGGTAGATCGTATATGGACCTTTCATATTTTTGCCTAAATAAAGGTCTTTGAATTGTTTACTATTCTCTAGCTCTGTTGATTATGTAGTACCGGAGAAGGACCCCGTGACAGGTGAATAAAGTGCAGAATACAAATGTAAGGTGCTGCAAATGTGACAGGGAATCAGTAAGGGTTAACAGAGGTGAACCCACATAAAAAACAAATATAAAGAAGAAAAATTCATAACTAAATAAGATGCTAATGCAGATGCCGTCACTTTAATTCATTGGTGGCCATATGGACAGTGCCAAAAAAAGTGTAGCCATAACGTAAACAAAATTATTATAATGCCATATGATATCCACCTGTGAGCAAAAGGTGATGAGATGGGGTCCAAAAAAGTAAAAAAAGTCCCAAGGATGCGTCCACCCCGACGTGCGTTTCAACGCCTGCCTTCCCCCTGACGAAGGCAGATGGCGAAACATGCGTCGGGATGGACACATGTTTATCATTTGGTTATGATGTATCTTGCCGATATGCTCTTCATTATATCCATGTTACAGAAGTGGTTGTACCATTAGGAAAATACTTCATCATTTACTATTAATTACTATTGTAGTTATTCATTCCACATGTGTATGTTGTTTTGTTGAGATCATTGTGATTATATCTCCCCTGATGTACGACCCCAGTGACCCTGCCCCACTATCCACATATACAGCTCTGGCAAAAATTAAGAGACCACTGCACAGTTTTATAAAAATCTGCTTCTCTACCTGTCTGACAGCCATTCCATTCCAGTGTCAGTTGAATTCCAACCAGGGTACACCTCATTCTACTTAATGTGCTTCTGACTAGGTGATCACCTGAACCAAATCTTATTTAACAAAGGAAAGTATAAAAAAAACACTACTGTGGTGTTCACAATCCTCTTGCAACAGGACAAGCTGGATGGCAAAACAAGTGCTAGTAATATCCCAAAGTAATAGGAATGAAAAAGTAACTTTTAACCATGCCAAAGGAGTTGAAAAGATAAGTCTTGAGTAAGGAAAAGAAGGGCTCAATTCTGGCTTTACTAGCAGAGGAACACAGTGAGTGTCATATTGAGTCCATCCATAAAATTTCTAAGATGGCAGTCCATTACAACAAGGTCAAGCAGCAGACATTGGGGACAGCAAAGCTACAGACTGGCAGAGGGCGAAAACGACTCTCCACTGACTGGGATGACCATCATCTTATTCAAATGTCACTCAGCAACCACTGGATGACGTCAAGTGACCTACAAAAGGAATGGCAAATGGCAGCTGGGGTGAAGTGCATGGCAAGAACAGTTAGCAACAGGTTCCTAGAGGCAGGACTCAAGTCATGTAAAGCTAGAAAAAAAATTTCTTCAATGAGAAGCAAAGGAGAGCCAGGCTGAAGTCTGCCAAAGACCATAAGGATTGGACCATAGAGGACTGGACTAATGTAATGGGGTAGCATGGTGGCTCGGTGGTTAGCACTGCAGCCTTGCAGCGCTGGAGTCCTGGGTTCAAATACCACCCAGGACAACATCTGCAAGAAGTTTGTATGTTCTCCCCGTGTTTGCGTGGGTTTCCTCCGGGTACTCTGGTTTCCTCGCACATTCCAAAGACATACAAATAGGGAATTTACAGTAGATTGTGAGCCCCATCGGGGACAGTGATGGTAATGTGTGCAAACTGTAAAGCGCTGTGGAATATGATAGCGCTATATAAAAATAAAGATTGTTATTATTTATACGTAATCTTCTCTGATGAGACTAATTTTCAGCTTTGCCCAACACCTGGTCGTCTAATGGTTAGACAGAGACCTTGAGAGGCGTACAAGCCACAGAGTCTTGCACCCACTGTGAAATTTTGTGGAGGATCGTTGATGATCTGGGGATGCTTCTGCAAGGCTGGAATTGGGCAGGTTTATCTTTGCGAAGGGCGTATGAATCAAGCCGCATACAAGGTTATCCTGGAAAACAGTTGATTCCTTCTGTGCAGGCAAGGACAGTGCGCAGGTGTGGATGAAGAACCACCACATCAAATCCCTGTCATGGGCTGCCTAATCACTAGACCTGAACCCCATTGAAAACCTGTGGAATGTAATCATGGAGTGGATGGATAGTCACAAGACATCAAGCAAAGAAGAATTACTTACATTTTTGTACAAGCAGTGGCATGAGGTCACCCGAAAGCAATGTGAAAGACTGGTGGAAAGCAGATTTCAGAACTCTTCCTGAGTTAAAACATTAGTATTGTTGTTTCTAAATGATTATGAACTTGTTTTTTTGCATTATTTGAGGTCTGCAAGCAATGCATTTTTTTGTTATTTTGACCATTTCTCATTTTCAGAAAAAAAAATAAAAATTTATTGCTTGGAAATTTGGAGTCATGTTGTCAGCAGTTTATAGAATAAAAGAACAATTTACATTTTGCTCAAAAATATACCTATAAAGAGAAAGGTCAGACAAACTGAAAATTTTGCAGTGGTCTCTTAATTTTTGCCAGCGCTGTATATATATAATCAATATTGGTTAGCAATCTGACCACAAAAAAAATCCCTAAGAAAGTCCAAACCTCCATATATACAGTCTTCAGCCGGCGTGTTTCCCCCTCTTTTGTTCATTCAGGGTTTCATCAGGGAATTCCTTCAATCAGGACACGAAAAGGACACCATAAGCCATACTGCAATGAGGATAACAGTTCACAGGCCCAGCCAATATGCCCCCTTCCTTACATACAACATGAGACCACACACAGCCCCCTATGTACAGCCTATATAAGCCCCCACATAGCCCTGTACATACAGTATGAGCACACACAGCCTCCTAAATACAGTATGAGTCCACACATAGCCTCCTACATACAGTATGAGCCCTCACATAGCCCCCTACATACAGTATGAACCCCAACATAGCTATCTAGATACAGTATAAGCCCCCACATGGCCCACTAGATACAGTATGAGCCCTCATATACCTCCCTATATACAGTATAAACCCCTCATCACTCCCTATATACAGTATGGGCCCCCATATAGCCTCCTATTTACAGTATGAGCCTGCACATAGCTTTCTATATAAAGTATGAGCAAGCATATAGACTCCGTATAAACAGCATGAGCCAACAAATCACTCCCTAGATTCAGTATTAGCCCCCATATAGCCTCCTAGATACAGTATGACCCCACACAAAGCTCCCTATATAAAGTATGAGCCAGCTCATAGCTCTCTAGATACAGTATGAGCCCCCACTCAGCCTCCTATATACAGTATGAGCCTGCACATAGCTTCCTATATACAGTATGAGCCCACACATAGCTCCCTAGACACAGTATGAGCTCGCACATAGCTCCTTCTATACAGTATGAGATCGCACATAGCTCCCTAGATACAGTATGAGCCCGCAGTCCCCGAAGCTCCACTTCTGCTTGTTGCCAGCATGTACATGCTGGTCATCACGCTGCACGTCACAGCAGAGGCGACAAGAGATCTCCTGAATCGTCGACGGCAGAGCCCCAGGAAAGCTCCCTTCCGGGATATGCGCTCCGCTACAGAGCACTATAATGAGGGGAATCTGGCCATAGGCCCCCCGGAGCCCTGTGCCCCGGGTGGTAGACCAGATTGCCCTCATTCTAATCCAACTATGTACACAAATAGTATGTGCCAAACATTTCTGCAGTTCTTTACATGTTGCTGTAGGTCTCTTGGACCATTTTTCTTCTTGTCTTTTCTTCAATTTTTGAGAGGTGTCAAGTTCTAGGTAATGTTACTGTTGTGCCAAATTTAAGCCATTTCTTGATAACCATATCTACATTGCGTATGGTATATTTAATGAATTGGATATTTTTTTGCAACCTTCTCCTAACTGATAGCATTCAACTATGAGATTCCTTTGCTGTGTTGAAAGCTGTTTACAGATCATGGCTTTTGCTGGAAAGTGCAAATGTCAGGAAAGTTCTAATAGAATAGCTACATTTTACATGGGGTTAATTAGTAAATGACTGTAAATGATGGCAACTGTGTACTGACTACTATTTTACATATTTTTTAATGTGATTGGCTAATTTTGAACACAACCACATCCCCAATTATAACAGGGTGCTGACACTTATGCAACCACATTATTTTAGTTTTGTCATTTTTATTGTCCCCCTCAAAATAATTTCAGTTTGTTTCTAAATGGATTTCTACTGATTATGGGTGACATTAAAGAGGTTTACGGGTATGTGCACACGTAGAAAGCTCCTCTGCGGATTTTTCTGCAGCAGATTTGATAAATCCGCAGTGCAAAACCGCTGTGGTTTTTCCTGCGGATTTATCGCAGTTTCTATTGCGGATTCCGCTGAGGTTTTACATCTGCAGTTTTCTATTGGAGCAGGTGTAAAAACGCTGCGGATTCCGCACAAAGAATTGACATGCTGCGGAAAATAAAATGCTGCTTTTCCGCGCGTTTTTTTCCGCAGCATGTGCACTGCGGATTTCGTTTCCCATAGGTTTACATTGTACTGTAAACGCATGGGAAACTGCTGCGGATCCGCAGCTGCGGAAACGCTGCGGTTCCGCAGCAAAATCCGCATCGTGTGCACATACCCTACCACTACTAGGACAACTTCTTCTCAATCTGAATGTTTGCCAACGTTAAAATAAAAACACCTATAGTCACCTCCAGTGTCATCGCCATTCCAACGGTGTCAGCACTCATTCGAGGAGCTCACGTGAAGTTGTCCCATCATACGAGCCCTGAACCCAATCAGCGCTGGCTTTACTGTCCCCCCTTTAGACTTATAAGTAATCAAGAAGAGGTAAGAGATGTTAATATTTGATTTGTCTGAAGGAAGTTACAGTGAAGTCGCCGCTGATTGGGCGCAACCTCACATAAGCCCTAGGAACGCGAGTGCCGACACCACTGGAACAATGGGGGCAAACATTCAGCTTCAGAAGGTTTGTCCGAGTAGTGGACAACCCTTTAAAGTTAGAAAAATTGTGAAATTATTTTTCTTGACATGATTTTTGTACATGACAAAAATCTGGCACTTTTTCTATATCCCTTGTAATTAACCCCTGAATAGCACAGCCAATTTTGACATATTTTGTCTCTCTACTACTGATTTAAATTACCCTTTTAAGGGCCAGTCTTGGCCTCACTGACCAAACATGTCTTTTTGCTTTATCATCATTGCATTCAGGGAGCCAATATTTTTTCTTCCCTTGACATAGGGTAAGTTCATACAGAGTGTTTTTGCTGCATTGTTTTTCTGCAGCAAAACCTGATCATCTTGGCAGGAAAAAAGCTGCGCCAAAAACGCAGGTTTAGGTGCATTTTTGGTGCATTTTTTGCAGCATTTTTGCCGCTTTTTTTTTCTTTGTGCATGCCAATAAATTTGAATGCACACAGAGAAAGAAAACAACTTCCTGTAGATAGAATGAATAGATATATTGATAGAATGAATAGATAGATTGATAGAATAGATAGATTGATAGAATAGATAGATTGATAGAATAGATACATTACCTGCGTATCCTGTTCCCTGGCATTTTCCCACAGTCCAGAGGTTACCTCAGGTCAGGCTGTGAGGGAGCGCAGGCTCGGTGACGTCACCGCTAGTGATGAGCGAATATACTCGTTACTCGAGATTTTTCGAGCATGCTTGGGGGTCCTCCGAGTATTTTTTAGTGCTCGGTGTTTTAGTTTTTAGTGCCGCAGCTGAATGATTTACATCTGTTAGCCAGCATAAGTACATGTGGGGGTTGCCTGGTTGCTAGGGAATCCCCACATGTACTTATTCTGGCTAACAGATGTAAATCAATCAGCTGCGGCAATAAAAACTAAAACTCCGAGCACTAAAAAATACTAGGAGGACCCCCGAGCGTGCTCGAGAAATCTCGAGTAACGAGTATATTCGCTCATCACTAGTCACCGCTCGTTACTGAGCCTGTGCCTGCTGCGTCTCATTCATTCCCCAGTCGCTTACAGTCGGGAGCGGTCGCATTAGCAGCGCTCCCGGTTGTAGCTTTATCTCCCCTAGATGCTGCATGGGACACTTGTTATATCGGATTACGACGGATCTGGAAGTATACTTTTGCTTTTTTATTTTATTTTTATTACGGAAGATTGATGGCTTCGCTTTGGAATGGCAGGACAATAAAAAGATGGTCAAAACTGTGTGGTGTTATATTTCATTAAAATACTTTTTTCTGCATGTGTGTGTGTTTATTTTACCCTTTAACTGCTATGGGATTAGTAATGGATAGGCGTCTTATTGACCCCTCTCCATTACTAAGCCAGCTTAATGTCACCTTATAATAGCAAGGTGACATTAACCCCTTATTACACCGCTTGCCAATGCTATAGGGTAAGTGGGAAGAGTCGGGCAAAGCGTCAGAATTGGCGCATCTAATAAATGTGCCTTTTCTGGGCAGCTGCGGGCTGCTATTTTTAGACTGGGGGCCTATACCAATGGCCCCTTACCAGCCTGAGAATACCAGTTCCCAGCTGTGAGCTTTAGCAAGGCTGGTTGTCAAAAATGGGGGGGGACCCCATGCCGTTTTTAATTATTTATTTAAATAATTTAAAATAAAAGTGTGAGGACCCCTCTATTCTTGATAACTAGCCCTGCTGAAGCTAACAGCTGGGGGTTGCTGCCCCCAGCTGTGAGTTTTGTCTGGCTGGTTATCAAAATTAGACGGGAACCCTTGCCGTTTTTTTTTTAAATTATTTATTTATAGCGCAGGTGCAAATGAAAACTCCCATCCGCCGCTCCTGCTCTCACTGTAATTATTGTCTGTAGGTGTCAGATGACCCCAGTGATCGGAGGTGAGTTTACACCTCCAATCACAGCTGAGTGCTCCTCCATGTCTTCTGACAGTGTGGGAAGCGCGACTCTCTGACCGGTGGGGAGGATTTTAAATTTTGCTTGACGTGACATGTAGTTTTCATTAGTATCAGCTTGTGGTCATATGACATTTTGATCACTTTTTATTACACTTTTTTAAAGGTGTAATCAACAAAAAAACTCCATGTAATTCTAGATTTTTTGTCCTTTTCAGCCCTTTAGGGATGAACGATTTTTAATCTTTGCGCTTTCATTTTCTCTTCTCATTCTTCCAATCTAGCTATATGAGAGTTTGTTTTTTTAGGACAATTTGTACACTTGGATGTCAGCTTCCATTTTGCCATGTAATGTGCTGCCTTTTTTCTTCTTATCATGGTATTGGTTACATTGTTATGTTAAAAACAAATAAAAATATAATTGGTATAATAACCTTTGTAAGAGCCACAGCAACAAAAATAGTAAACATTGCGAAACAAATCTATTCCAGAATTGCTGTTCTACATTCATCCATCTCTGAAAGAATAGAAGAAAAAGCGATCATAAAATCGCATGTACCCCAAAATGGAGTTAAACACAACATAAATTTATGCCACAAAAGCATTAACATTTTTTAAAGATTTATTTTATTGCGCAAAAACTAGGTAAGCAAATCACAGAAACAATACTGCTACATAAGAAGAAGTTAACTGGTTATTGTGAAAAATGGCAGAATTTTTTGGGGGTCAATTTCCACCTTCAAAATTCACATTAAAAATAAAATTTGTCAGCATTTTTGCTGTTTTCTTCATTACTTAATGGAGTTTAAAAAATGTTTGGAAAACTCCAACATACATGCCAACATGAAAAAAACTCCCCAAAATGCTTAGTAAACAACAACAACAACACATTAGCAAGACATGCTTCAGGTGTTTACAAAATTCCAGAGAAAAGAAGGATCTACTACTTGAAAACTAATGATTTTAATTTCCTGATAAAAATGCAGTGTGACTATACCCTTATGCATATCCAGAGTTTTCTGAGGAGCCCTTTGTAGTGGATCCATTCCAAAATATGCCTGAAAGATAGCACAAAAAACGTTTGAAAAACACTTATTGCTTATCACTATTGTAAAATGACTAGGTGTTCATATGATCAGTCTTTTGACCTTTTTTTTCCACGTTATATTTTAAAAAATGCCTGGAAGAAGAAAAGAAAGTGCATTGAAAATACTCCACACTAAGCACTGTCCAATCAAAAGGATGCAAAAAATACTTCAGCAAAAATTCTTTCCAGAGCTATGAGTATTTTGAGGAGCAGAAACTGAGTGGAAACTCTGCAAGTAGTCCTCAAAAACTAAAACTTGCTCAAAAACTTGCAGGATCTGCTCAGTTACTACTAAAAAAAAGAAAGATTCCGGAAAGCAGTTTCCATTGGAAAAACTTTGTTTCTGTGTGCACGCCAAGTCTTTTTATTAATTTTTTTGAGTGGAAACGGCTGAAACACCAAGTTTTTGAGGAGTTTTGGGTATTTGAGGAGAATTTGGATAATTCTCACTCTGTTTCTGTTCAACAAACTCCTCAACAAACTAAGTGTGCACTTACCATAATAAAAATCCTCAAGGGCCATAATAACTGTATCCTTATAGGGATTGTCCAGTACTTTTATATTTATGACCTATGAGATCGGAAAGGGGGCAACATCTGGCACCCCTGCTGATTAGCTTTTGCTGGCGCCAGCGTTGGTCGGATGTGCTCAGTTGTAGAGAAGAACAGATGGTTCCGTCAACTGTAAAGTAGCCACAGCGGGGTTCTGCAGATCCATCCCTATTTATGTTAATAAGGGTGGATGTGCAGCACTTGGACGTGGCCATTATATAGTTGTGCTGTTCGGCTCGACAACTGAACACCTCCGGCCCACCGTGGACCCTGAGAACAGCTGATCAGGTGGTTTTCCATGTGTTGCACCCCTAATGATCTGAGGATAGGTCATTAACCCTGCTGTTGTCTTCGGTCAAAAACGACCGACCTTGAACTTTAATATTCTTTAAAATATATAAGATGCGGCTCTGAAACCCGTGGCCGACCGACCCATCCTCATTTAAGTCAATCAACCACAAGTTTCAGAACCGCATCTTGAACACCCCAAAAAATACCAAAGTTCAAAATCGGTCTCCCCAGACCGAAGACAACAGCAGGGTTAATGTAAAAATACCCAACAAGCCCTTTAAAATGTTAAAAGTGGTTAATAGCATAATAATATAGATTTACTCCATACATTTCTTATTTTACTTTATTATTACTTTAGCTTTGATTGTTAGGTAACCATTTACTAAAATGAAACATTTTTAGTATTTACTTTCTTCTATTGAAGAACGAGTAATTTACTTTCAACCTAAACCTCTCTACTGATACTCTCTAGGCATCAGGCGCCCTATGAAACTGATTGCACTAGACGTCTGTTGTACATTTGGTTAGGTTCCAGCATGACCTATGGATTTCTACATCATCTGTCGTATTTTGCACCTGATGAAAGAATCAGAGCCCAACCTGCAGGGAAATAAACACGTATCCTTCATTGTGATGTTGAGCAGACCAGTTGCAAAATTGGATCTCTTGGTAGCCAGCAATATAGGAGCGGTCAGCAGCTCAAGCACTTAGACATGTGCGTCATTTCCATCAAGCTGAAGAATGTTACAATGGGGTGGGTTCCACATGTTGGGTTCGGTATTATATTGGAAGAAGCTGGTGATTTCTGGAGCTCGCAGACCTTGGAAAGAATGAACAAAGTGAATGCTTAGTATTGGTATTTGGTCTTGGAGCACTCTCGAAACACTCATATCTTTTGAAATTTCAATATGATAAAAGCATTCTTTCCTATTAATTTACTTCCTTTACTGGTAAGGTTATTGCTCTGGGAAATGATATATTACAATACATGAGACTTATATATTAGATGTTTCCTTTTCTATTATCTTCTATGTAATAACATACCTCTGCCCTTACATGATAAATGGTTTTTTATTTCCAGCCCATATATTTAATAAAGTAATTAATTAATTGTAAAATGACTTGGTATATAGAGAAATAGGAAACATATGTATTTCCTTTCCTATGTGGCTTAATCACACTTCGTCATTGCCAAAAGCTACAATTCGTAGACATTGTAGTGATGGCCAACTACAAATATTAACGTCTAACACAATCATAGCTCTCAGAGGCTCCATTCTAAGCCACATAATTCCAAGTTTCCCAATTTCATCCCACATCATATAGGAGCGGAAAGGTTTTTCACTTATGTGAACTTAATGTTAAGGTAAGGTTTAAAAAAAAAAATATATATATACACTATAATACAATAAAGTACACAACAGAGCAAATAAAGCAAACATTTATAGAAATCTTTTTGTGAAGAGCAAATTTTCTTTATGTATGTATTTGTACTATAGTTAAAGGGATTTACGTAAATGAACTTTACTTATAAGGTTACATGAATTTTCTTTTTAATGTTGTCATTATATTAAAATAGAATTGCATGTAGATCACAGCACTCTGAGAATGTAGAGCACAAGTAGGGTCATTCACCTTGTAATATATCTGAATAACTAGGCATCCTATAGTTATCCAGAATCTGTCAGCAGGATTTCACCGCCAAACGATTTACAGTATATGTGCATGTAGCTCTTCCAAAATCAAGATCAACCATAGCTTTACCTTGATAGTGGCCCCTCCGGTACGGAGAAATCATTGTTTATATTGATATGCATTGTTTACATTTGAACTGATAAATAATTAAGGCTGAAGATTAGATCTGAAGCCTTTGTCACTCCAGCTCTACTCCCCACCACGCACTTCCTCCTACTGTGTGACTGGCAGCTTCTACGTGGCTTGACTTCAGGCAAAGGAGCTCTCAGTCAAGCAGGAAGAAATGGTGCTAGGAAGGTAATAGAGCAAGGACACACCCTAAAGTTCTAAAAAATCAAGAAAAGAATTGAAAAGACCAGGATAAACCCTGCTTCTTCTCATCCTGTCCGTACGTAGAATTATTTTTCATCAATACTTCATACAGAGTGGATCTATCAGCAAATTTCACAATACATAAGCCATACATGATTAAATAGCTTTCTAAATAAGGCTAGTGTGCTTAATGTAAAAATCCATGATCAATAATTGTATAATCCTAATATTAAAATGAGCAATTTATAAGTGTGGCTAACAAATAAGCTCATAAGTCCAAACTCCACCCACAAAGCCTGACTGACAGTTGGAACTTGCACTTAGCAGTGTGAGATTTCACCAGTAGCAGATAGGAGGGACATTGAGGCGTTAGATAAAGATTGACTTTACTAATATACCCACATAGGCAAAATCATTGTTAAAGTGAAAAAACCCACAAAGGTAATTGAAATAACTTGAAACAGACAAAAGTAATTTTCAATTTAATTTTACTGAATATCAATTAATTAAAATCAGTCGTTGCTTTTGAGTTGTGGTTCAGTAGAAAGATATTAATACTTATTGTGCTACTATAAAAACCAAGTTCCAGGCTGGGCTTCATAGGGGACCATCATTATAGCTATGTTCTGCAATACACTTGCATTACAGTATATACTGTAGAACAAGCAATCAGACAATTGCAGGTTTAAATTGCTGGCCCCTTTCCAAAATTGTGGGTAAACAATTTTGTTCTAAGCATGTGATGCTCTTTCAAACTTACCTGTGGCAAGTAACAAGTTGACTCAGTTTTTGTATTATGTGTCTGTGTGCCAACACTAAGGATGGTGAACAGATAGAGGAGAAGAGAACTGTCTGAGGACTTGACAAGCTGTTACACAGCTTGACAGATAGAAAGATAAAAAAAATTATGGGTCTCAGAAAATTGTGACACAAATTTCTGAATTTTTTTCACCACTAAAATAAAAAACGTGTACCGTTTTGATACTGCCATAATCATACTGACCTGAAGAATCATGTTGCCAGGTTATTTTTACCACACAATGAGCATCGTAAAATATAACTTTCTAAAGCATTGGAGGAATAGTGTTTTTTGTACGCAATGTCATAGCTCTAGGATTTTGTATCCCATTTTCCAGCATATTGTATTGTAAAATGAATGGTATTATTCAAAACTACAACTTCTTCCAGAAAAGCAAGCTCTCATACAACTAGAAAAATAAAAGGTAATGACTTTTGGAAGAAGGGTAGGGAAAAATAAAAGCTGAACAACGAAAATTGACTGCTTAGAGAAGGGGTTAAAGAGACTTTCGGCTCTAGTAATCTTGTTTGTTTCCAGACAATAATCTGATCACACTATGTCCTTCTACTGAACCTAGCAAAATTAGCTGTACATGGCAGCAACTGTTATGTACTAGGAATGAGTGAACATGCTAGGTGATATTCCGTTATCACATGAGTATGGCGGTGCTCGGATGTGCTTGATACTTGGCGAGTAATGGACGGAGCTCAATGTAAAGCTTGACTCCCCTCCCCGCATCTTTGGCGACTGTTATGCAGCCAATAAGCATGCAGAGATTGCCTGTGAGAGTCACTGTAACGCCGTAGCCATCTTGGTTGTGGAACTATTGTGATTGGCTGGCCTTCGACATCAGCAGGGATTATAAAATGACAGGCGCCGCCCAGCTTGGCACACTGACGCAATTGCACACCTGTGAGACACTTCGTATTGGAGGGAGAGAGTCCTTGCCTAGGCCTATGTGCACAGTATAAAGAATCAGAGGCCTGTAGTGTTAATACTGGTGCTTAAATGGAGCCATCATACTAACAGAGCTTCTAAGGGCTTATCGTTTGCAGCACAAACAATCTGCACTTAGCCTAGAAAGGGAGAGAGAGTCGCAGGAGCAGGAAGAGTGACAGAATCCAGTCTGTAGAAATGAATTAGGCCTGTGCAGTCCGTTGGCAAATATATACAACACTAGCAACAGGGGGCAACTTCCTTGCCCAACCAAGGAGGAGAGGCCAGGGAGACACACAGCAGAGGCAGGGGTATACTGTCAAATGCGCAGGCCAATATCATGACACCAGCCCACTGCCCAGTGCCTGATGACCGGGTACTTTTAACAAGGAAAGAAAAGTTTTTAAAGATGGTCAAGCAATACCTGCCCCACCAAACCAGTATACTACCTAATTCCTCTACACTTCTTTCAACTATTGGGTTTCAAATCTGGACGCTTGAAATGGGCTGTCCCTGTATGCCTTAAAGGTGTTGTGCTGTCCTGCCACCAGCGTCTTGACTGATTGGATTTTTAGTGCCACCAGGGGGGATCATAACAGACAGGTTTTTTCGCCTGTCACCATAGAATGCAGACAGGCTCACTCTCATAAAATTCAACAAAGCCTGGATTATCCCACACGTTTTCACACCACCAAGTGACAGTAGCATATAAAGTGTTTGTAATATTCAATATTTTAATAAGGCCAACAAGTTGTTGCCTTTCAGCGGTCTATGGAAGGCCCTCCTCATAATTTCTGTCTGGCTTTGCACTTTCTGCTAAGCCTTTATGACTGTATAAGTACATCAATTACACTTTCAAAATATTTTTATTCAACATTTTTTATGGATTCATTGACTCATTCATACAGTTTAGCACAGTTATTGTTATATTACGGTGGTATGTAAAATGTACAAAAAGCGTAGAAAAATAGTTCAGGATTAGGTTACTCATCCATACAGTATTAAGTTGTGACGCTAGTCACTTCTCGCGGCTAAACCGTGAGTCAGAGTGGTCGAGGAGTCCAAGGTCAGAAACCAGAAGGGTACGTCATAAACAGAAGGAATAGACAAAAGCGTAGTCAGGTAACATTCCAAGGTCAGAGTACTGGGAGGATAAAGGATCAGAGGTGAAGGGGTTAAACAGGCGGATAATCAGAACAAAGTCCAAGGTCAGGCAACAGATCAAACAGATAGAACTCAAGGCACAGGAGAGCACAAAGCACAAACCTCACAAGATGAATATACGTCTGGCAGTGGTCTGGGAGAAGCTGCTCAGTTAAGCAGGCATGACAATTACCAGGCATAGTGAACAACTGAGACAGCCGACGCCTCCCAGTCACAGATTGGCTAGTCGAGCTGTCAATAAACACACCGACAGCTCAGCACGCCCCTTTACCAGACTGGATGGTCATGCTGTCAATCAAAGTACTAACAGCTTCAGCATGCCATGTACCAGATTGGATGGCCAAGCTGTCAGTAATTGCATCCCAGACACGCTGAGGGGTGGAACAGTGACATAAGTGCTTTCTGTCACATT
Source organism: Ranitomeya imitator (assembly GCF_032444005.1). NCBI lineage: Eukaryota > Metazoa > Chordata > Amphibia > Anura > Dendrobatidae > Ranitomeya > Ranitomeya imitator. The sequence goes on from NC_091283.1 coordinate 130,199,909, forward strand.
TTTGTGGTATGTAACAGTAGAAAAAAAAAGCATTTGAAAATGTAGCTTCTTTCTTCACATTTCTTACCCATACACTGTTCTGTGTTCTGGAGTACATTTTTGTAATATATAAGACTAAAAAAAATGTTTAAATTTTTTTTTAAACATAAGAATGTTGTAAGAATGTTACACTTCTCAGCCATACAATATTACGTGTTTTTAGGCACACTTTGTTGGTATTTAACCCTCAAAATACTTTCTCAAAATGTTATCGTTATTTTATTGATTACCCATAGACTATTCCAAGGTCTAGAGTACATTTCCTTGGTATAAAACCCTCAAAAAAACTTGTTCAAAATTTAACAGTATTATATTGCTTATCCATAGTGTATTACATCTTCTTGGGGAAATTTTATTGCAACATAAGCCTCAAAAAACTTGCTCAAAGTTTATCGGTATTATATTGCTCCCCATATGGTATTACATCTTCTTGGGTACATTTTGCTGCTATAAAAGCGTAAAAAATTTGTTCAAAATTTTATCGGTATTTTATTGCTCATTTATAGACTATTCTGTGGTCTGGAGTACATTTCGTTGGTATATAACCCTCTAAAAAAGTCTTTGAAAACTTAGACTGCGTGCCTATGTTAAACCTATATCCCCAGCCCCTTCTCCTACACATAGGATGGGCAACACTCCATCAAATGTATAAACATACTGACCATTTGGCCATTAAACCAAATTGAATAAAGAAGTGTCTTTTTTTCATTAAAAAATTAACTTTTATTTACATATATTACATGTAAATAAAGGTTAATTTTTTAATGAGATAATAAAAGAAACTTCTTGATTCAATTTGGTTTAATGGCCAAATGGTCAGTATGTTTATATATGTGTGCCTATGTTGTAGATTTGGTACATTTTTCTTGCATTTTTTTTGTCATGGATTTGTGACAAAACCTGAAGCAAAAAATGATGCCTGCAAAGTGAATGAGAAACCTGACGGCGCTCACAGTCAGTGCGGGAAGCTGAGGCCAGGGGACAGACACCGGAATGTAAGTATGTACTGTTTTTTTTTTTTTACATTTACAATGGTAACCAGGGTAAACATCGGGTTACTAAGCGCGGCCCTACGCTTAGTAACCCGATGTTTACCCTGGTTACCAGGGGACTTCGGCATCGTTGGTCACTGGAGAGCTGTCTGTGTGACAGCTCTCCAGCGACCACACAACGACGAAACAGCGACGCTGCAGCGATCGGCATCGTTGCCTATATTGCTGCAGCATCGCTTAATGTGACGGTACCTTAAGTATAGAGGTGGAAACATCTCTAAGACCTGGCCTTTGTATTAGCTGGATAGACTTCCTGCTTCGTGTCAGACTGTGCAAATGAAAATCTGGACAATATTGTGATGGAATTAGCCCTGTACGACTGTATGGACTATTTTGTTTTGTTTTATGCCGAACAGCCCTGTACCTTTATCTGTTTTGCTGGAAAAGTTTTATGAACTTTAATAAATTTGCCTGGTTGGACAAAGAAACTGCATACCTGTATGAACGTTGCCTAACGACTACCTGAACGAATCCGTACAATTGCAAAACACAGGTTATTTTTTTCTAGTAACGGCTGTGCCTGGTATTAAAGCTTTGTACAGCTTTGCCTTACTCAATGGAACAAAGCTTCAATACTAATGTCATTTTGTGCAGTGAATGCAGTGCTCGCGATCCCTACAAATGGCTGATTGGGTTATTTATGTAAAGCATAGACATATTATGGGCCTTACAGGAGAAAATATACATTTTCAAGTCAATTTTCACTTTTGTTAAAAGATGGGTAGTCTTAAAAGGCAGAACCCATCAAAATAGCACCAAGCAAATAAATATTGTATTGGAAAAATGGGTTTCGTAAGGAGATAGTTCTTTTAATGAAAAGATACATAGAGTGCTTAGCATAAATGAGTATACCCCAACAGATTTGTCAAAAAACTTTTTTCCTTTTATAATTAATTTTCTATGCGATACCATACTACAAAGTACTCCAACAAATGTGGGCCATTGATCGCACATGCAAAAAGTAATTTTCAGACATAATGGTTAAGTAAAGTGCCTTTAGTGCTTACCCATGGTGTGTTGGTATGCCAAGGGACCCAGTCCCAATCCTGAGGTGCGTTAGCTACTTAACTATTATGTCTGATTAGCAAACATGCATTGACAGTCTAAGAGAACTTTCCAGAGCAGATTTCAGATACCTTTTCCTTGGTGCTGTGTGCATCAAGGAAGAATTGTGGTATTGGATTAGTAATTGTTTTGAATTGCTCGGACTACTCATTGGATTGGCACTTGCTTTTGAATTGTTTATAAGTATTTGCACTTTGCTGCACATGGCTATGGGATATTAGTCTAATTTTTCGATTATTACCTTGGTGGTGTTTTGACTACAATTGCATTATTATTTATGCCTGTGGAGCCAAGCATTTTACTAGGGTCATTTGTCCATTTATGTTGTTGTCCATACCGAAATATTGCATTTATATATTTTTGTAATGAAATGTTTTCTATATATTTTTGGTATTGAACTCCATTTTTATAAAAAAATATTATTTGTTTTACATTATATGTTTGCAAAAATCATCAATATTCTTAATATTTGTATTTTGTGAACATAAGTAATACTTTTACAAAAATATGAACCCATAGCTTTGGCATAAATATAATTTGTTTTAACATGACATTTTCTTACCTCGAACATCTGTGCAATGGAAAGGAATATTTATTATTTCCAAGGGGCATCACCAGTGAATACGTTTATTCCTACATCTTTGAACCTTTGATACAGAAGCTTAGCAGTTATACTATGAAAGGAAAGTTTACTCATGCTTTTGTTCTAAGTCACATTGGCAGGATGCGACAGGCTGCGCTATTATCATTGATCTGCAAAAACGTTAGGTTTGCATGGAGAGCAATTTTATGGCAATGCAGGAGAAAGAGTGGAAAAAATGGATTATTTAAAGTCTGGTTTTCCAAAGAGGAAATATCCAACATTTTCATCACCTCTAGTTAACGTTCCATAATTAACTGAAAACACAGAAACTCTTCATCATGGGTGAGTGATGACACAACATATCTATTAATGACTGCCATGCTTGAATTCTGCAGAATGATGTTTCGAAGGTGTAATTTGTAGTTCTCCAGTTGAAAATCACAATTGAAAAGGCAAAAAATTCACTTAAGTATCAAGTATTTTTCACAAATGCAGTATAGCGCTACCACGTAACTGATTTAAATGCTTTATTTGAGCCCGCACGAATGTTTTAGCCACAGTATATGGTACCTGTATTGTTACCTGAATTACATCTTTTACTTTATTTTTTAGAACAACTGCAACAGCCACTGTTCAGACATGGGGAGAGTCATGCCTCTTACCATCGGAACTTTGGTATAAACCCTTATCCAGTGATATATGAAAACTAAACCAAACCAACTTCATGTTACTTAAAATGTATAGGAAAGCTTGTTCTCTTCATGAGGGGAACGTGTGGTTGCCTTTATAGAGGAGAAGCATAAGGGGATATGTTGGAGTAATGCATGCCTCCCTATACGGGTGTCATCACCCCACGTAATCTGGGAATCTACGTAACATTGACATCAATAGACAGTAATACAAACATAGAAAATAATGGGCCTGTTATTTTATCATTTACGTTAAAGAGTTCTTGTGTATTCACAAAATACATTAGAAATCTAGACCAAAAGAAAATTTACATTTCAAATAAAAATCATTGCAAAAAATTGCTCTACTAATCTGAATAACCTGCACTAAAACATTATTCTTTAAAGCAGTTAGTAAAAGATGTTCATGATGGTACAATTTATACATTTTCACTTCACAAATTTTATAGATTCTTTCAGTTTTCTCTGAACAGAAGGACCCTACCCACTATTTGCTCAGTTCAAGCTACCAACCTGCTTTTCACACCATCTTTATCTTTATTACAAATATTTTAATTAGCACATGCTAACTTAATATTTTCTTCTAACTTCTGTCCTATATATGGCTTTATTAGCTATATACAACACATTTGTTAAAGAAAGATTCATATTAAAGAGAACCTGTCACCAGGTTTTTCCCATATAACATGTGGCCACCACCTTTCAGCCCAGTGTTAATGCATTCTGGAGTGCTGTATATAAGTTTCCAATCTGCCCTGCAAAACAAAAAAAAACCACTTATATTATACTCACCTACAGTGCGATCCGGTCCGATGGGTGTCACTGGTCTTGGTCTGGCGCCTCCTCTCTTCCTGCGATCGCTATACTATTTCTCTGCTTCATATGGATGATGCGTTCAACATTATCCACATAATTTTTCCCCATCGCGCTCCTGTGCAAGCATAATTCTCTCTGCCTTGATAAGGGATGAGCAAAGTACTGTAGTATGCATGCGCGGTGAAAGACCAAAGAGTGCCGGCACGTGAGCACTACAGTACCTTTACAGAATTACATTAGTAGGGATTGAAGAGTGAAGTGCATGTTCCTTGAGGGAAGAGATTGGGGGAGATACCAGATCAGGTGATAGCTGTGGTGCAGTTAGTTATTATAAAAGGCCCAGGAGGGCAGTGAAGGGTAGGATTTGGTGCTTGGACTTGTGACAGGTCCAATATGCGGTGCAGTTGAGTTGGCTTAAGCAGCCATTACACGAGAATAACCAGACCTGAATGAGGAACCAAGTAATAAGATCCCGGACTGAGTGACCAGAAATGGAGAGCAGAGCTGGGAGAGTCGAGTGAGCTCATCCAGGGCTGAGAGAGACGATCAGGTCATAGAAGAGAGACGTTTGTGTGAGCTGTAGCTTGCGGTGTAGACGGATGGTACAAAGGGGATTGGGGTCATGCTTCAGGGGACAAAGGAGGCTAGCGTGGCTGGTTTACAAAGATACTCATCGATAAGGGACTTGCGACCTAGCTGTGGAATATCATTGACTCTCGTTAGGGCTTGTACAATGGTCAGTATTGCTTAAATCCTTCATGACCGGAGGTATTTTCGTTTTTGAGTTTTTGTTTTTTGCTCTCCTTCCCAGAGCCATAGCTTTTTTATTTTTTGGTCAATATGGCCATGTGAGGGCTTGCTTTTTGCTGATGAGTTGTACTTTTGACCAACACCTTTAATTTTAACATATCGTGTACTGGAAAACAGGAAAAAAATTCCAAGTGCGGTTAAATAGCAAAAAAGGTGCAATCCCACAGTTGTTTTTTGTTTTGCTTTTTAACTATGTTCACTAAATGCTAAAACTGACATTATGATTCTCCAGATCACTACGAGTTCATAGACACCAAACATGTCTAGGTTCTTTTTTATGTAAGTGGTGGAAAAAAATTCCAAGCTTTGTTAAAAAACAAACAAAAATTACGCCATTTTCCGATACCCGTAGCATCTTCATTTTTTGTGATCTCGGGTTGGGTGACGGCTTATTATTTTCCTGTTTAATATCCCAGTAGTGACTTGTCATTCACAGACCCGAGGGAAGCAGAGGGGCAGGGGAACTATAGACAGAGAAGACAAGACCTAATTAGTAGAAAACTTCAAATGATTTTTACAGAAGAACCACAAAGTGGATTTATTCACCAAAGGTATGAATGTATTCAGTATTACAGCCCCATTACAGCCATGGCTTTACTTTACATTACAAAATCATGCTGACAGGTGGTTCTCTTTAAACCGCATGGTGAATGGCATAAAAATAAAAACAATTCTTGAACTGCTGTTTATTTGTTCATTGCGCCTCATAACTATCAGAATAAGGCCCGGTCTACATTTATCCTATGCTCTATGCTGAGCACTTAGCTCAAGGTTTCCGTGTAAATCCCCCACAAATTGTGATTCAAATGAAAGCTCCAATGGAACCATTAGCTATAATGAGGAAGGGCAGCTGGAATCATTTTGGACTCCATCAGGCCTCTGTTCTGATATTGTCCTAGCATTTAGGCATATTTTTAGCCACATTAGTGTGGTCAACCACAGTTATGTGCATACCTAGGGAAGGGCATCATTGAGACAGATGCCATCCAAAGTGACTCCATCAAATGGTTCAGTCTGGAGTTTTGTTTGAAACTAATTTTTTGGAAAACTAGTGAGAACCCCAAATTTAGTGCTCATTACACCGTGTTCCAAATTATTATGCAAATGATATTTTTCTCGGATTTTCTTAAATGGTCGGTGCAAATGACAGTCCAATAAAAGTCATCACCCGTTAGAGTATACATCGAATTTTATTGAAGAAACCTCCCAATGATAAAAGTATAATCTCCAAAATGAACAAAAACTCAAAATGCACTGTTCCAAATTATTAGGCACAGTAGAATATCTAAACATTTGATATGTTTTAAAGAACTGAAAATGCTCATTTGTGGAATTTGCAGCATTAGGAGGTCACATTCACTGAACAAAAAAGCTATTTAACTCAAAAACATCCTAACAGGCCAAATTACATGTTAACATAGAAACCCTTCTTTGATATCACCTTCACAATTCTTGCGTCAATTGAACTTGTAAGTTTTTGTAGAGTTTCTGCTTGTATTTTTTTGCATGAAGTCAGAATAGCCTCCCAGAGCTGCTGTTTTGATGTGAACTGCCTCCCTCATACATCTTTTGCTTGATGATACTCCAAAGGTTCTTTATAGGGTTGAGGGCAGGGGAAGATGGTGGCCACACCATGAGTTTATCTCCTTTTATGCCCATAGCAGCCAATGACTCAGAGGTATTCTTTGCAGCATGAGATGGGGCATTGTCATGCATGAAGATGATTTTGCTCTTAACATAGTAACATAGTAACATAGTTAGTAAGGCCGAAAAAAGACATTTGTCCATCCAGTTCAGCCTATATTCCATCATAATAAATCCCCAGATCTACGTCCTTCTACAGAACCTAATTGTATGATACAATATTGTTCTGCTCCAGGAAGACATCCAGGCCTCTCTTGAACCCCTCGACTGAGTTCGCCATCACCACCTCCTCAGGCAAGCAATTCCAGATTCTCACTGCCCTAACAGTAAAGAATCCTCTTCTATGTTGGTGGAAAAACCTTCTCTCCTCTCCTCCTCTTGAAGGCACATTTCTGCTTTTTAGACCATGGAAGAAAGTTGACAGTCAGAAACTCTATATACAGTGGGGCAAAAAAGTATTTAGTCAGTCAGCAATAGTGCAAGTTCCACCACTTAAAAAGATGAGAGGCGTCTGTAATTTACATCATAGGTAGACCTCAACTATGGGAGACAAACTGAGAAAAAAAAATCCAGAAAATCACATTGTCTGTTTTTTTAACATTTTATTTGCATATTATGGTGGAAAATAAGTATTTGGTCAGAAACAAACAATCAAGATTTCTGGCTCTCACAGACCTGTAACTTCTTCTTTAAGAGTCTCCTCTTTCCTCCACTCATTACCTGTAGTAATGGCACCTGTTTAAACTTGTTATCAGTATAAAAAAGACACCTGTGCACACCCTCAAACAGTCTGACTCCAAACTCCACTATGGTGAAGACCAAAGAGCTGTCAAAGGACACCAGAAACAAAATTGTAGCCCTGCACCAGGCTGGGAAGACTGAATCTGCAATAGCCAACCAGCTTGGAGTGAAGAAATCAACAGTGGGAGCAATAATTAGAAAATGGAAGACATACAGGACCACTGATAATCTCCCTCGATCTGGGGCTCCACGCAAAATCCCACCCAGTGGGGTCAGAATGATCACAAGAACGGTGAGCAAAAATCCCAGAACCACGCGGGGGGACCTAGTGAATGAACTGCAGAGAGCTGGGACCAATGTAACAAGGCCTACCATAAGTAACACACTACGCCACCATGGACTCAGATCCTGCAGTGCCAGACGTGTCCCACTGCTTAAGCCAGTACATGTCCGGGGTGGTCTGAAGTTTGCTAGAGAGCATTTGGATGATCCAGAGGAGTTTTGGGAGAATGTCCTATGGTGTGATGAAACCAAACTGGAACGGTTTGGTAGAAACACAACTTGTCGTGTTTGGAGGAAAAAGAATACTGAGTTGCATCCATCAAACACCATACCTACTGTAAAGCATGCTGGTGGAAACATCATGCTTTGGGGCTGTTTCTCTGCAAAGGGGCCAGGACGACTGATCCAGGTACATGAAAGAATGAATGGGGCCATGTATCGTGAGATTTTTAGTGCAAACCTCCTTCCATCAGCAAGGGCATTGAAGATGAAACGTGGCTGGGTCTTTCAACATGACAATGATCCAAAGCACAACGCCAGGGCAACGAAGGAGTGGCTTTCGTAAGAAGCATTTCAAGGTCCTGGAGTGGCCTAGCCAGTTTCCAGATCTCAACCCTATAGAAAACCTTTGGAGGGAGTTGAAAGTCCGTGTTGCCAAGCGAAAAGCCAAAAAAATCACTGCTCTAGAGGAGATCTGCATGGAGGAATGGGCCAACATACCAACAACAGTGTGTGGCAACCTTGTGAAGACTTACAGAAAACGTTTGACCTCTGTCATTGCCAACAAAGGATATATTGCAAAGTATTGAGATGAAATTTTGTTTCTGACCAAATACTTATTTTCCACAATAATATGCAAATAAAATGTTAAAAAAACAGACAATGTGATTTTCTGGATTTTTTTTTCTCAGTTTGTCTCCCATAGTTGAGGTCTACCTATGATGTAAATTACAGACGCCTCACATCTTTTTAAGTGGTGGAACTTGCACTATTGCTGACTGACTAAATACTTTTTTGCCCCACTGTACTTTGCAGAGGTCATTTTCACACCTTCAGGAACCTTAAAGGGCCCTATCAGCTGTTTCCCCATAATTAAGGCCCAAAACATGACTCCTTCACCTCCTTGTTCACATCGCAGCCTTGTTGGGACATGGTGGCCATCCACCAACCATCCACTACTCCATCCATCTGGACCATCCAGGGTTGCTCGACACTCATCAGTAAACAAGACTGTTGGAAAATTAGTCTTCATATATGTCTGGGCCCACTGCAACCGTTTCTGCTTGTGAACACTGTTTAGGGGTGGCCGAATAGTAGGTTTATGCACCACAGCAAGCCTTTGAAGGATCTTACACCTTGAGGTTCGAGGGACTCCAGAGGCACCAGCAGCTTCAAATAACTGTTTGCTGCTTTGTAATGGTATTTTGGCAGCTGCTCTCTTAATCCAATGAATTTGTCTGGCAGAAACCTTCCTCATTATGCCTTAGGCTGGGTTCACATTACGTTAGGGCAGTCTGTTAGACGGACTGCATTACACCGCAGCATATCTCAATGAGAATAACTGTTTAACTCCATATCAGCATGGGTTTATGAGAAATCGCTCCTGTCAAACCAATCTAATCAGTTTTTATGAAGAGGTAAGCTATAGGCTGGACCATGGTGAGTCATTGGACGTGGTATATCTCGATTTTTCCAAAGCGTTTGATACCGTGCCGCACAAGAGGTTGGTACACAAAATGAGAATGCTTGGTCTGGGGAAAATGTGTGTAAATGGGTTAGTAACTGGCTTAGTGATAGAAAGCAGAGGGTGGTTATAAATGGTATAGTCTCTAACTGGGTCGCTGTGACCAGTGGGGTACCGCAGGGGTCGGTATTGGGACCTGTTCTCTTCAACATATTCATTAATGATCTGGTAGAAGGTTTACACAGTAAAATATCGATATTTGCAGATGATACAAAACTATGTAAAGCAGTTAATACAAGAGAAGATAGTATTCTGCTACAGATGGATCTGGATAAGTTGGAAACTTGGGCTGAAAGGTGGCAGATGAGGTTTAACAATGATAAATGTAAGGTTATACACATGGGAAGAAGGAATCAATATCACCATTACACACTGAACGGGAAACCACTGGGTAAATCTGACAGGGAGAAGGACTTGGAGATCCTAGTTAATGATAAACTTACCTGGAGCAGCCAGTGCCAGGCAGCAGCTGCCAAGGCAAACAGGATCATGGGGTGCATTAAAAGAGGTCTAGATACACATGATGAGAGCATTATACTGCCTCTGTACAAATCCCTAGTTAGACCGCACATGAAGTACTGTGTACAGTTTTGGGCACCGGTGCTCAGGAAGGATATAATGAGAGAGTACAAAGGAGGGCAACAAAATTAATAAAGGGGATGGGAGAACTACAATACCCAGATAGATTACTGAAATTAGGATTATTTAGTCTAGAAAAAAGACGACTGAGGGGCGATCTAATAACCATGTATAAGTATATAAGGGGACAATACAAATATCTCGCTGAGGATCTGTTTATACCAAGGAAGGTGACGGGCACAAGGGGGCATTCTTTGCGTCTGGAGGAGAGAAGGTTTTTCCACCAACATAGAAGAGGATTCTTTACTGTTAGGGCAGTGAGAATCTGGAATTGCTTGCCTGAGGAGGTGGTGATGGTGAACTCAATCGAGGGGTTCAAGAGAGGCCTGGATGTCTTCCTGGAGCAGAACAATATTGTATCATACAATTATTAGGTTCTGTAGAAGGACGTAGATCTGGGGATTTATTATGATGGAATATAGGCTGAACTGGATGGACAAATGTCTTTTTTCGGCCTTACTAACTATGTTACTATGTTAACACTGCCATTAATCTCTATTTCGGGTGCATTGATAGCACATGCCTAAAATGGGCGTGCGCTAGCGATGTGCCATCATTGAGTGACAGACCCTGGGACGCGGGCTGCAGCGTTTCCGGGTCCGTCACCGCTAGCACAGATAGAGCATCTGCTAGCTCTATCTGCGCTAGCAATATGGCATGTTGGCACTTGCATTACTGCAGCCCGTTTAACGCATGTGTTGAACGGGCTGCTGTTAACACAATGTGAACCTAGCCTTATCTGCATGAACTCTGTCTGTGCTCTGTTTCAGTCACAAATCTCTTCACAGTATGATGATCACTCTTAAGTCTTCGTGAGATATCTAATGTTTTCATACCTTTTCCAAGGCATTGCACTATTTAACGCTTTTCAGCAGCAGAGAGATCCTTTTTATTTCCAATATTGCTTGAAACCTGTGGCCTGCTTAATAATGTGGAACATCATTTTTAAGTAGTTTTCCTTTAATTAGAATCACCTGGAAAAATAATTATCACGTGTTTGAGGCCGCCGTCACACATGCGAGTTTTACGGACGTAAGAGCGCAGAATCTACGTCCGTAAAACTCGCAAAAAATACGGCACAATTATTCTCTATGCCCCTGCTCCTATCTGCCGTATTTTACTGATCAGTATTATACGGCTTTCTACGGCCGTACAAAATCGCAGCATGCTGCGTTTGTCACCGTACTGCGCAAGAAATACGCCAATGAAAGTCTATGGAAGCGTGAAAAATACGGATTACACACGGACAAGCAGTGTGACTTGCGAGAAATACGCAGCGCTGTTAGAGAGAAAAGCCGGTAATTCAGTGCGGTGTACAGTAAAATCACACTGACAGCTTACAGTAGAATAGGTAGAATAAATGTGTACACATAGAATAGGTATATATATATATATATATGTCAGTGAGACACATACAGTGGGGCAAAAAAGTATTTAGTCAGTCAGCAATAGTGCAAGTTCCACCACTTAAAAAGATGAGAGGCGTCTGTAATTTACATCATAGGTAGACCTCAACTATGGGAGACAAACTGAGAAAAAAAAATCCAGAAAATCACATTGTCTGTTTTTTTAACATTTTATTTGCATATTATGGTGGAAAATAAGTATTTGGTCAGAAACAAACAATCAAGATTTCTGGCTCTCACAGACCTGTAACTTCTTCTTTAAGAGTCTCCTCTTTCCTCCACTCATTACCTGTAGTAATGGCACCTGTTTAAACTTGTTATCAGTATAAAAAGACACCTGTGCACACCCTCAAACAGTCTGACTCCAAACTCCACTATGGTGAAGACCAAAGAGCTGTCAAAGGACACCAGAAACAAAATTGTAGCCCTGCACCAGGCTGGGAAGACTGAATTTGCAATAGCCAACCAGCTTGGAGTGAAGAAATCAACAGTGGGAGCAATAATTAGAAAATGGAAGACATACAAGACCACTGATAATCTCCCTCGATCTGGGGCTCCACGCAAAATCCCACCCCGTGGGGTCAGAATGATCACAAGAACGGTGAGCAAAAATCCCAGAACCATGCGGGGGGACCTAGTGAATGAACTGCAGAGAGCTGGGACCAATGTAACAAGGCCTACCATAAGTAACACACTACGCCACCATGGACTCAGATCCTGCAGTGCCAGATGTGTCCCACTGCTTAAGCCAGTACATGTCCGGGCCCGTCTGAAGTTTGCTAGAGAGCATTTGGATGATCCAGAGGAGTTTTGGGAGAATGTCCTATGGTCTGATGAAACCAAACTGGAACTGTTTGGTAGAAACACAACTTGTCGTGTTTGGAGGAAAAAGAATACTGAGTTGCATCCATCAAACACCATACCTACTGTAAAGCATGGTGGTGGAAACATCATGCTTTGGGGCTGTTTCTTTGCAAAGGGGCCAGGACGACTGATCCGGGTACATGAAAGATTGAATGGGGCCATGTATCGTGAGATTTTGAGTGCAAACCTCCTTCCATCAGCAAGGGCATTGAAGATGAAACGTGGCTGTGTCTTTCAACATGACAATGATCCAAAGCACACCGCCAGGGCAACGAAGGAGTGGCTTCGTAAGAAGCATTTCAAGGTCCTGGAGTGGCCTAGCCAGTCTCCAGATCTCAACCCTATAGAAAACCTTTGGAGGGAGTTGAAAGTCCGTGTTGCCAAGCCAAAAGCCAAAAACATCACTGCTCTAGAGGAGATCTGCATGGAGGAATGGGCCAACATACCAACAACAGTGTGTGGCAACCTTGTGAAGACTTACAGAAAACGTTTGACCTCTGTCATTGCCAACAAAGGATATATTACAAAGTATTGAGATGAAATTTTGTTTCTGACCAAATACTTATTTTCCACCATAATATGCAAATAAAATGTTAAAAAAACAGACAATGTGATTTTCTGGATTTTTTTTTCTCAGTTTGTCTCCCATAGTTGAGGTCTACCTATGATGTAAATTACAGACGCCTCTCATCTTTTTAAGTGGTGGAACTTGCACTATTGCTGACTGACTAAATACTTTTTTGCCCCACTGTATATGTATATATATTAATGTTTATTCCAGCGCTATACAGCTTGAAAGCCGGTAATTCAATTACCGGCTTTTTCCTTCTCCTTCCTAAAACCCGACATGATTTGAGACATGGTTTACATACAGTAAACCATATCTTCTCTCCATTTTTTTTGCAGATTCCACACTACTAATGTCAGTAGTGTGTATCTGCAAAATTTGGCCGTTCTAGCTCTTAAAATAAAGGGTTAAATGGCGGAAAAAATTGGCGTGGGCTCCCGCGCAATTTTCTCCGCCAGAGTAGTAAAGCCAGTGACTGAGGGCAGATATTAATAGCCTGGAGAGGGTCCACGGTTATTGGCCCCCCCCTGGCTAAAAATATATGCCCCCAGCCACCCCAGAAAAGGCACATCTGGAAGATGCGCCTATTCTGGCACTTGGCCACTCTCTTCCCATTCCCGTGTAGCGGTGGGATATGGGGTAATGAAGGGTTAATGCCACCTTGCTATTGTAAGGTGACATTAAGCCTAATTAATAATGGAGAGGCGTCAATTATGACACCTATCCATTATTAATCCAATACTAGTAAAGGGTTAAATAAAACACAAACACATTTTTTAAAATTATTTTAATACCTAGCTCCCTGGCTTTCTAGGTAATTTCCCACGATCTATGAAGAGCCAGCAGAGGGCGCCTCACCGCAAATGAAGCTAAATATAGATCATTGATCTATTTTTAGCCTCATTCCCTGGGGTTTTGCAGCGAGGAGCAGCCTGCATTAGCACAGCTCCTTGCTGCAAAATGTTTTAACCCCTTCAGAAGGATTTACATCGTTGGACGTTACAGATCTGCGGAGGGTAAGTATATTGTTGGTTTATTATGTTTTTTTACTCACAGAACGAGGGTCTTCAGTGACTGGATTGGGCGTTGAATAAAATACTGCAACAACCATTGTTTTTATTTCATTAAAATAATTTTAAAAAATGTGTTTGTGTTTTATTTAACCCTTTACTAGTATTGGATTAATAATGGATAGGTGTCATAATTGACGCCTCTCCATTATTAATTAGGCTTAATGTCACCTTACAATAGCAAGGTGGCATTAACCCTTTATTACCCCATATCCCACCGCTACACGGGAATGGGAAGAGAGTGGCCAAGTGCCAGAATAGGCGCATCTTCCAGATGTGCCTTTTCTGGGGTGGCTGGGGGCAGATATTTTTAGCCAGGGGGGGGCCAATAACCGTGGACCCTCTCCAGGCTATTAATATCTGCCCTCAGTCACTGGCTTTACTACTCTGGCGGAGAAAATTGCGCGGGAGCCCACGCCAATTTTTTCCGCCATTTAACCCTTTATTTTAAGAGCTAGAACGGCCAAATTTTGCAGATACACACTACTGACATTAGTAGTGTGGAATCTGCGAAAAAAAATGGAGAGAAGACATGGTTTACTGTATGTAAACCATGTCTCAAATCATGTCGGGTTTTAGGAAGGAGAAGGAAAAAGCCGGTAATTGAATTACCGGCTTTCAAGCTGTATAGTGCTGGAATAAATATTAATATATATACATATATGTGTCTCACTGACATATATATATATATATACCTATTCTATGTGTACACATTTATTCTACCTATTCTACTGTAAGCTGTCAGTGTGATTTTACTGTACACCGCACTGAATTACCGGCTTTTCTCTCTAATATATGTGTCTACTGACACATATATATATATATATATATATATATATATATATATATATAGACAGTATATATATATTTTCTTTTCTTTTTGGGACACATGGATCACTTCTATAGCGGTATGTTGGTTTTGCTAGCCTGCGAGAAAACCACGCAGTACGGATGCCATACGGATTACATACGGAGGATGCCATGCGCAAAAAACGCTGACACACCCTGCCTACGGAGGAGCTACGGACCACTTTTTTCGGGACTTTTCAGCGTATTACGGCCGTAATATACGGACCGTATTGTTTTACGCTGTGTGTGACGCCGGCCTAAGATTGATTTCAGTGATCCATTGAGCCCTGAGACACAATACCATCCACGAGTTTATTTGAAAAACAAAACAATTAAATCTTTATGACACTTAAACCCATTTGCATAATAATTTGGAACACGGTGTAGAAATAATCTGATCATAGCATCATACTGAAAATGATTGTAATATGTTATGTACCCCACAATGGTACTACACACAATAAAATTTCAACTTATCTTACAAAAAACAAGTCCTCCTTCAGATACATCACCTGTCATTGAAAATATATGGAATTTTCACATTACTGGTAGGACTAAGGCGCTGTAAAAGCATTATTATTTTAAAATATCAGAATTCCTACAAAATGTTGGTCCAAAATATGATATGCTTTCATATGTTATAACTCACATTAGTAAAAAATAAAATGAATCCGACACTTTGCTCTCCTCTGCATGAAAGATTCTGTATAATTCTATTGCTGCACATCAATTCTTAGAGGGAGCTTTGCCAAATTACATCAGGAATGGATGAAGTAATGAATTCTACTTGTCCATCTGATAGAACTTAGCCTTTATGGTATTTGGAATATAAACTTAACTTCACATAATTTTCTCTGACATTGTTTAGAGCGCCCATTTGTTTATGCCATGCCTGAACTCAGATCACTCTTCTAGTTAATTAACTTGTAATTTTTGATTGATATTGATAATTGTTATTTTTTTCTTGCAAACTGACCCTCTCTGAAAGAAAGGTAATGGAAAAAGCAGTGGAGGCACAGTTTTCAGATTATGTTCAGCTTGTTCAAATGTCATCTACACAGATATACAGTGTATCTTTGTACATATTATTATATATTACATGTATTAGAGAAGGTACTTTTTTGTGGAGGGGAAATTGAAGGGTCCACATGAACCAGTTTTATAGTCGCTGTGTTAAAACTCAATCCCATGAGTCTGAATAAGACTAAACTGCAATTCCAGACGCAGTCCATTGAAAAGAGTGGAGCTGTTTCAGAAAAAAAAAACAACATAATCATTTGGAAATATTTTTTCTTTTTAATTACTCTGTTCTCTATTACTTTATGCTGGAATTAAATATGCAAGAAGTGTCTTCTACACTGCAAATAGTTACATCGCTGAAAAAATACATAAGTCCATCCAAGTTCAATAAAGGAATGAGAGACAATAAAGGAAAGAGATATAGGGGTATTGCACCCGAACTACAGGAACCAGTTTGCCCTAAAAGAGCAAATAATCCTTCCTGATCCCAGTGTCAATCAATTGGATCAAGAATCACTTTAATAATTGTATAGATTTACATCACCGGAGCTGATCAGCTGATGAACTCCGGTGAACTCTCACAGCGGCTCAGTGATACACTAGGAGAGCGATTACCTCCTGTCAGTGTATTGCAGGCGAGCGGGTGAGATCAATGTGGGACACTCGGTAATAAATGGACTACGGCTGAAAGATGAGTATATGTTGGTTTATTATTTTTGATTATTTGCAGGAGATGCGGGCATTGGGGATTAGCTGTTCGGGGAATATGTATTGTGTATGTGAATATGTAAATGCTTAGATTTTTTTTACTAATGAATACAGGACTATTCTCCCATCATCGGCTCATGCTGTCTATGTTAGGCCGGTTTCACACATCAGTGGCTCCGGTACGTGAGGTGACAGTTTCCTCACGTACCGGAGACACTGACTCACGTAGACACATTGAAATCAATGTGTCTCTGCACACGTCAGCGTGTTTTCACGGACCGTGTGTCCATGTGCAAAACATGGAGACATGTCAGTGTTTGTGGGAGTGCACGGATTACACGGACCCATTAAAGTCAATGGGTCCGTGTAAAACACATACCGCACACGGACGCTGTCCGTGTGCAGTCCGTGTGCCATGCAGGAGACAGCACTACAGTAAGCGCTGTCCCCCCAGCGTGGTGCTGAAGCCGCCATTCATATCTTCTCTCCAGCAGCGTTCACTGGAGTGAAGATATGAAAAATCTTTTTTTTTCGTGTTTAAAGGGAACCTGTCACCCCGTTTTTTCAGATTGAGATAAAAATACTGTTAAATAGGGCCTGCGCTGTGCGTTACAATAGTGTATGTAGTGTACCCTGATTCCCCACCTATGCTGCGAAATACATTACCAAAGTCGCCGTTTTCGCCTGTCAATCAGGCTGGTCAGGTCAGGTGGGCGTGGTGACATAGCTGTTTCTTCCCCAGCTTTCCGTTGGTGGCGTAGTGGTGTGCGCATGTCCAAGTGATGAATCCACTGCGCGCACATGAAGAAACAGCACGCGATCTGCGCTATTACCCTTGTCATCGGTGGGGGCGGCCATCTTCCTGGGGCCACGCGTGCGCAGATGGAGTGCTCTGCTGCACGGGGCTTCAGGAAAATGGCCGCGGGATGCCGCGCGTGCGCAGATGGAGATCGCGGCGGCCATTTTCCCAAAGCCGAGTTTGCATCTCGGCTTCAGGAAAATGGCCGCCGCGATCTCCATGTGCGCACGCGCGGCATCCCGCGGCCATTTTTCTGAAGCCCCGTGCAGCAGAGCACTCCATCTGCGCACACGCGGCCCCAGGAAGATGGCCGCCCCCACCGATGACAAGGGTAATAGCGCAGATCGCACGCTGTTTCTTCACGTGCGCGCAGTGGATTCGGCACTTGGACATGCGCACACCACTACGCCACCAACGGAAAGCTGGGGAAAAAACAGCGATGTCACCACGCCCACCTGACCTGACCAGCCTGATTGACAGGCAAAAACGGCGACTTTGGTAATGTATTTCGCAGCATAGGTGGGGAATCAGGGTACACTACATACACTATTGTAATGCACAGCTCAGGCCCTATTTAACAGTATTTTTATCTCAATCTGAAAAAACGGGGTGACAGGTTCCCTTTAAAATAAAGATCCCTGTCCCCACCCCCTCCCACCCCCTATGCGCTTGCCCGCTGTTAATAAAATACTCACCCGGCTCCCTCGCAGCTTCCTCTCAGCGCCAGCTTCTCCTGTATGATTGGTCACGTGGTGCCACCGATTACAGTCATGAATATGCGGCTCCACCTCCCATAGGGGTGGAGCCGCATATTCATAACTGTAATGAGCGGCACCACGTGACCGATCATACCCAAGATTTATTTCTATGTCCTGGTTATACTGTTGTCATACTTTAGTGTGCCCTGAAAATTCTGTCTGGATTATGTATGTCTAATTATATAGTACTTTGTGTAAATCTTACAGGTTATAAGCCTTGGATGGTGGTGGCAGAGAGTGTCTTCATTATTAGATGATTTTCAATGTTGTTCATGTTGTTTTCTAATAAATATTGAGATTTTTTTAAATTTTTCTGGCGTGCACATTATTAGGTAATTCTTTTTTCTTTCCCTTACATAATCTTCATGCTTAACTACTTTATGTAGCACCCGTGTTGTATTAAGATTTATCATTCATGTAGGGCACTCTGCCCCCTTTATTAGGACTATCCCACTAGTGGCACGCACAGAGAGGAGGTAATGACAAGCTTAGGAAGATGATAGTCCATTCATGTACAAGGCCAGTTGACCGGAGGGTCACATCTCTGGCTTCTCTGAACATCTCCATGGAGCCAGGTGACCAATGGGTCTCGTTCCTGGCTTTTCACAAACGTATCAATGGTTCAGAGATGGCAACGGAGCAGATATGTATTCTTCCAGCCGGGGCCAAAGTCCCCAAAGATATAGAATCACAAATCTGTGCCCCTCGTGATGGAGTGATGATGTATTGGCTGGTGTCCTATAGAGTCTCTGGTTCTTTGAATTTCTGGATGTCTTGGCTGAATATCTGTCTCCTCTTACAGAGGCATATAACTTTTATAGTTAACAACTGTCCTTCAACCACTATTCACAGGTAAAAGGGGAAGAATGGTGATAAGACCAACTCACATTGTTTTATTATGCAATCTGTTTGCATAGTTTTTCCTCCTCTATTTTGCAAGTCAACAAACTGGCTGGCCTGGACAATATGTAATTAACATATCAGCAAACATCATTGTTCCGTGACCCTGTATCACTGGTCATCCAGGATAAGAGCACAATACGTTACAACAACTTGCCAACTTATAAGTCAATATTATAGGCTTACATAAACAAAAATCTGTTTTCTTGACCAATCATAAAGAAACACATACATTCAAAAGTCAACATATAGATAACAGTCTATTCCTCCTGGCTTACTAAATATAGACATCTGGTTAATTAAGCTAAAATGCTGTGTCCTCAAAATCTGTGAATCACAATACGCAGTGATCTTCTAAACCCCAGATCTCCCAGGAGGACATGACACACTCATGATAGTAGTTAAACGTTATCTCCAGGTCACAGCAGCAATGTTTTCTATTGCACATACTCACAGACACCTATCCTAATAATGTTCTATGTTGGAAGTCAACACGGACAATATCTATAATATGTGTAATATGAATGACTGAACTCACAATATGATCCATAAACTCTGCATGGCTACATAGCACAAAAGACTAACTCGTTGAAGACCTGTTGAAACCCATTCCAGCGCAAAACAGCCATCATCTGCTCTGCTGCCCTACCACCTCTGTCACACATGGTTTTAAGGAAGATTTGAAATAACTAAAAACTTTATGAACATTGGTGAGTGCCGCTAACTTTCTTTTTCATTAGAGACAGTAGACAACATCCTGATAGTGAGTCAGTTAAAGCCCAGTGTTCAGCAAAGACAGACCTAAGGCCTGATAAATGGCAGACTTACATGTTATAGTGTGTTGTGCGTGATGAAGGAAGATAATAGAACATCAGTTAATATGTCCCAAGGTTCAAGGAAATGTGAAGAGATATCATACAGAAAGATTTAAGGGAGGGATTTGACGAATTGGAACCCAGGCCAGGGAGGCCATCTGAATGGTACGGAAGTTAACCCAGATTATTTGTAAGGCCCACTTAAAGGGGATTGAATGAGAAGGAATTGAATCAGTATGTCTTTAGTGACTAGTTATCTACAGTGAAAGGGAACTCAATTGTGCATATTGAAAGGAAGCAATGGTCACAATTTTGGAATGTAAACTCTCATACGGAGAACAGTGGACTTACAAGGTTCTACTGAGGATTCAAACTAATGTATCCCAAGCAGCGGGTCCTTCTTAACCAGCTGGAAACTAAGAGGAGCTGGAGTGGCCATATCGGGAACATCTCTACCCGTGTGGCCCTTTCAGAGGGAGATAAAATCTCCTGTAACAGTTTGGTGGATTGTTATGAGATGCGAGAATGTGAACTGGAAGAGAAATTAAGTGTTATTGAATGTAACAGAGAAGTACCCATCACTGCTTAAAGCAAGGGATGGTCTCCCTCAATCATCCTTTAACACAGGGGTGTCAAACTGCATTCCTCGAGGGCTGCAAACAGGTCATGTTTTCAGGATTTCCTTGTACTGCACAGGTGATAATTTAATCACCTACACACATAATGATTGCAGCACCTTGTGCAATGCTAAGGAAATCTTGAAAACACGCATGGTTTGCGGCCCTCGAGGAATGCAGTTTGACACCCCTGCTTTAACATCTGGTCGTGGCCTGCCCAATATAATGGCACCATGCAGTCTGCAGAGGCATATAGCCCAGGTAACAAGAGCACACACATAGCCAGGACCCCCATTTTTATGTAGTGTGCTGGAGCGTGGAGGACGAGTACCTCACCAGCAGCTACCACCCCACACCACATTTCATTAGAATTCACAAGTTCACAAGGGATCAAGCTGAATGAGGCACATAATATGGCATAATCCAACTTACCTTTAAAATGTTCAATGCTTATAACTTTTCATTTGGTTCCAATGGCTTATTACTGTCCCATGAGCTAAATATATTTTTTACATGCAGTGGTAGCCTGGAAGCTTAGATAATAGTTATGCCTAATATGCCCTTAGTATAGCATTATTTAACAAACCCTATCCCTTACACTTCCTCCACAAATAAATTATACCCTATTTATTAATTTCTGATGTATTTCCACAACTTTTAATATGAGAGTTATATAAGTTTAGAAAGCATAACTTGATGATATTGCTATCATCAGTCTATATTCTACTTTGGCACTTTGGCAATAGGTTATCTATACGTTGTCCATAGTGTAAATATATAATAATAGTTTACATGTCATTAATGCTAAAATTAATATAAGCCATCACTTATACTGTATATGAATTTGGACAGTCTGTTCTTCAGAGTAGATGCACTACTGATCAGATTGCACACCATGACTGTTGTTGAGCCTGTGTGGCAATTTTATATTTTATTTCTGCAAAGGTAATAGAGATGAGAGGATCTATTTTGCCACTGACGCATGTGGGTGAGATGTGTCTGAGGGATGTGAACACAGATCTCTGTATAAGCAATAGTAGATAGCGTTACTCGCTAACTTGTGCCCCTTATACTGATGAGCTGCACATGATTAGTCTGGTAGGGTGATGAAGTGATGAATTCAACAGGTTTTATTTACAGTACCTTGATGAGATGAGGTGAGATATCAGGGAAGATGAAGGGATGAAGATGAGGTAGAAGCTAGTACTGTGAGTTAGAGCTGGTATTATAAGCACAATGTTAGAGGTGACAAGAGAATTCTTTCTCCAGTCCTGAAGCATGTGTTGTCCAAGCTGGCACTGACCACAGGAAGGAAGTCAGGTAAAGATAGGAGGAGTTTCATTAAATAAGGTATTATGGGTAAAGCACAGTAATAATACATGAACAACATAATATAACAACGGCAAGTACACAAATACAATAGAAAGAATTAAGCCATATACATTAGATAATGTTCTGTAATGGCTGAAAGTCTTTGCAAAAGATTAGCTAACAGCACAGGATCTTTTGAAATGCGAATTTGCTGACTTTGCAAAATTTCCCCCCAAAATTTGATTTGCAGCAAATAAATTTGTGCAGATTTCAATACTGGAAAGCAAGAAAAATACTGGAGAGAGAGCGAGCTGACTACATATAAAGGTTTACACTTTATGAGAGAGAGAAAAAGGACCCCACTGATCATAAGAGCTTACATTTTACAGGTGGGAAAGAGAGACAGGACCTCACTAACCATAAGAACTTACACTCAACAAAAGAAAGAAAGAGAACCCCATTGTTAACAAGAGCTTACACTCTACAGGAGAGAGAGGAGCCCTCTGATCATAAGAGCTTACACTTTACAGGTGAAAGAGAGACAAAAAGGACCCCACTGACCTTAAGCGCTTGCACTCTACAGGAGAGGGAGACTTACCCAGTGACTCCAGAGATTCAAAACGACTCTGCCATGCAAACTGTACTTCACTGGGAACCACTGACCAGTGATGGCCCAAGTCCTGACCACCACTGTACAAGGAACGATAATCCACTAGATGTCATAGCTGCAGAGCCTTAGGGGAAGCCTGCACGGCAATGCAAAATGACATTTTCCTGCTTTATGATGCTTCAACAGTGTGGGAAATTGTGCCAGACAAGTTTTTTCTTGCAAATCATGAATTAAGTCTCAAAATATTGGAATTCGCATGAAATTCGACTTAAACTCGATCCTCAGTGAATTTATCCACTCATCTCTATTAATAACGCGTCTTCTTTGACCTAGTGGCCAAGCAGTTTTATTGAGACTTTTCAGAAGGGTTCAAATCCTTCTTTTTCTAAATGTAAAGGTCTGACAGCTGCGGAAGTATCTGTAACTGCCTAGACCAATATGGATATAATTTCTCACACTATAATTCTCATGAGGTGAATAAAAATATCATATTAACTACAAAAGTCATGTTGGAGAGTTCTCAGACTCCTGATATAAACCTTTTCCTCCACAGTGGTGTTTTATTACAGAAGTTGTATTAATACTTGAACTACTGTATATTAAGCCATGTTCTTCATACACTGTGCAGTAATCAAATATAGTATTTGCAATTATCATTACGATCATTAAACAATATTACACATGATTTCAGCAAGTGTAATCCTACAATCCAAACTGCAGTTTTTTAAAACTACTGGTTCAAAGGGACAAGATTAAACCCTTTAAACTAATTCTCCATTATTTCTTTTTTCCTACAATACCTAATTGTGATGATTAACTGAATTTAAGTATATTATTACTATAAACTGAGGGTCAGTCATTTCAGCAAATCATTTTAAGCAGCTCTCACGCTCGGGATGGATAAGATCAGGGGATGGCACAACACACACAACGAGATGGAAAAAGGGAGAGGAATGCCCTAACAGTAGTGAGCGAGGGATGGGCCACCTCCTAACCACAACCTGTGGCTATCCCTAAGCTCCGCTAACGCCTTATGTCGGTCCTTCCCCCCACCGCCGTCACGTGCCTAGTCCTTAGGTGTCACCTCACAATACCCTGGCTAGTGCACTGGCCAGCAAGGATGCTAGCCTCACCACTGCAGATGGTAGCAACACAGGGGTAGTGACAAGCAAAAGACAGACAGGGAAAGAAAACATTAAACTTAGCGCCAGCCTCCGCTGCCAAGCTCCACATAGCAGAGGATATAGAATGAGGAAACTGAACTCCAGAGAAATAGCAAATAAATTGCTGGCACCGGAGAGCTCCAAATTCCTAGGCTGTCTTCATAGAGTAACTCTATTACCGACAGTCAGCTGATGCATCATGTGACTATTTAAAGGATGGTGGGAGTGGTCACCACCCAGATCAGCTGACCAGCAGCAAAGCAGCATCCAGCAGGAAAACTGACATTAACCCTTGCTGGCACAAAAGGAAAAAACAACATTTAAATTAAAGCAGAAAACAAGCTGGCACAAATCCAAAAATGAATCGTGACAGCAGCGTATCAAAAATCTAAAGGCCACCCTATTTTGGCGTGATCAGCTGCAAGATTAGTTGAAAGATATTTCAGTAAACTGATCTAGACTGATATCTCAGTGTATTATAACTGTTATTTCAGGTAACTTTTCAGAATAAACCTCCATTAAGCCATTATATGACTTGTATCCTGTATTTTTCACCAGTTTGCCATCTGCAGATGTTCTCTCTAATTTTTACTTCTCTCTGAGCTAGTGGGAGGAGACTGCAACAATGTCTTCTACACTCTAAACACACACAAGAGATGGATTCCTGCTTTTCTTTCTCTGTAGCTCACAGGAGCAGCAGCACAAGCATAGGAGTCATTACACAGCGATACTGAGCTGTGTGACTGTGAATACAGTACTGAAGTGAAATAAATTTGTTAGAAGTTGTGGCAGGATCAGCCTGTCTTTCTGCATGTCTCTAACTGTGCTGGGTGCTCCTCGCTTCTTCTCCCCCTCTCATTTCCATTTATTTTAATAAGAGACGTAATCTGATACCTCAGTGATCCAGCAATCCGTTACTTTGACTATTATGGATTTGAGCTAGTATTCAAAGTCTATAAAAAGTGAAAAAGGTCAGCACTAGTGCTGTATATGCCTACTTATTTTGTAGCTCCATACTCAGAAGCACACGTTGCCTTGATGCACACAGGACTGCGTCCAATGTAAATGCAAAAAATCAAATCAAATCCGAGATGCGCTAAAAAGAATATTTAGATAATATCAGAAAGGAAATCTTGAATGGCTTCCCTACCTGTTCACATTATGCTGCGGTAATGATCCATTCTGACTGTAGTGTTATCCGGTTGGTTGTGAGGAATCTTGGGACACTGTGATGGCAAAGAGTCTTTCAAGCTGTGAGGATTGTTGCTGAGTTTGTGGAATAATTCTGTATGCTTTGAGGGAGGTTATTAAAAAATAATGAGGCGTGCTGGTATGGTATCGGCTGGTCACTGCTATAGCAATATGTGGTTAAACAAAACTGCCGACTTGTAGGCGTGTGATGCCACTAGTGAAGTACAGGCACTCTCTGGGAAACAGGCATTTCTGCCATTACGAGTGCCTTCATCAGGGATTACACCTGCAGTCCATGGCAGTGCTTATATAGGCAAGTACCTCATCATAGGATTGGATCTTTTGTTTCTGTATTATTTTCTTGTGTTATTAAAAAATAAACAGTTCTATCTTGCTATAGGACCTACTGGTCTTAATGTATTTAATGTGAAGATCCACTTACTTTCAGCTCTTGACAGACATTTTTATCCACAGGAAATACTGCTGTACAAATGCTTGTAGTATTGTTCTCGAAGTTGCAGAACAGAGATGGCTATTTTTGTAACTCTCAATCGTATGTAGAGTGCAGCAGAAGGGAAATGGACCAAAGGCGGTCTCCAGGTGATGGTCCCAGTGGTAGAGTCTGCACCTATCGGGCATTTATGTCGTATCTTATAGAATGCCATATGTACTCAAGACGGCAATACTCCTTTAATGCCCCGAAAACTGACACATTGTCTTAGGCCTCCTTCAGGCACCCTTATAAAACACGTATGTGAAAAACTGGTTACTGGACACGTTACTGGTGTCATCAGTGTTTTCCATCACTGTTTATCAGTATGGATAAAGAAATAAATGACAAAACTTCTCCTATACTTTGCAATGATAAACACAAACAGCACATGGATGGCATACTGATGTCATCCATGTGCTGTACTGTTTTTGATGAACCTATAGACTTGTATTGGCCGTTGCCATCCATGCTGCGAAAAAAACAGACATGTCTCCTTGTGATCTGCACGGACACACAGTCTATGAAAAAACACAAACATGTGCATAGCACGATAGGTTATATAGGATACATGTGGAATATGTGAAAAAAAGAATACCACATGATGTGTGAAGGAGGTGCAAGGATACAGCAGGCACATAGGATGCAGTAACGGAACGTAGTCAGAACAAGGGTTATCAGGGGATTTAATTCTACAGTGGATACTCCACCCAGGGAAGTAGAGGGAAATTTTCTGAATACAAATTACTGCAACTTGGAACTTGGTACTTGGTAGAAAAACAAGTACTGAGACAATACCTTCAGAGGAAAAAGGCTTATCAATCCGACGCAGTCCTCAGTGTATTCCCTGGGTGCAAATGGTGGCGCCAAGGCAATGGCGCTGTGGAAATTCAGCGTTGTCCTGGAGAGGATGGCGTCTTGGGTCCTGTTGTGGGCGATGTTTCCTTGTGGTCCTGATACCGGCTTTGGGTCCGGAAGGAGAAGGAATACACAAGGCAATGTCTCTGTCCTGCATGGCGGTTTCCTCTATGTGGGGTCTGTTTAGAAGCTTAACAGGATAAAGTTCACAATGGGTGGTACGACTCTCCGGTCTGCATGGAAGCGAGGATATGTCCCATACACGGGCCCTTTGTCTCACTGTCAGCAGTGTCAGCGGTGTCAGCGGTTTCAGCGATATCGGTACATGGCTCTGACGACAGTCTCCGTTTATCGCCCTTCGGCCTTCAAGTCTTAGGCCTGCTCTCTCACGATACTCTGCATTAGGAGCACCTACACTGACCTCTTGCGCACTGCACGTACCCGCCGAAACTGTCAGATTAATCGCACGCTGCAATTCCCTTAGCTTAGCTACGCCCCCTTTTTTCAACTGCCAGGAACAGTCCAAGGCCTTAAGCTTTCCCCCTTGCAACATAGGTGACAGCCCCAACGGTTCCGGACCCGTCACAGAGGAAGTAAGCCTAGCTGGGTTCTTCTCCTTACATTGGCCTAAGGCAGCATTTATTAATTTTCAAGTTAAGACTGAAAACTAGTCAGAGATGATTATTACTTGTCCAAATAGTAAAGCCTAACACATCAGCTTGTCGTCTCTGGTGCACACAAATCTCCAGTGGCATACTATGCGGTGGTTATCCAGTGAGTTTAACGTGTGCTCACTCCATATGCTCACTGGAGGTTAATGGCTTCCTAGTCAATTCACTTTTAATTCTTCTCAAATCTGTCATAATTCATGTGTGTCTTTTATTTCAACAGCTTTTTTGTAACTAACATTGACTATTTGCTGTTTTTGTGATCACTCGCCAGTATCTTACCAGTTGCAAGAATGCTGCAACAAAGCTGTTCCATCCAGCATGTCCACATGAAAATTCCCTCTCTGAACCCTGCTTATACAGGTACTATACAGATGATCAGGTTTTCAAATACATCAGATAAGAATTATATACATTAGGTAGGACTGCTCTATATGGGTATACCTTGACGATTGGTGGAGCAGCTTAGTATACATTTTTTTGCAAAAAAACGTATCAACTAAATACCCTGTTTTTTCCATCTTTTGACTAGCACTTGCTTAGTACTGTGATTTTTTTTTACAACAGAGTATTTTTGACCTCACTGTGCTCTTTTGTGTCTTCAAGTTTCTTGGTGGTGTGTGAACAGGTTCCTACAGACTTGTTCATTGTGCAAGTAGCCCATGTGTTTCTGGTTCTGTAATTGTTCTCTTGTTTCTACAAGACTAGGGAGTCCACCACTCCTTATGGGTCATTTGCATCAAAGCTGTTCCATCCACCATGTCCACATGAAAATTCTCTCTCTGAACCCTGCTTATACAGGTACTATACAGATGATCAGGTTTTTAAATACATCAGATAGGGATTATATACATTAGGTAGGACTGCTCTATATGGGTATACCTTGACGATTGGTGGAGTAGCTTAGTATACATTTTTTTGCAAAAAAACGTATCAACTAAATACCCTGTTTTTTCCATCTTTTGACTAGCACTTGCTTATTACTGTGATTTTTTTTTTTACAACAGAGTATTTTTGACCTCACTGTGCTCTTTTGTGTTTTCAAGTTTCTTGGTGGTGTGTGAACAGGTTCCTACAGGCTTGTTCATTGTGCAAGCAGCCCATGTGTTTCTGGTTCTGTAATTGTTCTCTTGTTTCTACAAGACTAGGGAGTCCACCACTCCTTATGGGTCATTTGCATCAAAGCTGTTCCATCCAGCATGCCCACATGAAAATTCCCTCTCTGAACCCTGCTTATACAGGTACTATACAGATGATCAGGTTTTTAAATACATCAGATAGGGATTATATACATTAGGTAGGACTGCTCTATATGGGTATACCTTGACGATTGGTGGAGCAGCTTAGTATACATTTTTTTGCAAAAAAAGTATCAACTAAATACCCTGTTTTTTCCATCTTTTGACTAGCACTTGCTTATTACTGTGATTTTTTTTACAACAGAGTATTTTTGACCTCACTGTGCTCTTTTGTGTCCTCTATAAAACTTGTAACAATTTTTTACTTTTCAGTCAGTTAATTTTTTGTTTTTAGCCCATTTGCCTGGGAAAAACAGTTTAGGGTGAGATGTAGCCTCAAAGTCTCACGTCCGGGTGGGCACACGGACCTCAGGTTTGGTGTGTCAATAAGTAAGGCATGTGGGAAGCGAGGACTTGACACACTCAAGTCTTGGGAGTAGCAGCATGGATGAAGTGGAACCCAGCAGGGATTGAAGCAAGTCAGCGTGCACAAGTGGAGTACCCCAAAGTAAAGTCTTAAATCTCAATCCTAAAACACAGGTATGTGTCCTAATGGGCCGTAAAAACAGTAGGTTTATGGAGATGACGTCACTGAACCATGCCGTGTAACCTGCAAAACCTGACATGGAGCACAACATTTGAATTGAAAATGCCAGTTCTTGACTACATCATATGATGGGGAATCATCACCATAAAGCTCTTTCATCTCATCGAACGACTCCTTTGTTGTGCAGCCTTTCCAGTAAAGGAACTTGATGACTTCTCTGTATTCCACTGGGTCCATTATCAAACCTCACACCACTTCAGCACCTGTAAAATCAAGATCGTTATCAGTTCTGAGTTGCAAATTGGCACGTAACCTATAGAGACTTATATCATTACACATGTGCAGTTTCAGCATTTTGTGATAATTAAAAGTGGGTCAGGGGAAATTTTTCATGAACGCCCCTCGTATATGCACATTGTGCAACAAAGGGAAAGGAAAAATGACGCTCAAAAAAAAAATCACAATTAATGAAAAAATGCAAAATATTAGGTATATTTTTATTTATTTTTCAATTTTTAAAATGACCAATATCATCACAAATAAGGAACAAATACCGCCACACCATGATCAGACACCATATTACTACCACATAATGAGTAATGACCTATAACTCCACATACAAGGATCAAATACCGCCACACCATGTCCAGACCTCATATTACCACCAGAGTGACCGAATAATATCACATACAACGGACAAATACCACTGCGCCATGTCCAAACCACATATTACCACCACATGATGAACAATAACACCACATACAAGGAAAAAATACCGCCACACCATGACCAGACCACATATTACCACCACAGTGACCAAATAATAGCAAACACAAGGAACAAATACCGCCACACCAGGACCAGATCACATATTACCACAACATAGTGACTGAATACTACAATACTGAACATTATTAAAAAAAACACTAAATACTAATATCACCATAAGTGCAATTTTACACAGGAGATCTGTACATCATATACAGTGTCAGTGTACAGGTAATACAGTGATCACCAGTTACATTATACACAGGAGCTCTGTATATAGTATACAGTGTATAGTATCAGTGTACAAGTAACACACTGACTCACTGGTGACATATCTAGTTGAAGTCCTTTATCTTCGCTTTTCATCTTCATCCAGCTCACACCATCACTTCTTCCAGCCAGGACTTGTCTGTAGAAAATAACACAGTTATCTACAGCACATTCCCCAGTTTTTCACCAACCTCCACACTACACCAGATGTAGAAAATAAGTGTCCATGTCGCCCTGCACAGTAACAGGACATCTCCACCCAACACTGAAAACACTATTCTCAAAAATAATATCCTTTAATTAGCCCCTACAGTAATAATATCCCACATTCTGGACCCCACCTGTCCTCCCATTCTGCCTCATGTCCCTCAATACTTCACCCATGTCTATCCATATTGCCCCCAGTCATCCATAATAGTATAATATACCACATGGTCATATATAGCAGTATAATGAACCCCATAGTAGTATAATGTACCCCATAGTCATAAATAATATAATGCACCCCCATAGTAGTATAATGCACCCCATAAGAGTATAATGCACCCCCATAAGAGTATAATGCAACAGCCCATAGTATAATGCAGCAGCCACATAGTATAATGCAGCAGCCCCATAGTATAATGCA